>NC_134847.1:64025363-65226363 GCF_965363235.1 Mytilus galloprovincialis
TTGACAAAATTGAACCAAATTGGCTACTAAAAACAAGTTATTATTTCATTATTTCACTTTTACTAATGATTGTGAACCAAATGAAATCTTAATATTCTTATTGCATCTTTTTTTTTAAAACCTATTATTGTTTACTTTTGATTAGGGAAAGTGTCACCAAATGGTTAACTTAGTACCAAACAGCAGTGGCGGATCTAAAAATTTTCATAAGTGGCTGTCTAAGAGGGGGCCAGCTCAGGTCAAGCTTCAATGACTTCCTATATAATCAACCAAATTTTTCACAGAAAAAAGGGGGGGGGGGTGGGGCTGGCAAACTGCTCCCCCCCCCCCCCCTTTTCTGAGAAAAAATTGGTTGTTTATATAGGAAATCACTGTCCAAGAGGGTGTCAGCTCCGGTCAAGTTTCAGTGATTTCCTCTATAATCAACCATTTTTTTCCCAGAAAAGGGGGGGGGGGGAGGAGGAAAAGTCCACCCCTTGGGCTCCAATTAAATCCACCTCTGAACTGGAGCCCATACAGGAAACATGATTTGTCCTTTTAATTACAGATCCCTCTAAAATACCTGCTATTAAATGTATTACAAATACATCTGGTCTAAGCAAAAACATAACTTTTATATTGGTTCTTGGTTAATCTATACACAAATATACACAAACATTATGTAGGTATTGTAAGTCAATGTTTGTTTATCAAACCATGACAGGTTATGATCTGTTCAAACAAATAAATCACCCTGAAATTTAAAGGAAAATCTCAGGGGTTACATTTTGACATTTTTTTAGGCATGAACTGGTAACTGAAACTGGAAAATTTAGGACTATATATAACTCTATAATCTGTAAAGAGTTATGACCTCCTAATTAGCTTCCCTGGATCTGCACGTCAAGATAATTTAGAAAGGGTTCAATTTTCTTCACTCAAAAAGAATTAAGATGTAAATGAAAGGACATAGAAGTCCTTAAAATGAGACAAACATTTTATCTCATCTTGATTAATTATAAATCTACATGTATGTCTCTTTCCCCATGTTCAAAACATTGCATGGTATTGTGCAATATACCTTCATTTCTTCTTCCGTCTGTTTTAATAAAATTATTACTCAACTAATTTTTCATATTTCATCTTCGGGTAAATTAAAAAATAAAGCAACGATTTTAGTCAGCATTATTAATCTACATATCAAAACTTGATCGTCCCAGGCAGATGAAAGAAATCAACATGTCATATGAAAGTGAAACAGAAATGTCAAATGGCTGTAAATTTTAATTTAAAATAAAAAATACCTTTTGACAACAGTTTATAAAACAATTTTACTTACCACATCAAGTACATGAACAAACTGGTAAAGCTTCAAACCAACAACATTGTTTTTAGACATCTTAACTAGTAACACTAATGCTGAGTAAACAATATTCCGGTCGTTTGGGAATTTCCTGTTTATTTGTTTACAAAAGTAGAGTTGTCTAACTTTGCCCATGAAAAAAATCATCCAAGGTGAAGTGTTAATCTATGTTATTTTGAGTAACAAAAATTTTGTGTTGATTCATGTCAAGTATTTATATTGTCTCTGTTTTGCCTTAATAACCATAAAAAAAATATAAATGACACCTGATGCCATTTTCAAATCCGCAACAAGTTCTAATTTATGAAGTTATACTGGAATATCATGGTAAATAGAAAATAAAACAGTGGCAATTTAATCATTTCAAAAATGATTGACCCTGAATACATCATGTTTTCCGAGACATTTATCAGAAAACCATTAAGACTTTTTCATAAAACACTATTAAAATTACCTTGATCTGGGACTATTATACTAGTTAGTATTAATATAATAGTCCCAGCCTTGATCACAAAACACTTTTGTCTAAAACATCTTATATTATATCTGAGAGCTAGGACCCCTTTTTGAAATAAAAAAAAAAAGAGAACTCCTTACAAGACATTTTAATGGTAAGGCTAATATTAATTTGATGTGCATGGCATCAATGGTTTCAATATTCATAATTTTCTGTTTTTTATTCTGTTTATGACAAAATGGTGACCACTCCATAATGTTAGAGCTGGTGCTATCTTGTAGCATCACAGATTTATACCTGATGGTGTACAGCATACTTTTACCAAATTACTGACTTTCTCCCTAAATAGCAAATAACATCTGCTACTTGGATGCTTTTAAGGGGTACAAATCTCCAGATATGAAGTTTGATGTAAACTTAAATAAATAGCAGCAGATTGTGTTTTTTTTTTATAAGTAGACAAGTTTTGACATGATTTATAATCTTTTCAAATTTATCAATCTATTTGCATGAATAGATAATCCTGCAACTTACAGACCTTATGTATTCATTTATATGAAATATGGTGTCAAAATAATCATTCAACAAACATTTTGGGAATAACATTGGATGAATTATGACTGACCAAAAGGTAATACTCTACAGGTATCCATGTCCATCAAGTCACAATTGTATGTACAAATATTTGTTTAAACTCTAAGATGCAGTATGCTAACAGAGAAGCAGCAAATACCAATTCTTAAATCTCTACTGTGACAAAGCCAAGGATAAAACCATCTAGAACAAACACTTGTGAAGAGTAAGCTACTAATAGACCATCGAAATACTTTTGAAAAATGCAAGTAGGACACATTTACATAGTTTTGATACAAGAAACACAAACTGATAGTATGATGCAAAGTATACAAGGCAAGTTGATTCTATCCATTATGATATCTGAAGTCAAGGTCAGACATACACTTAAAATGTAGCAATGGAATCTGAAATAAATACAAGACTTTGAAGAAAACAATAAGGCTGTAATTTACTGAAACTACATGATACATTTCATTTTAATAAACTGATATGAGATAAATCTCCTTTGAATATACTCTAAATAGGTGCTTTTGGGAGAAGGAAGTGGATGAAAACAAATACTGGTCAGATGTTTTATTGATGGAATGACAATATGACATACATACATAACAACTACTTTCTCCACTCAGAACTTCTCACTCCATTCTTTTCTAACATAGGAATATGCATCATGAGTTTTTACATTAATGATTATCTATTTGTTTTTTCATTTCAAAATTATTTTGTTTTACTAGGACTACAAAGTCACCATGAAGTCATTGATGAAGTGCCATGGAATTATATATTTTTACAGAGTTCTCAAAAAGAATTTTGTCTTGTGGGACATTTGAACAGACAGTTTGTAATTTTTCTGACAGACAAAAAAACATTTTCATCAATTTAATCCTATCATTCTATTGCAATACTAACTACCTTTGAGTCATTTGGACAGAAATTGTAACAAACATTTAAAATTTTGATCAGTAAAAAAATTCATACTGACACTGTTCAAGAACTCAGATTTTTAGTACACTTCATATTTCTCCCTGAAATTTTTCGTATTTCATTTAAATGATACCAGAAATTCACATTCATAACAAGAAAGTTAGAAAATACAGTATAATAAATACATGTAGAAGTATAATGCATGATTTTTCTATGTAAAATACTTGTCTGAAGGCAATAGTCCTAACAGTAATGTTTTTGTAACAAAATTACATAAACTTGTTAAAAAAATATGAGAACTAAGCCAGTAAAGCTATGTAATAAAAAAATCTTAGCATTTTTCTTTAAATTTTAGATTTAATCTTTTGTTATGGCTCTGTTTATATCTTTAATGAGTTAAAATTCTGATAACATTTGATATTAAACTGTACAAAATTCTGACAAATATAAGTTCAATCTGTGCTATAATTTTGTAAACACAAGTCCATGTTATTTGTTGTACTGGATAATATCTTGTTTATATTGGAGTTCACTATATTTTCTCTGTAATTCTTTCTCTCTCTCCTGTTGTCTATTTACATCTTCTGTCAGGGACTGAAAGTAATAAATAAGCAAATAAAATAATTTGACAGATTAAAATACAGAACAGCTAATATTTTGATACCCCTTACAGCAATTGTTTTTTGGTCTTATTGATACATTTGCAGTTTCTAGACAATCAATTAAATCAACATAATGCAATACTTGGGAACATTAAAACAATGTTATGAAAGTTTAAATTGATTTTTTGGCCTTTGAAAGTCTGAGATGTGCCACTTGATATTCTGCAAATTGTGAATTATTAGCCTATAATAAATTTATACTAAGTGGAATCATTTAAATTTATGGTTTTCCTAAACCTGTTGGTATCCAAATTAACAATGAATCCACAGACACATGTTTTCGTACAATATTCAAAGTGTATGCCCTTACTGATAAAATATTTCAAGTGTTTCATCTGCTGATATATAAACCATGCCATCTAATAACATTATATCAGTACCTACTGTGCGAGGGCTGAATAACCAGTCAAGGTCATTAAAAACTCCCATCATTATCAACATTATTTCAGTATATTTCATACGGTTATATGATGTACAGTGCTGTGCAATGTAACTCTATGACATATACATCATGCCATCTTCTCTATGACATATACATCATGTCGTCTTATAACATTATAGCAGTACATTCCTAAGTCTATGTCATGAACAGTGTAGCACATTGTTTCTCTCTGATATATAAATCATGCCTTCTTATAAAATTATATCAGTATATTTCATACAGCTTTATCATGAACAGTGTAGTTCAGTGTTTTTCTCAGATATATAAACCATGCCTTTTTATAACATTATAGCAGTATATTTCTACGGCTATGTCATGAACAGTGTAGCGCATTGTTACTCTATGACATACAGGTAATGTAATCATCACTCACCTCCTTTCTCTTAGGAATGGCTCCAATCTCATGCTGCCTAAGATCTACAAAGGTCCGTAACTCTACATGTGTTTGTTCTATTTGTTCATACAAATCATGGATCTGCTTGATTAAACTTTGGGACCGTGACTGAAATTGTACAATAAAGGATTTACTTCTCATAATTTTTTCAAATATTCATCTGTTACAAGTTCTTTATCAATTATCTATATAAATAACTTCATAGTTTTAGAGCAAGATACAGTAACAGATTTTGGTACTCCAAAATTTAAATTCTAAGATACCTAAGACTTAAAATCAAATACTTTAGAATGAAAAGTGTCTTTAAAAATGATTTTTATATTCAAATTATATAATTATTTTAATAGTTCAGATTGCATTTGTCTGACAAATTAATTAATTTAATTTATATCTAACTTATATAATTTCAACAATAAAAGCAGTAAGATTTACCTGATAACCTCCAAGTAATATCTTTAATTTCTTTTCCATTTTTGCTGCCATTTTAGCATCTTTAGTCATATAATTTCTGTTATTCTGTAAAGTACATAAAAGATGCAATGGATTAAACAAAAGTGTGAGGTGATACAAGATAACTAAATAATTGTATGAAACCAGAAGAATGATATGTCATCATGGGTCCCTTTAAACAAATATAATTGAAGGGAAATATGAAATATTATTTACATATATGTCCTTTAAGGCAAACAGTCGATTTGCTTATTCTGTAATTCAACATGTAATGAGATATAATTTGATGGTTGTTTCTTTTAACTTATAATGCTTTGTATGTGCAGAAGCTTATTTTGTCCAGAATACATTCTGTAATTTATCTGTTTATTTATTTTTCAACAGGTATTTACTTTAGTTGTGCAGTTAATATATTTCTAGACTTTCAGCTCTTAGATAATCTTTTCTTTCTTAGCATTTATGATGAAATGTTTTTGTTTACTTTTGGTATCAATGTATAAAGTTTCACCTTGAAAAAAAACCTGAAGGACGTTTGTATTCAGATGAAAAATTTATTGAAAAACATTATGTTTTGATTAGTTTGCTCAAATGATTTCTTCACAAATTAACAGGCTGTTTAAACTAAATTGAAACAAAGAAGACACCTCAATCTATCAAATGAAATATGTAACTCAACCTACAGCAGATTTTCAGTGGCCCAAACTAATGACAACTTAAATAATTTCCACTTGTTTCTTGGAGTGTAAAAGTTAATAAACTTCCACTGTGTATCTTATCAAAATTACCTCTAATCTTTTTTCCTGAGACTCTATTCTGTCTTTTTTGCTAGCCAAATTAGCCCTGGTGTATCTGTTTTGTGAAGGTAGGTATAAAACCTGGCTGTAACATTCCTCCCACACAGTGGAGTAAGCATCAATAGACAGATCACCATGACCCATTCCTTTCTTTACATAATCCATTTCCATCTGTAGAAGCCGCTTAGCCTTCAAACAATAAATATCAAAATTTAAAAATAGATATACAAGTTCTTTAGATAACATTTTTACAGCAATCATTATTACAATGAATATGCTTAACTGTATCAAATAAGCTGGCACAACATAAATAAACAAGGGTACACCGAATGGCATTTTCAACAGCAAATGAATTTTAAAACCAAACCACATTGTAATATATAATATATAATAATATACACAAGGTTAAGCAGAGAGAATGTTAATTCTTTCTTGGATTTATATTTGTGTGTTTACAGCAATTATTAATGACCTTTGACCTATTATGTTGCTCATTCATTGCAATGAAACCTTTATATAGGCTGTTATTAGTTATGAATGATTGTGATATGTACATTATCTATAATAACTCTCTATTAAGTAGAGGTAAATGGCTAACAGGATGTTTATAGGTGGATATCAAGCTTCAAGTAACCCTTTGCAATACCAATACTGTTGAGACTCAAATGCAATAATTTGCTGTTTCAGAATCTAACGCATCCGGGGTAATATTTTCATAAGTGTACACCAAAACGTCATAAACAATGGAAATTCAACCAATGACGTGACGTTATTTTCCTATTAGTGTACGAACAATGAGATTGATTACCCATAGTCCTTAAGTTTCAGAAAAGGCGTATTGATGTGCAACACTATGTTAACCATACCTCTTCTAAATCAGCTTCATTGACCTTTTCATATGGATGTTCCTCTAAAAATGATGCATGCTGGGCCTGATTTAGAACCCCTTTTTGTGTTTGTTTTTTACTTCCTGGTGCGACACCCAGTTGATTAGAACCTGGTGTATATAATGCATCATGATGAAGCATAGTTAACATTTCTTTTTTGATTAATTCCTCAGCCTACAAATAGAGAACAAAGAAATAATTAAATTCTATTTACTTTATTTATTTATACATTGTGTATCACTTTTCATTAATTGTAAGGATGTTCATCAGATCACAGATTTCTATTAGACTTGTCTGCAGACTTGAACCAAACAATGAAATCATGTACATGTATCCAGGAAAATTAATGAATCCACAGTATTATATTTATGCTATACTAAATAGATAATGCTTTTCCGGTCTAGCAAACAGAGTTTAAACATGAAAACCTGTTGAATTACACCTAAGTGTAGTACAAAAGAACAAATACTAAATTAGACATAGACGACAGAGGGTTGAGCCATGCTGTACAATTGGTAACTTTTTGGTTGGTAGAATTGTTAAGTATTAAAATGTCTATTGATTTTACCTTCTGTAGATCTGTAAGAGCAGGATCACCAGGACCAGCCACTCTCAGTATATTACTGTTGACATCTGTTGGACGGGGCATGTCTCTCTGTACTGACTGAGATCTCATTCTTAATTCTTTTTGTCCTATAAAATAACCACTGGTTATTTCACCTTTCTATTAAATTATATAAAATAAAATGCTTTGCTGAGTGCAGCCTGAAACCACCATACTCTTCCTAATTTGATGTAAATCAATGAATGTTTTGAAAACTTTACTGCAAGTTTAGAAATTTGTGTTTGTATTTGTTCAGTTTGTTAAACAATGGACAGAAATTCCAAATTAGTAATTGTCATTTCAGTATATATAGTATACTAATAACTCTACAAAGATTTAAAAAAAGTGTCACCAATAGGTTGCAATTGTTTGCTATAATAAAAAGATCATAAAAAATTTCTGAATTAACAATAAGTTTATCAAAGTCTTGAATGATGGCATTTAGCTGTATGTATATCTTACTGATAGCTCTCCTCTCCTCCTCTGATGCAGCATCAATGTCTGCCTGATCCTCAATGTAATCGTCTGTCTGCATTGGTTCATGTATATCCTGCTCCATGTCTTCGGGAACCACTATTTCATAATCATTTTTAGGACGAGGTAGACTGGCCAAACCATGTTTTAACTGGTCTTTGAGGTCTCTCTAAAAACAATAAATATCATATTTATGATTTATGTCAAATTTTCACTTGGTTTACAAATTTTTCATGTTTTTAACATATAAAATTATTTTCTATTTTAGTCATTTTTTTTACTAGTGGACATCTATTTCATATTCATAATGCTCCAAACTTAAAAACATCTGCATCAAATTTTTATGTAGTATTCTTAAGTAACTGCTTATTTATACATACCTGGTAAAATTTGTCATTAACATTCATGTCATAATCCTCATCAGGGTTAATATTTAGTTTGTCTCTCACAGGTGTCCTCAATGGTGTCTGTCCTGCCACGCCCATTCTAGGGGTCATACCATGTGGTGTTAATGCTGTAATTATTCAAACAAATAATCCCTATTAGAGGGTCCTGATTCAAATTGTTTAGAATAAAATTGACATAAGCATCATATAATATGGTATCACTAACAACCTATATTTTTTTCTTGGAGATTTTAATGAATTATATTATGAAAGGTAACATAATTTTGTATTCTTAACTGAAACAATAAACAAGATACTAGATAACAGGACAATTCTATGTGATCTTCAAACAATGTTGAAAAATATCCAATTTCTGCTTTTCCACTGGAAATTACTATTATCAGAATGACATGAAAAGTGCAGTGCAGTACTATCTTAGGATAGAGAAGCTTTAACTGGGAGATATGGTATCAAACATGCAAACATTCAATATTGCCTAACTCACTTTCTTTCTATAGAATTAAGATTGTGTGACCTACTAGGGATTCATTATTATTCATAATTACCAATTTTAGCATATTAAGCAGATACAGATGAACCACACATTTAAATGTTAAACTAAGTACAATTTTTCTATTGGCTTATTTGCAGACCATTGTAAAACCACAAAATATCAATGGAAATCTCTTTTCCTTTATCTATACAAATTTGTACCCACAAAATAAATGAATCACAGTATAAGAACTTCAGTTGTTCAATATATTAAGTAAGGTTCTTTCCAAATTATGAGCAGCCCAAATGTTTCCTAATTAATTTAATTCTAGTTGGAGGTCTTCAAAAAATCAGCTTTGGTAGCAAAGCTAGGAAAGTGACATTAATCATTGGAGTCTAGTAACATGTGTATGTACCTCCACTAGTTTCCATTCCTGGGGTCCTCATTGGTGTACCTAACACTGTGTTTGGTGTCTGCGCTGTGTTACGTTGAGGAGTAATACCACTGAAATCTGACTGATGTAGAGGTGTATTTAATCCTCCCTTCAATGGGGTGTCCACCAATTGTAGAGCCATAATATTTTGTGCTTCCTGAAATTAGTTCTATGTATATATAAATAGTAAAAAACAAGGGATAATTTTAGTTCCAGTAAAAAACATAGCTTTCAAAACAACTATTTAAATTTAGAAGTGGAAAAATAAAATGATATAATTAAAATCTGTCTCTAGCTGAATTTCTTCACATTGGTTCATTTACTTTGTGTTTACCCTTCCGTTAATCAGAATGAGGTCCAAATAAAATGATTTTAATGAAATAGAGACCGTATCGTTTATTTTCATACATTGAAAGCAATGTTTATTCAAGAATAAAAAAAAAATCAAAATGATAAAAGATTTTTAACCCTTACCATGCTGACTTGTTTTCTACAGATGTAGTCTGTATGCTGAATTGTTTTGTTTAAATTTAAAAAAAAATGCCATCATTATTAATTTGTCCTAAACTAAATGATAAACGCCCCGATTGGTCCAAAACTTGATATCCATATAGTTGAAGAACTATACTTTAATTTGTCTAAATGGTTGCTATGGTAACAAACATTTTTGCCTTTTTATTAGTATTTTTTGCATTAAAATGTATTTTACTGGCTAGTCTAGCCATATAATCATTTCTTATCCATCTAAATAAAATTTTAAAATGTAGTAAACTGAAAATTACTGAAAATAAAAATACTTATATCACAAAAATGTGAAATTTTAATGTAAATAATATATGACTCACCTGTTTTAAGATGCTCTTATTGTTACAAGAAATTTATAAGATAACAAATTTTTGCTTTACTACAAACAGTCTCAACACTATAATAAACATGTAATAGATCATAAGAACTAATTCAGTTTAAGTATTCAAACAAATAAAAAGTGGTTGCTATGGTAACATCTTCGTTTCCTTAGTTTCAATTGCAGGGGAATATGCATTATTAGGACAAAAGTGCAACATAAATTTGACATTTGTAACCTAGAAAGCAGGATATTTTATTTTTGACACATTTGACAACTTAGTTTGTAATTCTTATTACCTCTGTTTCTGTCCAGGTTTGAATAATTTCAATTTATAACTAGTTTTGTGTTAGGCTATATGATTATATGATGTTTTGATAAGTTTAAGCAATTTTAAATTTTAATGTATTGTTTTCTCGTTTCAATTGTTTTACATTGTCATTTCGTGGCCTTTTATAGCTGACTATGTGGTATGGGCTTTGCTCATTGTTGAAGACCGTATGGTTACCTATAGTTGTTAATTTCTGTGTCATTTTGGTCTCTTGTGGAGAGTTGTCTCATTGGCAATCATACCACATCTTCTTTTTTATACACAAGTTTTATCTGTAGATGTACAAACTTAAACGTCTTAAACATATTTTTTCTGATAAAGGAATGGGATTTTTTGTTATGTTCCAATCAAATTCAGGTAATAAAAATACTCTTCCTTTATACAAACAACTATACTGACAACAAATTGTATATACCATGCCGCTGAATTTTAAGCAGACAAAACCCTACCAAATCATTGACTTTTGTAAGATCATTTGAATGTACACAACTGAAAAGATTGGTTGCCTCGTAATTAACATTTACTCCACATCTCCTTGTTTGTCTACTGACTAGTACTGTTCTTAATTAAAAATTATGAAAAGGTCATTTGATACTGTAATTGAAAACAATAATCCATAACTACAATTTTATAATAACTAAATTGATATTGATAACATATAAACATGCACAAAGAAACTATTCCTCATCAACTGGTTGGACAGAAGAATTCTTCCATCTCTTGTAAGCAACAACATATTCCTTTTGTGTATGCCATATCTTAAAGCATGGTTCAATGCACAAAGAAACATTACATTCTCTACATTCGTAACAAGTCTCATGACCTGGCCGTTTGCGTTTTTGTAGGTTGTTCATATTTACATTGTTCTTTTCAGCCTCATTGCAGACTTTGCATAAACGTGCAATGTTTTTTTTTTTGCCCACCCCTACAATTCTAGAAATGAAATGTCTTTCACTTAGGCGTTCTAATTTCGCATTTGAAGGCCTTCCTACTTTATCACTTTCTATTGGGTTATTAGATACAAGTTCAGTTATTAATTGTCTTCTGAACGCTTTATGTGTTATATTAGGGTGGTCAGCTTTATACAAAGTGTATGCATCTAGAACAGCAATAGCAAGAACATGGAAAATTACCTTTTTCCACCACTTAAATGATTTAACAACACTATTAATGTAAGTAATCATTTGATCAGACCGATCAACACCACCCATATATTTATTATAGTAGTTCACAACACTAGGTTTTCTTATATAATCATTTGTCTCACGGTCACGACGGCGTGTGTTGACCAAATTGGTTTTATGTATAGTCGAAAGCATAAAAACAGCCTTTCCATCAAGAAATTTGACACAATTTAAAGGACCATTACTCATTACAGAAAGATCTCCTTTATTTGTAAGTTTTTTGTCTTTCAAAAATTGTGGAATACCACGACGGTTAGACCTTACAGTGCCTGTCGCTCCTACACCTAGACCATAGAGATCCCAAAATAGTTGGGGTGATGTGTAGTAATTGTCACAATACAGATTATAACCTTTTTCATACATGCCTCGTAACATATCCATGACTAAGTCATACGTCGCGCCATTTGAGCTTGGACCGATACCCGACTTTCCTGTATACAATTTAAATTTTGAAACATAACCGTTACTGGAGTCACTGATCATGTAGGCTTTGATTCCATATTTAACTGGCTTGTCAGGACTGTAAACTCGAAATGATAGATTACCCCTCCAAGGAATCATTCCTTCATCTAATGAAATTGATTGACCAGGTGTGTAAACTGAGTGAAATCTGTTTACAATACGACCATAGAAAGTTCCAAGTTTAAAAAGTGGGTTGTAGTTTGGTTGACCTCTAGCAACATACTCATCATTGTTGGCAAGATGGAAGAAAGATGACATTAGGAGAAATCTGTCTCTTGGCATAGTTGACGGAAAGAATGGTGTTGAAGTGACAGGGTTTTTACTCCAGTAATCAGTCACGTCTGACTGTGACAGAATACCCATTGCAAAAACTACAGCAATGAAACGCTTCATTTCTGTGGCAGTAGTGTTTGTCCACTTTCTAAACCTTGAAAATCTGCTCAAGTTATTGTTTTTATCAAGATATTGCTTTGCGTATCTGTTTGTTTCCTCAGAAATGTTCTCAAAATCATTTTCATTGACATATAAATAGAAATAATCAGAAACGGACGCATTGTCTGGGAGGTCACACTTAATTCCTGGGGTTTGCGTAAAAGGTAGAAGTTCTGGATTTTTTTCACCCATAACCCAGTTATCAATATCAAACAAATCATCTCTTTCAGAAACATTGTCAATATTTAGGTCATCCTCAGCAAAGTCATTTTCAGTAAATCCTTCAAATTCTTCATTTTCACTATCAGTGTCAGCAAATAGTTCACATATATTTTCAGCAATAGATGTGCTGGCTTCTGCCATTATCAGAAAGTAAACACAGAAACGCCCCCTTTTTATTTTATTTTGCGAAAAAGAAAAGATAGAAAAAAATAGCTGCATATTTTGGATAACTCATTGGAAAAACAACAAAACTCATTCATATTTATCAATTTATTTTTCTTGAATATACCTGAAAAGCCCATAAATATGGGAAAATATCAGACGATAAATAGATTTGACAACGGATTCACATTTTGTTTCTTTGATTCACGTTTCTTTTATTTCGGAAAAGAATTCCAAGTTTTCAAAGATTTTCGAGGAATATAGGTATTAACAGCACCTAGAAAGATGGATTTGTGTTCAGGCATTATTAATTTTATGGGAAATGTGTATCCTCAAGCATGGACACTGATAGAGTTACTGAAAAAAACTATAAATTGTTGGTAACAAACTGTGCGGCAACTTTCATTTTCTCTTTCGGAACGTCTCTCAAGCGAGTAAACTTCCGGTTGATATTTCCATACAATTTATGTATTTTTACCACCAAACTTCTAAATTTGCAAAATATCAATCAAATAACAACGATAAATTAATATTCACCTTTAAGACAATATTTTATTCTTACGGTTTTAGACGAAATCTATTTATATAATACAGGAAAGGGCGGGGCATGTGCGCGGGAATTTCATATTTCACGTAAACTGTTTTATTTCATATTTTTACTTAAATAATTCCATTTTTTTCACAAAAGAACTTTTACACGTGTCAAAATATTCTTCTATTTACCCAGACATATAGTTTTGATAATCAAATGAACAAGAATTGAGCGAGGACGAAAAGGATTTCCCTAGATGTATTTTTAGATTTTTTACGTCATGCCAAAAACAAATTATTTTCCTGAAAGTAAAATTAAAGTGTATATTTGTTTATTATAAAGACTTAAAATGGTTCAAATTGAATAATGGATATAGATCTGATGGCTCATTCAAATTTAAACTCGGAGTTTTGTGATTATGCGAGGATTTGAAGGTTTTTTGAAAGGTCAGAAAATTGCCAGTGTAACCCGTCAAAAGACGGGTTCCGCACTGAGAACGACGACGTCAAACCCGTCAAAAGACGGGATCCGCATGGTAAGGGTTAATGCAAAGTTGCAAAAGAAAAATTCATATGACAGTGTGAGAGAAAAATACTACATTTTTACCTGTAATACATTATCTTGTGTAGCAGGTGTCCTTGGTGTCCTGAGATTACCCAATGATGGAGTCACATTGTAGTCTTGTAGTAAGGCCTGACTGGCACCATTTTGTGCACCCGTTTCCTCTGCCTGCTGTCTGGCATATTCACTAGCTTGACCAACTTTCACAACCTAAAACAGAATTATGCAATAACATATACAGTACAGATTTAGTATTTACAAAATGTATAAATTAACTCTTTTGGAATTTTAAGAAGTTGGTATCTTTCACTTCAGAAAGAGGCTCATACTTTACAACTCATCACTGTCATGATGCTGACCAAACATGGAGTCATTCTGTTTAAGAGTAGTAGAAAAGTGTGATGATAATATTTGTTAAACGAATAAATTTACAAATATAAATTGCTTTAATTTGGCTGCATCTAATATTTGAAATACAGAAAATTACTTTCACAAACTTAACAGATCTACATTTTGATGATATATTGGTGCAAAAGTATGACAAATAAAATAAAGAACTTATTTCTTGTCATGAAATTACTTTTAACAATTCAACAAGATACAAAGCAATATGTCAACATTATAATAAAATTTAAAATAGATGAAGAATGTGTCCCCCCCATTTTTCATATAACTTTATAAAGAGACATTATTTCAGAAAGGTAAAAATCCAAATTCAAACTTGTTTTTTCAGCATTGTATATCATTGAGGAAAGCTGAAATAAGAGAACAGAAACTATAAACTCAAGTTCAAATCAGCCTAATCACTTTAAAGGAGGTTGAAAAATGTAAAAGATAACAAATGCAAATTGTAAAGATATGTCAGATGTGTTTGTACTAGTTCACATGGACAAATCTGCCCAAGAGAGCTAGACATACAACTGACCTCTTCTAATTCTAAATCAGAGATCTGTGGAGCTGGCAATACAAGTTTACTTCTCTTTTTCACTGGTTCTTGGAAACTGAAAAATAAATTAATATGATATAAAGTGAATTTTTACATATGCTGTGTCTATTCAAATCAGGGCTTCCAAAAAATATTTGAGCCAGCCGGACATTTCATATCTGATCCAGATTTTAATCCCTTAAGACTTAGTCACAAAAGGCAATTATGGTAATCAGATGGCCATTCCAATGATTGACATTACATTAAAAAAAAAAACGATTTTAAACTTTACTTTGATATGATATGAATTTGATGTACGGATGTAACTGTTAAATTGGCAGTGCATCATTCAAAGTGTGCACATCAGCGTGCTCATATCTGCCTTAGACTTTTTATTTGTGCAAAATGACATTGTCAAAAACTTTACTTTCGTTTCAAATTGTTCTAACCGGAGAGGTCAACCGGATGTTGACTTGACAATGGTAAAACATGGACCATAAACGGATATGTAAAATCAGTGTACGTTAACAAAGCACGACTGAGTGAAGAAGCTCTTTCCACGTTATTTCTTCAACAAAATACTTGAAATGAACGTTAGATACATGTATCAATGATAATTTTAGCATTTTTGAAGAAATGTAGGATGCATAATTAAATTTCCCACCTGTGCACATGCGCACACGTGTTCTAGTTCATACGACGTAGTTCTGAGGATTTTTCATTTAAATCCTTTTTAAATTTTTCATCAAATCATGTTGATAACTAATTTCTAATAATTTTAATCTTTTGGACTAAATCAATTAGAAACAAACCGCTGAAAAGTAAGAACAAAAATTGTGAATAACCGATCAATTTATACAATGTCTGGTACTGAACATAGTTCACCTGTCACCTGAACAGGTAGATTTCAGCTGTCCAACTACTAATTTGCCTTGATTAAAATTATAAAGTATTGAAGTAGGTGTTGTTTTAATAGTAATTAATCATCATGTCACATTTATGACTGGAAATGTGATGATGTTAAAGGCAAAAGGTTGGGTCAAAAAGATCGTGAATTATGTAAAAATGACCGAAAAAGCCTTGAAAACTAAAAAGTATATGACCGTTTCATACTTTGACCAGCCGGACTTTTACCAGACATTATACAAATGACCGGAATATATGACCGTTTTGGAAGCCCTGATTCAAATCTGTTTTTCTTCTTATTTTTTATAACAACAGGGACTTTGGTGGCCAGATGGTATAAGAAGTCAAACTTCTGTATCGCTAGCCTGCAAACTAGAGGCTCTAAAGAGCCTGTGTCGCTGACCTTGATCTATGTGCATATTAAACAAGGACATAAATGGATTCATGACAAAATTGTATTTTGGTGATGGTGATGTGTTTGAAGTTCTTACTTTACTGAACGTTCTTGCTTCTTACAATTATATCTATAATGAACTTTGCCCATTAGTAACAGAGAAAATTACTTGGTAAAAATTTACATAAATTTACCAAATTAATGAAAATTGTTAAAAATTGACTATAAAGGGCAATAACTCCTTAAGGGGTCAATTGACCATTTTGGTCATGTTAACTTATTTGTAGATCTTACTTTGCTGAACATTATTGCTGTTTACAGTTTATCTCTATCTATATTAGTATTCAAGATAATAACCAAAAACGGCAAAATTTCTTTAAAAATTACCAATTGGGGGCAGCAACCCAACAACCAGTTGTCCAATTCATCTAAAAATTTCAGGGCAGATAGATATTGACTTGATTAACAATTTAGCTCCTTGTCAGATTTGCTCTAAATGCTTTGGTTTCAGAGTTATAAGCCAAAATCTACATTTTACCCCTGTTCTATTTTTAGCCATGGCGGCCATCTTGGTTGGATGGCCAGGTCATCGGACACATTTTCAAACTAGATACCCCAAAGATGACGTTGGCCAAGATTGGATTAATATTTAAATCTGTTTTTCTCCTTCTTTCTGACCGGGATCTCAGTGCCCAAAAGGTCTAAGTTGTCAAACTTCTACATTGCTAGCCTATCAACACTGAGGTTGTGAGTTCGAATCCCCCATGGGGAAGGTGCACTTTACTCCAATCTTAATTGACTAGGATTGTCAGTTTTTATAATGGAGGTATTACCGTAGGTGATTTTCTTTGAGCACTCCAGCTGCCTCCACCAATGACCACCACAAAATAGAACATTAGTGCTGAAAGTGGTGTTTATCACCAATTAATCCTATGCCAAAAACAGGCAAACACTAAACAAAACAGCCAAAAAAATGTTTGTAATAAATTTTGTACATTGCGACCAGTCAAACATTTGTTTAATTACTCTGAGCTTCAAAACAATTTTACACTTACTTGCTTTGGCTGGCTATTGCTCCAGGTAAATCATTTTCTTTTCTTTTCTTTTGTTTTAGTTTATCTTTCTTTCTTTCTCTCTAAAATTGTACAAATAAATACATGTTTATACTTGAAGGGAGAAAATATTTGATAAAAAAGAAAGTATATGTCTATTTTTTACCTATTGCATTTGAAAATCACAGTCTCAAAAATCTATCCACAACTATTCTCTTTTGTTTCTCTTTGATTTTCTTAGAAATTGCTGGTTGTGGCAAAGTAAAGAGTATGAAATTGGTAAATTCAGTAATTTTTACATTTATTCATGGACATGAATCCTAAATGGTGATAGTGACACCACCCAATTTTAACTTGATCTGTGTTTGGTGGTGTATTAGTTTATAAATATCCCGCTGATGTGAAGTAAAGAGAGAATGCAGACAAAAGCAAACAAAAAAGTGATGCCATTCAAATTTGAACTTGTTCTATGTTAGGAGGTAATACGCGAGGGCATTATTATCAACATCCAGGAAAATTGTTACCCATGAAAATAAGTGAATTAAAAGTATACTTGGTAAGAAATGACTTACAGCCTCCGCATCATCTCTTCTTTCTCCATCCAGATTTTGTTGTCTTAATCTTTTAAAGTTAATATCTTTTGGCTTAAAAACTTCTTCAGATGTGTCATGGAAACCTGTCAAAAATAAATGGAATTTTGATAATAAAAAGGAATATGGGAAAGATTTACATCAGACAGTACTCCTTTCCATATCTGGATAATACTTGAGCCAATTCTCCATTATGACATGTAATCAAATATCCTGGCCTGTATTGCGTCTAGTTGCTTGTTCCTCCTGAACATGCATGAAATATTTGCCACTGGATGTTAGCAATCAACAATTTATTTATCAATTTTGTTGCTTGTTATTAACTGATAATAATTGGTCCTTTTCTACTTAAACGCCTCAAATATTATTTTTTTTATTAATTTGTGAAATATCAATTTGTTGCTGTTTAAGCTGACTATATAGACTCCCATATCTACCAGTTACTGTTTGTAGAAGGGTGAAACTAGTGCAAGAAGGAATGTATCATTTTATTTAGTTTCTTTTCTGATTACAGTTGTACACAAAATGTATAATGCCCGTTAAATCAGACTGCTTTATAGCACCAGACCGCTTCATACACCTTAAATACATTTATCTATTTTTCATTCCTATAAAATTATAATAAATATAACTTTTTTCTGAATTCATGCTCGTTTTTTCAAAATTACGACAAAAAATGTATGATAAATTTTGTTTCAAATGATTTCTATGAAGAATGATTATATAGTACAAGTATGACAAACCTGGCGCTGGTTTCTTTTCAAACGGAATTTCTGCATTGTAATCTACTCCTCTCTTTTTCTTCTTATGTTTTTTAATACTGAAATATAAACCAAATGAAACATATGAATCTCTTTAATCATGCAATGCACATGGAGTTACTGTGGATTCATTTATTTTCGTGGGTACCAATTTTGATGGATTGAGGAAAACTTTGCATTTTCGTGGATATTTATTTCATGGTTTTCCAAAAGTGTGCATTTAATCATACAACAAATTTACAATTTGTTGAACATTTAAATTCATGGTTTTTCCTGTACCCACGAAAATTGGTCTCCAATGAATAATAATAATCTACAGTACCATTTTTGAATATTAACCTACATTTAAAGAGTTTAAAGCATGAAATGCACATGGAATTATCGCTTCTGCTAATGATCACTATTTACATTTTGAACTTTTCCTTCTTATTTTGTTACCCTCTGACTTTTACTTTGGTAATTTATTCAAACATCTTAACTGGGGAGAGAATATATATAGCAACAAGCCATACCTCTTTTATATCAAATTTTCTATTTAAACAATCACATATATAACTTGTTTAAATTTTATCTGTGTCAATGAATAAATGACATGAAACAAGAGTGTGTGCCCCATCCGCACTATCATTTTCTATGTTCAGTGGACCGTGAAAATGGGGGAAAATCTCTGATTTGGCATTAAAATTAAAAAGATCATATCATAAAGAACATGTGTGCTAAGTTTCAAGTTGATTGGACTTCAAGTTCATCAGAAACTACCTGGACCAAAAACTTTAACCTGAAGCAGGTCAGACAGACAGACTGACGCACAGACCAGAAAACCGTGTGCCCATAAATGGAGCATAAAAACTTACTCTATTCCTGCTGCTCGTAATTCTCTTCTCTTTTGTAATGCTGCTAACCTCCTGGTAAAAATAATCAATTTAAAGATTTTAAGCATTCAATAACAACATGGCTCTTCAAACAAATATGTACGCATAATCATGCTAATTATACTTGTAATTCAAAGCATGAGAAAACAGTAAGAATGAGTCAATAAATCAGCAATTCATTCAACATATCAAAAAATTCAAAATATTGTGAAAAGAGAAGTTGGTAAACTTTAAAAAATCTTGAAACTTTTTTTTTATTATTACTTATTGAATATGAAGGCAAACTTGAAGCTGTAAGATAGGCAGCAAACATCAAATCTGACTCTGTAAAACAATTTGCTGCTGATTTCTGCAGAATGAAGCTATGTTTTCTGATACGTCATTGGCAACCTTTCTGAGGGGCAGAAGTTAAAAGGCTCCATTCAATATTCAATCATTACATTCTAGACATTATTTCCTGATTTATTTTTGAAACCAAATTATGGCATGTATTGCCTTTTTCCTGTTACACTTGTCTAACTTATGGATACTGTAACAACAATGGTTTTACATATCAAAGTTATTTTTCTAATATATATCTTTCAGACAAACCTGGCTTCCTCCAACTGTTTTTCTCTTGCTTTTCTTTTGGCTTTCTTGCCTTGTGTGTTTGCTAATCTAGCTCTGGCTTCAGATAACATCTCAAGTTCTATTAAAACAAAATCAATTATCTTGTCAAAGTCATCTGATCATATCAAAATCAATTTCAACACTGATTTAATAAAGAAGACTATATATATATATATTTATGTTATATATCTGCATGTTGAATCCGTATTTTCCGGAACTGTATAGTCTTAATCATGAGTGTTGTGATTATTACATGTATCCGCCTCTTTTTGTGTTTTAATCCAAAGTAAAAGGGTGTAATTTGAGAGCTCTTCATTTATTTATATTCCATACTTGTCTTTAGTCCCCCAAACATGAGTCAGGTATATTACCTGGTGGAGGACCCTGGCATCGATCCCGGTACCTCTCGCATATAAATACAATATCGAAATGAGAAGAATAAGTGCATCAAACAGATTTTACATAATAAAAATGTGTAAGGGTTCCGTGGAACCCAGTGTCTCGCCTACTTTTGCTGTAAATTGCAGGATCAACAAAAATGAGGGAAAAAATCAATAAAAATATTCCGTTTGATACCATGTTTGGATTGTAGGAAGCTTCTGTCCAAGTTTGGTAAAAATCCTGGATAGTTTATGAATCTAATAAATGTTTTAAAAACTTTAACTGCAGACTGGATGTAATGTTAACTGGAAGAAAAACTAAGTCCTTTTATAAGTAAAATACAGATACACAGGTACAAAATATTAACAAAATTTCCTTCTAGATACTAGCTTTTGATCATAAACAAGCTTCTGTCTTAGTTTGGTACAAATAAAAAATAGTATAAGAAAGTTATCAAAATTTTTTAAAATGTAACCACAGAGTGAATGTGTTGTTTCCTGGCAGAAAAAAAGTCCATTTAAAGTAAAATATGGAAAAATGGATTTGTCAATTTACAAAATTTACTTCTGGATACTATCTTATGATCATAAACAAGCTTCTGTCCAAGTTTGGTACAAACCAAGGATAGTTTAAGAAAGTTATTAAAATTTTAAAAACTACAACCACAGAGTGATGTAATGTTTTCCCGCAGAAAAACTAAGTGCATTTATAAGTAAAATACGGAAAAATGGAATTTTATTTTCACAAAATTTACTGCTGGATACCATCTTATGATCATAAATAAGCTTCTGTACAAGTTTGGTAGAAATCCAGGATAGTTTAAGAAAGTTATTTAAATTTTAAAAACTTTAACCACAGAGTGAATATTTGTGGACGCCGCCGCCGACACCGACGACGACGGAATGTAGGATCACTTAGTCTCGCTTTTTCGACTAAAGTCGAAGGCTCGACAATAATATATTGTATTGAATTGTACTTGTGATTTTTGGGGGAGAATTTTTAATCATTACACAATTTAATCACCACATAAAAGATTTATGCATTTAAGAATCATGAATATAACAATCCATCGAAAAATATTAACATTAATATTGCATTATAAAATATTATCATAACAAATGATCTTTTTTACCGCTTATGGAAATAGTACATACCATCTTCATCCATATCAACTGGATCTGGCTTGGCTGGTTTTGTTTCTGGGTTCGGGTCTATTTCGCCTGGTTTTAATTTTCTTGGATCGTCTTCTGATTCATCTCTGTTTTGAGCTTTATCTCTGGAAAAAATATTTTAAAATGAAATATTTTGTTAAGAATATAGGTAAAACTTTAACAAACTACCTCTCAATAAAATAAATTTTATATCCCTATCAGACACTTAACATTAGAGTATGTTTCCAAATAATAGACACAAATTTGGAACGTGACTGTTAAGGTTGATAAAATTTAATATCTACATTTTGTTGTAGAAACATGGTACCTGATGTAAGAAAAAAAAAATTAATATCGTTAAAATAAGAATACTTTATTCCTAATATACTTTTAATGCTTTCCTTTCCAGTGCAAATGAGTTTTTGGTTGGCTTTATGTTGCTCAATCTTTAGTTTTCTGTTAAACAAGATTTTACATAAACTTATGTTTCAGTTAAGCCTACTGTGGATTCTTTTATTTTCCTGGGTACCAATTTTGTGGATTAAGGAATATTTATTACATATTCGTGGATATTTAATTTCATGGTTTTGCAGATGTCTGCATACATGCCTACATAAAATTTGTCATTTTGTTAAACATTTAATTTTGTGGTTTGCCTGTACCAACAAAATCCACAAAAAATTAGTATCACACGAATGAAAATGAATCCCCAGTATATCAATCATGTGACTCACAGTAGATATTCATAATGTTCCAGACACTGTGCTGCAGTTCTACCAACAATAGGAGCAATAGTTCTCCATTGTGTAGGCATCAACTTGGCCAAATGTAGTAACTTTTCTTCTTCTTCTCTGCTCCATTCTGTCTTTTTGATACTTGGATCCAACCATTCAAACCTGTGATGGAATAGAAATTTCAAATTAAGCTGTTATCAAAACTTATTTCAAAGAATATTCTTTTTCTGTTGTTAATTTTTTGTTTGTTAATGATGATATTCCATTTGACACTTCTTTTGAAGTGAACAGTTGGTTTGATATTGGCCTTGTTTGCAAAAATGTCTCAGATTTCTGCCTTTTTCATTTAAATCACTTCACATGTTAACATTATTCTGTTTATTTAGGAAGGATTATGACATTATTTGTGTACATCATACTTGATTTACAGGATAAAAAGCATTACATGTACATGTAACATGAAAGTCAAAAGTCATCAACAAACAGAAATTCATTCAGAAAAGTGAACTTAAATTGAAATTTAGTATTTCCATTAAATTCAATATTTACATTCAACACAGTGACAATATTCAATTAAAAAGTTTGGTAACAAGACATTCATGACCAACCCTCTCTCATTTTCAAATTTGTTCTTGAAAAGACATGTTTGTGTCTGAAAAGTTGAAAACAAAATATATTTTTGGCCTAAACTACTCAACTAATTCTACACATTTATATGTAGGACTACAACAAGAAATCAGTAAACCTCAACTGATTTTCTTTTAAATTACATACATTAAACTTTACCTTTAACCTATCATTAGTTGATTAACAAAAAGAAGCAGTTTAGCTTCTTTTTGTTAATCAACTAATGATAGGTTAAAGGTAAGTTTAATTAAACTCCATAGTAAAAGCAATGATAACTTCATTATTATAATTTTTGTTGAAGGGATTTTTAGCTTCTAGTTTAAGTTATTACAGCTGGAGTTCTACACTGTAACAACTTTATTGTGTACATGTATCTCAACTTACCATCTAGCTTTACATTGTTTTGCTGACTTTCTGTGTAGCAATGATGCAATTCTGGCCCACTGATTTTTGCCATATTTCATGACAGCTGCTTTTAGAATCTCATCCTGAAATATAATATAAATATGTTTGCTATCATACTTGTATACAGCATTCTGTATTACAACATTCTTAATAGGCCATGACTGAGGGGGCAGGGTCAATTGATTTCTATAGAAATGAAAAGTGTCAATGAATGATTATACAATTGCAGGGATCTCCATGACCTGTTTTACGATGGCGCCCCGCCATCGTTCCGTTACCTTGCGCCATCGTCAAATTGTCTCCTCCATGGTTAAATTTGTCTGCGCCATCGTTAAAATTATTGTCAATATTTATTTTTGTATCGTAGTCGTCGCCATTTTTGTTTGTCAAAATGCAAGCTTAATCATCTCCGATACTGGAGAGTAATTTTACAGGTAAATATACAGTACGGTATAGACAAAAACCCTACGGCTGTACATAAATTTTACCAATCAAGTTAATAAAATTAGAAGGTATTATATATGTTTGAAGGTGAAATCGAATTTTATAGGTTTTGAAAAGTGTTCACAACGTAAATAAAATTGAAAATAATAAAAAGTGTTTTTATTCCGATAAAAATGTCGAAACGAGTACGTCATGCTTCTGAACCGTCTAGTGTTCAGTCAACTCTTGGAGCTTTTTTTGAATCTGGGGAAAATAGTAAAAAACGTAAAAGAAATGATGACAGTGATCATGAGAGTGTTAAATCTGCTAGCCCAGTGAAATCTAAAAAGCATAGATCAACGTTTTACAAAGCTTGGGAATCAAAGTATCAGTGGTTAACTTACGAAGAAGAAGAAGGTACTTTTATTTTTAATTAAAATTTCGTAGAATTATTAACCAAAAGTAAAAATCATTTGATTTTATTTCAATTGTAATTATTAAAAGTTAATTTTAAATAACTTTTCCGATGTTAATAACTTATTTAATTATTTTTTAACTTTGGACAAAAATTCCCGGTAAATAGCGCTAACACCTGACTAATGTTCGTTTTTAATTTAATTTGCACATTAAAACTTTGGGAATAAATCATTTTTACAGGAATGTTTTGTACATTGTGTATAAAATTCAAACAGCAAGCTAAAAATACTGAAGTCTGGACAAAAGTGGGTTGTAAATCTTACAGAGAAGATGTGATTAGAAATCATGAACGTACAAGCTATCATCAAGTTTCTGTCAATATGGAAAGAGACTCCTTAATAAGTAAAACAACTGGAGGTATTGGTCAAGCATTAGACACTGTTGTAACCCTAGAAAGACGTGCGTTTATAGCTGCTCTTAGATGTATGTACTTCTTGTTGAAAAAAGAAATACCACACACTTCGAATTTTGGAGACCTGCTGGACTTGGTCAAAGAAAATGGTTGCTCTTATTTGGATACACTTAATGTGGAAGGAAGGGTGAAGTACCAGTCTCAACGAGCAATACAGGAGATGGTGTGGTGTTTAGGTAAATATTTCTTTATTTATTCTTTCTATAATAATTTATACGCTTTATATTTTAAGAACGCATGAATCAGAAAATGATTTGTTTTACCTTTGTTTTATAGGTGAAACTATACGTGAAGATGTTGTTGCAAAAGTTGGACAGTCAAGTTTTTATAGCATTCTGATTGACGAGACTACAGACATCAGCGTATTGAAACAACTAATAATTTATGTTAAATTTATGGTTGGAGAAGAGTGCCAAATCAAGTTTCAGCTTCTACAGCAGACAAGTGTCTTCTTTTCATCTTCAGTGGCATAAATATAGTTTAATAGCAATGCATCTAACTTTTTAAATCATAAACCTTTCTGTTAAACATGTCAGATACTTACCATTTTATCTCATTACTTTTCAGATTGTGAAAGAGGATTCAGTGTCCTCAACAGGGTGAAGACTAGGGCCAGAAACAGACTTTCACAGAAAGTCCTGAATAACCTTATGATGGTGTCCACTCAGGGTCCAGAGGGAAAGGACTTTAATTTCAACAGGGCTGCAGAGTTGTGGGCATCTTTGTCTCAAAGAAAACTTGACATTGGGATTATAAATGATGATGTTTGATTGATGTATAATAAAATGTGTATAATTGCTCAAATCACTCTTTCTTAACTTCTTTGATCGCAATCATGATTTTTTTTTCAAGTTGAGCTTTCCTCCATGGTTCAATTTTCATCCATGGAGATCCCTGCAATTGCATACTTTATATCATTGGTTTAACATAAGTTTTTCCCATTAAACTGACCTACTTTTAAGTACTAAAAGGCGTTTTATTAACTGAATTTTACTGTTGGTATTGCTGTGTGTTTCTTCACTTTTGCTTCCGTCCCAAGTCAGGAACCTCTGGCCTTTAATTTGGTTGTCTTGTATGTTTTTTATTTTTTGTTCATTTATATGTTTTGAAATTTTCACTGAACCAGAACACATTTTTATTTAGGGGTTAGCTTATGCCCACCTCAAGTGCAGGATTTTCTACCTGCGTTGAAAACCCGTTGGTGGCCTTCTGCTGTTATTTGCTCTGTCAGGTCGTGTAGTTGTCTCTTTGACATATTCCCCATTTCTTTATTCAATTTTACTAATCAATTTACTGTTGACGATGCTGTAGAAACAGCACAACTATTACTTAACTCTTACTCTTATATTAATCCACCATTTTTTACATACATGTAAGAATGGTTGGAATTTTTTTTATAACATTGTCGATATTTACCTGCCTGTACTTGACATTGAAAGAGATACAATGTATCTTTTGTATCAGAAGCCACAAAAAGGTGAATTTGAATTTTTCACAAATTCTGAGGTCCTGTGAGTGTTGCAGATTCCCACATAGTGATACAGTATATCAAAAGGTAGTCCCTACATAAATATCACTAGACATACAAGAGGGTAGTAATGCCCTTTACAAAATGTACAGTCAGGCATCAAACGTCCATTTTCGGCTACCGACTAACCGTTAGCGTCAAATTGATTAAAATTTTACTGTTGTCAAAATATACTTATTGTGATGCATCAGAGGGCACAAATAATTAACGTTACCGCTATTTTTGGAAAAAAATTAACGTGATCAACAAAATCTTCGATTTTTTTTTATTGTCTAAAAGAAAGTGCATATTTTATCGTCATGCACCAAACATTTCCGTTTAATAACGTAATTTGGCAAGAATTTATACCGTTATTCGTCATGCCCATTACCACCCTTATACAGCAGTATCAATATTAGAATGTTTGATGTAAACGACAAAACAAAAACATGCACTGTTGTAAAACAAAAATGTAAGCGTGTGTGAACTGATAAACTTGCAATAATGTATGACATTTACCTCCGTGTTACGCCAAACACCTCCTTTTATCATAATTCTCGGCATCTTGGCCTTTCACTTCTTAGATCTCTGTAAAAGGTGTTTAAAATGTAATTGTCTAAAAGTTTTTTTTCTCCAATAATTTCTCCAAAACAAAACGTTTTGGGTATAAATAAATTTAGCTAATAACCAAAATTAACAACGGACACGAATATCTTTTAGATACACAACTCTATATATGATGATTGACTGCATTTCTGTACAGTCTTATTATTCTTCATATATTTTGTATAGTATTGATATTTAATATAACCAAAATCAATCTTTTAAGAACAAAATTTGATAAATACATTTTATTTTGGTAACATGGTAAAAATGAACACTTTATTCTACTGCAGCCTATTAGAAAGTCCAGAGAGAATCGAACGACATTTCCCCGCCTTTTCGAAAATAGCTGGATAAGCAGCTGGACTGTTTACAAATCGTTTCCCAATCCTTTCTCAGATACAAATACAGTATAATAGAACACATTTTTTACAGGAAAAAACGTAGGTCAGGATGGTCACTTCATCTTCCTGTTAGAATCATTGCAGATGTGGTGGCCACAATCATTTTGGACAGTTGAATGCATAGCAAATAAATTATTCTGAGCTCAAGGCACCATGTGAGCCATTACCATCACTGTGCCCCCTTTGATTACTTTGCATTTTCTTAATCAAAACATTTGAAAAATACCTGCATGATCATCATATGTGAATAAAACATCTTAATAATAGTCCATTTGCCGACTATCTATTTGATTCTGTTATACAGAAATTACTTCTCTTTTTCAAATATCGACTGGTTCTATATCGTACAAATTTGGGTTCTGTCCTCAAAAGGCAAAATAAGTTGAATATGAAATATCAGCATTTGAATAATTCTGAAAGAAAAAAATGAAAAGTTGCCCGAGTTCCAACAGTTTACAGCTTATGTAAAGCAAAATTATATCCAGGTGAAATTTGATCCGGAGGAAAAAATGTCACAGTAGTTGTTGTTATTTTTTTATCCGGAGGAATATATTTCCCTGGGATATTTTTTCCTTTGCCGTGAAATTCTATCTGTGTAGTTTACTTATTGAATAGTTATTATAAAAACTTATCCTATAAAAATACTATGAAATAATAATAGTGTATTTGAAATAAAGCGAAATTGTTAAAAAAAAATGTATTATAATGGGAAATAATTTCACAAATTATCCTTGAAAAAAATTCCTGAAGTATTCAAAGCAATATCATCCTTTTAAAAAGAAAATTATCATGAAACATAGAGAAGAAAACCAGAAGTAATTTCAAAGATCGTAATTGTGAAAATAATATCATGATTAAACAAGGTTAGTGAAATACATGTAAAAGTGAGTTGTTTTCAGATCTCAGTACAAATATAAATTTAAAAGTAAGGTAGAAATATAGTTGCATAACTACTGTTAACAGTAATAGAAGAATTTGATTATGATGATATTTTTAACTATATAAATAGTTTTGTCTGGGGACAGAGATGTAGTTGTTGATTATATGGAAATCAGATAAATCATATCATAACAATATATTGGAACAAAAGCATGTTTAACAGCTGGATATTTTTTACCTGTGAAATGTTATCTGTCTTATTAAATCAAGTTGTAAGTCATCTTTTTATATAAATGAATATATAAAAAATAAGATTCAAGGAAAAATTTCACTCTAAAATAGATTCAGAAATATATTATATTAATACATTTGTATCTTTAAAATATAAATTGCTCATAATTACCTCCCTTTGATAAATTATGCAAATTTGGTCTACCTTTGTGAAACTTTTTATAACTATAATCAGGTATATATTGATTGTGAGTAACTTACAAAGTAGTTAATGGGACTCTATTTCACACGGTTCTGGGAAATATAGTACGGCAAATATATACCGGTACATACTATCCGCATAACACAGATAGATTTTCACTCCTCTGGAAAAAATCAACCTGAGAAAAACCATGCCTGGAAAAAAATTACCGGGACAAATTATCCTCAGGATAAAATATCACAGAGGAAGAAATAAACCGTTACACTTACAGTAACAAAAAAATAAATGTAATTAAAAGATTTAAGAAACTTAAAGCTTACACACATTTAATACTCACAGATAAGTTTGCTGTTTTTCTTAGCTCTTCATTGCCAATGAAAAATTTATGACCCTTCAAAGTTAGACAACTAAAAAATGGATCTCTTAATGCAGGGTCAACTCAATTAAGGAAATTGGCAAATAGTGTGTATAGTTTATAAATTGATGTTTTGATTGAATGTAGGACAGAAAGTCACAGGACAAATGGTCACGGACATAAAGTCACAGGACAAAAAGTCACAATTCAGTTTTGAGATTGTTTTTGAAAATATTTTTTTTTTATTTTCTTGAAGTTATATATATGAAGCAACTTTGTAATTAAAATTTATTTACTAAATATCAATAATGATCAAGTAATTGTCATGATTGTTATGAAAACAAAATGTCAAAAGTGGCTTGGTACTTAAATGGCTTTATTTTGCCAATAAATATATCCTTTCCATGATTAAAATTGTACTAATTACATTTTCATTTATCAAGGTTAATGAGCAATTTCCCTAACTTAAAAATGAATATATGTTGTAAAAAGTAAATATATAAAAATATATTAAAACAATTGTCAAAAAATTATTTGTGACTTTTTGTCCTATCAAATTTGTGACTTTATGTCCTGTGACTTTCTGTCTGTTTACCTTTTGATTTGGGTAAGAGGTCTATCTCTTTTGTTGCTATGTTGTATTGTTTCACTGCATGTGGATGCTAGACCAGAAGAAAAAAAAATGTTTTCTCAACAATTTTTTTTTATCATTACATAATGCATCCCTTATGATCAATTAAAAATCTTTTCTCCGACTAGCTTCCAATTTTGTTTTTTCAAAAGGATTAATCAACCAGTTGCACCTTCAACATTGCATCTAAGGGAAGTAACTTGCACTTACTATTGAAATACAATTATCTAAGATTTTAATCAATAACAAACAAAACAACTGTTTCTCAAAACAGAATTATGGGTTGTAATTTAAAAACTAAAGCAATAAGAGCGAAAATATCGGTCAAAATTATAACAAATTTTCCTGGTTAATTTTAAGCAGATATTGCTGCTGAAATTGTAGCAAATTAGAATAATACATTTTTGTAATACAATGATAAAATAAAATTGTTGCTTATACGACAGTAGCAAATATTACATACTAATCATAATTTTATGAGTTATTGCCCATAAGGATAATATTTAAAAAAAATATTATCATGTTTTTGTGTACTAGCTTCCCCTATCCTGATAAAAAAAAAGTTATATGATGCAGCAAATAAACAAGATAACACTGTCCATCTTTATTTTAAATGTACATTACACATGTCATATCTAATTAACCTCATATTTTATCTTTCATATTATATCTACAAGTGTTAATAATTTGATTAAAAGTTTTGATATATATATATGGTTTTTTAACTTCAGACATCAAAAATGGCTTCTTCTAAGTCTTTACAAAGAGGACAAATTCCAGTAGGTTGTGAACTTTGTGATGGTGGGAATAAAATCAAATTTAAATGTTTGGACTGTCAACTTTTAATGTGCAGCCGATGCAAGGATAAAGTCCATGCTAGATTTAAAAATGCAACTGAACATAGGATTAGAGACATTAAAGAGCTGGATCTGGAAGAAGAAGTGGATACATTTAACTTTAGAGATGTTAAATGTCTAGAACATCCAGACCAGGCTTGCTGTGTATACTGTCAAACTTGTAAGAAAGTCATCTGTTTAAAATGTGTAACCAAAGTCCACAATGGACACACCTTTATTGATGAAGAAGAGCTTAATGATAAAAAGACGATAACTAAAAGTGGACAGAAGAAAACTGATGAAAGTATACATAATTTGACCAGTACATTACACAAAGTTCAGGACATAAAAGATCAGGAAGATGCTAAATTTAGAAAAATCAAGCAAGATATCTTTAGTCACAGGGATGCTTTTAAGTGTGAAGTTGATAAGCATGCTGATAATCTTGTAAAAGATCTGGAGCAGACATGGGAATTAAATAGCCAGGAAATCGGGGCAAAGCATAGCAAGATTAAGAAAACCTTAGAAAACTTACAGAGGAAGAGTAACACTGTAAAAAGTATTACAACTTCAAAAGATTTTGTCAAATTCTTTGATGATTTTGATAAATTTGCTGTTTCTTTGTGTGGAGCTACACCACAAGAAAACCTTGAGTTTTCATTATTGAGGAGATTCTTGCCAGACAAAATTACAATGGTAAATTTTGGATCAAAGGAAAATAGAGGAAACTTGGAAATTCAACATCCTAAAATTGAGTTTAAAATTGCTAAACAATTCACCACACAATTAAGAAATGTTCATAATATTTGCAGATGTTCTGATGGTACTCTGTGGATTTATGATGGTATTCTTGAAAAGTTGCAACATATAAAATTTGATAATCAAAATATTACGATTATGTCAGAGTCAAACTGTTTTTCTATTTGTGACATGGCAGCAATGAATGCATGCACAAACCTGGTTGAAGCAGCCTTAGGTGAAACAAAACTGTTTATTATCATTGAAACAAAACTGTTTATTATCAATAGTAGCACTGTATGGCTCAAACATGATGAATCCAATTATGATGTGAGACCATATACAAATTGTACATCACAAAGTCAACCAGTATGTGTCCATATAACCAAAGATAACAGAGTTATAGTAGGTGTAGGACGAAGAGGAACGAAGGCTGCTGTGGTAGTGATGGGCCAGGATGGTGGATGCTTGGAAAAATATGAAGAAGACAGCAACAAAGAACCATTATTTACACAGCCTAGATTAATTACAAGCACCAACAATGGCAATATCTGTGTTGTGGATGGGATAGATTCTGATTGTAGAGTCTTGGTATTAGGAAAAGTAGGAGATATCAAACAGGTGTACATTGGTCAACCAAAAATCAACACTGAAGAAAAAACATTTACGCCCTCTGACCTGCTTACAACTCCTGCAGATAATATTGTAGTTACAGATATATTCATTTCTACACTACACATATTGAACTCTGAGGGGAAATTTATTGGTCATTACAATCTGCATGACATTGGAATTATATATCCATGTAGACTCACTTTGTCTACAGAAGGACATATTTATGTAGGATGCTCAAATACAAGGGACAGCCCAGAAACTTTAAAAGCCAAAATTTATGAGTTGGAATATTCTGGATTCTAGTGATCTAAAACTGTGTAAAACTGAATTAATTTTGAATAAATGATTTTTGATTTTGATAATATATCTGCTTTATATAATTATAGTGTGTGAAATGACAAAAAAATAATACTTAAAAAAACATACATGTATATATATCAACATTAATTTGGAATTGATTTGGATGTTATTTTGACTCCTCAAGAACATTACTCATTAGTTTCCTATTCTGAAAAGGGTTGATCAAATATATATCAAGAAACATTTATTAAATTTTAAAGAAAAGTGTGGACACAGACTGGTGTTGTCTGAGGTGCAAATTTTTCATAATGACTTGTGCCAGGATTGCTTTGGCAGATGTGGAAACCAAGAACAACTTTTAGAAGAAACACTTAAAAATTAACATGACTGCACCCGATATGTTGCTTATTTGATTTTATCATGGTCCGAGACCACAATTGTCGTCCCTTGATTTTCGTTGTTCACGAATATAGTCCCTATAGTGTTGACAGTGGGTTACTTGCCAATATTTTTATACCCCTTCCAAATTTATTTCTCCATGTTTTATGCCTCAAATTGGAAGTAGGGGGGGGGGGGGGGTGAAATTACACTGTAAAAAAATTTGGGTCCAGAATTTTAAAGGAAAGTATAGTGATTTGGTCCAGCTGAAAAAGGTTAAAAATTAGTATTTTGGGAGCTTTCAAAAGATTTCAAGGTGCCCTAAACATAAAATTGTCCATATTTTGAGTTAGAGCTGATGAAGTTTTCTATAATTTTGATATAATTTGTCCCAAAAGTAGTACAACACACTGTAAAAATTTCATTGAGAAAGCGCAGGTGGGATTTTTTTAATTTTCATTTATGTTCTAAAAGAAATGCACTACAAATTAATTGTGGTCTCAGACCTAAGAGGTGAAATCTGTAAATATAGAATCTGTACCTTAGCAACTTCCCTAAATTATTTGATGGTGATAATTTGTCAAATAGCATGAAACTAAAGGAGTTCTATTACTTATTTATGAACTCTGAATCTACAGAAAAGAAGGTTATCTCAGACAATATGTGCAAAATGTGTTGTATAAATGACCCTTGTCTAACGCCTGTTTGGAAGAAGTCAAAAGTGGAGAGCTTGGTACTTAAAAGTTGAAGTCCATCAAATAAACCTCACTTAATTTGTATAAAAAGCACTTTACAATGTCTATTGTACCTGTTTCATTTCACATAATATCTTTATTTTCTTCTGTAGAATAGTAAGTGGTTCAAATATAAGCCTGTTGAGACTAAAATCATGGTGGGTATGGTTGTCCTGCGAGAGAACGTTCTGTGCTGGTGATTCGGTCCTGACTGGTGCTGGTGGGTCCTGATTCTGTGCTGGTGGGTTTATTTACATTGTATCAGAACGACAATAAAACAACTGTTTTGTTGCTTAATTTTTCTCTGATACGTCATAAGTACCATGCAAAGTATATTACAACAATATTTTATTGCAAAAGTCGTGCAAGTTCGTTAAATGAAATTGTCCTGACGCTGTGCTGGTGATAAGAAAAACGGTCCTGGTTCTGTGCTCCTATGTCCTGGTTCTGTGCCTTTATATTTTAGTCAAAAGTGGCAATTATTCAAGATCGTTGTTGCTTAGCTGTAATTGACTAATTAGTTGTTATCTGTGTTCTTAAAATTGACATTATTGTGAATCTGTTTACTGCAATTATGAAAAAAGAACCCATAATTTTTGAATTGACTGTTTTCTGTTTTTCTTATTTAAAATGATTTAAACAGATGTTATCGGTTATCAACATTTTAATGTAATGAAATTATAAACAAAACAGACATACAAGACTTACAAATCCAAGAGTCGCCTGACTTGGACCGGGCGCTAAAATTCTTGGGGATTTAACATGTTTTGTACGAATCAAAAATAAACAAAGTTGAGCAATGCAAACAATCAGACTCAGGTGAGCCTGAACACTTCTTAGATGAGTTTGGATAATGAATTCAGTGTAATTTAAACATCCTGAATATTGTTTCTCTGACAAATTTGTATGATACTGTAGATACTTTTCTTTTTATTCAACCAAATGAAACTCAGCCTTGTTTCTGTACGTTAGAATCGTGTGTCTTCAGCAGCTACAATCAGATTTCTTTGTAAACAAGTTAGTGCTGACTAAAGGATGACTAGTCTATTATAGTTTTTTTTTAATGTTTTTTAATGTTTTTTTTGGGGGGGGGGAGTAAGAGGGACGTCTGAATTTGTCAGAGAATGAAGACGATATAACCTAGATAACACTAACAGAAATAAGATTTTTTAAGTTTTGCATTTTATAATCCCAAAAGAAAGTCTGTTGTCAAAGATTTTTTATAATTTTAATTAAAATTGAGTGAAAAACGAGTGAACGGAAAAAAATACCAGTCTAGAAATAAATATTGGTAATATCGCGAGGCTTTTAAGTTTTGTGTTCCAAACACACCTTCTCTGTAGTAATGACTCGTTACTGAGGTATTTCACTTCACGCATTTGTTTCATTTTTTGATACAGTGAATTCTTAGTATTATAACATTAACATGTAACCTTTGTATATATTTTTTATAAATCGAAACTAAAGCCAGATATATTAAACATTTTTTATTTATGTGTTTTCAGGACAAAACAATCAGTTCAAACACGCCTTGGAAGTAGAATGCGATAAAATGATTGCCCATTTTTACTCCCCCCCCCCCCCCCCAAAAAAAAAAAAGAGCTTTTGCTGGATGGGGAAGAAGGATCAGATATGCAAATCAAAATCAATATTTCATCTTTTCGTGTAAGTTTTTTTTTCTCAGTTGAATTTATACTTGTTTGCACCTACAGAAATCGGTTTTGTTAAATGTGCTTTTAATTTCAAAAACACAGTGTGTTATAGTAGTCTCAGTGTTATAGTTGTCTGAGTTATAAGGTAGTGATATATGTCGTATGCTACGGTTTAATACGAAACTAGGTTAAAATAACGTAGCTAACTATAAGGAGACTCACATTATCCGATGAATTGATATCCGATACTGTGTTATAGTAGTCTCAGTTTATATATGTATATGAATATAATTATGAAAGATAGCATGGTCACCAGTATGTGAAGTCCCTAGCTGTCATCTGAAGTTAATACTAAGCATAGCTCTAGAAATCGACAGATAGTCATGACATTTAAAAAAAAATCTCTCTTGTTTTCGAAGTTTTTGTAGTTTTGTTTTACCTAAACAAATTGACACACACATAAGTATAGTATTGTTTATTTTTTTAACTTAATATATACATGGGTAACACCGGTTACTGGGATAAAAAATCCTGTCACGTGGAAATATTTATCAGAAAAAAGGATGGAAATATGAAAATTTACGTGCGATGGGTGCAACAGCATACCGACAATTAACATGGCTCACCAGGGTTGAATCTTAAAAGTAAATCAAACTCCATAAACATTTTATTTACAGCCTAAAATACTATTCTTTTGAATAAAGATTTTTTGAAACCAAAAAAGATTATCTCCCCTTCCTACAAACATATTGCAATTTCACAAATATTTTACTGAATATGAAATGTTTTTATTCACATAATGTGTGATTCTTATGAATATAGAATACTTTTCGAAAGAAAAACTATATAAAAGCTTAGTTTGGACATTTTTATAGCAATTAAAAATAAAACAGTTCACCTTTAGTATGGTAATGGCTATAATATAACTATACAGATTGATAGACTGATTTAGTAATACCATCAATAAAGTGGAGTTAAAGTCTTATAGGATTGTAAGTATATTTTATTTTATCACCTTGCACTTTCACATTTTGACTGAACAATTTGTTCAATATTCTGACCAGTTGAACAATTTGATTTTATAAAACAAATTGCAATTTGGTCAAAATTTTGAATGAGTTGCAATTGGTGGATAGCAACACTAACAGTCAAGTCACTGTAAATATAAAAAAAAAGATGTGCTTACGATTGCCAATGAGATAACTGTCCGCCAAGTCTTTCGCCAGAACATACTATATTTTTTTTCTTATCCTAGTTTAACTTCCATGCAATCTCTACCCCTTCATGATCATTAACTGTGAAATACTTCTCGGTATCTTCTCAATTAAGATGTCTGATTTATACATAGTTATGAAATAACTGTTGTGAGCACAAGATTCACTGCACACTTTCAAAGTTCTGCTTTATCAAACATTAAAACATGAACTTTTTGATCGGTACGAGTGAGATTTTTATCTAAGATAACTTGGTTTATCTACCGGTGTTAGTTGAAAATGCGGCTTTGAAATAGCTTTGAAATTCACAGTAGCTGCGAGTATGCGTTGTTCAATAATTTGTCCCTTAATGTTATTGTTTTATGTGATAAATTTTTGTGTTGTTACACCACTGAACCAATGAATGAGGAAAGGAGGAGGGGTTGGTTTGATGGAGTTGCATGAGGTGTGTGGAACGCATATTTAACTGAATAAACCAGTCAAACCTTAATGTCAATATAAGACCCCCTCTTATAAATGTCGCTTTACTTTAAGCACCTTTTAAAACCGTTTAAGTTAACATATTATGTAAAGAATCATCAATTGAAGGGCATTTAATATCTTGAATAAAACTATTCTAATTAGATATATTTTCATCTGATATTGGACGGAAGATGTTGCTCATTTATGTAATATGAGTTACTATTATTTGAAAACGCTTATAAAACAGCCAAATGGATGCACTAAAGTGAAAAAAGGAGTCACAGATCCGATTGAATACAATTATCAGCCAAATTTTATTGATTTTGTAACATTTGTTTCAAATATGACAAACCTTTTACCCAAAATCACCAGCACCGTATCAGGACCCACCAGCACAATGACAGGACCCACCAGCACAGTATCAGGACATAAATAAACTGAGAAAGTGCAAAATTTTCTTAAATTGCACGGGTTTTTCACAAAATAATTTTGTCTTTTGGATTTGAGTATACAAAGCAGATTTCATGAGCATTTTTGTTTTATTTTTCCAGTTCTAGATTTTCTGAAAATGTGCCCTTTTGTGCTACGCTTACTGAAACAGTTTAGAGGGTTAATTTTTTAATGGTTTGCTTATAAACCCATAAAAAACAAAATTGAAAAATCTCAACTGTTTCCTTCCATTTTTTATGAGAGAAAACGTCAAAAATCATCATTTTCGTCTTTGTTTACATTTTTTCAATGATCACCAGCACCCGTCAGGACCGAATCACCAGCACAGAACATTCTCTCGCAGGACAACCATACCCACCGTGAAAATTGCATACAAGTTTTCACTAAAAAGGCAAAAAACTTTGTATCAGACCATACTGTCTGCAAGAAAAGTTAAATGCAAGAGTCTTTTTGTGCTCAGATTTGTTGTATCATGTCACATGAGTATAGAAATGATAAAAAAGACACAATTTTTTATTTCTTGCCCATACAGAAATTGCTAACAAAAGCACATAAGTTTCACATGTGAAGCACATGAGATGCAAGTAAGAATTGTATGCAAATCAGGTTGCTCATATGTGAAGTTTGGTAGTTCATATGTGCCCACAAAAATCTAACATAATGCTCACATGTGCAATTCAAACCTCAGGTGAGCTTTTATCATCCATGTTAGTTTTATGTTAGTTTTGTACTTTGAAAAGTTTTTCCATTCTTCTAACCATTCAAAACTAACCTACATCATTGCTCATATGAGCTTTTTCAAAATGACATGCCCAGTCATGTACTTCCTGTAAATTCAAATTCATGAAAAGCATGCAATAAATGGAGGTAGATGGATATGGAAAATGTTAAGTCCTATATTGTGCTATTTGAAGAAAGGCATTGTTGAAATCTGATAAAACCAGTGTGGCTGTGGTTAATTATTTGTAAGTTATCATTTCTATTTCATTATTTTCATTTTTTGTGTCAGATTTTGAAATATATTACAATTTTAAGTCCTTTATTGGAATATATATATACAGGTTGGCTTCAAAATAAGTACTACATGTATAAAGATTTTTTCCTTTTAAACTTTTTGAAATACAGTACTTATTAATCAAAGACATTCATTGTGTACTAAACTTGCAAGTCCCTCTTTTAGTTTTATAATGTAATGTTATGTTTTTATTCATGATCATGATTATTGTTTAAATAAAAAAAATTAAAAAAAATGATATGAAAATCATAATTAACTGACAATAATTAAAGAATAACTCTTTTAACATGATGTATCAGTTATTTTATTTTCAACTGAATTATTTAAGATTTTCAATTAAATTAGAAAAATATTCCTTTTTTAAAGCAGCCATTTTGTTTTGGTCAACTATAATATTCACGTGTGCAACATGTTAGCAACTGCTCATATGAGCAATCTAATAAAATGCACATGTGAAACAAAAGCTCATATGAGCAGTTGCACATGAGGTTTTTAACATGCAAATTAGGTTAGTTTCATATGTGCAATTTTTTTGCTCACAAAATGCTCACCTAATTTGCATGTTAAAAAACTCGTGTGCAATCATGTTAGTTTCTAACGTGAGCATCTTATGTGCAACTTATGTGCAACATGTAAGAACTTTTTGGTAAGGGTATAGCCTCAATATGCATTTTTTAATGTCAATATGTGGCACGGCCTAAATTGACCCTAAATTATTTGTAGTCTTACTTGGCCTAAGACCATTTATACTAATATGATATGTTATTTGTAACTTTTCTTTCCATTTAAAGTACATTCAATACATATGTAAGGATTATTTATAACCAAAAAGCTTCACAAATTTTAAATTGCTGGAAAATATTACATCTTCATGTAATGCCCCCCTTCATTAAAAAACCTCAATTTTTAGGCGCAGGCTCATATAAATTTGACTTTTGAATAATTATGCTAAGTCTGACAAATCAAATGAGTACTCTATTGCATTTAGTACATGATAATTGATATATTTAAGCACTTAAAAAGTATATTTTTGCAATATTTTAATTTTTAATGCCCCAAGTGTTGATAGTTGAAATTTTTCAATTTTAACGTCAAAATTTAACACGCAAAGTTGAGTATAGAATTTAACATACTGTCTATAATATATCTCCTATTGTTATGATACATTGTAAGCAGTGTTATAATTTATAAAGCTTTAGTCATACCAAGTTTTATTAAGATTGGTCAACTTTTTCTATCCTATTAGGTCTGAGACCACAACTGGTCATGTCTCAAGATTTAAAGGAGTGAAAAAAACCTTAAAATTATCAAATTTTTGAATTATGAATTAATTGCAAGAAAAAAGTGTCAATACTGCAGAATATAAGGGGAAATTTTGATATTGATATATTGATATTGCAATGAATAAATATAGCATATTTTATGTTTTAAGACATATACAAATAAGTCAGATGACCAAAACTGTTTATTGATTTCTTATAGGAGTTATATTGTTCATGAAACACATTTTTAATTAATTTAAATTTTCAAAGTTTTTTGCAAAGAGTATGATAGAGAAAAACTTATAGTGGCACTACTATTCAACAAAGTAAAAGCTGAAAAATGGGCTATCATGACCAATCGTCAACTGATCCTTTATGAGCGTTATTGCCCTTGAACCAAAAATGTTAGATTTTGCAGAACTTATGTTAGGTACTCATAAATGTCAAATATGTAAACCAAAGTAACTAGACCTACAAATAAGTTAACATGACTGAAATTGACAATTTTTTGTAAGCTCTTATATGAGTTATTGCCCTTGAAAGACAATTTTTGCCAATATTTTTTTTAATTTTTTGCAGAAAATATGATAAATGCCCTCAGAGAGAAACATTAACATGATTAAATGGCAAAAAGTTTATCAAATTGATATCTACAAATAAGTTGATATTAAATGACAAAAACAATGTTTTTGACTTATTAATGTCACTTAGTGTATTGGTCTATTTTACATACACGATCTACATTAATGGAAGTAAATAAGGTCTATAACAGATAAGAGTACAAGCAAACCAAATATCCAAATACTAGAATCATATTTTTACCAGTTGAGTAATACCAGATCATAGGATCCTCTAAATGTTTATTTTGAAATAACTGCTTGAAAAAAATACAGTTTTTTTGTAATGTGAATTTCTCATTTATGATTGATTAATAATATTGTTATTGTTTTAATGCCACTTTTAAGCCCCACATTAAGGATATTTCGTGATGGCCAGTTTGTATTGGTTGAGGAAGGTGGATCTCACTTATAAGTAATATGATAACTATATTTGGTATATGGATTCCTTGCAACATCTTCATGTCGATCTGTCAGGGTTAAGCTGACCTTGCCCTCATATTCATGGTTCATTGGTCAATGTAAAGTTATTTTGTTTTGGTTTGTTTTTTATGCCCCACCTACGATAGTAGAGGGGCATTATGTTTTCTGGTCTTCGCCTCCGTTCGTTCATCCGTCCGTCCTTGCGTTCCTCCGTTCGCCCCACTTCATGTTATTGTCGAGCCTGCAACTTTTGTTGCAGAAAGCTCGACATAGGGATAGTGATCCGGCAGCGGCGGCGTTAGCTAACTTCTTAAAAGCTTTATATTTTAGAAGGTGGAAGACCTGGATGCTTCATACTTTGTATATAGATGCCTTATGTTACGAAGTTTCTGTCAGTCACATGTCCAATGTCCTTGACCTCATTTTCATGGTTCAGTATCCACTTGAAAAAAAAGTTCAGATTTTTTGTAATGTTGAATTCTCTCTTATTATAAGTAATAGGATAACTATATTGGATAAGTGCGTACCTTGCAAGGTCCTCATGTCTGTCAGACAGTTTTCACTTGACCTCAACCTAATTTCATGGATCAGTGAACAAGGTTAAGTTTTAGTGGTCAAGTCCATATTTTAGATACTATAAGCAATAGGGCTAGTATATTCGGTGTATGGAAGGACTGTAAGGTGTACAAGTCCAACTGGCAGGTGTCATCTGACCTTGACCTCATTTTCATGGTTCAGTGGTTATAGTTAAATTTTTGTGTTTTGGTCTGTTTTTCTCATACAATGTGCAATAGGTCTACTATATTTGTTGTATGGAATGATTGTAAGGTGTACATGTCTAGCGGGCAGATGTCATGTGACCTTGACCTCATTTTCATGGTTCAGTGGTCAAAGTTAAGTTTTTGAGTTTTGGTCCTTTTATCTAATTCTATATGCCATAGGTCAACTATATTTGGTGTATGGAAATAATTTATGATCTTTATGTCAGTCGTGCAGGTTTTTTTTTACCATGACCTCATTTTCACGGTTCATTGCACAGTGTTAAGTTTTTGTGTTTTGGTCTATTTTTCTTAAACTATAAGTAAAAGGTCAACTATATATGTTGTATAGAAGCATTGTTAGCTGTACATGTCTGCCTGGCATGGTTCATCTGACCTTGACCTCATTTTCAAGGTTCATTGGTCTTTGTTTAGTTATCTTGGTTAATGTTCTGTTTATGTGATAGTTGTAATAAATTTTAGCTTTATACTTAGGACTATCAACATAATATCAATGATTAGTATAGAAGGCGAGACATTTCAGCATGCCCACTCTTGTGTTAAAGTTTTTGGTCAAGGTAGTCTTTGATGAAGTTGAAATCCAATCAACTTGAAACTTAGTACAAATGTTCCCTATATGGTATAATCTTTCTAATTTTAAGGCCAAATTATATTTTTTACCAAATTTCACAGTCCATTGAACATGAAAAATGATAGTGCGAGTGGGGCATCCATGTACTTAGGACGCATTCTTGTTTAAGTACTTTATTCAATAGGTCAACTATATGTTATGTTTTGAATGATAGCAAGAGGAACGTGTCTCTCTGCCAGATATCACATGACCTTTTCCTCATTTATTTGGCTCAATGGTCCAATATTAATAGCAATAGATCAGCTATGTTTGGTTTATGGTATACTTATGAGGCGTACATGTCTGTCTGGCAGGTATCATGTGAACTTTAGCTCATTTTCAATTTTTTGTGTTTTAGTCTGCTCTTCAATTACTATAAGCATTATAATAGTTTAGTTATATTTGGTATATGAAATAATTGTAAGGTATTCATGTCACATCTTCCTGTATCTGTTTGACAGAATTTATATGACCTTGACCTAATGGTCATGGATCTTTAAAAACACCAGTGATATTTCAGCATTTACACTCTTGCTATTAGTAGAGAAAGCCTAAGTGTTGGAAGTAAGCTGCAAACCTTCAGCTAGGAAATGGGAATGGTAAATATATAGATATTTTAAGATGAGTCTTATGTTGTCAATTTAGATCCCTAATAATATATGTTTCAGTGGCGGATCCAGCCATTTTGAAAAGGGGGGGTTCCCAACCCAGGACAAAGGGGGGGGGGGGGTTCCAACTATATGTCCCCATTCAAATGCATTGATCGGCCAAAAAAAAGGGGAGGTTCCAACCCCTGGAACCCCCCCCTGGATCCGCCACTGTGTTTAGGTATTTTTTGTTAGTTTGATAACTTATTCCTCCTGATGAGATATTGAATTTTATACATTGTATTGACATATGCATGACAGCTTTAGGATAATTGATTGATATCCTGCCAATAGATACATTTATTTATTGAAGTAAAGTTGCAAACAACATACTTGGAAAATGACAACCCTCTTAGTTGGTACTTTTGGGATTACAAGGTCAAAATAGTTGCATTTTACAATTTCTCTTTGTATAGCCACCACCCTTTTATGATGCTGCATATATAGTAAATTCACATACTTTTCAGACGACCAAATCCCAAAATTTTAGTGCTAGTTGGTACACCCCTTTTTTCAAAATCCTGAATCTGCTCCATGACTACAATAAGAGACTGCGTGTATTAGACTTTTAGTAAAGTTAAGTGCTCTTCATTTCACTTGCTATTGCTCCTTAATGCCATTGCTAAGCTAATTACCTGAAGGAATTACCAAATATAAAACCAAATACCTTAAAGTGGTATTTGCTGCTTCTATATATAAACTAAATATACAGTATAAGAGCAAAGACTGGTTGGATCAGAGTCAGAATAATATGTCTGCATAAGGTGATAAGTCTACCTGCTGACTGTTATCTTGTAAACAAGCACTTTAAGATCTGCCTCAGCAGGTTGGTCTAGAACAGTGCAGGAAATCAAGTCACATTGTATAAATGTGTCCTCGTCCTGTATAATATGCCTTTAACTTGCTGCTGGACATTAAAACCATTACATTGTCTTCATGCCATCATATCCATATTGGAATTAAAGCTGAAGACAGAAAGTGTAAGCTATGTAAGAACGCAGTTGAAGACGAACTACATTTTCTTTTAAAATGTCCTGTTCTAAAAGATACTAGATCTCAACATCTATCTAATTTAAATTCAAAATTCAAAAATTTTTCAAGATTATCTGATGAAATGAAATTTGTTTGGATTCTTTCATCTGAAGATTTGTTTGTTACTTCAAACTTATCTAATTTATTGCACTCCCTTTTTGAAGAACGAAAGAAAATTATAGAAAATATTGTTGTTTGAAAAAGAAAAAAAAAATAGAAGAAAAAATATTTATAGATATATATATATATATATATAGGAAATAAAATTGATCAGGAGTTGTCTCCCATAGACCTAGAACTATAAAGATTTATGTAATTTCTCCAGGTCACAGTGGCACCCATAACTATGTTTGTCAATAACTTGATTTATATCAGGTTAATTAGTGTAAATGTGTATTCATGTGTTTTTTTTGTTTAAATGTACTTTAATCATTCTAATCATTTTCTGTGCTTTATTTTGTAATTCATTTGATTGTATAGCTCAAATTTTGGGCACCATGATTGGTTAATAAAATTATCTTATCTTATCTTATCCTGGCCATTTTACCAATGTTCAAACCTAATAAATTAGTTAAAAGCAATTCTATTCACTATTTCAATCTTTCTTAACATATACATTTTAAATTTTTTTGCAATCCCTGTTTGTTTTTTTGTGTGTTTCATGTTGCTCTAGTTTGAATGTACCACAGTAGTGTTTTGTGGACTTGTTTGTCTTTTTCTATTTTTTTGTCATGTCAGTTTCTCTTCAGCATATTGAATTTTGTTGTGGTATCTTCTGTCGCTTTTTTTGTTTTTATTCTTTTCTTTAATAAGATTGATCAATGTGGGATTATGATTATAGTAAAAGTTTTATACCCAAACAAACAGATCATAGACAAGATTTTGGTGGCACCATAAATGATATCTACCTCTTCTCTCGGTTGAGTTTTTGAAACCTTCCAATTTTTACAGTGTTTTCTTTCTGGTTAATTGACTTTTACCAATTATCTTGTGGCATTGTATATATGTTGATAACATGCTACTGATTTCTATTGATGTAATATTTGCAGAGTTCAAATGATGTGGATATGGCTGAGTACAAGTTTCCTGTCATCAACTAATTAAGAAATAATTCATGGAAGCCATAGATTTGTTGGAAAGGAGTAGGTTCAGTAAGACCCCTTTTTGGCCCCAAAATATACCAGTTTTACAAAATTGTTAAAATGTAAAACTTTAGTTATTTATTGGACAGTAGAATGCTTCTGCTACATAAATATGGGCTGTTTTTTACAATACAATGCACATATATCCGGTACTAGCACCATTAAGTCATGCTAAATTACTGAAATCCTCATAATTCTAGCATTTTAGTTAAATTTTAGACGGTTTTCGTGTAAAACGAAAGTGGCCGCATTCGTGTTCATCCTTAATATTGAAATGTAAGTTGTATTTTATGATAATACATAACATATATAAAGGTTGAGGATGAACACGGATGCGGCCACTTTCATTTTTACCAAAAACCATCTGAAAAGTGACATTTTTCGGCATATTATGTAGATTTTTCATATTTGAGCTTGAATCGGATCGTTTTTAATGACTAAATCTGTTAAAATCTTTTACATAAACTAATTAATTCAAATAAAATAGACACTTAAGTGTTTAAAAAGTGGTCAAAATCTTTCGTCAGATGAACCTGAAATTTGAGGCCAAAATCGGTCCTTACCGGACCTACTCCTTTACACATGGCCTGGGCCGTGATATTCGAATTTTATCCTGAGCGTTAGCGAGGGATAAAATTAACGAATATCACGGCCCAGGCCATGTGTAAATTTACAACAAATCTATGGCTTCCATGAATTATTTCGATTCTAATAGGACAAATACGACCATTAAAAAACTGAAACGATGATGGGTATACCTTGTGTGTGGCTGTTCTATTTTACCCACTGTTCGATAAATGTAAAACAAATCTAATAAACCTGCATGAATGATTTCTTAACTAACCGCTAGAAAAAAAATGTGATTACTTTTTTTACTTCTCAGTAAACCCAACATTTGCAATTTTAAATCTACATTTTTTATCGTAAGCTACCGTCAAATTCACTGTTGACATGTTGTAACCAAGGAGCCGCCATGTTGACTTTCTGAAATCAGTAAATGTGCGAATAATGCAATAGAACAGAAAACAAGCAACACCTACCTCAATACTTTATTTTAATGCAATTGTTTCCGAGTTTAGAAGGTAAACGCAGTAGAAAAACCTTCAGCTTTGACGTTTTCATTCGTATGACGTCATGTTTTTAAATGACGTTAATGCGCAAAAGTCATTACTGGAATTTCGCGGAATTTTAATTTATTTTGTTTTTGTCCATTTTTCCGTTCTCTAATGTTTTAATTCTTTTTTGTTATGCATCAGAATCAGAATAAATGTTCTGTAGGGTTTTATTCAAGTGTAATTGTTAACACTGCGAAATCCACAACCGTTTACACATAGGTTACGATACATGTGGATTTACGTGGGAGGCATATTTAAACAGCCATTTGTGTACATCTTGGAGTCTGCGCTAAGCATGGATATATCGAGAATTTTATCACGGTGTTTACAAAGCGAAAGAAGCACGTCATATTAGAATTTGCAACTACATGTGTTCTTATCTTGATGAATATGCATGAAATATTTGCAACTGGACATGTAATCAACCAAATTTTAATAAATCAATCAAAGCCATGGTTATTCAATGAAGCAAAATAAAAGTAGGTTTTTTTAACATTTGATTCATGTTGTATTAAAAATAATATGAAAAGCAACAAATTTTCTAATAAAATTCACAAGATATGAAGTTATTAATCATATATATAAGAACTTGCATAACATCATACTGCCATGAGGAGGAGTAGATTTTTTGTAGAGATTTAAATCACTTTATAAATCAGAAAAGCCATTAAACTTGTGAAAATAGCAAAATAAAATGAATACAGATTTGTTTTACAGTTTTGCACATGTGTATAGTGAAAGCTGGAATGAGTTTTAGTGAAGAGCATCTCAAATGATCTTTACTGTCAGTTGTTAAAGAGATGACTCATCTAAATCTGTACATTAGAAAAACGATGCCAGTGGTTTTTTGAATGGCAAGATCTGCTGCAGAATGGAATTTGAAATCCTGCAACTAATTAGCATAAGGTATGTGTGTATGAATTATTGAAAATGCATGTATTATAATAGATGTAGTGAATTAATTGGATTAATAGTTCTTGAATACTATATTGCAGCATAGCTATTAATGCTATTTACACATTCTGACAGTGCATGCATGGTGATTGTTATTGCATAAACAGGAAAGATTTTATTTTAAAAGTGACCTATATAGGGAATTTTGTTTACACAACAGTAAAGCATTAAATAGATTCAGAAACATTCTCATTGAAGCTTTAAGATTTATAATTTCCTGCCACATTATTATTAGATATTTCCTTCTATTTCTTATAGAAGAACATAGTTATTTTTTTTTCTGGTTTTCTTACCAAGTTTGAAATAAATAAACTGTTCTAACATTAGAAGATCACTGTAAAATCTCTAGTGTAAAACATATAAACTGTTCATATTAGAAATTAGCTATTCTGTTCTGATATTAATGTACTGTAAAAATATAAGTGAACCAACACCTGAAGTGGTGATTGTGCGGTAGGGTAAAAACGAGTGGATACCGCTAGGTATTCACAGTCATCTTGAAAAAAATGAAAATGTCGACAATAAAGATGATGCCTATCTTCTAGGCGAAACATGTAGACCCAATAAACAGATACTATGCGGTAAAAACATGAGTGTTGTTGTATTTATTGTCGACATTAATTACGTACTGTAGTAAAAGAGAAAAGATCACGCTCACCTGGATCAAGGTTATATGAGTAATTTGGGTTTTGTTACCTGTAACTTTTTTCAAATTTCTTTTTTAGCTCACTGGTCTAAAAGGCAATGTGAACTTTAGCAACCACTTGGCTTCTGATGCTGTTTTCCATCCATCGTTGTTAAGGTAAAGTACTGAAAGGCATTGTAGAATGTAAAAATAAATAAGTGAGGTATGATTGCCAATGAAACAAATTTCGACCATAAATGGCATGAATGTAAGCAGCTATAGGCTTTAAAGCCTGCAAATTGAGCATTACCTATGCTGTATAACTATAAGAACCTTGAACATGAAAGAATATGAAACAATTCAAATAAGAAAACTTATTCTGATTTACTGAAAAACAATAAAAGAAAATCAAGCAGACAGCAACCTGAATGACAACCATTGAATAACATGCTACTGACTTGGGACAGCTTCATGAAGAAATATTGGGTGTTAACACAGGTTTGTGAGGGTTCCAACTCCACAACCTTTTTAAGACTGCCTATTATTTTGCAGCTTTGATTTAATTGAGAAAAAAAACTGCAAATTAGTCAGTGTCCACAATCAAAATCAAATGTTGAATCCCCTTAAATCCAATAAAGTAGGAATGAATTGTGAATCTGAAAAGTATTGGGTAAACCCTACATGTTTAGATTTAGATTTATTTCAAAGATGACCTTCATCAGACATTGTACCGTGAAATTTATGACACTAGAGATATGCATTTTTATTCAATGACCATAAAAGTTGATAATTTTACTTTAAACAAAATTCACTGAAGCTGAAACTAAACTATCTTCTTGTAATTTGATGAACAGTAAACATTTAAGGCATCAATACATTGTAAATTTATCGTAATATGACCCTGACTTTACTGAATAACTAAAATATTTGTCTTAGTATCATATTTCACATTGATAAACTACACGGATAACACTTTAGATGTCTCTTTATCAAATTTTGTGAACAATGTATATTTTTCGGCCCAATTAAATTTGAATATGATGATACTTGATAGTGTCTTTTGGTCGGCTGGGTAGATGGCTGATAAGGATTAAGAGTAGCTTCATTGAAAAGTATGCTCTCAAAAATATTGATAATTGTCTCAACGCATATGACATTTAACATTGTTGATATCCGGTTTTATATATCAATATCTTTAAGGTTACATTGTATTGTAATTACAAAGGTATGTAAGTTCTTTTGGAGTTTTACAGGAGTTGACATTTATAGAAGTAATAGGGATAGTCATAAATTCTAAAAAAAGTATGTCTATATATTTTTTTAATATGGTACAATAAATAAACGCCTTCCTACTTTGTTTAGCGTTGTTAAGACAGAGGGTCACAATGGTTATTATGTCTGTTCATTCATTTTGTCTTCCATCCAGGTTTTTTTTTATCCATAATTTGTCCTTAAATAGCTTATCTTTTCCTAGTCACAAATGTCTTCCATTATTAATTGGAATTAAACTTGTCTGATAAATTTGATAAAAATGTTCATTTAGCTATTGATTAATTAAAGTATAAAAAGATTTAGTAAATATCAACTATTAGCATAGACAAACTTGTTGCCTTGTATGAATTTAAACCTTTTTTTGGTTACACAAATCCCAAACCCTGAATAAAAGTGAAACTACCTAATTAAGAGTCACTTATCCTATGTTTACCATAGGCCATTTTATTTGCTTTGTAGTTAAAAAAAGAACCACTGTATACATGTTTTCCAGGTGCGGGAATTTCTCGCTACATTGAAGACCTATTGGTGACATTTTGCTGTTGTTTTTTCTATGGTCGGGTTGTTGTCTCTTTGACACATTCCCCGTTTCCATTCTCAATTGTATTAATATGTTTATATTATATTTATGCCCATTTTTATGCCCAATTTATGGGCATTATGTTTTTCTGTCTATTGGTCTGTTTGTGCGCCCGTTCGTCCATATGTCTATTCTATCATCTGTCCGTCCGTTCGTACATTCATTTGTCCATCCATCTGTCCTGCTTCAGGTTAAAGTTATGGTTAAAGTTTTTGGTCAAGGTAGTTTTTGATGAAGTTAAAGTCCAATCAACTTGAAACTTAGTTCACATGTTCTCTTTTATATGATCTTTCTAATTTTAATGTTAAATTAGAGTTTTGAATCGAATTTTACAGTCCACTGAAAACAGAAAATGATAGTGCGAGTGGGGCATCATTGTACTATGGACACATTCTTGTTTTTGCCTAAGAAGGCGATCCATATTGCCTATGTATATGGTTGATATTGTGAAAAAATAATGACAAAAGTTTCAATGAGTATTTTAATGTTGATATTATTGAAATTATTGATATTAAAGATATACACAATAAAATAACAAAAGATTAATGCATTAAGCATATTAAAAAAACACCCCCCCCCCCCCCCCCCAAAAAAAAAAAAACCTGTATAATATTACATGAAGAGGTGACGACCTTAAGAATATTCCTTTTAAGTTTTTACAACTTGAAAGAGATTTTAATAGATATACTCATGCATTAATTATTATAATTCATGGTTGAAAGATTTTTCCTACAGTATGATCTTTGATTTAAATGTCCTTGGTACATTTAAAAGTAAATATAAAATTGAATATTTAATGTTTACAGCTTTCTTTACACTTTTAGGGTAGGTCTTCTTCTATTGAATATTATATATAGAGTTAACGGCTTTGAAATGGATTCTACTATTTTCCAGCTTTCTTGATACTTTGATAGTAGCTGTAGAATTTCTTCTGTTAGATACAACTTGTTCTGTTTACAGCTTTGGTAGATTTTATCATGGTCAGCTTTCATTGAATTTTGTTAATCCCTCTTTTATTTATAGTCCTCACAAGACTGTGTTCTGTTTACAGCTTTCACTGTATGTGTGAGTCTTCATCTGTTTGAAGATTTCACTGTATTGTGATATGTATTCTTTTATGTTTTAGCTGTACTTGGGTGTAGGTTCTCATGTTTTCAGCATTTACTTTACTTTGGTAGGTCTTCTGGTTTTAGCTTTCACTTTACATGAGTAGTGGGTCCTCTGGCTTTCAGCTTTCACTTTACTTAAGAAGGTCCTGAGGTTTCTAGCTTTTACTATACTATGATAGATCTTCCAGTTTTAGCTTTCACTTTAGTGGGGTAAAGGTCCTTCTGTTTTCAGCTTTCACTTTACTGTGGTAAGGTCCTTCTGTTTTTAGCTTTCATTTTACTTGCATATAGGTCCTTCTGTTTTTAGCATTTAATTTTCTTTCTTTGGTACTGTTTTCAGCTTTTATGCCACTTTGGTAAATTCTTCTGTTGTATAGATTTATGTTACTTTGTTAAGTATTATATTGCTTTCACAGTATTTAGAAAGAGTTTCTTCTGTACAAATTCTATGATATTTATTTTTAAGCTTTCACTAACTATTGAAGTAAAACTATGTATATGGTGAAAAAATGCATGTTCTTCTTTAGCAGCTCTTTATAGTGACCCAGTGACTTATTATAGGAACCTTTATTAAAAGGGAGATAACTCTTACTTAACTTGAGGTACAAAAATAGATAAATTGGAATAGGCATAAAATGAAAAGTTATGATGAAGTAAGATATGGATCTTTAAACATCTAAAAGACTTGATATTCCTCAAACTATAAAAACCTTAAAAGATTTTGAGCTAGAAATCCAAAGCTATATTCCACTACAATAATCAAGCAATCTACCAAAGGGAAATATTAAAATTATAGGTTTATTTATGGAAGCTAGTCACCAGAACCTGTTTCAATATAGCAATATTATTTTTACACTTACAATATATTAATTAGCTCTTGATAAATAATGATTGTGGTTAACACAATAAATTAATTATGCACATATATATTTTGCAGTTTGTTTTCATCAGCAGTAGATGGAACAGAATTGGCAGGATCATGGTAACTATGGCAGAAACGTGTTACAAAAAATGTCTAAAATTAAGTAATGTTCTCTACATAGCGAGGAAAATAGGTTTATCGACAATTATCTTTAAACTGATGATTTGTTATGCAAAGGATACAGGTATATTAGTCTTCTGTGCGAGTGCAAAGCAGAGCAATAAATTGTAAAAGCAATGTCTTATATAATCTTATTACTAATTGCAGAAGATGTATTGGCATGATCATGCATTCATATATATCGGTTAGGAGAACAATATATCAATTCATGATCTAATTTCATTTTAACAAGTAAATATGAGTGATGTATTAAAATGAAGTATTAGTTTTAATATTGTATTACAATCAGATATTTATATTTCTGTTGTTTACTATATGATAAATGTTAACGACTAGTCACTGATAATTTAGATTTTACTGTAGATTTATATACTACAGGCTATTCGTAAATAATAGCTTCTTTAACTTGTGAGTCTATAATACTGTTACATTTACTTACTACAGGTAAACCACATTTTATGAATGAAACTGTAGCACCTGTCGAAAACTTATGTAATTAATGAAATCAACGACTCTTGATGTTCATTTGAATTTAATGGGATAATTTGTGGACTGGGGATTATACCATTGAGATATCTATATATTATCAGTCATCTGAGGTTGTTAAGATAGAATCTCTTAAAGGTAAGTGAAGTAATGGGGTGATTAAAATTTATTCTACATTTTCCCTGCATTCCTCTCCAGATCAAAATATATATTGTTGATATTGAAGATTAAGTAGTCGGAGATTCTTCTTATGAATGAAACATTTTAAGTAATTTGAGATAAATAAAAGGATACAGACTTTTGAAGGAAAAATGCATTAACAAATATTTTGTGATGGATGTACCCGGTAATGTTTAAATTTTTGCATGTGTATGTTTAATGTGATTTAGGTACAAAAAAGAAAGGGAATGAATGGGTTGGATCTATTTCTTTACTGAAAGACATGTTTAAAATATCTTTGAATTTTGAAGAATTTTTGTTGTCTTTGAGGTAAGATTTGCAGGGAACACATTGTTTTATTTTGGGATTTCTTGTTAGATAGGTAAGATTACAAGATGTGCCTTTTCAGTGGAAAACTTACCACAACTTATTTTTATCTGGTAAAAAGAGAGATTAGAAGGTTCCATAATCATAGGACACTATTCATTAACAAAATGTGTAATATTATTGAAATAATCAGACTATGATTTTCCTATGCTGTTATTGAGCAGTCAAACGGCAAGGGTGAAAGACATTATAAGATTAGCATTCATTTTATAGAAGATTAGATTAATAAATTAATAAAAGAATTAATAAATTCTTGCTACTAAACTATAAAATCAAACATGATCTTTATTACGGCTGCCACAATCAACTTTTTTCTGCAACTGTTGACCATTTTTTTTTTTAATTCACTTGAAACTGGTCAGTCAAGATTGCTATCATAACTATTAGTGGAAAATACTTGAAAATATACATTTTGCATCTCATTATTTTTATTTTGATCTTTCTGATTTTATTAATTAGTAAATGTGGTTTATATGACTTAAGAAGCAACATGAACAAATTAGGTTCTTTAGTGCCCCTAATTTAATTAGTACTATAGAGCACTGATTCTAGAAAGAATTACAAAATGTTTTGCAAGAATGCCTTTTAGAAATTTGTGCATATCATTACAAGTAAATGTAAATACACAACAATGGGTCATTTCATAATTTTTTATGATAGCTTTTGCACATAATGTACACCTTAAAAAATAAGGTGTTTCCGTTTACAGCTGGTAAATACTACTCAGTCATTCCCAAAAAATGGGTACAATTCGAATGTAGACACTGTTAAAAAATAAATTTCAACTGAGCAGAGAGAGAGTGCTGTTTTCTTCTGTGTCTATATCTAGTCTGTCATTTTTTAAGTTTTTACTTACACCATTTTTGTTGTTTTCAAGTTTTAGCATTTTTTGTAAGACAAGGTAAGTATGAACGTATCGGAGGTTAGTGTTGTATAAAGTCATCTTAAAAATTGCATTAGAGAAAAACACAAGATTTAAATCCAGGCTCATGTGAAATGGGTTACATTAACCACCATATCAAACTGATGTATACGTATTATTCTGTATATATTGAAAGCAAATACCAATTTTAAGGTCTGAATCAATATAGCGTTTAAAAAATAATTCAAATTAGTAGTTTTCACAACTTATTTAGTAATGAATTTGAACTAATGAAATGTTATGCTGTACAATATTTTAGTTTCATAATACAGCTTTCCATGAAAAACCCTATTATATATGTTTTGAATCACTTGTATGTATTTTTTATGCTTGTACTAATCCGCACCCCCATCTTTGTTACGGAGGTTAATATCAAACCAGTATCTAAATGCTGATACAAAGTAACACTTAACTCTTTAATGCTAGCTTTTCTAAACAATTTATTGACATTACAAACTAAAAAACTGTTTTCTATCAAGTTATATGTTTCTTTTAGTCAAATGGACTTGTTCTTGTCAAAATCTCCGTAACGATTCATGAACTTTCACTCAAAAATATGTTTTACCTAAACCGAATACTGTTCAACTTAATTTTATTAGCTCTATACATATAATGTCATCTTCCTTCACACTATAATGTATATATTATACTCAACTATGAAGTTTTGGGGTCAAAATAATTTCATTTCGAAAATTTCTATCCTCCGTAACGACATTTAAAACCTCCATAACGGACAATTCCAGTTCTTACCAACAGCAAACATATAAATGAATGTAAATATTGGAAATAAATGACAAACAAGACAACAGAATTAAAAAAAATTCTTAGTAAATCCTTATCGAAAAAGAGTAAAGTCCTGTTAGAGAAAAAAACTTTTTTTTCCTTAAATTTCTATCCTCCGTAACGTAAATCAATGATATCGGTTATGATTTACATCACCTTTTGATATTTATTAGTGATAATTGATGGACTGATTTGGTATCTATAACAATGTACAAGAATTTCAATTGGTATGATCGTGTTTACATGCATGTTTAGATTTTTTTTAATTTGTATAACCTCCGTTACATTGATGAGTCCTAAATGATCTTGAAAATGTTTGCCATTAACCGCTGTTAAAGTTATGATTGTCGTCGTAATTACACAAGTTGTGTTGTAGACTATTTTACATCTGAGAAAATGGCTGATATAACGTTTATTAAACGTTATAATGTTGCTCACTTAAAAGGAAAAAACAAGTTAACCTACCTTTCTCAAAACAACATTTTTTTTTCTCAAAATCTGTATTTTGTTTGTCTGTTTCCTTTATAATAAATGCTGTCTGCTACAAAAATGACTTTCGGCAGTGTCAGCAGCCGCTGATACTGATAAAAAAGTCTGACAACTTAACTGTAAATAACTGCGTCACGGAGGTTATTCAAACGGAGGTTAGATTTATTTACATTATACATGGAAATATGTAACAATATTGTTGAGTTGCTTTCTCAAAACTGATTATTGAGAAGCTTTATGGGTGATTTCAATGAAATAATCATCAAATTGATTTGTTCTTGGTTAGTACGTTCCAAAATACGCGTTACGTAGGTTGGATTCTTATATGCGACAATCGAAAAAAAGAGAAAAAGAAGATTTTTTTTAATTTTTCGTTTCATTGCAATAAAAGTTAAAGGCAGGATTTTAAAATTTGATGTATCAACTTTGCTTAAAGTCACTTTGGGCATGATTTCCAATCATATAAATATGTTTTGACTGTACCTAAAGATACGTTACGGTAGGTTATACGTTTATCGGCGACATTGGTTTAATGGGTAAATCTAAGTGTATATTATAACTTTTGATTCTAAAATATTTTTGTGGATAAAAATCAATATAGTGTCAAATAAAAAAAGCAAATCTAATCATGATTTAGATGAAATAAAGTATTTTAATTCACACCGATATTTGGAGTTTTTCTTGGCGACATTCGGAATTCGTGTGATACCCGTATATTAAATAGAAAATCACACAAATATATTTAAGATATACATCACAAAAGAATATAATTTTATTTTAGTATACATATTAATCACTTAGAACACGAAAAAGATTATCTGTGACATATGTTAAGCTTGCATTTTGTGGTTATTTGCCGGCGACACTGTAATTTTGTAATTGTACCCATTTTTTGGGAATGACTGTACTGTGCTATTAAACCTCATTTGAATTATTTGACAATCAAAATGTAATAAAATTTTATGTTGCTGTGTATTTGAGTAAAGGTTAGATCACATCGCTGTAGCATTTTGTTAACATTGAGAATCTGTTGTCATATCTCCTTTTCATTTTGGGTATGTTTAACGTTGTACCAGGGTAACACATGAACAAGTAAAACTCATTAAATATGATCCATTTCATAATTTGACATCTACGTTGATCTTCATACTTAAAATTGCAAGGAAAATCCACTTGGAGTTCTCTTTACGATAGTTTATCAGGGATTTTAAGATGAAAAAATTGTCCATCGTTGGAATGTGGGTATGATCGTTTATCGTAAATTTTGATCGTAGTTTATAATCATACTTTCAAATTGTTTGTTCATGTCTTCGTAACTGGGTAATAATTTTCTTTAGGTAAATAAATAGGGTAAAGTTAATATGTTTTAAAAAGATCAGGTATCCTGAGTATGGCTCAATTATTGTGCTCAAAGCAAATATTTTTTGTGAAGTGTTTGCCAGGGTGAAAAGTTTTAATAATGTGTGTTATGTCATCATTTTGAGGTTTGTCAATAAGATACGTTGTTTAGGTATAGTGCCTGCTCAGGAGAATTCATCTCTGTATAATAGTGATAATTTTGTCGTGTCATTTACGTGAATTTGTTAAATACTGAATATGCAACCTGATAAAGGTGTTTTTATCAATTGAAGTGCAGATATTCAATGATATTTATGCATAAGGAGGTATAAAGAATTTCATATAACATCATACAAGAGCTTGTAAGTAATTCTTATATTTTATATTAAAAATCTTCTGTTTGTTGGTAATATTACATTAATCTTAGAATTTTTATTAATCTTAGAAAAGGCATGATATCAAAAATGTTACTGTTTGCTGTAAATATTATTTGGATTTACGGCTTGGCTTTATACCTCTGTAGTTTTCTTGATTTTATTCATATAACACAAGATCAAGAATGATTAATTTTTAAGTTTTTATTTTTTTAAACCAATAAGTGGCACAGCTGGTACTGTACAGAGTGTCATGCCAGTGCATAGTCACTTATCACACCTTAGACATGTAAACACATCTATTGTTTTTCTGCACTATATATTTTTAGGTTGATACGTACATTCTGGTGAGAAAAAAATTAATAAATGACTGGGGATTCATTACTTTTGACTACTGCTTCACATAAGTTGTAATAAAGAAGATGTCTGGCATAATTTATCTTTGTAATGTCACTACAACTTCATGCTTAACCTGTGTGAAAAATGGGGCTTTCATGCTTGCATTAATAGAATTTTGTATGGAGATAATTTGTAAAAAAAATGAAGATATATAGCTGAACCAAAACATGTACTATCTTTCTGAAATTGATGGTATTTAAAATACCAGTACTCTATCTAGAAAAAAAGTTGATTTATGTTTTCAAATATTTTATGGATACATAGCCTACTCATATAATGTATAATGATATGGGATTAGCTCCTGGTTTTATTGTTGAAGGCTGACAATACACTAACCTAAACTTTTATATTGGTTATTCTAGGTTTATAAAATTCATTTATTAATTGCACCAATTTATCTAAAATGTGTTTAAAAAAGCCCACACTTTTATCTGCATGTGTCTGTTCCAAGAACAACTTAACACAAATTTTCATTTTCTTTTTTAAAATAATTTTCTCTAAATTTTTATTGGGTATTTGGTTACTTTAATTTGACACTAATGACCATACCTTTGGTCATACAATCAACTGTCAGTATAAAGGTGTACACCCCTTTGGTCAGATCTGTTAAACCGATGATGTATATTTCTTGTGCATGTTTGAAAGCAATAAGGCTGGTCATTAGTTTACAAATGTTAATTTCACTGATGATTTACATGATTGTATTACATACATTGTAAGCTGTGTGTATAGTAATTTATGATGAGGTATGCTTAGCAGACTGGTAGGTCATTCTGATATGTTGTGGTCTCTAAACATAAGCTAAGGATCAAATTTACATCTTTAAAGGTCTACTAAGGAGGTTTTCAAAGTGTAAGTGGTACTGATAATTAATTTTGAATACAAATATTACAAAATTGTCAGTACATTTGAAGACACAAAAGGAAGTTTTAAACTGTTGTTGTTTACTATTAATTGGGTTTCTGTCCCCTATGATATTATGTAAGTCAGGCTGTTATTTTCTATGTTGAATTGTTTCACATTTTTTCATTATTGAGCATTTTATGGTTGCCATACAATGGGGTTTGCTCATTGTTGAGGATGGTAAACTCCAAGCATAACCTGTAATACTTCACGTCTTTGTCCTTTAGCCTTAACTTGTTATTTGTCTCATTGGCAATCATATCGCATCTTTTTTTAAATTTAGGTGTATCTGTTTCTGATATAATTGTAATGCAGTGTAAAATATAAAAAAAAAAAAATTGAAAGAAGGGGCTGGTAGTCTCTGAGGTTGAGTTAGATGGACTATACATTTTTCACTCAATATCTTGATCTTAATAATTTTAAAACCCATTCAGTCAAGAAAACAAGGAAAACAAAATTATAAGTGTATTGTTTTGCTGGATTTAAAGTTCTATTGATGTTATATTGAAGGTTACTTAGTAATGTGATTAATCAGGGGGAAGTTGAAATTTTATGCAAAAAATTATCTTATGGCTAAAAAATGTGTATGTTAACAAGGTAATTTATCAAACCATTAACCTCTGATGTGGTTCAAATACAAGATATTGATAGACAATTGACCTTTGATGATGTTTAAATAAAGCATAAATCTCAGGTCAAAAGTTTGACTCCCTATGCTTTTGGCAATATAGCTATCCAAACTTGCATGTCCATTTATCAATTTAAGTTACCGATGGAAACTTTGTGTATGAAGCACTAGCAAAAATCCAATTGAATTTCAGATCAAGTAAAATATTCTTTTGGTTGTTTTTATTTGTTGGTTTATTTTTAAGGAGGAGGTATAGGAGTGGGATCAAATTTTCAGAAGATACAACTTAATCATAATTCTTAAATTTTGGTAAATTGCTGTCCTCAATAAGTCAATTAATGGACATGGGGCCAAGTCTGTAAAATTCTAATTAAACCCTACTTGATTCACAGTGGCGGATCCAGAACTTTTCCTAAGGGGGGGGGGCCCGCTGACTGACCTAAGGGGGGCCCGCTCCAGTCATGCTTCAATGATTCCCTATATAATCAACCAAATTTTTCCCACGAATGGGGGGGGCCCAGGCCCCCCTGCCCCCCCTGGTTCCGCCTATGATTCAGTGATGACTTGGCAACATAACTCAAGTATAACTTCTAAGATCTTTCAGAATGACTTGTATTGAAAAAAAATTATGTCCATCAATGTGCAGTGAAATTTGTAAAGATTATTTGATGCATCTTGATGTTTTATTTATGTTACTTAGAATGAATTAGATTATATAACATTGTGCACACCACTAGCAGTGCACCAAGGATTATTTGTGAATTAAGTAGACATTCATTGAATTTCCTTAATCCTCAATACACTCTTTACTTTAGTAGTGGTAAAGTTTTCTGTTTTCTATAAGATTTGTTCTAGATGCCTGTGAAATTTAATCTCAACGGAAAAATTGTGCAATGTAGCACATTTAACCATTAAGAAACTTATATAACAGAGATTTGTGAAACTTGATTTGTTTTATAAGAGCCATTAAAGATGTATTTGTTGACATGAAGGTTTTAGGTTCCATAATTTAATTTGTAGGTCAAAAGTTGTCAATGGAAAATAGAACAGAAGATTAAAAGCCAAGTGCTTTCAATTACCATAGGATAAATATGGTTCAGAATAGTACATGTATATTCAAACTTTGAAGTATATCCAAGCAATAATCATAATGGTTTTGATACAGAAGTACATGTATTATTATGTATAAGGTTGAATAATAATTAAGACTGTGTTTGCATTCTGATCTTCTGAGTATTTTGTAAAAGATATATTGGTTTGCTGCTTACTTCCGTTTTCATTGGTTCATGGAACACAAGTAAGATTATTGCATGCATGGTTCTTGTATTCATAATTTCATTACAATTTGGAAAAACTTAAGTACATCATTTGGGTTCCTTCATTTTTTTCCCCCAACCTTCAACCTTTCATGTAAGTAGGTGTTGTAGTAAAAAACAACATAACATGTTATTTAAGGGAGTAAAAGATAAGAATCGGTCAAACAATTCAAAAGTTGTAATCAATAGCACTTTAATCTAAAGTTGACATCACTTCTGCAGATGGTACATGTCTTAAAATATCTATGTACAAATACCAAAATAAAGTATACAAAGTTTCTTGTAAAGAGAATAGATACATGAGTGTTTTGGTGGGTGTAGGTACGATGTAGCAGTGATTCTCTAAGCTTGTTGTAAAGAGAATAGATACATGAGTGTTTTGGTGGGTGTAGGTACGATGTAGCAGTGATTCTCTAAGCTTGTTGTAAAGAGAATAGATACATGAGTGTTTTGGTGGGTGTAGGTACGATGTAGCAGTGATTCTCTAAGCTTGTTGTAAAGAGAATAGATACAAGAGTGTTTTGGTGGGTGTAGGTACGATGTAGCAGTGATTCTCTAAGCTTGTTGTAAAGAGAATAGATACAAGAGTGTTTTGGTGGGTGTAGGTACGATGTAGCAGTGATTCTCTAAGCTTGTTGTAAAGAGAATAGATACATGAGTGTTTTGGTGGGTGTAGGTACGATGTAGCAGTGATTCTCTAAGCTTGTTGTAAAGAGAATAGATACATGAGTGTTTTGGTGGGTGTAGATACGATGTAGCAGTGATTCTTCATTAATCTTATGACATCATTACTACCTGTAGGGATGATACAGCAGACTATATGTCATTATTTATTTACGCTAATTGATAATATACCTGTCTTGTTTTGTCACCTGGAGCAATCGGATAACAATAGGTCACATGTTGTTCTATGATCATGTCTTATTAAATGACCCGACCAAAAAAATGTTTGTACGTTATATTGAAGTTGTAAATACTGTAAAACTGAATCCAAAAGACAATTGGTGACAGGCTTTTTTTTCAAAGTGTGAAGCTATACTGGATAGTTTTAAAGATGTTATCAATAATACACAATTTAATTGATGAATTAAGAACAGTCTAGTGAGTAGACATCCACTTACAGCAAAGCTGGGTAGTTAGTATCTTTGAGAACAGCAATTAAAAAGTGTCCTTTTAAGGTCTTTTTTTCTGAAATCATGAAGCATATAATAGGGGTTGGGTAATTTAATTGGAAAAATCAGACACATAAGATATGAAGAATTAGAGGAAATCCTTGGGAGGAAATCAGTACAGTGATAATGCATATTAAAAATGAGTATAACAAGATATCATAGAATTACTTGTTTTTGGTTCAAATATTTTATTTTTTAACATAATAATGACACTATAAGATTCAACTTTACTGTGTATGTTTAAAACAGAATGAGAGTGCTTTTCAGATACATCAAATATAAGCACCCTAGCAAGGATGTGTATTAGTTATAAATCCTTGACCCCTAGTACTTGTTATACATATAGTCCACATCTCCACATGACAGAGATAAGATACAGACAAAAAGATTTCCTATCTAATTGAATCTTATGCTTGATTATGTTTAACAAATTAGTTATCCATAAAGTATTTATAGTTACAATGATTGTTGGTAATTAATAATTGATAATTATTGTATAGTTATTTCATTATAGTATGTAGTTTTAATTGTGGATTACACATTATTGTCAAGTCATGATAATTAATTTACAGTGAAATCATATTATGTGAATCTATCAAAAATGTGGTCAAGTTTGGACAGCGATTTGGTTTAAAGAAGTAAAATTTTATACAGATGTGCCTTCTTTATGCATTTTAATTCAAGAACTGGTTTGTTTCTTTCTAGCGTAAATAAAAATGTAAGTGAAAAAAAATCAGTACTGAGAGGTTTCACTGTAAATATTGCCCAGATGGATAAATAAATGACCTTAGTTTAGAAAACATGTGGAGTAAGAGATCCTTATAAATGAAACTTTGGATTGTAGCTTTCCTTTGGGTTGTAGGTATGTTCTATTCACTATTTTGGGCATTGTAAATTTGTGGCTTTTTTTCTTTTTTGCTTTTAGAAATTGGGACATATATTGTTTTACAATTTGATGCATATGTATTACATGGTAAAGATTATGAACAGATTTATTTGAAATCCAGTTAACCGAAAGTGACAGGAGTTTAATAGTATCTTCCATATCTATTTACTTTTTTATGAAGATTTGTATAATATTACAACTCTCAGTTTTAATGTTGGGAGTATCATTATTGTCATTGAAAACATTACACTTTGCATGAGTAATGATAAAGATAATGCTTACAAATAGCTGGAATGAACTTTGACATATTATCATGATTATCAAATAAGCAGAACTAGAGTTGGCTATATACCAGATTGGTATAAATACAAACAAGATACCAGATTGGTATAAATACAAACAAGAGTCATATAGTGGAGTATACATCAATGTTCCTTAACCATAAAACACAATAAAACGAGAAAGGCATAAAAAGGTCAGTTTCAGGTCTTCAATAAAAGATATATGGCTTCACAAAAACAAAAGTTTAAAATTTAAATAATGAATGAAATTAAACCATCTGCCATCAAGAAAGGGCAACAAATGTTATGAATTACTTCATTTCGGAAATTTCCCCATGGTGGGATATTATTTTTGGTACAGAAAATACAAACTGAGTAACAAAGGTAGTAACAAATTTGTCAAATATTTTACAATCTATTAATTTTGGTATTTTTGAATCTTAAAAAAAAATCTGAGTTATCCCCCCTTGGCTGCTTTTTAGATTTACAAATTTTTATGAATGAATTTTTCTTTTTTAGATATATAATTAAATGGATTTAAATAATGTGGATTAATTCTGTGGAATAACTTCATGATAAATGGCTGCTAAATACAGTGAAGATGTTGAAATGGAGGTGGAGGTGGACGAAGAAGAGGAGGACACGGTCAAACAAAGAATGTTAGAAAATAAAGGTAAAGCTGAGGAAAAACTCAGAGAGAGTTGACTAAACATCAAATCCTTGAACTTCCTAATCATTACCAATCATTCCATGTGTTTCATGCTTCTGCAAGTTCTGAAGGGTCTTGTACTTATTGCTTGCCTCATCTCCACCACTGAGGTCTTAAAACACCAATCAGTTAGAGAAACCCACCATCATGAATTGTGCATTGGAAGTACATGACATCAAAATTCTAAACCTATCTTCTTTGCTTACACATGTTAACCTCGTACAATAATGCTGGGACAGAAAAGGAATATTGAGATAGTACAATTACAATAAAATATGTTAAAAATGAAATCTTCCCTCACATACCTAACAAAAGAAATATTGGGTACATTGTTATATGGCAACTGACTGAATTTTCATGAAACAAAGACTTTTTTCCTACAGGTTGATTGTTAATTTGTCCCTTTTATAATATTTGTTTAGTTTAATTATCAAAGATGCAAAAAAAAAAGTTTAAATACGACCCTCTGCAGATTTTCTAAGTTGACTTTTTTTTAAATATTGATTTTCCTAGCTAAACATCTATCTTAACATGCTGTTTGACAAATGGTTTAATTAAGTGATCGTTCAATGTAGACTGAAAGTGTTCACCTATTGTATTTAATGTGTACAGTATAGGATCAAAACGGTTGGTTGTTTGCTGACCAAATAAAAGTACAAAGCACCGACTGTGGACTTAATCTTGAGGTCATTTTTCACATTATTATGATAAATGTGTCTGTCTAAACACCTGTCGCCTTATTATGTCTGAAAGTAGGATTATTTTCACTAAAACAAGAATCAGGCTGTTTGTTTTGCATATAAAATCTAAATAAAAGGAAGAAAGGGAGGGAACTCTGCATTCTAAATTTTGGATTAGATTCATGCCAATCTTTGTTTACCAATTATGTTAAGCAAATTCAAAATTTCCAACTTAATGACAGTACCTTGTCCAATTAATACCACAATAGGGTAATTTCATGTAAGGAAAAGTCCCTGTCTTGTATTTTGTGATTTAGGAAGATAAATGTCATGCATGACACAATTTACAAATTATTATATCGTAAACAGATTTAATCAGACCACTTGGATACTTACAGGAAAATTGGATAAAAACTAAAATTGAAACGCCCATTTCTCCCCACTTTGTCATTGAACAAGTTTCTTGGCATTTCCAGTAGATGCCAGGGATCATTATAAACGATGGGTCAATTATCTTTCTAAACTACAGGTTTTACTGTAGGTAGTATTCTAATCATATGAGGAACAGTAGCATTGGTGGAATTATGTGGTTAATTAAACCTGGATTAGGTGTAAACTGTCAGATTAAATTTACCATAAAACACATGAATAGGTGTTAAAATACTGGGCTACTGGAGTACTGGTATTGTTATTCAAGATGTATACCTAAAGTTTTCTTGTTTTTAAATGAATTTCAATAAATTTTTAAAGAAAAATTTAGAACTGTCAGTTAACTGAAATCGGGAGTCACATTTTTATCTATATAATGTAAGGGGCAAGCTTTGGTTATCTGTAACATGTTTGAATATAAAATTATCACATTTACATTTTATCTGTGTTCCCCATGGCTAATTCAAGGAAAGGGGGGTGGGACTCCGGGTGAGGGTGTTAAACTGCTTTATAATTTTTGGCAGATCTGTACCTTCTTCTGTAGTTAACAGTTGTATGTTACAAATCACAAGCTCATGGAATCTGTCACCAACTTTTGGCCTTTATTAAGTAAGGGGACCCAACCCATATAGAGCTATTCCTTATTTCTCTAACCATTAACCTGACATTAACCCTACTTAGCCTGAACCCTAAAACACCTACCTAGAATTAACCCTAATCTAACATCCCGATAGTAAAAAAAGGCCCAAAGGAGAAGGTCAGGTAAGGGCCAATTTTGGCCTCAAATTTCTGATTCGTCTAACGAAATATTTTGGACACTTTTTAAACACTTTAGGGTCTATTTCAATTAGTTTATGTCAATGATTTTAACTGATAAAGTCATTACAAACGCTCCGATTCAATCTAATATATGAAAAATCTATCAAATATGCAAAAAATCGTCACTTTTCAGATGGTTTTTGTCAAAAATGAAAGTGGCTGCATCTGTGTTCATCCTCCACCTTTATATATGTTATGTATTATCATCAAATACAACTTACATTTCAATATTATGAATGAACACGAATGCGGCCACTTTTGTTTAAGACAGAAACCGTCTAAAATTTAACAAAAAATCTAAAATTGTGAAGATTTTAGTAATTGAGCATGACTTAATGATGTTGATATATGTGCATTGTATTGTCAAAAACAGCCCATATTTGTGTAGCAGAAGCATTCTTCTTTCCAATAAATAGCTAAAAGATTACATTTTCACAATTTTGTAAAACTGCTATATTTTGGGGCCAAAAAGAGGTCTTACTGAACCTACTCCTTTGCATAAGTCTGCTGTCTGCAGATCCGGGGAGGTTTTGGGGCTGGAACAGCACCCAACCCCCTTCCCCCTTCTTTTTGACTTATTTTATATATGTGAACGCTTTAACTCCTTTTCCAATGTGACTGGATCAGCCACTGACATAAAATATTTTTACATCCTTGTATCTAATTTTTGTTTGGTTAATAATGTTATTGCACTTCTTCAATCAAATGTATATAGGTATGCAGGTTATTCATTTGTAAGCAGCTGAATAAGCCTTTTGATGTGATACATGCCACGATTTGTTTGTTTTTTTCAGATTTGTTTGTTTTTTTCGTATACTGGAATGGATTAGGTTTAAAAATTTTAAATGTTATAGCGATGAAAATTTAACCCAATCAAATGTACTTTATTATAGTATTTGACTTAATTTTCATTCTTTTGTTAAAAACCATGTGAAATCTGTAAGTTTACGACAAAATTGATTTGATTTATATGACCTCATTACACATCTTTATGTTTTGTTGACATTTTATTTTGAAATTTTATGGATTTATTATTTCGAAATTTCCAGTCGAAAAAGCAGACTTTAATTTGAAAATAATTTTAATTTTATTTGTATTTTTTTAAGCTATATTAGTTAGATTGACTATTTAATTGAGTGATTCTCAAAATGTAAAAAAATAACAGTGGGACTTGAGAATATAAACTAAAGTGGATAGAAAATATTAAAGAATTACTCTAGGACCCTTCTTACATAGAATTTGAAACTTTGAGAAAATACAGCCATAGGAAATGAGTTATAAAAGAAATTGCTTTCTTTTTTGTCCTTGTGTTGGCTATATTAGTCTTAATTTGTTGTGTCCAAATACTTTTGTGGAACCTTATACAAATTTACAAAGAAAAACGTATTGAGACCTTTTCTATTTGCTACAAATTTGTCTTCATTGTGTTTTTTTGGCATGTTTGTTTTGGACATTTTTTCAGAAATCATACAGTTAATAATTGAATTTGTCTCCATTTACTCTTGGGAGCATGTAAAGATTTGTCAACAGAACCCAATTAGCCTCTCTTTGAACTCTTAATATTGATTCTTCTGGTATTAAAGATAACATCCGTAAAAGGTTTTATTTAAACGATCAGTCTTTTTATAATTCCTTTAGAATAATTAACAACAATCTTTTAATTTTGCATCAGATTATGCTTAAGTTGGAATTTACATTGTGTTTTCAATTTTGTTGTCTGTTTTAGTGTTGTTTCATGGAAACTGTTACAGTTGCTCTGGGAAATGTACAAAACTAAAAAATAGCATTGTAAATATTAATGGTGATGAAATTGTCAGAATAGTTTTTAAGTCCACAGGAACACATTGAAATATTTTGTTGCCAGAGATAGCACAAAACACATAAACCAGAGCATAAATATTCATGCACAAAAATATTCATTTTCTATAGAAGATAGTTTATTCCCTTCACATAGTTTATTCCCTTCACATGTCTGTTTGTCACGATAATTTATGAACATAAGGTCTCTATATCCTACTTTCTATAATAAAATCGAGAATGGAAATGGGGAATGTGTCAAAGAGACAACAACCTGAACAAAGAGCAGAAAACAATGAAGGCCACTAATGGGTCTTCAACACAGTGAGAAAATCCCTCACCCAGGGGTATGCTACAGCTGGCCCCTATACAAAAATGTGTACTAGTTTAGTAATTATTATAATGGAGGCCATACTGAACTAGGTTTCGGGGTTCAAATACTAAAAATGGAATAGGAATATTAAACATGTTAAAGTTGTAATTAAGGTTGAAGCTTGACTCTTTGAGCTAGTGAATCATAATCCAAAGTCTGCCCCCTCAGAAACATTCTGCATAATGCCTATGATATCCTCATCATATATCTTGTACCAAACCTAATTTTTAATGATTATAAATGTTTACCAGTGTATAAACAAAAAAGCTAAAGTTAATGCAACAAAAGCAATGAAATATGCAGTTGTAACAGATTTCAGGAGATGAAAATCCAATTTTTCACAACTTGATAAGTAAATAGAAAACCAGGAATTACTAGTTATGAATAAAAAAATTGGGGAAAAACCTTAAAGAATATTTAGTGTAACTTTTCAAGATAAAAATTTTACTGCTTAAGATGCACATATTGATGATGAATGTTGAAGTGTATCAACAAAATAAAAAAATGGGCGCCCTGATCGATTTTAACATCTAAAACAATACAAACTATGGGTTCTATTCACTTTAATCATATACATTTACGAGAATAAGGGCTAGCTAAAATTCATGTATATATGAATGTTGTTGTCTGGTGTAAAACAAGTCTCCTATCTAAACTCGTAAACAGTTGAGTGTTTGTGTATGTGTCCATATAAAACTGGTTATAGGTATGATGGCCAATATGTAAACTGGTTTGTTTGACCTTTCCAAACTAGGTTATATCATTTCTCTTAAGTTATAATCTGAGATAGTGTCATGTCATATTTGTCATATACCATACTTGTCTCAGATTTTTAGATAAAGGAGATTTTATACAGATACCCTGATTTGTTATCTTAGATGTGAAAATGACAGAATGTTGTCCTGAATGTGAAATTATGATATATAAATTTAGAAGAACACTCAATATGTGTCAATCATAAGAATACTTTTTTAGTTTTCATTGAAAGAAATATTTTTTTGAGAATTAAAGACAGATTCTGATAATTTTACCAAAGATTTGTTTATTATATTACAGGTCGGAAAAGGATTTTAAGAAGCCATCTAACATTCCATCAATTAATCAGTCAATAAATATTAAAGGTGCCTGTAAAGTAACGTAAAAAATTGTTATGCAGATTTTGTGAATAAAATATCCAAATTAAAGTGCTTCTTTTCAAACCTAAATTTTATTTCATAATCCTTCCTATGCATTTTGGTGCACCTCCATATCAATTACCATTTACACCAGTTTTCACCCTTGTGCAGGAGTTATCTCCCATTCTTACATAATTATAACAGTAACCTGTAAAAGATAAGTAATATTGAATTATCTCCAATTTTTGTGCTGTAATTTTTTTTGTATGCTTTTTATGTAATTTTTTTTTGTTTTTCGTTCATTTTTAGCTCACCTGGCCCGAAGGGCCAAGTGAGCTTTTCTCACCACTTGGCGTCCGTCGTCCGTCGTCGTCGTTAACAATTTACATTTTGAACTTCTTCTAGAGAACCACTGAATGGAATGGAACCAAACATGGCATGAATGTTCCTTATGAGGTGCTGACCAAGAGTTGTTACTTTGTAGCCGATCCATCATCCAAGATGGCCGCCAGCGGCGGACTTAGTTTAACATAGGACCCTATGGGAAATGCATACAAATGACTTCTTTTAGAGAACCACTGAATGGAATGAAACCAAACATGGCATGAATGTTCCTTATGAGGTACTGACCAAGTGTTGTTACTTTGTTGCCGATCCATCATCCAAGATGGCTGCTAGCCGGGGACTTAGTTTAACATAGGACCCTATGGGAAATGCATACAAATGACTTCTTTTAGAGAACCACTGAATGGAATAAAACCAAACATAGCATGAATGTTCCTTATGGGGTGCTGACCAAGTGTTGTTACTTTGTAGCCGATCCATCATCCAAGATGGCCGCCAGCAGGGGACTTAGTTTAACATAGGACCCTATGGGAAATGCATACAAATGACTTCTTTTAGAGAACCACTGAATTGAATGAAAATAAACATGGCATGAATGTTCCTTATGAGGTGCTGACCAAGTGTTGTTACTTTGTTGCCGATCCATCATCCAAGATGGCCGCCAGCGGGGGACTTAGTTTAACATAGGACCCTATGGGAAATGCATACAAATGACTTCCTCTAGAGAACCACTGAATGGAATGAAACCAAACATGGCATGAATGTTCCTTATGAGGTGCTGACCAAGTGTTGTTACTTTGTTGCCGATCCATCATCCAAGATGGCCGCCAGCCGGGAACTTAGTTTAACATAGGACCCTATGGGAAATGCATACAAATGACTTCTTTTAGAGAACCACTGAATGGAATAAAACCAAACATAGCATGAATGTTCCTTATGGGGTGCTGACCAAGTGTTGTTACTTTGTAGCCGATCCATCATCCAAGATGGCCGCCAGCGGGGGACTTAGTTTAACATAGGACCCTATGGGAAATGCATACAAATGACTTCTTCTAGAGAACCACTAAATGGAATGAAACCAAACATAGCATGAATGTTCCTTATGGAGTGCTGACCAAGTGTTGTTACTTTGTAGCCGATCCATCATCCAAGATGGCCGCCAGCGGGGGACTTAGTTTAACATAGGACCCTATGGGAAATGCATACAAATGACTTCTTCTAGAGAACCACTAAATGGAATGAAACCAAACATTGCATGAATGTTCCTTATGCCGTGCTGACCATGTGTTGTTTCTTTGTAGCCCATCCATCATCCAAGATGGCTGCCAGCATGGGACTTAGTTTAACATAGGACCCTATGGGAAATGCATACAAATGACTTCTTTTAGAGAACCACTGAATGGAATGAAATCAAACATGGCATGAATGTTCCTAATGTGGTGCTGACCAAGTGTTGTTACTTTGTAGCCGATCCATTATCCAAGATGGCCGCCAGCATGGACTTAGTTTAACATAGGACCCTATTGGAAATGCATACAAATGACTTCTTTTAGAGAACCACTGAATGGAATAAAACTAAACATTGCATGAATGTTCCTTATGAGGTGCTGACCAAGTGTTGTTACTTTGTAGCAGATCCATCATCCAAGATGGCCGCCAGCGGGGGACTTAGTTTAACATAGGACCCTATGGGAAATGCATACAAATGACTTCTTTTAGAGAACCACTGAATGGAATAAAACCAAACATGGCATGAATGTTCCTTATGAGGTGCTGACCAAGTGTTGTTACTTTGTAGCCGATCCGCCATCCAAGATGGCCGCCAGTGGGGGACTTTTGAATGAAATTAAACATGTTCCTTTCCTTATCAATGAGGTTGTGTTGTCACTTTTAGCCAAATTTTATATTTTTCATATGATTTCAAAAACCCAAGTAGAATCAGGTGAGCGATACAGGCTCTTGAGAGCCTCTAGTTTTACATAAATAAGGCCGTTAGTTTTCTCGTTTGAATTGTTTTACGTTGTCTTATCGGGCCTATTATAGCTGACTATGCGGTATGGGCTTTGCTCATTGTTGAAGGCCGTACGGTGACCTATAGTTGTTAATGTCTGTGTCATTTTGGTCTTTTGTAAATAGTTGTCTCATTAGCAATTATACCTCATCTTCTTTTTTATATTTATTAATAGTTTTTTTATTCTTAAATATTCATTACATCTACTCACATAATAAATTTAACAAATACATCAATGCTCTTTGGTTGGGTTGTTGTCTTTTTGACATATTCCCCATTTCCATTCTCAATTTTATTTCATTTTTTTTTGTTTAAAACTGCAATATCATAATGATGCATTGAATCAAAGAGATTAGGTTTTAATTGCTTTAAATTGACACCAATATAACTGAAATCTTTTGTTACAATTTTTACATCTAAATTTCTGATAAAAATCTCAATTGTACAAAAGTACTTTTAACAGGCTTTCATTTTCTTAACACAATTACTTTAAACATGCATTTTTCAAATTAGAGTCTTTTGTGTCAACTTTTTTCCAGGTGAAAAATCCACTTTAGGGAACAAGTTAACTTTTGATTGATAGTATATTTGTTCAAAAGCCACAAATATTATATAACTGGGTATTAAAATCCCACCAGAGTTGATCTCATTATTTACACTGGGTATCTTATTGTTAGAAAATTATTTTATCAGCCTTTTCATGTTTAATTCTAAATATTTAGAGATAACACTTATACAGGGTCTAAAATCAATAAAAATCTAATGGTTATTAATTAAGTTGAAGGGAGCATAAAGTCAGATTGTCAATATTTTGGTCTCTTTTTTCATTTTGAGATTGTCCCCAAACAAAAGATAGCGGGAGTATGAATGGCTTGTATTCAACAACAAAGCAAGACTAGGACACATGTCATGTGTGTGAATCAATAGCCTCTACCATACTTCATCAAAATCTTGGATGTAGTAAACGATACATTGTAACATTGGATAACATTGGCAAATTTTATGGGATGTTGTAAATTTTTAAATTGTTTGAACGTCAGCGGTTATTCGGTGACGGGAACCAATTGAAAGTTCACTGCTACGTAAATTTACTTAAGCAAATGTCAATAGAGTTTATGAATTTAAACGTTTAATTTAATGCAAAGGAAATGTAAACAGAGAACTCATGTGATATTAAAGACAAGACCCTTTGAAACATGTTGAGTGGGTTCAAATTGCTCAGTGACACCCATGGTACGCAAGAGCTATTTGTAGCATTGTTCATTTTTGCCAGTTTATTATAAAGTCACATATAATCGATCCGTGTTTTGACCAGAAGGAAGCCTATAATAACATTTCTAGAAGTGATTGTTGCACTATTAATACTGTTGGATGTTTATTAATGCTATTTTCTGTGTCATATTATATGGATTTTATATTGTGGATTATTGTAACATGAGCAAATAAAGATGGCAAGGAATGATATAACTTCTAAATATCTTAAATTTAAAGGTAAGGTTCTACTTTTTTTTTTTAATAAAAATGGAATATGAATAAAAGAAAGAACACAAACAGGTATTGCAAGCTGAATTGGGTGTGAAAGCTTTATTTAAAAAGATATTTTTTTTTACCATTTTAGTTTTTAATTGCTATAATGTTAAATTTCAAGCAAAATTCATTAAACCAAAATCTTGAATGACTTGATGATAATCAGATAGAACCCCATACATGTAAATTGAAATATGTGTACTAACCCCGCTTAGGTTGGATGAGAACCGAAATGTTGAGATATATACATGTTGAAATTACAATTTTTTAATTGCCACGTTATGTTTCTCACCAGTTTGGTCCATATCATACCTTGACAGAGTTAGAACAAAAATTACAATTTCAACAAATATACCCTATTAGGATAGTAAATTATTTCAGTTTGTATGTATCAGTATGCCTTTCTTTTGACTAATGGGTGTTTTGTTAAAATTAAACATTTATTACAGGACTTTGTAATATTTATTTTGTGAGACCTATATTCAAACTTCTTTTTTTATTAGTTTATTTTTATGCATGTGATATATATTTAAATATTTTTTCATCCTTATATGTATAGTATCATAAATGCAGATTACTGAAATTGGATTTATGCAATATTTCCTTTTAATTATCAAAACATTTTTTTATGACTGTAAAAAGTGACTAAATCTTTTGTAACTCTATACACCTGGCTTGTACTACAGACAAAGTTATTGGCTGACATATATATTTATTATTGTAAAGTTATCAAAAAAATGACTTAAATTGGATATTCAATGTCATAACATCTGCTACGGTGTCTAACAGATTTAAGTAAGAATAGGAAATTATCTTATTAGAAAATGCGGACACCATATGTTGAATGATAAACACTCAGGAACTTAACAAATTAAAGCTGACATTTCTGTCTCCTGAATCCTGATTATTACACATCAGACTGACATCAGTACTGTAATAATAATAGAAACAGTTATTGACTAAATCTGAAATTATAGTAATTGATCAGAAATAGTAGTGGATGGTGTTCATGTCATTCTATGGGTTGTAAGATTTTAGCTTATGAGAATTGGACACATTTCCTCTCTAAAAATGGTATTTTGCCATGAAAATAAAGTCTTTTGTGATAGTATTCACAGAAAAAAAAACTAAATGAATGCAACACAATCTTGCTACACATGCATGACATGAATTTATTAATTGTTTTGTTTATTATTATTTCTGTTGTAAATTCCCACTTCTATTGCTTGCATTACTCTTAAGGTCCACAGTGAGAAATATTTTATGGAATTATAAGGGAAACATTATTAGAAATCAACCTCCTGGGAAAGCACTTTCCTACAAACCTAAAGTTGAGTTATCCTGCTAACTTTTACTATTCTGTAATGTCAGTGTATATTATTAGGAACCAACCTCCCCTAATAGCTTACTTATTGTCGTTGAAATATTCTTTACAGTCTTTGTATTTTAACTGGTAATAATAAATCAAAAGGTTTCAGTCCAGGTTTTAGGCAGATTGTATTGTGTTTTCATTGTTGAAGTTGCCAACTCAGCTCATGCCATTTACTTAACATATTATAGATTGTGTGGATGTTGTTTATTTCTATTAAAATTAACCACTTCATTGAGAATTTGTTTCAAAGTTAGTTATCAGGTCTAAAATTTCACCATTATTTGATAATCAATTTCTAAATTAGCATATTAACATCAAAGGTGACTTTATCAGGTATCAAGTTCCTTATCTGAAGGAATTGCATGGGATTTTAGATTAGGAAATCTCTTGATTTACATTTTAATTACAAATATGAATCTAGTGCTTACAAAAATCCTTTTTATAAACAAAAAATGTTACCAGTTGAACACATTTTGCTTATAAAGATAGAAATTGTAGTTTTACCATTTCAATTTCCCTTAGTGAGCCCCATTTGTATCGGTAAATCAAGGTCCTCTTCTCACCTGTTGTGAACAGGTCGGTTTGTAATTACTCGGTTAGATCCATCCAAACAATACTATCGCTAACACATTACTTGCACATGGATTAACCAGAATTATACCGCTGTCGTTAAACGTTACCGATAATCAAGACTACATGCCCCTTATTATTATCAGACTAACAGTTTACTTTGGTCTTTAATCTATTGGATTTTACTCAGTTTGGAAACAAAGTTACAAAGGAGGAGAATATAATAGTAGAATTTTATGAATGATGTAACAATGTAAAGTGAATACCTTTTGACTACTTCCTTTCCTTTCAGGTCTTTCTAAACATTTTGTTTTGTGATAATTCTGAGTAATACATTCTTTCTTCAAGGATGAAATAAACTGACATGGACTTTTTTTTTTTTGGCCTGCTAGCTTTCTTGGACACTCCTTTGATACAACTTCTTATCAAAATATACATTAAGATGATAACAAGTCCTTATTAAATTCAGAAGTTTTGGATGCATTAAATTTTGCAATTGTTGATCGATGGGCACAGATGCTCGATTAATGCTTGATAAATGCTCGATTAATCATTGCAATTTCTGAATATGCTGCAAACAAATAATGATACATCGCTTCAAAAATGTCTCAATTTTCAACCTATCATGTCTCAATTTTCGCAATAATCAATACATTCCAAAAAAATTTGAACTTTTAATACATGTAGTACATTCTGTATTACTAGACTCGGTTCTGAAGACCTGTTGGTGGCCTTGAGCTTTATCTTCTTTTTGGTCAGTTCTCTAAGACACATTCCCTATTTCCATTCTGTATACTACTATGTAACATCTTTTTGTACATTACTAATGTTAACTGCAAAAAAAAAAGTTTGCCTTGGGTAAAACTATCTAATCATAAGGATTAGTTTATTGGGTTTCTATGTGCCTATTGCGTTTGGAACCTTACTCAATTATCAACTACAATGTATCTATGGTCTATTTTTTGGCCAATGGAAAATCTTACATTTTAATGGTTTTTACTTAAAGGTTGCTTTATTTGTGTAAAAATGTTGCTTGTAGAAAAAAATCTTATTTCCAAGCCTTGATTGACACTAAGACTTAATATATGCCATCCACAAATAAAACTTTTAACTGAATTAAGAATGCGGTATAATGAAGTTGGAAGCTGTTTGATGTCTAAATAAGGTTACAGAATTTATTAAACTAGCTAGTAGCTTTTTGATATCTAGATAACACCAAAGTACTTACTACTAAGTGGTTTTTGAGGACTTCAATTTGTTCAAATTAAAAATTTAAAAGAATATCGACCTTCCAGTAAATTGATTTGTGTGTTGTTATTTGGTTTGTTTATCAGTATATGGATATTTTGTCAGATTTCAACCTTTGGATTTAAAAAAAAAAATGGTTAATTGTCAATTGTTCCATCTATGAAAAGCTGTTCCATCTATGAAAAGCTTTTACAGAAATAATTAAATGGACGCAGTTTACTTTTATACAATATTATATCAATGAATAACTTTCGTAAAATAACGGTATGCTTGGAAACTTGTTACTGACAAAGCTCAGGATATGTAACTTCAACTTATTATGTAAGAAAGTGTGTTACTAGAGCAAAATACATACCTTATGCTTTCATCGGTATAAGGTGGACTGAACTTTTTAAACATTTGCATAGTTCTTTTTTTTTTAATTTGCAAACAATAGCAAAAGCAAATATTTATGCTTAAAAGATATGTCAGAGGTCACAAGCCATCACAGGAAACCTTTATTATGCTTCCGTAAATTTTTGCAGTCTGTCCGTCTGAAACAAATGATTCCCATTTTGCCTATTAATCAAGCACAAAATTTGATAAATTGAATTTATTTAGGATTCATAGGATTTGTCTGCTGGAAATGTTTCAAAGGAAATTAATTTTACGATATTAATTGAGTAATAGTTTGTCAAATAGTCTACCTCCATAAACACTTATCAGCATACCTTATTAAGTACCAGTAGTTACTGGTATTGATCTGTTCATATAACTAGTCATATTAACTTTATATTTATCAAAGTAAATCAATATTTATAGAACTTACAAAACTTGTAGAACTATTATATACAAACACTGTGTTTATTCAGATTAAGGCATTAAAGACTCTTTGACAAGTAATAGAAAATCATTGATACATATGTGCGTCAGTCACAAATTAAAGACTTGATGTCAGGACAGTTCAGAACATAGTGAATTCATTTATTTTTTGGGGGAACCAATTTTTTGGGATTGAGGCCAAATTGGTTATTGTCGGAATTATTGACTTTATGGTTTTACTAAAGTCTATATGCCAACTTTTAGAAATTTATACTTTGTTGAATATTAATTTTATGGTATTTGTATACCTATGAAATCTATAAAAGTTTATAAGTCACAAATAATTATGAATCTAGAGTAGAAAAATGTATGAGCAGAGGGAATATGCCAATAATTGTCCAAATTAAGTTACAGATGTTCAAATGTTTCAGATAGCTCTTCAAGATCTGTGATTTAGAAACACTTACTTCCAATACTTTAAAATGCAAATGGGTGCTTGCTTATTATAGCAATGCGTGCATTTTTTATGGAACAACCCAACTACAACACCAAAACCAGAACAACTTTTACTTAGGTCAATGAGACCAGAAACCAGCAACTCACAAAAAAGATACATCAGGTTGGTCAATGAGACAGCAGCCCAACAACGCCTAAAACAATCCCAATGACATCTTGTAAGGTAAAAGACATGGCAATCCAATAACACAAAGAAGCCTGACTAGACATCTAACAATATAGAAATAAGAAGAAGTGATATGTGTGCACTTCCAATGAGACAACTCTCCATCCAAGTTACAATGTGTAAAAAGTGAACACTTAAAAAAATGAGATATGTTGAATGTATGAAAGAGGCAGCATCACAACAACCGTAAAAAAACCAATGACATCTAGAGGTAGCCATTTGGTCCTCTACAATAAACTTGGGCCTTTCCAAAGGTCAAATCTCTAAAAGGCCTTTTAACAGTTGTTGCATAGTTAGTAACAGTAATAAAGAATTTTGCCTAACAGCATGGTGCTACATATAGTATTGTGATGCTTAGTTGTGCATTGTATTTATGATATGACAATATAATAATACTTTTATAATTATGTCTGCAACTCACATCTACTTGAGTTATAAGTAGTCAGCTATGTTGAAATTCTACATACATCTCACTGGAGAAGAAATCTAAGGTTTAAATTGCATTATTTTAATCTTAAAGTTGTCACAGAACATATTTTTCATGACACTTTTATTCATTTTTGTGACACCATTATTCAAGCAAACTTTTATGTACAATTAAGCATTAAGATCTTGCAATTTAATATGTTTATTTTCTTATTAAACATTGTTAAAAATGTAAAATTATGCAGTTTGATTAAAAAAACGTCTACCTATATGTGAATTTCTGCACCTTGAAGAAACTAAGTAACACATTATTCAAGCAACATTATTGAAACCTGAAATTTTATCACTTAAAAAGTCATCAAAGGCTAGCCTGAACTGTCTGTATGTTTATAGTGTACAGGTTGAGTTGGTATAACCCTTAGGCAGTTCACATATTTTTTTCATCTGATTTATAAAAAAATAGTGTCTTATATTGAAAAAGATTGCTCATCCATAAAGCTGTATTTATTTATTTTCACAGGATGAATTATCTGTTTTAAATTAGGTCTCCTTCCTGGGGAGAGTGTCAAAGGTCCTTTGCCAAAAAAAGTATAAACAAACATCAAGAAAATATATTATAGCCTCAAGTTTGTTCATAGAAACATTTCTGTAATTTACATTGCATTTTCCTCATGAATTACTTACAATTTGGAAATTATGCAAAAGAAGCATTACATACATATATAGATGTGTCTAGCTACTTGTTGAAGCAACAGGGTTGATTAATTGATTGATTGTTGGTTGCATTTTATCCAGTGGCAAATATTTCATAAATGTTCAGAATGAGCAAATCAGCAATAAATACTATAGGCAGGACCTGTTAGGGGGGCGTTCTGGGATGTAGATTTGGGAAAATTGGACTGCCACTGGAAAATGAAGGTATATTAGATAGATAAATGTGAAAAATGCCATGGAAAAAGGGAATTATAAAAGTATTTTTGGATTAATGTAAAACAAATGACTGCAAATCATTATTTAATCTATCTGCTTTTAAAAGTATTGATGACTAATCTTGTTGTTTGTGAGAATGCAGCTCTTCAACATGTGAAAACATACATGTTTTTGGTTTTAATGGTTTTGTACTAGTCACTTTTTGGGCCCTTTATAGCTTGCTGTTTGGTGTGAGCCAAGGCTCCTTGTTGAAGACTGTTCTTTGACCTATATTGGTTTACTTTTACAAATTGTGACTTGAATAGAGAGTTGTCTCATTAGCACATCTATTGACATAAATTCAGGCTCAAAAGGAATTCATTTAGTTTGACTCATGAATCACCAATCATATTCTGTCCATAGAATTGTTACTGCTGAGCTAATTGATAGCCAACAGAAATTATAAGTATACCCAAAAGAGAAAACTATAAAAAATAACCTTGAACTGTTGGACAAGGGAATTGTAAATATATCATGAGAAAAACCATAAATACTTTTAAACTTTAATGTGATATTAATTCCTATAAATCATACATTCTAAAAGAGGGTTTTTAAGTCATAATTTATGAAAGAATTAAAGCAATGAAAGTTACAATTCTATAATTTAAAATGATTACTTTGCTTTTTGTTAAATGTGAATATTTTTAAATCATGCTATAAGTAAAAGTTAAGGTACATTACCTTTATGAAAGAATCATGACTTTAATGGGAAAGTTTGATTTTGGGAAACACTAACAGAAAATGAGGGAGAGTTTCGTTTCTACGACCTTGACTACCCATGAGAGTCTTGCACAGTCCGTATTTAAACAGAAAACAAGGAAAGACTGCAACAACCTTTATATAAAGATTGTGTCTGAAGGGTTCAATTTAAAAGATGTATATATGATCTTTTTTTTAATTACTTGAAAAAATATTATGTAACTTTCAAAGAAACCTCTATGCCAGTTTTATTCTGACCATGTTAACTGAAAATAGATATGGCAAAAAAAAAAGATGCTGAACTATCTCTTTTTTTTGGACAAGTTAATATTGTAAAATACAAAAAAAATGAATCCAGAAATTATATTGATATTAATAATTTAACAGACAACAAATTATCTTAGTCATCTCAGAATTTCTAGCTGCCATCCTTGTCAAAAGTTACAGATGGGAGTTCAATACTGATAAATCTTGAAAAGTCCTACAGGGACAGCGTCGATATGTTTTGCAGCGATGTGTTGCAGCGTAGAGTCAAAACGTGGGATTTTAGACATAATATTGGTCTCACTACTTCCCCAATCCATTTCCCTTATCTTATTATCACTTTCAAATCATCGTATAATTCATTTAGAATCTCTTGTGTGTTTCAGATGAACGGGAAGATGTCCAGAAGAAGACATTTACCAAATGGATCAATTCACAGTTGTCAAAGGTACATTTAAGAAATATAAGTCATCCTTCTGAAAATTTTCGCTGTAAGTGGAAATCGGTGAAACATGACATATTACAGAAGTACTAATGTGGCAGTCAAAATAATGATGTAACGTAACACTTACTTTGTGTGGTCTAAGTGAGTCTAAATACAAAGAGATTTATCATAAATGTTTTTTACGAAGAATAAACAAGGTCACTATTAAGCATGTATAGAAAAAGTTTTTCATAATATTATTTTAGTTATTACACAGTTTACACTAAAGAATTGGTTTCAATTATCCCCATTTGTTTTTTCTGAGGTTCATGAATGAATGATTTCTGAGTTATTAAAATTCATTGCATTATCCATTGACAATTATAGTAAAAAAAAATTACCTACATTTGCCTATAAAAAATTTGGTCATACCATATGACAAAATGATGGGTACTTTATTCATATGATTTGTACCACGTGACTTTGCCCTTTTGGTTAAATTACTTCCCTTAGTCTAAGATTGAAATATAAATTATATCAAATTTGCTGATAATTCAGCCCTTTACCGTCATGGATTGAAGACTTCCTTCGGCGGATATTTACAAAAAAGTTGTGTAATTCTAAGGGAAAATGCTGAAAATTTACTTTTTACGAAATGGGTAGGTTGAAATCATCATGTTTTTAAAAGAATTTGGCCGAAAACTTATGAAAGCAGGTATAAGTTAAAAGTTATTTACCTTTAAAATTCAACCTATAAGGTATTTTTCTATATGCGGACAAATCATGAACAATATCTTCTTGTATCTTGATTTCTGTTTTGAATTTTGGTTTTATACGAATTTTATGATTTTTCGCTATTTTATATAACAATCATACTACGGTTACGCTTCTGGTTTTCAAACTTAAAAGGATGAATTAAAGTTTTCAAAGTAGACAATACTCATTTCTACATGAAAAGAACCCTAAAAACATGTACAATTCACCTATATGCGGACAAATTATTAATACAGCATAGGATTGGCATATTGAAATTTTTATTTAAGGGCCATATATAATCCTATTGTAATAAGACAAAATGGCTGCTATGCAAATTGGCAAAGTACCCCATATTTTCCCATATGCTATTTTTTGGAGACAGCACATTTCATCTATTTATACAATTCCAAGTTCAAATGATCATATCATAGCCAAATTAATTTTAAAAAATTATATTTATGTTATACATGTAGATATAAGAGAAAAAGATATTTTTTTTAGCAGCAAGTTAAAGGTAAATGCATTTTCTTTTTGCAGGCCAGCAGACCAACCTTAAACAACTTGTTCACAGATCTCAAAGATGGCACCCACCTACTGTCATTACTGGAGGTCCTCAGTGGATTGTCATTGGTTAGTTCATACATGTTGTCCGTTACAATACATTGTATAAAGAAAATGGCTAATGCTCTTTTGACAAATAGATATAAGAAGACGTTTTATGAGTCCCAATGAGACAACTCTCCATCCAAGTCATAATTTGTAAAAGTAAACCATTTATAGGTCTTAGCTCACACCAAACAGCAAGCTATGAAGGGCCCCAAAAATGACGTGTGAAATCCATTTAAATGGGAAAACCAATGGTCTAACCTTTATATAAACGAGAAAGGGAAACATTTATGAACCATTTCAACAAACCACAACCACTGAACATTAGGTCTCTGACAGGCGCAAACAAATGCAGCGGGTTTAAAAGTTTTAATAGGTACCAACCTTCACCCTTACCTGGAACAATAGTGTAAATACCCCATTTAAGCTTTATATGTTCTAGTGTGCTTGAATCAAATAACTGCACACTTTTCAAAGTTGTTGGGATTGGTAAATGCTAATCTGTATTGTCTCAACTTTTCTGCACCAATCAATGGAAAGCAGCATCAGTTTTGTTGTCGAGTTTTGAGTGTACTATAAGTTTTACATTTTCAATCCAAAGTTTAAATCCCAGTACAGATGATACCATATCCTTTCCTTTCCTTTGATTATAATCTATGGAGGTGTGAAGTGGAAGATAAATGTGATTTATCATATGCAAATTAATATTGCAACATAAAATATAGAATTCAGACAATTTCTGTTTGTTTTGGGATATTTTATGTTTATCCCATACTTAAATAGAATTAACATTTGTGGATTTTTTAGCAAATTTATTTGAATCCAAGCATTCAAATTTCAACACTAAATATAAATTATGTACTTTGAAATATATCTTTAAGCTCCTTCACATGAAGTGTGGGAGGTATGTAGGATTCACTTTGTTGATCTGTCTCTCTGTTCATCTGTCTATTTCTACCCCTAAATCTCTCTGTATAAGGTTATAGAGCATGTCCTTTCTTATACTAAATATAGATATATACAATATTAAGAAGATTTGCAGGCATTAAAAAAAAAATGAAATTACAAAAATTCTGAACTTTAAGGAAAATACATCATGGAAAGTCCCTGATCAAACCGCAAAATCAAAATCTCACACCTATCAAATGATTGAACAACACCTGTCATATTCCTGTCTTGGTACAGGCATTTTCTTTTGAAATGTTGGATTAAACATGGGTTTTTGCTAGCTAAACCTCTCACTTGTAAATTGGATTATCATTGTTATTTTCAAAATTCAGAATTTCAACTAACTAAGTTCAGTCAGTAATAACCAATGTTGAAATAATTACCGTAAGTGAACTGTTTTCATTTTTAGCTCACCTGGCCCGAAGGGCCAAGTGAACTTTTCTCATCACTTGGCGTCCGGCGTTCGGCGTCTGTCGTCCGTCGTCCGGCGTCGTTAACTTTTACAAAAATCTTCTCCTCTGAAACTACTGGGCCAAATTTAACCAAACTTGACCACAATCATCATTAGGGTATCTAGTTTAAAAAATGTGTTCGGTGACCCGGCCAACCAACCAAGATGGCCGCCATGGCTAAAAATAGAACATAGGGGTAAAATGAAGATTTTGGCTTATAACTCTGAAACCAAAGCATTTAGAGCAAATCTGTCGGGGTAATATTGTTCATCAGGTCAGGATCTATCTGCCCTGAAATTTTCAGATGAATCGGACATTTCGTTGTTGGGTTGCTGCCCCTGAAATGGTAATTTTAAGGAAATTTTGCTGTTTTTGGTTATTATCTTGAATATTATTATAGATAAAGATAAACTGTAAACAGCAATAATGTTCAGCAAAGTAAGATCTACAAATAAGTCAACATGACCAAAATGGTCAGTTGACCACTTTAGGAGTTATTGCCCTTTATAGTCAATTTTTAACCATTTTTCGTAAATCTTAGTAATCTTTTACAAAAATCTTCTCCTCTGAAACTACTGGGCCAAGTTCATTATAGATAAAGATAATTGTAAGCAGCAAGAATGTTCAGTAAAGTAAGATTTACAAACACATCACCATCACCAAAACACAATTTTGTCATGAATCCATCTGCGTCCTTTGTTTAATATTCACATAGACCAAGGTGAGCGACACAGGCTCTTTAGAGCCTCTAGTTGGCAGTTATAAAAAAAAAAATACAAATTCTAATGTTATTTACAATCAGAACATTTCATGCATTTCTATTTGAAATTCTTGGGTGGTTTTTGGAATAATAATATTTCATTAGATTGTTGTGATGCGTTGTTGTGTGGATATGTTGTTGGTCATAATTATAGTCCTACTAAACACATATTTACATGGAGGGATGGCAATAGTTGGCATTAATTAGATAAGATGGTTGGAAGGACATGTGGAAACCATTTGCTTTCAAAAGCTTTTTCAGATTGTCCAAACTTATAAATGAAAGTAAATGAAAATAAGAAGATGTGGTATGATTGCTGATGAGATAGCTATTAACCAGAGTTTAAATGATGAAGATATAAGCAACTAAAGGTACAGCTTTCAACAGCTAGGAAACCCATCTAGTACAATCAGCTATAAAAGGACATGAAATGAAAAATATGAAACAATTCAAAAGAGAAAACTGAAAGCCTAATTTATGACAGCACAACTTTCTAAAAATAAAAATGACAGATATAAACCAACAGCAACCACTGACTTACAGGCTCCTGACTCCGTTACACTGCATTAAGCTTCAGGACACAGTCATATTGATTAGCTATCTGGTAGTTTCAGAAGAGACAACAACAAAACTGATTTCCTCATTTAGTAATTATAGATTTTATCTTTACAAGAAATACACAGTACTTTGAGGTCTTTTGTTTGATATAGCCCTAATGAGTGTTGCTAGTTGTCACACTACTGTATCACTAGCCTGTCAACACTGAGGTTGTGAGCATGAATCCTGCAAATAGCAGATGTGCTAAACTCCAATCTTACCCGGTAATTGACTAGAATGGTCAGTTTTACTTCTGTAGTTCTCTCCAGGCACATAGGCTTTTTGTCACTGATTAAAACTGACTACTTCAAAAAATCAATAGTACTGAAAGTGGTGTTAAATACCAATAATCAAAATTAAATCATAATTAGTAGATGATTGCTTTATAAACCTGCAAAGGGTTGCTTTTTTTCTAAGAAATTTGGCTCCATAGTCATAATTTTGATACATACCATTTTACGATTTCAGTTTGAGTATCAAATAGATAGTTAATTTATCTTTGAAATGTTATACTAATTCAGCCTAAAAAAAATATTTTTTATCTTGTTGTTAGGAGGCTTTTTATTGTGTTATACTTGTACAACATATGATCTAGATAAGCTAAGGGTGAGTTTGTCTGCATATGAACAGGTGTATACCAACCAATTTTGGCTGTATCAACTCTGATATCAAGTGCTGTTCCTTGTTGTCTTTGTTTGAATGAAATGGATAAAAGGAGATAATTACTTGATTTTAGGCCTCTCAGTCTCTTGTGTTGATGGTTGATGTAGTGTTAAAACTTCCAATGTTTTTGGTCACTCCGTTAATCCTATATATGTGTTATCATCTTCACAACTATGAATATTATAGCATTATTATAGAATTGAAAAAGATAGAAGTTTCTTAGTTATCTATAGCAAGAAGAAAATTGTTGCAATATTTATATTTTCAGAAAAGAGAGAAGGGAAGATTAAGAGTTCATCATATAAACAATGTAAACCAGTCCATTGCTGTTCTCAGTAACAATTATAATGTAAGTAATAAATGTATCTTATAAAATTGAGAATGAAAACAGGGTAATGTGTCAAAGAGGCAACAACCTAACTAAAGGGCAGAAAACATCTGAAGGTCACCAATGTGTCTTCAATATAGCAAGAAAATCCTGCACATGCAGGCGGGCTTCAGCTGGCCCCTCAAAAAATGTGTACCAGTTCAGTGATAATGGACTTCATACTAAACTCTAAAACATATAAATAAACTAAAATTAAAAAAACATACAAGACTTGAAAAGGCCATAGGATTGTGACTTGGGGAAGGCCCAAAAATGCAGCTGCTGGGTTAAACATGTTTTGTAAGATCTCAACCCTCTCCTATACCTCTAGCCAATGTAAGTTAATTTCTTATATCATTGCTTATAGTTGTAATTCATATGTATTCACTTCTACATGATGAGATGGGAAGAAGTGCTCACTCACATGACAATTTTCTTGTGTTTTCAAGACTTCCAATAATATTGAATCGATGTTATTGAAATTCTTCACACCATTACCTGCTGAAATCAGAAATGGACTTTTTAAATCTTTTAAGAGATGATTTCATGTATCCAACAAATCTTAGAGAGCACTCTATTTAAAACAACTGAAATGCAAACTATTTGACTGTTTAATAGTAAATGATTAGAGTTCCTATGGGTTGTTGGTGGGATACTAATTTTAATAGGATTGCATAGTAAGGTATTGACAGATCTCTGAATTACTAGTTTACTATTTATCATTGAAAAACATATCAGTTTATTTGATAAAATTTATGATTAAAGTGAGGAGTAGGATTAGATGTAAAATAACAAATCTGTTTTAATGATTATGAAATGAAAAATTTGTTCCAGCAAAATGAATTGACCACTAGTGTTTCAGCTTTGCAAATAGTAAACATGATGGTTTTTCCAGATTCTGAAATTTAAATTGCAAGGAAATTTTATGTGAATGCTATATTTCAGTTTTAAATTAAAAAAAAGTCAGTTAACTAAAAATAAATGGGGAAAAAGATAAATTGGGGAAAAATATTCTTGCCGAAACTCATTTTAGAAAGAAAAACCAGTTTCATTAGTAGCAAATAAGGTCATTTACAACACAGAAGGACATCCTGTTGTTGTATCCGAGACAATTAAAGATGATTCACCAGGTTACAAAATTATATGAAATTGTGCATTTCCTTTCTATGGCATATTAAATAGGATAAAAGAATTGTAATTTCTATCCCAATTGTCATTGTAACGTTATGTCAGTGGTTATGAACTACTGTAATTGATCCATTATTTTTCAGTTGTAGTGGTAAATTTTTGACTTAAAAGTAATCCTGATGATTTCGTAATGGTTTTTATCCCAACAAATGACAGCTATATCAGAATTTATGGCAGCTGTTTTTTTGTTGATTTTACTAGTTAATGATCATACATGCATGTTAAGTATAAATCTGATTTTTTTATGGCCATACATGCATATTATGAGTACATCTAAAAAAAAAGTTGAACTCCTTCCTTTTTCAATTTTCAATATTGTAAATCATAAATGTATGAGTATGTTGCTTGCTAAAAATTTTCCACAATATGGAAGATCTCAATCTGCATTGTCTCCATAAGATACTGAAAGGTTGCTAAATTGATCATTATGTATTAGAAACTAATTAGAGACAAATCAGTGCTATACAAACATCTGAAGGACCTGGATATTTTATACAGATCTAGAATAAGATATAAGTACAGGATAATGAGAAATCAATCACCCAGGGAATTAATCTCTAATTAAAAAGCTGCTATAACTAATGATAATTGATTGACTGGAATGCACCAGGCTTCTGTCTGGAGAGATTTGGTTATAAAGTATCCTCATAAAAGGTTAATTTTGAGTCCTCGATGCTCTTCAACTTTGTACCTTATTTGGCCTGTTTAACTTTTTTGATTTAAACATCGCTTATGAGTCTTTTATTGACGAAACAAGCATCTGGGAAACAACATTTTAATCATGGTATCCACAATGCATGGATGGGTCTGTTGCCATTTGTGTAACAGTCCAGAAAAACCAAAGCGCTTTGGACACATGAAATTTATGATTTGCTGTTTTAATTTTTGAGCTGTAAACAGGATTTCATAAGGTGAAATATATGTTGGAATCGCTAAATCCAGATAAATTTCTGTTGATTTCTATTTTTTTCCCATTATTTATTATTCCACAAAATATTTTTCTGCATATAACAAGGACAATTGATGTTTACAAAATAATACATGAAAAAGAATAACAGATATCTCTTTAAAATTGGACAGTGCAAAAGACAACACCCACCACAAAAATACAAGCACTTTTTTAAAGAAACTTATGAATATGACAAAGGTTAAATTAACCTTTACATTTAAAAGATCTAGCAAAACTTTAACTATTTTTTTAAGCTGAAGCACAACTTTTAAAAATTCAAGCTTGAATCTTGTCAGTATGATAAATAGAACACTAATTGAAGAGAAGTACTTTGGGATGAATTTTATAGGAAATCTTGTATTATTTTATGTCTACACAAGATCAGATATATCAACAATGAGAATTGTATTTGTTATAAAATTGAAAATTCATTATCTCTCTCGGTAGGGGTTCTTACTTCTATCATTTGTTTTAGATTTATTGATTTACAATACAGATACAGATAAATCGAGAGTAAATAATTAAATGTGCCTTTTAGATATTTTTGGACTTAAGATAAAATATTATGTTATAAAACTGTACTCTTTATTTGATACTATCTCCTTTTAAGAAATGTTTAAGTTTTAATTTTAATCTTTTTGGATGATAGTGCAATTTTGTCTGACACAATTCACTTTTGATAGTTTTACCGACAGATGATCTTTCCCGTATTTTTAAGGCCTAGGTTTGAAAGTGGACATCTGCTTTTTAATGTGGGAAAAATGATTGAGAATTTAGTCTCTGGATTATAAAGAGTAGGCCGAAATTCTTGCAGTTCACCTGCACAAGGTCTTCACTTGAAACTTAACATTTTTTTTTTGAAATTTTATTAGTATTTACAATCTTCTTGGATATTTCAAATCTATATTGATTTTTTTTTTTTTTTAACATGAAAAAATTATGATAATACATTTTACAGCATTTGGCTTTTTATTCACCTTAACATGTAATGCTAGCACTTATTATTTCAAAGGATAAGTTCACTAATGGCACAAAATGGCCTACAATATCAACTTTATCATAAAACATCAAAAAGGTCTCAATTTGTTTCGTAAATGGGTCTATTTCAAAAGTATAAATGCTAAATATATCAGTTCTTTTCATAAGACTACAAGATATTCGCCAAAGTAAGCCCACTTTGGACATTTTGTCAAAATATGATGATTTTGTGCATTTTTTAGACCTAAAAGCTTTTGAAACACCTTGGCCGCCACCTATGATCCAGAATGAGTTGTAACCAAAAGATTCCAATTTTGATATAGATTTCATCAATATAAAAACTTTTTGGATCGTAGATGGAGGCCAAGGTTAATTATGCCAAAAACAATTAAAATTATGGACAAAAAGTACAAAAATTGACCTTTTAATACAAATTATGCTCATTTAAGGGGTCATTGCTCCATAAATAGTAAAGGAAAGTGCCAGAAAAAATATTTTTGTCTTAGTAGTATTATCACAAGTATTTCTATGTGACATTTGTAATTTTTTGCCCAAATTTAAAAAACATAAAAAAAATCAGGGCCAATTTTAACCCTTCGTGAACCTTCTCCTTTAAACAACAGACAAATAATGTGAATTTTGTACATTTTGTAGCAAAGTTTTGCAACCAAAAAAAAATGCATCGTTTTTTTTATATTTATTTTTAAGCCTGATGTATTGTTGGTACACAACATAACAAATATATGTTCAGTCATATTGTCTCTTGTTATAAACATATGCATAAATGGAGATATTGGGTATAGACTTCATCAACATGTAATATTATCAGTGTAGATAAAACACTAAGATAATTGAATCTTAAATAGCAAACAGGTCATTTTATATTTAACCGATTTTGTTTAAGTAAATGACATGAATTTTTGACAATGCTTATTGTAACCACACGGAAAGGTAAATGTCCTGCAAGTACTTATCATAGGAGACGTTAGATTGAAATTTGTCACTGATGTTTGTGTGTCAAACTTCTTAGGTGTCCTGGTTTACCCTTGTAAACATGCAAATGAAGCGACCTAGTTTGTTGACCAAATTTCAGTGATATATATGTATATATTTATATGCATACCAGCATATAGTAATTTAACAAGTTCTTTGAATGTAAAGTTTACACCTAGTATTCGGTGGCAGATTTGTAAATTTAGGCTAATTGACTCAAGCAACACTTATGATACATGTACTATGTCATTAGTATCAAATAAAAAAAATGTCTTAAATTAGATCTCCCATATGCACTAATTATGACTGATGGTAAACCATTATAATTTAAATTTTATAACTTCTTTTTAAGAAAAAATTGAAAGAAAAGACAAATAAAACATTAAACAAGGGAACATTGAGTTTTTAGTAACTGTCCATCTATCAAACTTATAAGTACTATAAAGCCAACATGTCTTGACAGATTTTGATAACTTTTTAATGAGAGGTTTATATTTGCAATATACAAATAAAGTTTTAAGTGGTGCCAATAGAATATTGTTACTGGAGTCAGGCATCTTGAAAGATCAATTGTGTGAAAAATTATCTTGTTAACCGTCTCAGGACTACATTTCTTGATGGATTGTTAGATAAACCAAAGTCATGTGGGTCCCCCAAATATAAAACATTTATTTGTCTTCTTTGTTAAATTAAGATATGCATATTTTTGTGTTCTATTTAACACCTTATAAATATATAACCTATTTATGAAGCAGTTATCAGGTGTTTTATTTTTAATACAATAATTGAATTATACCTTACAATTCATCCCCTGATCAGTTTCAGTGGCGGATCCAGCCATTTTAAAAAGGGGGGGTTCCCAACCCAGAGTAAAGGGGGGTTCCAACTATATGCTCCCATTCAAATGCATTGATCAGCCAAAAAAAAGGGGGGTTCCAACCCCCGGACCCCCCCCTTGGATCCGCTACTGAGTTTATAAGTGTATAATAATATGTATTTGTGTTGGGTGAAGATAGTTGAGTCATAAAGAGAAGATATAGTACATACAAACACATACTGTACTTTGCTTTATGCTATTGCCAATATTGGTGCAAATGAAAGGCTATCATATTTGACAATATTTTTTTGACAGCAGTCTCAAAAAGTTTATTCCCAACAGTAAATAATGAATTAACCTTTTGCAGTATTGAATGAAAATTTGAGCATACATAAATTATCCAGTATTTTCATTTTTGTTTCATTTTAGATTAAGTTAGTTAACATCAGTAGTAATGATATAGTAGATGGGAACCAGAAATTGACTCTTGGTTTGGTATGGAGTATCATCTTACATTGGCAGGTTAGTATAGTTGGATGTTTGGGAAAGGAGAGGAATACAATGTACCAAGATTATAACAGAATATGGATTTCCAACATCATGCAGTAAAGAGAATTCTTTAAATAATGCAATATAGTGACCTTAAAATGTTAGTATTTTATAGAATAAGAAATGTGATATGAGTGCCAATGAGACAACTCTCCATCCTAGTCACATTTTGTAAAAGAAAAACCATTATAGCTCAAAGTAAGGTCTTCAACATGGAGCATTGGTTCACACCAAACAGCAAGCTATAAACCTTAATATCTCTTTTTATTCCACTGCATGTTGATTTTGATAGTGAAATCAGCATTTGATTGGTTGAAACTATCACATGTGACGTCGAACAAAACTTCATATTCCCCTCTGAACATCATATTCCCCTCTGAACATCATATTCCCCTCTGTAGATCGGGACCTCGTAGTATGACGTTACGCAAGGTTAATGTGCATACCGTTTTGAAAGTCGTTTAATTAAAATAGCGTTAGATAAGTTATTACCGTGTTTAAATTTATTCAAGCGTTAAAATAAAAAGACTATTAGTTTACCTTTGATCCGTACTGTTTATGCCGTGTTTAGCTATTTAAACAAGCAGATAAGAAAACAAACGTATACATATTAATATAGTATATTCAGTAAGTAAACGAAGCATAGGCAGTGGAATAAAACATTCATTTCCCTTTGCTTCGAGAGATATGAAGATTTGTTCACCCTCGAAAAATCACATTTCCCTCGGGCAAAGCCCTCGTGAAATATGAATATTCTTGGGTGAACAAATCTTCATATCTCCCTCAGGAACGGGAAATAAATGTATAATACTCACCTAGGCAATATTGTTACAAAGATCAATAAAAGGTTGTGGCCGTGAATTTGCCAAAAGTACTAATAGTAGTGTTAAACAAAACAAATTATCAATCAATCTTTTTATTCATTTATTTTTGTTTTTTCTAGAATCTTAAACTAACAAACTTTATATTTTTAGGTGAAGGATGTAATGAAAGATTTAATGGAGGACTTACGACAAACAAATCTAGAGAAAACCTTGTTAAACTGGTGTCGACAGACTACAGAGAGGTGCGTTGTTTATGAATAAGAGAAATCAGCTTTTTTATTACTTGTTCTTATTTTGTTCCTATTTTTTTCTATAGCATTAGATACAGTTATTTAATCATGTGTGATACTGTAAAACAACTTATCTTTCGCAGATACTTTATTTCGCGTTATACCAATTCTAGTCCATTTGGCGGCTTTTAATATTCACGATTTCTTATTTATTTGATGTAGATTACTAAAGATTTACTTATTCACAATGATTTATATTTGCTTTGTTTTTCTCCTTGCGAAAATAAGTTGGTTTACAATATACTGAAATTTTTTTAACTCAAGAATCCCATTATATTTTGGTTCAAGAAAAAATGATTGAGTTATCTCCCCTAGAATATGTTCCATATTTTTTTCAATCTCAGATATCAAGGCTGTAGATATTAGACATACTGCACTTTTTAACTTTAAGATTTTTTAATTCAAGAAAAAATATTTGAGTTATCTCCCCTAGAATACAAGTGTTCATTTTTTTTTTTTTAATTTCAGGTATCATGATGTAGATATTAGAAACTTTACAAATAGTTGGAGAGATGGACTTGGATTTAATGCCCTCTTGCATCACTTTAGGTAAAAATACATGGTATTAAGAGTTCCACTATACATTTATGTGTATATTTGCATTGTGTAGGTTGATGTTCATTGTTGGTCAAATTTTAAAACAAAAGAATTTTTTAACACTAAATAATTGAAGTTTATGTCATAATATTTTTATATTATCATAAATATAAGTTAAAAGTATGGGTAATAGAGCTATATTTCAAGCTACAGGTTTATGTTAAATTATATTAAAAAATGTTTTTGTGTGAATAGAAAAAAACCTAGATGATATAATTTTAAAACAAAATAAGCAAAGAAAGGTCTTATAGTGTCCTTAACAGGCTATTATTTGAACTTGGAATTATTTTTAATTATGGAATTTGCATAATTTCTTGTGTTGAAATTTTTTAATGAATTCCATGTTTATTTGCAATGATTTGGTATTATGATCTTTTGAGCGGTTAATAACACTTTCCATACAATGTATTTTGGTTAGATAGTGTTGTGCGCGGCACAGTACATTCTATTGAAAATATACTATTTTCTTTGTAATAGAAAGTGTTGTGCGCAGCACAGAACATTTCAGTACAGAATAAGCATGGAATTTATTATAAATTTCAATAACAAGAAATCAAGCAAATTCCATAATTAAAAATAATTCCAAGTTCAAATAATAGCCTGTTCCTTGTAGAAATACAATGAAATTTGGATCACTGGACTTATTTTCTTGCCCTCAAACAAAATAGGTAGATGTTTGTTATAAAATTATATTATTTGACTTCTCTCCCTAATATCGGCAAACTAAAATAAGTGCAATCCAACAAAAATAGTGTGTATTTAAAAAGAAAAACAGTTGTAATAACAAGATAAACAACATGATTTTAGGCATTTAAAGGTAAATTGCATTCTGGTCTCAAAATTTTTACTTTCAATTGAAAGTCTAGAATGTTTCTACTATTTTATAATCCAAGATTGTACAAGACCCTTGATCTACCTCAAAATTAAGTTGTAAATACCTGTAGTAAAACTTAGATCTTCTGCATAAAATTCAGTCATAATCAATAAAGCTGGCTAGACATTTCAGCTTTTGCACTCATGTTTATCAAAAATTTAATAATGGTATTTTAGGATATGCAAGTGCTAGTTAGATAATTTTAAACTGTGAAGTAATTGAACAAATATTTACAGATATTGACTAAATAATCAAAGTATGACATGTTATGTGGCTAAAACATGCTTTTTCTGAAAAGCTTGTCATCTGAAATACTACAATATAGTAGTCATACAGAACTTTGAAAAACCAAAAATATAAAACTTGAGAGTACAAAATAGAATTTGAAAAGTAAAAACTTAAATGATGTATTTCTTGTTTTATATTTTGACCTAGTAGATTTTTGGAATATTTGAAACACAGACCTTTAGTATTTTTTGGGGCCCTTCATAGCTTGCTGCTTGGTGTGAGCCAAGGCTACATGTTGAAGACCGTACTTTGAACTAAAACGGTTTACTTTGGATGGAGAGTTGTCATTGGCACTCATACAGTTCTTATATCTCTTTAGTTGAACGAATCTGTAAAGTATTCAATTTAATGATATAATGGCTTTTTTCAGACCAGACTTATTTATTTATGAGGATGTGTTGAACATGGACAACGAGACAAGACTTAACCATGCTTTCAATGTGGCTGAGAAATCACTGGAAATTGATAGACTGTTGGATGCTGAAGGTAATAATCATATTGCTCTATAAAAACAAAAACATATTTATACAGTTTTACCAAACATATTCATACCATATATTTCAGTCATCAAAACTATGTATGGGAATATATTGTGTTATATCTCACTGAGTGGGGATCAAGTGATGCTGGTCAGCAAATAATACAATTCTATGACATCTTTACTAGTACCTTTCAGCCTAATTTCTTTGAACCACTATAAAATTATGTTTATTATTTTGGATTTCTTAAAAAGAAATAAAACTGAATGCCTATGAAATTCTGAATGAAAAAAGTCAGTGAAATTTAAGTTAATTTTAACTAGAATATATAAAAGGACAAAATTTGCAAAACAACTGAGCGTTTCAGTTTTAAAAAGATATATATATAGATATATAAATCTGTTTAAAAAAATATTTTATCTTGAATGAATTGAATCAGAAAGGAAAAATTTCATATGAAGTTAATTCTTTATATTTTTTTTTTTTCAAAATTAAAGCCTATTGGAATACTTAAACTTAGAAATAAAACTTCATTTACAATGATTGATAAAAATTAGTTTAACCAAAATGTTCTACTAATAATATTTATGAAAGTGTTATTTGAATAAAAGCAGTTTTATATCCTTTTTTTGTCTTTCATTTGAAGGTATTCATGTTCAAATCCAGATAACTTAGCATTCAAAGATTTGTCATGAATTCGTTCCTTTATTTGACCTTCAGACATCTATAAATAACTATCATTTGCATTTTCCAATCAGCATTAAATACATGTAAAATATCTAGAATAAATTTCTGGAATTGAAATACACCTCGTTTTTTTATGTTTTTAATGGAAATCACACATGAAATAGTAATTACACAGGTAAAGGAATTCCATTATTTATTTTGATGAGACAGGTTTTCATTAAAAAGTTATCTCAATGTAGAAGGAGTTGCCCACTCGCCAGGAATAAAAGAAAAGGCTTCCAACAAATAAAAGTTATTTTATTGCTATCAGACATGTATTTGATGCTGGAAATTATAACCGCATTTCTAAGAAATGTTACAATAAATACATGCAATTAATTACACTGAATCTATGTAAATTCTTTGGAAAGTCATCAGCTTTGATCTTTGGCAAAAAGCAAAATCAATTTTTGTGTATATATCCATGAGACCATAGGAAGATAATTAGGCTTATTCCAAAAAGTTTGACAAATTACTATAAGACAATAATAAAGAGCACCAAAAACGAGAAAGAGCTTGGCAGATAAAGCAGGCAGTCCTCATAGAGATTCTACTGGAAGGAATTTTTAACCGTCGTTCTAACTTCTCTTCAAAATTCATCAAAAAACGATGGAAATGAAATTATAATAATGTATCATGTAAAATGTGCAAGGATCAAAAGTAATAAAATAACATAGAGAAGATTTATAGACAAAACAACTTTAAATTTTTTCCCCAAAACATTATCTAGTTAAAGAAAGTACATGGGTATATTAAAGAAGTGGGGCTAAAGTCTCAACATAATACATATTTTAGATTTACCATGAACTCAAAACAGTGAAGAAGCACTTCAAAAATGAGTTAAATAAGTTGTTTGATAAAGCCATTATAGCCATTATACAAAGTAAGAGTAATTTTCCTTCCATTCACCATGGTTACATACAATATCTGTTGATTGACACATTCATCTTCAAGAATAGATGTTGATTTTCTGGGTCTGTTTTATAGGTTAATGGCAGAAAACACAGTTTTGATAACATATTAATTACAAAATGACAATCACAACTATTTGTTTGAAATAACTATGTTAATTATGTCATGAGTATAAGACATTAACCTGAATTTAGAGGTAAAATGCCGATATATTTAAAGGTTAATTGACAGAAAAGTAATTTTGACCTAATTTATAACAATATGATAATAGATTAATATTTGTTTGAAATGCCCCTGGTGGGTTTATATAGTTATCAATATATTGAATTGTTTGTAAAAGTAAAGATTTAACATCACAATCCTTTTAGGAAAATAGAATCAACAGTTTTGGGGTTTAGATCAATGACAGTTATGATGCTCTCATGATGGGCTTTTCATGTTTTAGAATTGTAAGATATAGATTAATAGTCTTAAAATGTTTGTTTTAAAGTCATTGTATTGAACTAATGAAATAACACTACACTTATCTATTAAAAAGGTGAATCTCCTCTCCTTTTGAAAATTATATAAAAAAAAATGATACACACTTTTGTGTTGCCACTTTGTTACATAGTCCTTTAATTTTGGAAATTTTGATTGATTGTTGTACATTTAGAGGTTTGGCCTGCTATAAAACCTGTTTAAACCTACCATATAAGTTTATAAGTGCCCGTACCAAAGTCAATTGACCTGTTATATGCCCTTGACCTTAGTACAACAGTCCAGTGGTCAAGCTGAATGTTTCAGGATAAAGCATGCTACTCAGTAATACATGATAGGGCAATAATAATAGGTTCATGAAATGCTTGCATAAAAGGTTGGTTATTATTGTGAAGCTCAAAAATCTTACACTATAAGATAAAACATATATTGTATGTATACGAATTATATGTACATAAAAATGTAAAACTAGCAAATTGCATTTGACCTGTAAGTGTAAAGTTTGCTTGAGAGTTTTTGCCCTTAAAAATGTTCCAATTTTCAGCTGATGGGTTTAATATTTCAGTGTTCTCTACCTTTATTCCATACTATTCATAGAAATTATTTCTTTCCAAAAATGTACAAATTTAGACATTCTAAATGATTAATTCATTCGGATTAATGGCATTACTATATATTGTTCAATGAGGGTAGTAATGCCCTTTAACATCAGGTGTCAAACCGTCATTTTTGGCTACCGTTAGCATCAAATTGGTTAAAATTTAACCATGAATCGTCTAAATATACACTTATCTTGATTCGTCAGAGGTCTCAAATAATTATCATTACCGTCATTTTTGGAAAAAAAATAATGTGATTTGTCAAAATCAGTATATGTTGTTATCGTCTAGAAGAAAGTGTACATTTCATCCTCAAACACCAAAAATCACCGTTAACCTCATTTGGCAAGAATTTTTACTGTTATTCGTCATGATTGTACCCCCATATGACCCTCTTCAATGAGGACTTGGTTTCTATGTGCAATGCCATATTTTCTCTGGCTGAAGTTCTAATTATTCCAATGATATTTTTCAGTAATAGTATTATTAGAAATTGATATGGTAAAATTCTGCAGTAACAGTGTAGCAAATTACAAATTGCATGTGTTAAGAAAAAGGAGATCGAAGACTTTTTTTTTGTCATAAATAAAAGTACCAAAAAAAATAAGAATTGTGATTTTAATTTTTGTAATTTTTTCAGATGTGAATGTAGATAACCCAGATAAAAAGTCAGTTATGATGTACTTGATGTGTTTCTTCCAAGTTTTGCCACATTCAAACATATCAGAAACATGTGATATAGAGTTACCTCCACCTACACCACAATCTGCCTTAATACCAACACCAACTGAAAAATTCCATTTTGCTGAACATGTCAAGAAATCAGAGGTAAATATGTTATGTATTTTATTAATTTGCCATTCCTATGTTTTGATATCAGGATAGAAGAACTAGAAAAGTTTGGAGTATTGTTGAATGCAATAGTTATTGCACAAACAGTTTCACAGGGCAGAATAGGAAGCACTTCAATCTGTAGATAGAAGGGATACAAATCTTACTATAGTGACACAAAACTTTGCATATCAAGTAGAATATGTTTATATCATGGACTAGTTGACTGCATGAAAGGAGTAAAAAGCTAGTGTTGTGCACAAAATGGAAACCTTAGATTATATGACAATGAAACCACAACTTATTCAATGCCCTTTCATATTGCTAGACTCTGAGTCTGTATTCCATTGATAATCTAGGCATCAAAACATTTTATTATGGCGGCTCGTGCTATATAGTTTTACCCTTGACCTTTATTCTGTCATTCTGTCGTTCTGCATTTCGTCATCAAGTCTAATTACAACACTACAGTTGACCTAATTTACTAAAGTTGTGTCATGACTTTATGTCAAGGTCATCACACTAATATTAAGGTTAAGTATTTCAATGGTTTGAGCCACCTCAAACTTCATATTGGGCTTACTTAATCTTCAATGGGAGGGGTTATTATTTTATTATTTAATGGCTGGTCAGTTCTATTTTTGTCAAATGTTCATTCATAAGGAGCCAGGGAAGGCAAGGTGGGCAAAAAAAAACTGTAATATTTGCAGTTGGAGTTAATCATTGCACTTAAAGAGATAATAAAACAATGAACCATCCTATCAGTTCTCATGTAGACATCCTAAAATAAGCTCATTCAAAATAAACATTATTTATATTCTATTGCATAAACATTTTAACAAATTGAGTTTTAATTATAGACAAACCAAAATAAAATCTGATAACAATTCACCGAAATGAAAACAATGAAAAATGTATATATTTTATTATTGTGATGTATATGTAAAAACAAATAGGTAATAAATGTGCAATAAAGACATACATGATTATTTAAGTATACATGATATCTTTATGTAGGAGACATTTATTATTATTGCTATTAATGAAAATATTATGTTTGGTTGCCAACATGTCGATATTGAAAGTTAGATACATAAGAGAAAGAAAACAAATGTATTTTTGATGTTTATGATTTTTGGCAATAACCAACAAAAGGATGTAGCCGTAAACACAGCTTATCTATAGAACAAAACTGGCTTAGGTTAGGTTTATTTTACTTTGGAATATTGAGAAGGGCCGAGTGGCCGAGTGGTCGTAGTAGTCAAACTACTATATGCCCTAGTCAGTCAACACTGTGGTTGTGTCAATTGGAATCCAGCATGGGGAAGGTGCACCTGACTCCAATCTTAATTGACTAGGATTGTCAGTTTTCCTAACGAAGGTCTTGTTCCTCCACCAATAAAAATTGACTTCCACAAATAGCTCAAAAGTATTGAAAGTGTGGTTAACACCATTTAATCAACAATTTAAGTATTGAGTTCATATTTACTCCTCAAATACTTACATGGTTTGAAGATGAAGAAAAAAGCATAACTGTTCTTTGAATCTGTGATCATTGTTTATATTATATGCCCTGACGTATCATTTGTTATATTATAAATTGAAATTTACATGGGATGGTTGTCTCATTTACTGTATGGGATTTTCTTGTAAATTATAGTGATGTTGTCTCACACTTTGTTGCCATGCTCAAACATAGTTAAATCACTGAAATATCTTTCACAGATTTTTAAAAGCAGTTTGCATTAACAATGTCATTGTGTAAATAAGATACACCCAATAATCCTTATGCTCATCCTGACCATGCATGAAATATTTGCCACCGGACATTAGGCAACTAAAATCAATCAATGTATTGCACCCACTGGTGTTTCTTTTACATGAAGAATTACTGGTCATTGTTGTCTTATGCTTAGGAAACAATTGTCAGCGCTTTTTCCCTGTCAAACTTACCTAGTAGATTTAATGTCATTTTGCTCCAGTCCTGAATATATGCATGAATGGAAATTTTGCAAAATTACATAATGCAAGCAACAAATGATAAATGGCTGACCCATGTTAAGAGAGAGCCGTATCTCTCGCACGTAATAGTCACCCTTGTTGATTTTGAAAAAGAGTTGGCTAATGCCGCTACAAGACAGCACCCGCAAAGTGGAGAGGGATTAATGTAAGTTGCTATAACTAGTTTCCCAATCAACTATGTTTAAACTAACCAACAATCTATCATGCCATGAGGGTATGAAAATAAGGAGATGTGTAAAGCTGCTAATTTGACAATTCAAAACATGTGGATGTAAGCAACTATAGATAATTGTATTGCCTTCAATAATGAGAAAAGTGCACAAAGTTCTTGTATGGCATTGCATCTGCCATATATGTTAGTGTGCTGCACATGCTTTGGTTGACTTCCAGTTGTATTATCTCCATTATATAAATGTCAGTGGGTGAAGCAACTTCTATTTATAACCTAACTCAAAACATTTATATGGAACAAAAATGGAAAAATTTAACGAGTTTAAAAAAATTTAATGTTATATTTGGAAAGGCTATCTAATTTGCTGGTAAATTTTTAATTAGATATATTTACAAGCATAAATTGAAATGAATTCTAAAAAAGATAAATGATTTAAACTTTATAATCAGTGGACATATAAGGATAGGCTATTAGTTTGAAGGAAGTTTTTTTGAGGATCAATTACATAATACAATTTATTGAAGTGGCTATTTTTGTATCCTGAATTATCAGTTTTACAAAATTAGCTTTATTTCCAGTGGGTCTATCACCACATGGTATAGCTTGATTATATTTTAACAATAACATTCTTTGACTTGGTCCTTGTTGCTCTTTTATAAGTTATATCTTATCTATATTCAAGTGTAGGGCCTTGAATGGATATGAAGAAAAGAAACAATGTTTACATAAATAGGCCCATTGTTCCTGATCATACCTTGGTGTTAGGCGTGGGAGAAAGGGTAGTCCAGGGATCACCTGTAGTACGTTACTAGATCAGACCTATAGTATGGGTGCGTTATCAGTGATCAAACTGTTAATGTAAACAATACCAATGATTAAAACCCATGATTCCGACATTTTTACACATTTTATACACCGAAAATCTGGAACACAAAAAGTTTTTAAAAAAATGCAATTAAAATAAATATTTTTTTTTAGCCAAAAAAATATAGCAAAAAAAATATTAAATGAATAAATAAATATAGCAATAATTTTTTATCAGATATATGTAACGAGATAATTGTTATATGTCCTCATTTAGATAGTAAAGAAAAGACGGAAATGCTTGAATGAATAATTTTACTATAATAAGTATTGTGTGAAAAAAAGACACTAATATGTTATGTCAACACAATGTAATAATCTACCTATGATTGAATAATTGTGTCGCCTAATTTTCGGTAATAATGGTCACACTGTTACCTGTCTCACCTGTATAACTTCTGATATGTAAACATCGACCATTCATGTGTCTATCAGCTGGGCACTTAATCGTACCTTCGTTTCTCAGGAATGGTGGATAGCCATTATTTATAAATACATACATAAGATATCAATATTGAATATTTTTGGAGTTAACAATAACTTTGCTAAGTTCTTCATGTTGCTATGCCTCATTTAGATTGGGGCAAGATGAATTTGGATTTCCTACTTGTGTGTATTGCTGTTTTTTTGTAAATAACAATGTGTAAAACAAATGTGTGATATTAATTAACCTAAATCCTTAGACTTGAAGGATTTACCGATATTTTCTACATTTTTCGGGAGAAATAGGGAGTTGAATATTTATATACAATTACAGGTAGGTCTAGAGATAATTAAGTTTACCAATGTTATCTGGAGATATTTAGCTTCATTTAATGTACTGCTGCTACCAAGCAACCAAATGTTTTAAATAAATGCAGAGAGAAAAGTGAAAAAATATGAAAATAGAAAGTTATGATAATGCAGCACTAATAAAAAAAAATTCCATCAAAATTCTTCGAATGTCATATTTAAGCTTTCATGTCTAAAGAGGAACAATGTGCAAGTAATTCTGTCAAAATTGTGATAAATGAAATATTCATTTTAATCTTTTCAAAATTTATTTATTATAAAACAATATTAATTGGAATCTGTTTTTGCCATATTTAGAAGAAATATTTTAAGTTAGGTAGCTGGATGTTCTAAAACTGTTGATTGTTACCTCACAGCTGGATGTTTAAACTTTATATTTCTTATATTTGTTCAACACTATGTTTAACTGCCGATTCAATACTTCAATAAAAATTTTACCAAAAGACTTTCTATTCTTAGGTGCTTGTCATCACTGAAAATTTATATAGACATTCAACAGAAGTGATTAGGTCAAGTACCGGTAGCCCAAATTATCTAGGACACAAAAAAAACGTAATGGGCCTCAGTTAGAAAATTTATGCAGAAGCATTTGCATGTGATTAAATTTTACTATACAGAATAATGAAAAAGTCTTAAACCTTACATCCTAATTATTGACCTTCTATCTGTGATATCACATAGATTTTATTGATAGGAATACTTACCACTAAACTAAGGCAATACAAGTTATAGGATCAGAACTAGTAAAGATACAATGAAATAACCAAAAAGTGTTTTATTGGAATATTAAGGATAGACTTATTTGATGGCCATTGAAAACAGTAAAACTGACCATTCTGAGGTTTAGTCTGTTAAAGAAATTTGCCACACCCCATAACAAGACTTGTTGTTCGGGGTGACAAATGTAGTGGCCAATCCAAGAGGGGGGTTCCTTGGGTTGGAACCCTTCCTAATTTTTCATGATTAATGGGTTTTTTTAATGAGGACATAGGGTTGGAACACCCTCTTTTATAAATGGCTTCGAATTTACCCTTGAAATGAGCAGAGCGTTAGAATGTGACACTGTCCCAACATTTGCTTTCAGAATAAGTTACTGTCCAAGATAAGGTTTCCAATTTAGGATAGGATACCAAAGATTTGTTTTCTTCAAAATCTCTTCTTTTCTTTCTTTCTTTCAAAGCCAACCATACAATGCTGCACATCAAAGCTTTAAAACCATCAGTAGATATTTCAGTTGTTTAATGTCATATTAAATGACAAGATAGGTTGATATATTACCCTAATTTAGACCTAGCTTGACAATGCTTGAGTGTAAGGTTGCATATAAATGCAACATTTATTGAAATCAAATATTCACTCTATCCTGTTGGGAAAATTACACATTGCTTGTTTAATAGGTTTATACATTTTCATATGCTGTAATTCTTTTAAAATTTGGATTGAAAGATAGCTAAATAGCTGAGTAGAAGTCTTTCAAATGGAGTGCAACCAATTCTTTTATTGAAAAAGATAAGCTAAGCATTTAGAACATGTAAATCGGACATGGATTCTTTTAGTTTATGTAATTTTCACACTAGAGGATTTGAATTTTTCTAAATAATTATCTGAAAATGAAACCACATCTACTAAGTCAGTCCAATATATATTAAAGATTTTCATTTTTGATTGTCCAACAATGATATTCAGGTCTTCCATTTTATAAATACATGATCAAAACAACTTTTCACATTTATAGATTGTTAATTTATAACCTTTTATGCCTAGATAATTCTATCAACTTACATGAATATATATAATGTCAATCATCAAATTATACTATCAAATTTGATACATGTACAATAAAAAAGTTTAAAAAAACTGCATCACATTACCAGTGAAGGGCATAGAAATTATCAAATGAGTTAATGATCTTCTACATCAGTTTTCATCTTGCTGAGGGTTTTTATCGTGAGCTTGACCTTCTTTAATAGGCAGTTGGATCATGTTGTTTGCTCTCTATTATACAAATATCTTTAGTTCAGATTCTTCTTTTGCTGAAACAATTTGAAGTTACTTTAAAAAATGACAATTATTACACAGTTTAGAGTGTTCTCTGTTTGGAAGAAATTCCTTGAATCTGAAAAGAAATTGGGAATAATGTACTCATGTTTTTGTTTATTAAGGTTTAATAGTAAATATTAGCACAAATTAGTATAAATATTGTTACAACCTTGTTAATCCTGTGGACTAATGCCAGATAAACAGAGATTGTATTTAAGATCTGATTTGTAGTGACCAAGGCTTTGTTATATTACTTGAAGGTTTAATATTTGTTGCATAATGAATATTTAAATTGAACGTGTTATGATTTAATTTAGTTTCAGCCAAATATTATTTAAAGTCATTGTCTTTTATGTTGATATTTTTGTTAGATGTCAGTTTCATTCTTAATAGGTTAAGTAGGTTAAATTAAGGCAACATTTAATAAGTATACACTGTTCGAAAGTCATAAATCAATTGATACAAAAACATATCCTGATTACAAATTAAAAATGAGGGAAACACATCAACTATAAGAGGAAAACAATGAAACAACAGAAACACTGAAGTGAATAAAAACAAACACTGACTTCTGATTTTTTAATTGTGATTTCTTCTACAACTGCTTTTTGCTGAAATATTTTTTTTCCAGAAATTAAAGCCATGTGCAAAAGTTAACCTAGACACAATCTTAACTGTCACTAAGCATTAATGTTGTCACTAATTGCACTCTTAAGATGATGAATGAACTTCAGATCTGAAACCTTTATATTATTATGGTGGCATATTTACTGTTCATTAATCTGATTAACCCTGCAATATGACTTTGTAATAACAATAAACAAACACAATTTAATACATCTATCTTGTAATAAACAGACTGGGGAGGGTTCAGAATTAGCATCAAATCTCTAACACATCTATGACACTTGTGATTACTAAGTCTTGTCAGGTTCTGGCAAGTCTGGGTTGAACTCTTTCTTAGAGTGGCTCGAAAATAGATAGATGTTTGCAAGTGTCAGTGAGACAACAAACATAAGCAACACAAAGCAACCAAAAATGACATTGAAATAAAAAAATCAAAATACAGAAAATTATGGAAAAGCAACATTTCATGTGTGAGGATTTTGCTTGCTTTATAAAGATGATTGATCCGAATCCACAGTGACATCAAAACTTAAAATTCCCGAGTGACAAAAAACAATGATTCTGACAACTTAATTTTTAAGATTTTTGATTTGGGACGGGAACAAAAACATTTGGCAGGAAAAACTAGTTTGTAAATACTTCACACTCTCCCTGTGCATGCTTTAATTCATTTACAAACAAGCTATTAATATAAAAAACCTAATGGTAAAACTGAATTTTTTCGCGTCAGCTGGAAATTGAATTCTGAAATTGTTCTGTTGCCAAAATTTCAAAAATCAGTGTCTCATTTTTTTCTCAAGTTTTCAATTCTATTTTGATCTTATTAAAAGTTACATAACACTGTCAAACAAAGCATTAATTGCAAAAAGCAGCTGAGATTGAACCCCATTCTCTAGAATCTTAAGAGCATTGGTACCAAAAATTATCATTTGAGGAATTATTTTTCAATATCAGACAAAATTTTGATTAGATCCACTGTAGCTGACTTTAAATTTATTTGACCTGGAGTTGTAAAACAGTTGAGGTTGTAAATAGAGTAAATCTTTGACCTTTTATTTCTGATGGTCATACCTTACCATCAATTCGCTGTTTCAGAATTTAATGTATTCTGGGTAATATTTTCCAAAGTTACAGTACCCCAAAACGGTGTGATTAGGTAAACACAGTCTCAACGATGGGAATTCATAACAATGACATGACCTTTTTTTCAATTTTGGGTACCAATAATAAAATTACCCGTAGTCTTAAGATTCTGAAGCGACCAGTTCTTCTTATATGTTGAAGTTACACATATTGTGCTGCAATCAGTTCATAAGTGCTGTTCGCCTATTCTTATGTTTCCAAAGTATAAATTTAGTTCTGGTATCTTGGTGGTCTTTTTACTGATTTTGAACACATTACAATATTATCAATTCTGTTTATATGATCAGATTATACATGCTATACTGCAATCTGTTTATAAGTATTGTTTGCCAGTATGCCAATGTTTTGCAAGTCAAGAAATTTAGTTCTTGTATTATGATGGTCTTTTTAGTGATTTGGTACAAATTATATGTTGATATTATACATGTTACAATGTATAATATCAACATATAATCAACGTTCTTTACCTTTTCAATAGTCAAGCCATTTAGTTCCTGTATCATGGTAGTCTTACACCCTTTTTGTCAGAGGCAGAATATTTATGATATGCTCCTCAGCACTCTCCTTGTAGTTGTGATTAAAGGTAAATCTTTTAACATTATCCCATGTTAGATGTCTTTGATCTTACGTTAACTCGTCATACATATCATATATTCATTTGTTTGTGAGGAGTCAATACTAGGACACTTACATTTTTTGGATGAGAAATGAGGTTAATACTTTATTGAAGATTTTATAGAACAAGTTTCTAAAAGCTTAACAAGAACAATTTTCTAAAAGCTTAACAAGAAGACATGACATAGGCAGATCCAGGGGGCCCTGTGGGGCCTGGGCCCCCCTTTCTTGGGAAAAATTTGGTTGATTGTATAGGGAATCATTGAAGCATGACTGGAGCGCCCCCCCCCCCCCCCCCCCCCCCCTTAGGTCAGTCAGTGGGCCCCCCCTTAGGAAAAGTTCTGGATCTACCACTGGATGATCTTGCCAAAGTTATTTCTCATATAATTGTCTTGCTCCTGAACAAGTTGCCAAGTTTCTGAAACTTTGCCATCTCTGTCAAGTTATAGGCAATGATGGTTTTCAAATGAAAAAGTAATAATGTTTTTACCAAAGTTCTATTGACCATAATTAAGATACAGGTCAATTCTTTATAATGGCTACAAGATATGAAATCTTGTAAAACAGAAAAATGTGCAGAATGAAAGGTTGTTGGATATGTACCGATTATCAGGTTATCTGCATGTTGATATCGTAAAATATCAGCTGTGAGACTTAATATGAAGCTTTTTGTCGAGTGAGCGTAGCGAACGAGATCAAAAAGCCTTCATATAATGTCAAGCAGCTGATATTTTACAATATAAATATGCAGATAATCTGATAATCGATTTATCGGGCTATATTTGCGTGTTTCGGAAGTGTTTTCTTTGTTTCACCAGCACACAAAAGATGACTTGATAAGTTCGGGTCAAAGTTATTAACGTCGGTTCAAACATTATGACGTCGCTGATATGTCCGGGTCAAAGTTATTAAGGCCGGGTCAACGTATTTGACGTCACAAAGACATGATACGGAATAATATTAAGAGCTGAACAGAGTGATATAGACAGTGGGACGACCGATAATATCTCTTATTTACCAAGCAGTTAAGTAACACATAATTTGTTCACCAACCATTAAAGCTGTAAACACATGTAGTGAGCACTTCTGTTGTACTGTACCTCTGCTAAAGACAAAACAAAACATAAAATAGTTAACACTGGTGGAGATAAACCTTTAATAGGTATAGGAAGATGTGGTTTGAGTGCCAATGAGACAACTCTACATCCATCTTTAAGTCTATCAATTAAAATATGAACTTTATTATATAAACCAAGAAAATTAAGGTTATTTGTTAATGAATTACATGAGCATTGAAGAATTTTTTTGCAGCTTTTTCAGTAAAAGTAGGAAGAATTTGAAAGTGTCTAGCAGCTTTTAGTTTAACTCATGTGCAAAGAGTAATTTTGCAACTATTTTTAGTAAAAGTTAGAAGAATTTGAAAGTGTCTGGTAGCTTTTTAGTTAGTTGACAAATTGTTTGAACCAAAATACCCATAAATTAAAAAGAATATAACAGACTTAATATTCCAAAAAGTAATTGAAGTATGATTATGTAATTAAACCCACATAATTTAAAGGATAATGCCCTAGTATTTACTTAGATGTCAGTTTGATTGTTGGTAAAGATAGCAGGTAAAAAGTATATAATGAGATTAAACTAATTTCAACTTTCATGTTTTTTGTAATGCACTTTAGAAAGTCTTTTACCACATTCATATCTCAGCAGTTTGCACTTGGTTTGGATGGGTCTACTGGATTCCACAAATACATTATTACATGTACAACACTGTATAAAACCAATAAAATTAATTGAAAATGTAAAGATCAATTACATATTGTGTAAGTTTAGAAAATTTTAAAATAGAGGTGAATAAGATGTAATGGGTTTTGATCATTAATATAACATGCTTATAAACTGATTCTCTTTTTACCAGATGAAATAACACTCTTGATGGATAACCAGCTGAGAGAGAGATTGAAAATGTTACAGATATTGTCAGTTTGTCTCTTTATGCCAAGATCTCTCTCAAGTTCAGCGTGAAAATTAAAACCTTATGTACAAAAGACATTATATTCCTTTTGGCTTACTTGACTAACTTTATTCCTTTGCCATTTTCGGGGCCTTTTATAGCATTAACTGTGTGGTATGGGTTTTGGTCATTGTTGAAGACTACAATAACCTGTAGTTGTTCAGCTTCTATATGTCATTAGATTTTAGGTGGAGAGTTGTCTCATTGGCAATAATTCCACATCTAATTTTTTAAATGTGCTTCAAGCTGTATTTAACAATAAAAATATTATTCCTTTCTTTTTTGCAAACTTTATACACACTTATAATATAATTTTATTTCAGTTTTGATATTTCTTTTCTGAGGTTATTATAAAACAATAGATATGTTATTAAATTGATGGTAAATTGGATAATTTTGATGGCATTTCAAGGTTGCCATCGAAGTCTGTTAAAAAAATCATGTACTTAGAGACTTCTTGCAATATTTACTAAACAACTGGACAAGAATATGGAAAGATCATTTCAGGTATTAACACATGAACTTGCAGTGAGATGTTAGGGTTTGTTCCATGTAAAAAAGGCCCATATGGAATTTTAGATACAAGAAAATATTGTTATAAGAGTTGTGCTTCGATGTCGGTTTTCTGAAGTTTGTGTGCAAGGATATTGTGTCTTGAAATCATATCCAATATCTCCTCTTTTCCATTCCCTCATATCATATGAAAACCAAGACAACAGACTGGCTTATTTTATTTTTAGAAACTTATTCACAATAGACCCATAATGATACTTAGTGCCCTTGCCCTGAAATTGTTACATGTCTCATAATACTTAAAATGCAAGTCATTATTTTCCCCCATTCTCAGCTACATCAGTAATCATTTAAAACCTATGTTTGGTAAACCTAAACAGCATACACATATAACAACATCATGGTTAGTTTAATGCAATAGAAAAGTCACTTATGCCCTTGTCTTTGTTTTATTCTGTAGAAACAAAAACAAAAAGATTTTCCCTAGTCTGATCTTTATAATGTCACGAAAGTTTGACAAACTCTTGTAACATTGGATAAATATTTGGTATAAAGATCTTCAGAGTCAGTGTGACCTCTACAAACACTGCCTACTTATCTTTAAATTTATATTGTAAACTTCATTTGAATAAAACTATAAGTGATATATTTTGACTCTTTATTCTTTGTTCTGAGGTCAAAGTAAAAGTTTATTACCTGTTATAGTATTCTCACATTGACTTTCTGCATTTTAATCTTCTTATTTAGACAAGTCTATACAGCAGTCAAGCATTACCGTATTTGACCATGTATAGTATGCACCAGGGGTTCAAAAACATTTGTATTGCCTAGACTAGACAAGTCAATTATAGTTTTGACTTGTATTCCTAGCCTGATTGAACATGTGACATGGGTTTGCCATTTTAGCATAATTCAGAAAAAAAATCAGTTATTTAATCTTTTTGACCTGACCTTTTGTCTTAAATGGCCACTCATTTTCAGTTATAAAAAGGACACGATGAATACTATTAAAACAAACCCTACTTCAATACCCTCTCATTGCAATCAAGGTATATTAGTTGTAAATAAAACTGAAATATAGGGCAACAGGATAATTATATTTCAAGTTATTATACTATGCACCCCATTATTTATCCCCTGCCAAAATCATGTTAAAAGTCTTATTTCCCTTATAATGTTCACAACCAGCTTTTCTTTGCTTTGAATGGTGGTTATTCTTTAACTATTTACCCCCAAAAAAAGCCTTGAAACTTTTAAAATTGTCATGAAATTTGATTGATAATTACTTGGATACTTTTGCAACTTTTTATTTTGGATCATAATGAGGCAGGAAAATCAGAGATTATGTGTCAAAACGATAGCCATGCATGGAATCATGCAAGAAATATTTTCAACAAGTGTGAGGCCTGAATCAAATTTGGCAAGCATAATGATGGAGAAATCTTTGATAAAGATGGCAAATAAAGTTTACAAGAAAAAACTTAGAATTTATTTGAAAATTAGCATTCAAATAAGATATTAACTCTCTTCTTTAAGATTCATTTAGTTTTGCACATTTATAACTTAAGTTTCTAATTACTTGTATATGAAATTTTCCCAAAAGTGTAAGATATTTCATAGGATGTTTTTTGTTTATGACCGGTTTATTTCTTTGAACTCTTTCATAATTGAACATAATTTTTTGTGAAAAGTAGAAAACTTTAAGAGCTAAGAATATGAATGAAGTTTCATCTCTTTACTTCAAAGCTTGATATTTCTGGCACTGACTTTTGATCGTCTGTTTTACCTTTTAACTTCATATAGGTAAAAGTAATTAATTTTGCATTAAGGCAGGAATGTAAATCTGCATTTTATATGCAAGGTGTGCATAAATTTACACCTTAAAACAGGTAAAACAGTTGTTAATTTTATTTCCTTGAAGAAGTGCAAACATATACATCTCAAGTGTCATCATTTTCTAGGATTATAAAATGCATGTTGATGTTACGTAAAATGTGCATTTGAGTGCATTAAACTTCCTGTTTATAAGTGTTAATTTCATTATCAGAAGATGTAGTGCTTATTAAATCTAAAATCTAATAATCTTAGTAAACTGCAAACACTTTTATTGAGAATATAATTGCTTTTCCAGAAATAAATTATGTAAGCTAAGAATCATTGGAAGTTTAAAGACTGTAGATATCAGAAGATTATTTATTAATTACATAAAAATATTATTGGTGTCTGGGGTTTTATCAATGTAATTTTATTGAAGGAATTAAAGCAATGTTCTGGTTTTCATCAGAACTGATTTGTACAGACAAATAGCCAATTATAATTAGCATGTATTGGTTTTGAATAGAGAATACATGCATAATAAATTCCCCATTTCCATTCTCAATTTTATTATACAACCGGGACCAATATATGAAAATAAGTAGATACGGTATAATTGCCATTGAGGCAACTATCTACAAGAGACCAAATGACAAGGTTTCAAACAACCGCAGGTCACTGTTCAGTCAACAATGAGCAAAAGTTATAGATGCCCTGGCATGACAAAATGTGAATCAATAGAAAAGAGAAAGCCATCAGCCTCATTTCAGCTGAAACAATATATAAATATCAAATAAAGCAGACAGCAACCAGAAACAACCACTGTCAGAATATTAGGCTCCAGATTTGGGAATGATGCTGTTATTGATTTTCAATATCTGTCTTTTTCATACATAACAATATTATGCTCAAATTGATGGATTTAAAGGGTACTCTTACAAGCCAAATATAATTGAGCACTTTAAAAAGGGTCATCTTACAAGCTGAATATAATAATGCACTTTTAAAAGGGTCTGCATGCGAACAAAATTGAATTATGCACGTTTAAAAATGGTCCACTTACAAGCCAAATAGAATTTTGCACTTTTAAACAGATTTCTCATGTAGAATTTAGAACATTGGTACTTACAAGAGAATTGATGAGAAGATTCTAAAATAACATGTATTCTAAAATTAAAATGTTGAGTTTCAAATAGAAGGTTAATATCCCTAACACTCCTTAGATATGTACAACATTCATTTCATCAGCTGTTATTTTCATTACACTTCATTGATTACAAAGCCTCATTTCTTTTATCCTTGTCTTCTGAAAATTATATTCTACATGTGTTTTACAACAGAAATTCTACTTTATCCTTGTCTGAATGCCAAAAATATCAAGCTTTTTTTCTATAAGAAACAAATATATTCTCAGACATAATTGCCTTTAAGACAATTTTATTTATTTTCCATGACTTGGTAATATTCTAAACAAATTAGACTTTTGTTTTTTACTTAATGAAAGCTGTAATAATAAAGCACACTTCATTTATTTTCTGATGTATAAGAAATGAAGGCCAACAACAGTATTAACCAACATATTACTTTGCAGCCATTTGATCTTGTTATATCAGTAATTTTTACATTTTTAGGATATTTTTCCATAGTAATGAGGTTTCACATAAAATAAATTAACCAAAAAGTTTTATTAAATCAAAATGCATTTGATTCATTTATTTTTGTGGATTAAGGAAATTTGTATTTCCCAGGATTTTTGATTTTGTGGTTTTTCCAGAGTCTGTATATGAATCAATAAAACTTTGTACTTTAATAGTTGAACATTTAAATTTGTGGTTTCCATATACCTTCAAAATACATGAAAATTGGTATCCCACAAATAATAATGAATCCACAATATATAGCACTGCTTTCCAACCCAATTCTACATTTGTCAAAAAGAAACACCAATAAAAATATTTAATCAAGTCTTTAAGTGTATGCATACATTTCCTTGACTTGATTTCAACAAGCAGCACAGAGTCAGGTGGGCCTCAAGTTTGTTTCCCTTTTAAGAGGTAACAAGTTGGTCAATGACACCTTACACCTGTCCAGCAGTTTTTTGTTTTATCACCTAAACCCCAAACACCATGTACACATACCTGATAAATTTGTTAGTCAAGGGATTAGAGTTCAGATAATGAAATTATATTAAAAATTAAATTAAATATTGCTACATATAGTTCCTGCTATAAATTATATTAAGTTTAAATGTACTAAAAGTATAAGGATTGTTTGTTCATTACAACCATTTCAAAGAAAAAGAAAAACTGACTTTACCTTTTTTATTTGCATTTAAAAATTGTATCTGATTTTTGTAAAAATACTGAATTTAAAGCCTGACTGAAAAATTGCATTGGAAAAATTTGTGAAAAACATACATTCAGCAACTTTTAGGGACTAGATTAAAAGTGGATCTTCCCACTTAAGTATTGGTCTGATTTAAACAATATGAATAAAAAGAATCAATGATGTCTTACAGAAAAACATATTCACAATGGACTCAAACTAGGACCTTTTTTTAGAAAGCCCTAGGTTGTTGCCACTAATTGACTGTTTTTTGTTGGCTTTGTTTTTGCCTTTTTCCAATCACTTTATTTTGAGATCTAAACATTTTGTCATGGCTTTGTGACCCAGTTTTTCATATACTTATGAATTTTTAATGTCAATTTTGATATCTGCCACCCTTTTTTTTTTATTTTAATGAATGCAATTTTTAAATTACTTTTTTCTTTATTCCAGACTGCTATGTCAATGAGTAGTTCCTCAAACACCAGCACGATGAGTTCAAGTACAAACTCAGTTGACCTTTCAACTTACCAGGATGACCTTGAAAATGTCCTGACTTGGTTGTTATTTTCTGAAGAATCCATGGAAAAACAGGAAGCACTGGGACACAATGTATCAAAGGTCAAGGAACAGTTTAATCAACATGAGGTATGCTTATACAAGTATTTATCTGTCTGTCTGTCTGTCTGTCTGTCTGTCTGTCTGTCTGTCTGTCTGTCATCTTCTTTTTTATAGGGCTTGCATTGCTGTCCTTAATCTAAAATTCATAGTTAGACCTGAAATGTATATTTTACTCAATAAGTGGATGTATTGATATGTTATATGTAATATTGTAGGGCTTGCATTGCTGTCCTTAATCTAAAATTCATAGTTAGACCTGAAATGTATATTTTACTCAATAAGTGGATGTATTGATATGTTATATGTAATATTGTAGACATGCAACTTAATTTAAACTTATTATTTTCTCAGTAAAAATACAACTGCATCACAATCATTATTTATGAACTTTTATAATTTTTGACAGTAAACTGGTAACACAATTTTTTCCTTTTCTCTTTTTTTCTTTTTTTTTTGTGGTGATGATATCATTTACATATATCTTTCTTTGAGCAATTCTAGATCTTTAAATTTCAATAGAATTTGGTTAAATAGGAGATACCTAAACTTCAATTTTGAAATGATAAATGTTCTATTTAGAGGATACCTAATATAAAAACTAAAGACATTGTCGTATATCATATTTATATATGTCAAAGTGTGCCAAGTGAAAAAATTAAAGCAAAAAGATATTAATCCTGGTTATATAATAGGATGAATATACTTGTTATAAACCCAGTTAGTAGGTCACTGCATTCGTCTATAATTTTCACCTGTGCCAAAGCAATGAGTATCAGTTGTCTCATATTGAGTTTGTTGTAGCTATATTATGGCACTCATACATGTGAAACTTTAAGAATCTTTTAACGTTTTTATTCCAATTCAATATTATAAGGATCATAACAAAACATGGACTTTGTTATTAATACATTTAGTGGTATACATTTATTAAATGCAGCTTCCCGTTTACAATTTAAATGTGAGGGCACAACAGCATGGCTAATAAACATCATTTCTTCTAAATCTTAGAACGAATTTCAAGGAAACTTACAGAGACTCAAAATGCTGTTGTGCTCATATTGTTTCAATTTTCTTTACTTATTTGTTTTACATATCAAAAACTTTTACAAACAAAAGGTTAACATTTCATATGTTCAAGTTCTTCACCTGCATACAAGAAAGGCAAAGAATACCCAAGGGATATTCCGACTCATAAGTTGAAAAGAAACTGGCAATGCCATGTTTCAGAAGAAACCATGAAAACACAAACAACAGTACACAGTACACAACATAGAAAACACAAACAACAGTTCACAATACACAACATAGAAAACCAAACAACAGTACACAATACACAACATAGAAAACACAAACAACAGTACACAGTACACAACATAGAAAACACAAACAACAGTACACAGTACACAACATAGAAAATGCAAACAACAGTACACAGTACACAACATAGAAAACACAAACAACAGTACACAACATAAAAAACTCAAACAACAGTACACAGTACACAACATAGAAAACACAAAAACAGTACACAGTACACAACATAGAAAACACAAACAACAGTACACAGTACACAACATAGAAAACACAAACAACAGTACACAGTACACAACATAGAAAACACAAACAACAGTACACAGTACACAACATAGAAAACACAAACAACAGTACACAGTACACAAAATAGAAAACACAAACAACAGTACACAATACACAACATACAAAACACAAACAACAGTACACAATACACAACATAGAAAACTCAAACAACAGTACACAATACACAACATAGAAAACACAAACAACAGTACACAATACACACCATAGAAAACACAAACAACAGTACACAATACACACCATAGAAAACACAAACAACAGTACACAATACACACCATAGAAAACACAAACAACAGTACACAATACATAACATAGAAAACTAAATATTTTTGGCAACACAAACTGCACCAAAAGCTGGGAGGGATCTCAGATTCATGAAAAGGGTAAGCAGATCATGCTCCACGTATGGCACCCATTGGGTTACACATGTAAGCACAAACCTTGTGATAATGGATTTTGTTATATTTGAATATTTTTTGCAGGAGTTTATGTTAGAACTAACCCAGCATCAAGAAAGCATTGTCCATGTTGTCAAGGAAGGCAATGACCTCATCAGTGAAAAGAAGGTCACAGAGGATGAAGAAAAGGAAATCCAAATACAGATGGGACTACTGAGGAATAGATGGGAAGACTTAAGACAAAAAACTATTGAGAGACAAAGCAGGTAGTGCCATGTTCCAAATTGGACTATAATATGAGATAAGATAAGATGAAACACTCAGACACATAAAATACATAAAGCAAAATGTATAAAGTAAATCCTTAATATACTACTTTACAAGTTTGTTGAGAAAAGTTTCATTACAAAATTCTCAAGTTAAGTATACCTCTGCAGTGGCGTGTCCAGCCAATTTAAAAAAAGGGGGGGTGTTTCCAACAATATGTCCCTGTTTAAATGCATTGATTGGCCAAAAAAAGGGGGCTCCAACCCCCTTCCCTCTGGATCCAGGATTGCTCTCCCTCTATTCTCTATAATCTTTAATGTACTAGTTGTTGAGAAAAATGTCATCCTTTATAAATGTTTTGTACAATACGCTATGTGACAAAAGTACTGTTACATGAACAATAACAAAAAGTTTAGGAATGATTGTTGTGCTATTCTTGCAAAAAAACTTTATTCTCGTTTCCATGTTAAGATTGGAATGAATTAATTTGAATTTGCCTTTAATGTATGCTGTTATTACACATATTCTAAAAATAGATCCAAGTTTGAATACTGAAAGTTGTCACGTAATACTAATGATAAGAGGTTATACACATGAACATAAATATTTACATGCAATGAATAATTCCCTTTTTCTTCAATGTCAAAGTTGTTTCTAAAATATGGCTACAAATTCTTCACTGAAAAAAGTTTTAGACATATTCTTTAAATCCCTGGAATCACACAATATAAATCTAAATAATATAAAACTCCATTTTGTTGGTGAAGGAATAGTAGGATGGAAATATTTATGGAAAATTCCCTCTATACGAAACAACCCCAGGTAAGATGGCTGTTATGTCTTCAAGAATAAGTCTAAAATTTGGTTGGTTTGAGAGGGGCTGATTCAGGCCAGGCGTGATTGGCATGTGCCTCTAAAGTTTGCAAAGCATGGGTTGTCTCCAGCGAGATATCTACATTGCACCCAATCTAGAAGAATATTTTGAAAATTTTACCTGAAATTTTTTTTCGCCTTGCTCAACTCAGCGAAAATTAAGTTTGCGCCACCATAACCTAAAATCCTGGATCTGCCCCTGTTTGAGGACAAATGGTCCCTTCCATATTGCAGAATGATGAGAAAGTTTTAGACCCCTCACTACAAGAATGATTTGCCATATAAATAGACAAACTGCTTAGACAAATGAGCCATCAGGGCCCTTACTTTATGTGTGGTTTATCTGATTTCCACTTCCTACGTTGGTCTAATTTTAAGACATGATTTCAACATAGAGAAATGCAATATATCTAGTAATATTAGCTCCTTATAAAGGATGGATGCCTTATTAGATATCTTAGATGCTATAAATAAAAACTTAATTACAACTTTGAAAAGTTAAATGATATATTAGTAGTTGACATTTCTCATAAAAAATCGTGGCTTTGTATTGCTTAAACTAATATGTTATTATGCCAAAAATTTATTTCTATTATAAACCTTTTAATAATGGGAAACAAATTACAGACCTGGTAGACAGCTATTGACCCTATAAATAGATTTATAACTCAATTAAACAGGTGTAATACAGTATCGCTAATCGATCAGATATAGTTTATTTTTTGCTATTATTAAATTTGCCATTCAAGTGCCAAGGTGCAAATATGATGAATGAGATGTTTTTGTAATCATTGAAGAAAAGAATTACGGAAGATTAAGAGATAATCTTTGTAGATTTATGGTTCATATAACCAGTTAATCCTGTTATTATTACAGTTAAATCCACTTTCATATATTGTTGAGATTTTTTGGAATGCCTTTATTAACATCATCCTCATTTAACACCAATTAAAGCTGAACTTAAACAGTTTGACATTGAAGTTCAATTTTTGCAGATAAATCATACATAAAAATACCTTTAGAGGATATCATCTATTGTCATCTTTTAGTGACATCTATATATTTTTAATGGTAATAATTAATGGATTAATTGTTGTTTAATTTTGGTTTAGTTCCTTTTCTCTTACCTTAAATATAAAACTGTGGTATACTATAAATAATTTGAATAAACTTTGATGTTTTCACCAGTTAAAAGTTAATTTGGCAACTTTTTTTCAAAGTACTGTGGATTCATTAATATTAGTTGGATACCAATTTTTCGTGGATTTCTTGGGTATATGGGAACCACAAATTTAAATGTTCAACGAATTGCAAATTATTTGAAAGGAATGTATGCAGACTTTGCCAAAACCACGAAATTAAATATCCACTAACATGCACGTTTTGCCTCAAACCATGAAAATTTGTATCCACGAAAATAAATGAATCTGCAGTAAGTTATCCCACCTCACCTCTAGTTTTATTTGTAAACAAACCTAGCTTTGCCGTCATAATAATTTTAAGTATGATTATCATAATGAGACTCATAAATCAACCAATCAAAACATTAGATTTGGTGTTTCTAGCACAAATTTTGTACTCAGAGTACTGAGTTAAGTAAGATGACCAATAACCCTGTAATACATTTTGTACTACCTTCGTCTTATTTTTTTTAGTTTACAGAAACTTCTTATGACCTTACAACAAAAGCAGCTTGATGAACTTGCAGAATGGATGACCAATATGGAGGACCAAATTCAAACACAAGGTCCAATGGGATCTGATCTGCCAGAAATTAAACAACAAATCGAAAAACATAAGGTAAGTAGTTGAAAGACTAACAGCAAGGAAAGCTAAAGAGGTGATCAGATACTGACAACCATAAAATTAGTCACAAGGTCAGATGGGTTCAGATTGACCAACAATGAAATCTTTTTTAAAAATTAAACTGCAAATTTCGAAATTTTTGCGATGTTTTTATTATTTGGGAAAAATGTGACAGGTTGTAATTACAATAATTTAAACTCAAATTTTGATATTTTTTAAATATGATTTAAAAAAAGGCAACAGTAGTATATCGCTGTTTAAAAGTCATTAATTGATTGAGAGAAAACAAATCAGGGTTACAGACTACAACCCAGGGGAACACATCAACTACAAGAGGCAAACAACAGAAACACTGAATTGAACAAAAAACAAACATCAATTCAACACACAATGAAATAAACTATAAGATAACAACTTAAACAGGCTTTTTCTCAATACCGCAAAAATTGAAATCGCATTTTACCCTAAATTGACAAAAACTCATTTATAAATGCATGCCATAATCTCTGAATTTACAGTATTTAAATTAATGTTAATTAGGATATAACGAGGGAAAAAAATAAACTGTATCAGATAGAATTTTTCACAAGTTCACGTATACATTTACATGTACAATGTATAAGACTTCGATTTTGGAACCTATAAAATACAAAATAAAAAGATAAATTTTGTTCTGTTTTGTCGAGTTCTTATAACAACATAATTATCAAACAATTTTTCAATTGAGATTTTGTTCAACAAGCAATAGGTTAACAAAAGTATTGATATTCATGTGTCCCATCTTAGGGCTATTCCAGAAAAAATGTATGTGGGGGTTGGAAGGCAGTTTTTGTCAGCACCCTCCACCATTTTCTACATTTAAAAATGCCTGTACCAAGTCAGGAATATGACAGTTCTTGTCCATTCATTTTTGATGCGTTTTGTTATTTGATTTTGCCATGTGATTATAGGCTTTCCGAATTGATTTTCCTCTGAGTTCAGTATTTTTGTGATTTTACTTTTTTTTCCAGACAATTGTAATTGAGAATTATAGTGCATTATAGTGTGAAAAATTGCTCTGATACCCATCACCCATGTATTATTAATATAATGTGCCTTCCAACCTCCCTTCATACAATTTTTTTCTGGAATAGCCCTTATCAAATATTAGACAATAGTGCTGGAATATCAGGATAGCTTACACTAAGATTTTGGTTTTGACACTTAAATCAAAAGTCAAATCAAAATGAGAATTTTGAGAAGCCAATAAAATATTACTACAAGTTACGCAAGAGATAGGAAAAACTATAGTTTGTTTATCTCAAAGACGAGGAAAAGATCCACTCAAATATGGTTTAATTCAGAATTGGAAAACTGTGAAGTTCACAACTATGAATTGAATAAGAAATTGTATAAGAAGTTATAATTTATTTTTGTCAGTTTAGATTTTATAAGAACATTGAGTACAATAAATGTTATAGCTGACCCATTAATATAAATTAATTGAGGTAAACTGTGTAATTTTCACACCAAAAGCTTTAAGAATTAATAACAAAAGTTATTTTTCTTCAACATAAACTATCTATTTAGTAAATTCAAATTATTGAATCATCTCATGAATTAAGATTGAAATAAACAATTAATTTCCCCATAGGCGACAATGGTAGCCTTTTTCGAGATACAGACTTTAGAAAGTTGATTTTCTTAACGAAACCTTGCTAGAATCAAAGAAAAATTATTAGGACAGTATTTTTTGGTCCAAAAAATATAGGTTCGCATTGCTTTTCTTAGTGTATTTTGTACTTATCTCCCATGCCTATCAATTTTGCCCTTAAAAATATGTGTCTTGTCCTAGCGTTGAAAAGTCATCTCAGTGCCTTTAGGGCTACGGAATAATTTTTATTTTGCCTTTTGTATAAAGCAGAGTGCACGAAGTCTCTAATAATAAAAAATAACGGGCGCACATATCGACCAATCAGGATTAGCCATACTTTTAATTCTGAATACCATGTTATGCTCATAAAATGGCTGCGCCCATAAAATCTAATGGTGTATTGTAACCTATACGGTATTTAATACTTTCTTGTATCGTGCAATTCATAGTGCGTTAGATGCACAAATATATATGCCACAAATAAATCATCTTTAAAACGTTCTGGCAATCCTATCTGAATTTTCACAATTTTTTATCGGAGGTGACCCCAGTCGAAAAATGTGAAGAAAAAAAATCTGTTTTTTTGAGTAAATGCGGTACTGCTAAAAAGGGCCTGAAGATAATGCCTACTTTCTCCAATGATTCTTTATATATCATCAAGTACTGATTATATTGATACCAAAACCAATCCAATATGTAACTACTACGGTGAATTTCGAACAACAGTTTTAAATGAAACCATTTTCGTAAAAAAGTACATTTTTGAAACAGACTATAGCATTTCAAAATATGGAATATGTGTAAAAATTTGTGTTTTAACATCGATAACTGTTAGTTAACTACAATATGGCATGCCTATTCTTATTCTTTTATTTGTTATTCGTGTGAACATTTCAATGTTCGAAGGGGATCATTTCCGTACATTTTCGCTGAATTTGGTAATTTCGATAACAGCATTTGGGTCAAGATTGTTATGTTTAAAAATCGATTTATATTCACAAACTCTAGATGTGTACTTGCTCTTTTCGAACAAATCAACAGAACTTCAAAAAATGACATATTCGCTCCACAGTAAGTCAAAAGTTGAGCCCACCCTTGTTTCTAAGGTAAAACGCAATACAAATATGAAACAGACTATAGCTTAAAAACTAGATAATCAATATTTCATTTGTCACCAAAAAATACGGTTTTACATCAAATGTCAAGTAAAATGTCTGTTTTTGACACTTTTTGAGCACTATGATAAAGAAATGTCGATGCTGTATAGATTGAAATAAACAATTAATTTCCCCATAGGCGACAATGGTAGCCTTTTTCGAGATACAGACTTTAGAAAGTTGATTTTCTTAACGAAACCTTGCTAGAATCAAAGAAAAATTATTAGGACAGTATTTTTTGGTCCAAAAAATATAGGTTCGCGTTGCTTTTCTTAGTGTATTTTGTACTTATCTCCCATGCCTATCAATTTTGCCCTTAAAAATATGTGTCTTGTCCTAACGTTGAAAAGTCATCTCAGTGCCTTTAGGGCTACGGAATAATTTTTATTTTGCCTTTTGTATAAAGCAGAGTGCACAAAGTCTCTAATAATAAAAAATAACGGGCGCACATATCGACCAATCAGGATTAGCCATACTTTTAATTCTGAATACCATGTTATGCTCATAAAATGGCTGCGCCCATAAAATCTAATGGTGTATTGTAACCTTAAATGTTAACCACAATTATCATCCTTGTTTTTCAGAATTTACAAGAAGAATTAGATGTGCAGCAACAGAAAGTTGACAGTTTACATGACATGGTGGTCATTGTGGATGACAATAATACAGAATCAGGTCAGTAATTGTATTGAAGATCCAAAACAATTAGTATATATAAAAAGAAGATGTGGTATGATTACCAATGAGAGTCTCCACCAAAGTCCAAAATGACTCAGAAGGTTAGAAACTATATGTCATTGTATGGCCTTTAACAATGAGCCCAAACAGCATAGAAAGCTATATAAGGTGTAGAAAGGAAAAATATAAATGAAATGTAAAAGAATTCAAAAGAGAAATCTAATGGCTAGATTTACGTACAAAGCAAACGAAAAACAAAAATTATACACAGCAATATATAAACCACTGAATTACTGGCTCCTATATACCTTTGACATGGCACAGCCAATATGTGCTAACATAAGCCAATTTATGTTCATCAATCAATCAATCAATTTATTACAGATCAGAACAATATTGCACAGCTATTAAGTGCTTGCATGGGGCATTTATCCATCTATAAGTAATCCTATGATATAGGTGGATTCAAATTTAAAAAAAAAAAACAGTTTGACGTTTTACTATACTACATTTAATTTAGCATGTCAGTGGCCTTCCTTTAGTTCATGTTAGTATAAATTAGATAGAACAACTGGTCTGTGAAGAAATTTGGTGAAACATAATAACCACACCTGCCAACTTATTAGGATTACCCAATGTTAGATGCTGGCCTGACTTTTGAAATCATCCTCTCGATAAACTGAATTTATACTGCAACTAGTTGTGTTTATTTCCTAAATATAGTAACACAGCTATATTTTTTGCAATGTCAATTTCATCATTGAACGCTTTTTATACGCCCGTCTTTTAGACGGGACGTATTATGGTATACCGTTGTCCGTCCGTCCGTCTGTCCGTCCGTCGTCCACACTTCGGACAATAACTCAAAAACACTTTCACCAATTTCCATGAAACTTAAGTGAATTGTTTATATCTATTGACGTAAGCTCCCTTTCGTTTTTTTTTTAATTTCAGATTTTAAGTTTTGGATTTATGGCGCTTTATTCTTAAAAAAGGGGGGATTTTCAACACTAAGGACAATAACTCAAAAAGGCTTTCACCAATGTCCATGAAACTTTGGTGAATTGTTTATATCTATTGATGTAAGCTCCCTTTCAATTTTTATAAATTTCAGATTTTAAGTTTTGGATTTATGGGGCTTTATTCATAAAAAAGGAGGATTTTTAACACTTCGGACAATAACTCAAAAAGGCTTTCACCAATGTCCATGAAACTTTGTTGAATTGTTTATATCTATTGATGTAACAAATAATACTTAATAAAATCTGATGAAAACATAAAATTTGTAAAATCTTCAGTTCAATTTAAAACATTAAATTTCTTGTAAAAAATAGGTTCCATGAATGTCATACGTTTGTACTATTATTGAATGGTTGCAAGGATGAAAGCACATTAGCAGTCCCTGAGATACTAACTGTTCCCTGAGGCATATATCATTTTATGATAACATTTTTACTATCTAAGCTATGGATAAAAATCAAATACTGTTTTTGCATATAGGATGTTTTACTCTTGTTAAAATTGGTTGCAATTGAAATCACAAATGATACCTTAGCATTGCAGCTTTTTTATAGAGTTCGGTTTCGGTGGAAGGGTTGAGCGCAATAAAAAATGTTATAAAACATAACTAGTCTACAATAGCACATAATAAGTGAACAAGTGACAACATGAAAATCCTAACATGTGACTAAATATTCCTTAAATGTTAAAGGGTGTCATTTTATGAAAAAAATAGGGAAATCAAGTCTCCTAAACGTTTATCAATATGATCATCTTGTGAATATTCTAAACAATAAAAAGGTAATAATCATTATCCACCATATTAAGCACCATTTGAACAACTTTTGCATACATCTTTGTATAATTTAGTATGGATTCCTTACTGTGTTCAACAGAATCTAACTATGAGCAATATACCCCCAGAAAATTACCTTCTTTCAAACTACTATAAAATTTGGAAATCAGCCATAGAATTACTAAAACCCATAATCATATATCACTTTCCTTATATTGCATTGAAGACTTCTATGTTATATGCCAATGTTAATGATATTTGTTTTTTATGCTAAATATTGAAAAGCTGAACTAGGTTTAATCATCAGTGTCTTCTTCACTGTAATCACTGTCCTCATCATCAGAAAAATCCTCATTTTCATTCTCAGAAGAGGCCTCCTCATCATCAATGAAATCTTTATCTTCATCATCAATGAAATCCTTACTTTCATCACCTACTTCCTCATTTAGATCATAACTTTCAGTAGAGTCACTTTCACCATCTTCACTTTCCCTGTTATCTTCTTGCTGCTCCTCATTGTCATTGTAGTCTTTTTTGCCATTTTTATACGCCCGTCGTCAATGAAATCCTTACTTTCATCACCTACTTCCTCATTTAGATCATAACTTTCAGTAGAGTCACTTTCACCATCTTCACTTTCCCTGTTATCTTCTTGCTGCTCCTCATTGTCATTGTAGTCTTTTTTGCCATTTTTATACGCCTGTCGTCAATGAAATCCTTACTTTCATCACCTACTTCCTCATTTAGATCATAACTTTCAGTAGAGTCACTTTCACCATCTTCACTTTCCCTGTTATCTTCTTGCTGCTCCTCATTGTCATTGTAGTCTTTTTTGCCATTTTTATACGCCCGTCGTCTTTCAAACAACGGGCGTATCATGCGCTAAAGTGCAGCTTTTTATTCTATACTGTCATGGGTTCATTAAGGTATGAAAATAAGTTTGAAATTTGTGTTACAAATTAAATAGCTATGAATTCATTTATTTAAGTTGCAGTATAAAATCAATATTAGGTCAATGTCAGAAAAATATCAACTTTTTTGTACTTGGCGCAAAACTGGGGAAAGGCTCGGTAGAACCTTGCCCTTTCCCAGTTTCTCAGCCTCATACAAAAAAGTTGATCTTTTTCTGACATTGACCTAATATTGTATATACATGTACTAAAATTCAAAAGATGCATTTAAAGGAGTTAAAACCATATTTCAGATCATATTTACTCATTTAAGACCATAGTTAATTAGAATTTTTACAAACCACTTATAACATTTTGATTAGATGAATTATGGAGATATTGAAAAGTTGACATGTTTGAATAACTGAAAGTAAGCAGAGAAATACTTTGTATTCCCTTAGTTTCCCGGATTACAATGTTTGCCATTGGATAAAGTGTGTCTTTGAAACTTAATACATGTACTATGATTTTCAATTTTTTTCTTGCATTTCAGCTTGTGAAGCAATGGAAACACAACTTCAACATTTAGGCAAGAGATGGGCATCAATTTGTACATGGACAGAACAACAGTGGCTCCTCCTGCAGGATGTTCTGCTCAAACTACAACATTTCTCTGATGAACAAACAAAGTTCTCTGATTGGTTATCTCAGAAAGAGGCTATCTTACAGAAGTTTCAGCAGTATGATTTATCTGATTCAGATATGATGATAACACAAGTTAAAGATTTGAAGGTAAAAGGCTAATGCTTGGTATAAAGATTATGACAACTATTCTGCGTACCCATGCTAAAATGAGCATAGAGCATGGCATGAAACTTAATAGAAAGAATCACTTAAATCATTTATTTAGTATTAATATCTATACAAATCACAGGACGTATCTTTACTGCTGTTCTAAATAAAATAGCAGCATATTCACTAGATAAAACCTTTAACCATTATCAGGAACACAATTTTACAAATAAAAACCAATCCTGCTATCTTGTTACTGAAGATGTCTTTTAGTTTTTGTCGAGCCTGCAACTTTTGTTGCAGAAACCTCGACATAGGGATAGTGATCTGGTGGCGGCGGCTTCAGCGGCTGCAGCAGTGGCGTTAGCTCACTTCTTAAAAGCTTATATTTTAGAAGGTGGAAGACCTGGATGCTTCATACTTTGTATATAGATGCTTCATGTTACGAAGTTTCTGTCAGTCACATGTCCAATGTCCTTGACCTCATTTTCATGGTTCAGTGACCACTGGAAAAAAAGTTTAAATTTTTTGTAATGTTGAATTCTCTCTTATTATAAGTAATAGGATAACTATATTTGATATGTGCATACCTTGCAAGGTCCTCATGTCTGTCAGACAGTTTTCACTTGGCCTCGACCTCATTTCATGGATCAGTGAACAAGGTTAAGTTTTGGTGGTCAAGTCCATATCTCAGATACTATAAGCAATAGGGCTAGTATATTCGGTATATGGAAGGATTGTAAGGTGTACATGTCCAACTGGCAGGTGTCATCTGACCTTGACCTCATTTTCATGGTTCAGTGTTTATAGTTAAATTTTTGTGTTTTGGCCTTTTTATCTAATACTATATGCCATAGGTCAACTATATTTGGTGTATGGAAATATTTTATGATCTTTATGTCAGTCGTGCAGGTTTTATTTGACCGTGATCTCATTTTCATGGTTCATTGCACAGTGTTAAGTTTTTGTGTTTTGGTCTATTTTTCTTAAACTATAAGTAATGTGTCAACTATATATGTTGTATAGAAGCATTGTTAGCTGTACATGTCTGTCTTTCATGGTTTATCTGACCTTGACCTCATTCTCAAGGTTCATTGGTCTTTGTTTAGTTATCTTGGTTAATGTTAAGTTTATGTGACAGTTGTAATAAAGCTTAGCTTTATACTTAGGACTATCAACATAATATCAATGATTAGTATAGAAGGCGAGACATTTCAGCGTGTGCACTTTTGTTCTGGGTTATTGGAATGTTGTCCTGGTTTATTTTCTCCATCCTCTTTTATCTACGTCAATATCAGGTATACCAGAATTTCACTGTTTCAGAATCTTATGCATCTGGATAATACCAAAACGGAAATGGAAATTCAACCAATGACGCAACTTTATTTTAATTTTGGTGTACGAACAATGGGATTACCAGAGTCCATTAGATTCTGAAAAGGCGAATTGATAGCAGTTCCTGTTCATTCTTTTACTTTTTACTGACTTATTTATTATAAGTCACCAAACTTATAAAGTTCCTATTGGTATGTTGTGTTCAAGGTAGAGACATCTAGATTTAAAGATCATTATCCTTTCAAATTGCCAGACGTGTTTGAAAATGGGTTGATTTACAGAATGCAAATTCTAACTGATCTCGTTGAAACGATTTCTTCTAGATAAAGCTTCACCATAATAAAGAAAGAACAAACAAAAAGTTTTTTTTATTTGACAGCAAATAGAAACTGATATGGTAGAACAAGTAAGAAGATTTGATGAACTGACAGAATGTGGTCAGGATATTGTACAGTGTGTAGACAATGACGAAGCAGTACAGAAAATTACCTCCCAATTAGAGAGTTTTCAGGAAAGATGGGAAGCAATTGTACAGCTGATGGAAAAATTAAGTAAAAAGGTCAGTACAGAGTTATCTCCCTTTGATTTAGATTAAAAGTAAATGCTTGTACCACCAACAATTTTTCATGAATGGCTGAATGCATATAAACTTTTAAACTGAAGTATGCAATTGTCTCAAGCAATTTGGTACCATATAGCAATATTCTACATTGCAGTTAAGATGCCATCTGTTCATTGAACTCATTACACTGTTTATACTATTAGAATAGCATTTTTCTGTTTTTATGATCAAGATTAATTAACATATCTTTTTTATTAAAATTTAGTCTGAGGAACAGCAGTATGATTGATAGGAAAAAAGCAAACATATGTTCTATTCATCACAAAATTTAACTCTTTACAGTTTTACATTGTTTGATATTTATTTTCAGATTTCTGAATCCGGGATAGAATTTAGTAAGATATCCAAAGAAATGATAACTGAGTTCTCTGATGAAGGTAAATTAAGATCACCAACAAGTTCTTCTGCAAAGAAAAGAAAAATAGACAGTATCAACAAGACAGAGTTTGAAAATGAACTTAAAAAACTACTAGAATGGTTTGATAAGACAGAATCTTCTCTCCAAATGCTCATTGCTGATGATGTATCTCCCCAGGACCAGTTCACTGAAGAAGAACAACTTGTTCTTGTTCAGGTAAAGATAGAAACTTTCTGTTCATAACTAGAAATAAGAAGTGTCAACAGATTTATGGTTTAAACTTACATTTTTCCTCCACTTTAAATACTCTTCTTACTCATTACCTGCAAATTTCATGTTTGAAAATTGAGTCTATTTCAAGCTTGAGAATTAAAAATTACATACATTGCATTCTGAAAATAAAATGGGAAGGATTTCTGTGAAGTGATAACATTGCAAGGCCTTCTAGCTAAATATAACTGGTAAACTTTTGCTGCTCACTTGTCTAATTGACATTTTCCCCACATCTCTCGTTATTGACAGCTAAAAGTATTGTTATAGATACAAATATACTACACACACTCCTTATTAATTTAAAATTTGAGGATTACAAAACAACCAAAAAATATTATGCCAAAAAAACCTAATTAGTGGACTTACTTACATGCTATCTTAAGTCTAGATGCGTATAAAGCAGATCTGAAAATTCCTAAGAATTAAAAATCTTAATATTCATATTTTAATTTTATTTTAAGGATACAGAGAATGATATAAGAACACACAAAATGGACTACAATAAAACAGTGAGGTTGGGGAAGACAGTTATATCAGAACTTAAAGTTGGTAAGTGGTTACTAATGACAATGATGCTGGCAATAAGAACTCCATATTAACTGTATATTGCAATAGACCACTTTCGACACCGGAAAAAACTCTTCAATTATACGCGCCTTTATGACGTCATTTACCAGATAGAGGGGGTCACCTGTATCCCTGCACTATTTACGTTCATCCAGCTTCTTAGTGATGGTCATTGTGCAGGATAAACTACAAATAATAGTTGTTCTGTAGGTACTTAATGACAATTCACTAATGACAGCAATGCTGATTGTCAATTTTGAGAATTCAATTTGCCGAATAATTAGTATAATATAAAATTATAGTTTTCCAACCACTCGCTCAACATTGGAATGGAAGTGACAACGCCCCTAAACGCACAAATGGCGTTCACTAAAACCAGAGTTTTTGACAGAAATGCATCGAACTCGAAAGTTGTCTATTGTAGGGATAATATTTTCCAAAAGAGAACTAAGTTGAACAACTTGTGAGATATGTATAATTTTGATATCAACTATAGTTTTTTAATTTCAATAAAAAAAAGGAACAAGCATTTTTCAACTAGGTAATGAATAATATTAAAAATATTTAACTTGTAAGTATTTATTTAAGCAATACAATTTTTTAAACATTTGGATATATTTTTCAGCTGGGGAGTCATATGCAAATTTTACGAAGGTGATCACAGATCTGGAGAATAGATGGGAACGTTTACATCACCTGCTATCTGATACACAGAACAAAGTGGATTTAAATATAGAAACAAAGAAACTTTATAATGAGTTGAATACCCTGAAAGAATTAATTCAGAGTTATGAAAAGTGGGCAAATACAGTGGAATCTGTGGCAGAGGAAGCTGTAGAAATATCCAAACAGATAGATCAATGCAGAGTAAGTTATTTTACTGTAATGGTAATTGTTTTTGACGTTAGTTCCTTTACCTAACATGAAAATTAGTACATAAAAAAATTATAAGTGGTGGCATTTTTTTATAAAAAAAACACATTTTAGCAACCATGTGAATGGATTGCCTTCAAAATTGATAATTTTACTATTAATTATATATTTTAATTACTACTCAAAATTTTGAACTAGTTAGAATTTTTGGTTGTTTTCTAAACTTTTTTTTTCAATTTTCGGAAATGTAGATACTGATTATAGTTAGACTGAAATAATAAAATCATCAAAATTTACTTTATAAAAAACAATGATCTTGCTGTGTTGCACTAAAATTTTGGAGTAATTACCTCCCTTTATTGTTACTTTAACATTTAAGAGCCAAGTCTCATCATCTTGTATTAAACTGAAAATACTCAAAATTATTATGTTAAAAAAATGTTATGCTATGTAATATAAAATAAGAAGATGTTATAATAAGGATAATGTGAGTTTATATTGGATATATTCTGTATTTTAGGTAAAATTAAAAGCTATGAAATCCAATGAAGATCGAGTTGAAAGAATTAACATCCAGGCAGCAAAACTGGTCAAAAGATCGCCATCGTCTGATAAAATAAGATCAGAAATAAAAACCTTTACAGAAAGATGGGAGACAACTTTCGACAAAATAAGTAAGTCTTGATTTTGATGTGTTTGCATGATTTCACAGCTTGCACAGTTTTGGATTACATCCCAGCCCTCATATTTTATTATTTTTCATCATTCATATGTCATCTTGACCTTTATATTTTTTAAATCCTGTAAAATTAGCATACATAAAGCTTGAAACCTGAACTACTTTTTCTTCAGGTATTACTGTGGATTCATTTATTTTCGTGGGTACCAATTTTCGTGGATTAAGAAAAACTTGCATATTCGCGGATATTTAATTTCGTGGTTTTGCTGAAGTCTGCATACAAACCTATAGAAAAAATATCATTCGTTGAATATTTAATTTCGTGGTTTGACTGTGCCCACGAAATCCACGAAAATTGGTATCCAACGAATAATAATGAATCCACAGTACCTCTAAACTCTGCCCATTGATTGTCAATCTTTTTATTTCAGGTTATGTACTATTTTTGTTTAAATGATTGATTTTATTTTGAAATAATTTGCTTTGTAAGTGTAGGTATTCTCACATGAGAAATCAAACATTGAACTTCTTGTAATTCTCTTAATGGAAAATCTTGCTTTGAATTCTCTAATCTCGGAAATATATATTCTGCTGTCTTCAAGATACTTTTACATATAAGTTATTATTGTGGGGTAAAAACTAGACTGTTTGGCTACTGTTTTATCTTTTTCAACTACAAGCATTTTTTTACTGTTTTGTGAAAGGTGAAAGGTGATTGATTTACAGTTTATTTGAGAGAGTTTATAAAAAATGAGGAAGGCCAGTGGCCAAAAGACTTGAAACATGATTTTTATACTATAAAACATAATCCCTTTGGGAATTTTACACAAGAATAGATTATATATAGTTTTAATTATAGCTTCTTATAAAAATTGATGACTACCCCTATTCATCTGTATTAGAAACATGTATACTTTTGAAAACAATATTTAAATCGTAATTTTTTTTAGATCACAATATTTTCCTAATAGAGATATTTGAAAGGAACCTCTTATATAAGGAACATCTAGTATTTATATAATAGTTCTTGAAAAACTAGTCTTTATCGTGATATATGGACTGCCCACAGGACAGTGGTATTGACTAAGAAAGTGATAATGACTGAGCCTAAGGCGAGGTCATTATCGCTGTCGCAGTCAATAACACTGTCCTACGGGCAGTCCATGTATCACGATAAAGACCAGTTTTTTACGAACTATTATGTTTATTTCATTGAGAAACCATGTTTTGGAAAATTCTCATAAATTCAAAATACCTAAAGCGAACTTGAGTAGTTGTTCGATTTCTATGGCAAAGAGTGAAGACCAGTCGTAGTAATACTGCCATTCATTTTAGTGCAATTTTTCAGTAAGTAAATACTTAATCAAGTTCTCTTTAATTTTATAATTAACAAAAACATATAATAAACAATTCAACAACCTAAATATAATATTAAATATAGGAACATGTTTTATAAAAGGTACATCTCTCTTAACAGAGAAACCACGCCCCAACGGTCATTATCAGATGGAAACCACGCCCCAATGGTCATTATCAGATGGAAACCACGCCCCAACGGTCATTATCAGACGGAAACCACGCCCCAACGGTCATTATCAGACGGAAACCACACCCCAACGGTCATTATCATGTAAAAGTTCGTTAACGACCGGTTTTCTGGTCCGTTTTGTACTGTTAATGACCAATGGAATTTATTACTGAAGAATAATGAATGTCATGTGACCTCTTGTTATCCAATACGAGAATCTTATTCTCAACCGATATGAAATAAAATCTGTTAGACAGGAAAAGTGTACATTTTATATGTTTCCCTACTTGCAGTAATACTATGACATAAGCCAAACTGTTGGAATGCAAGCAATGAATGTATTTGCCAATGACGTTATTGTCCTATTATCACCCAGTCGGTGACCAGTTCACCTGATTTATAGATGTGCTAAATTCTACAAATATCTCATCTGTTTTCATTACATATGTCTGCCAATTACTGATATTGGATGATCTATAGTTTTAATGCCAAAAAATCTCAATCTTATATACAAAGGTGTTTTCATGGTGTTTGACCTAGTTGTAGTTCTTTGTATGATAATATCGTTGAGTTAGGGACACATGTTAATTTTTAAGAAGGAATTAATCATGAGAAAGGTTAGTTTAACTTTTCCACTGGACACACAGCAGAATATTAATGAAAAAGCCATTTAAAAACCTTAAATAATAGTAGATCTTTTTATTTAACCTAATACATGTATGAATTTTATTGTTAGGTTAAAAAACGTGAAAACTCAACTTAAAGGGAAAAGATTTTACTTAGTTCAGCCCATTATTGGGAATGAGAAATTAAAACATTAGTTTGTTAAACATTTTATTTCTACTGGAAGGGTGACAACTCTTTACTCTTTTGCGATTGTGGCCTAACTAAATTTGTTGCTTACATACATAGGGGAAAAAAGTCCTTTCACATATATTTATGTTTGCTTATGTTTAATTATTCAAAATTATTGGTAGGTATTGTAATGAAAAAATCTCCTTGCAAGAATAAATATGATTTTAGTGAGTGAAATTACTGCTGTATCTCGTATGAAAGATATAGGCTCCATATCATTGGTGTGAAACATTTCATTTTTACTCATAGTTATCTGAGTTAATACCTGTTTGATTTTTGCTTTTACAGCTTGTTGTGAAAGTGAGTAAATTCACTCCGTGTTGTGACTCACTGTATTGCATGTGAGCATGTAAACTTAGAGTATATATATGTATTTGCTGTTTTAATGTACAGATTGTGAACTTAATCAATGTATACTTTATGTATGTATATATATCAATGGAGTGAGACATAGTTTATATTAACAGTTCATAGGCTCTCAAAGGAAAAGGATAAACAGTTTATCATAATAACAACTTTTACAACATACCAACAGGGGCGATTCCATCCTTTTTTAAAACCATATGTCCCCAATTTAAGAGCATTGATCTTCCAACCCCCAGAGCCTTTTAGACAACTCTCAACCAGAGACAAAATGATGTAAAAGTCAGCAATCTTTACCATATTGTTTTATAATGTAAAGAAGCTGCGTTTTCAGCACATCTGGGATAAGGCTAGCAGCATGATATTTTAATATCAATGTCACTGACTGACATTTTTGAGATATTATGGATGAACTCTAACCTTTGTGATTGTCATAAAAACCTTATAGTTTCATATCATGTAAAACTTATGTGTTGTCTGTAAGCTGCATGTGAATGTATCTATGTATTTCTGAGTTCATAACTGACAGCAGTCTTGTTAAAAATAGTTAAAATAAAATAACGATTTGATTTTATTCCACTGTTTTTTATTGGCCTTGTGAAATATTTGAACTCAGCCATAAATTGCAGGAATACTTGATATAATAATGTTCTGGCTATCAAAATCCATTGCCATGCCCCTCTGATACCTGGATAATTTCAAAAACAATTTGACAGCATTTCTTTACCCAATTTCTGCAAAGCAACCCAAGAAAATCTTGTGTAGATCAGATTAAAATCATCTATCAGTAATAGAATTTGTGACTTGGAACAATATTTTGCAACAACTGCAACAGGAAGGTCTTTATTTTCAGAGCTGAGGAATAAAGCATGTATCTAACCAGTACAAGTGCACTTTATACACATAGGAGTCTCTTGAATTCATATATTGCTCACTTCATTACAAGTCTTTGATAGGAAGGTTGTTGCTCTTTATGAAATATCTGTTTACTTTATTTTTTATAAATATAAACTACAATCATTAAATAAAATCATTTACAAAATTATTACCATCTGTTGAAGATGGCACTTAGAACATTTATAGAATAATTGCTACCGATCTCTTTCATGTTTATCTAACAGATATCTACTATAATATTTGTGTTTTGATAACAGAACTTGTTATTTTGTTGGTGATATTTTTGTTACTTGATAAAAGTGCTGGGGTCTTACATAATTTTTTGTTGGAGTTGTGTAATTGGTATCATATTTGTTGGGAGAGAAGGTGTAACCTCACTGTGCTCCATTAATAAAACCTGCCATATTAATTATAATGCTTGACAGAGATCGTCTTTACCATATATACTTCAATGGAAGGAATGATTGTTTTTAGTAACCAGGAATTTTCATTACTTTCCACATGTTGAAGACAGTTTTTCACATATGATGACTTACAGTCCCTCATCTTTTTGCTGACTATAGTAGAAGAGTATTATCTCAGTCTATACGCTCCTCAGTTAGCCCAATTATCACATATCAGGTTAAAGTTTAGATTAAAGACAGGTTAAAGTTTTGGTTATAGGCAGGTTAAACTTTTGGTTTAAAGAGCTTTAAAAAAATAAGTTAAGGATAGTTTGTAGTCAAATCAGTAAGGAACTTACTGCAAACTTCTTTATTTTTGTGGGTATCAATTTTCATGGATTAAGGAAACTTGCACTTTCGCAGATGTTTGATTTTGTAGTTTCTGGGTAACCAGGAAATTCACAAAAATTGGTATCCTCTGAAAAATAAGGAATTCACAGTAGTACACATGCTCATTGTGAAGTGAACTGTTTGATATAAATGCTTAATTAGAGTTTTGACCAAGATTTCACACTTCACCAAACACAAAAAAACCTGACAGGTTAAAGTCATTGCTTTAAAAATCTATCAACTTGAAAGTTAGAGCATATGTTCCTTTTTTAGTGACTAAACTTGATTAATATGTATGCCAACATAGGGTTTGGCAAAAATTTCATGCTTCACTGAATATGGAAATGTGAAAGTGTTGGAGCATGGCACAGTGTCTTTTGGTCATTTGAGTTGTCATGAAGTTAAGGATTAGGGTTCATGGTGATTAAGTTTTCGCACTGTAGAAAAATAGCTGCACCTGAGGAAGGCAAAGCCAATGTTGCTTGTTCCATGATTTTTGTCGAGCCTGCCACTTTTGTCGCAGAAAGCTCGACATAAGGATAGTGATCCGGCGGTGGCGGCATAAGCTTAGTCTTTAACTTCTTAAAAAGCATTATATTTAAGAAGGTGGAAGACCTGGATGCTTTATACTTTGTATATAGATGCCTCATGTTACAAAGTTTCCGTCAGTCACATGTTCAATGTCCTTGACCTCATTGTCATGGTTCAGTGACTACTTGAAAAAAAAAAAATTTTAATGTTATATTCTCTCTTATTATAAGTAATAGGATAACTATATTTGGTATGTGCGTTCCCTTGCAAGGTCCTCATGCCCGTCAGACAGTTTTCACTTGACCTCGACCTCATTTCATGGATCAGTTAACAATGTTAAGTTTTGGTGGTCAAGTCCATATCTCAGTTACTATAAGCAATAGGTCTAGTATATTCAGTGTATGGAAGGACTGTAAGGTGTACATCTCCAACTGGCAGGTGTCATCTGACCTTGACCTCATTTTCATGGTTCAGTGGTCAAAGTTAACATTTTGAGTTTAGGTCTTTTTTTCTAATAATATATGCAATAGGTCAACTATATATGGTGTATGGAAGTGTTTTATTATCTTTATGTCAGTCATGTAGGTTTTATTGAATCTTGACCTCATTTTCATGGTTCATTGTTCCATGTTAAAACTTTTTGTGTTTTGGTCTGTTTTTCTTAAACTATAAGCAATAGGTCAACTATTTGTTGTATGGAAGAATTGTTAGCTGTACATGCCTGCCTGGCATAGTTCATTTGACGTTGACCTCATTAACATGTTTCATTGGTCAATGTTTAGTTTTCTTGGTTTATGTTAAGTTGTAATAAAGCTTTATATTCAGGACTATCAACACAATATCAATGATTAGGAAAGAAGGCAAGACATTTCAGCATGTGCACTCTTGTTAAAACTGGACCATTGACCTCTTTTAATTATCGCAGATATCTTACTTGATTTGAATCAGAGTGGGCCAATTTCAAAAAGCTCACATCACTCAAAGCTGGGATGGTACACAAAAAATTACAAAACAATTTTGAGTGACTATCAATAAACACATTTTGCCAAAAATGATCACTTAAACCCTTGCAGCAACAAGCTTTTAAAAAAAAATTGCTGTTTCTTGATAGTAAACAAATTCTAGTGCATTAGAACCCATCAACAATTATTGTTTAGTTAGATTTAATTAATAAATTACTCAATATTAAACACCTGAGATGCAATCCTCCTTTTAACCACATGTTGCTTCTGGTTTTCAAGGGTAATGGAAAGATTTCATAGCTGGAAGCTTAACCAATAAGCAGACAGTTTCTGTTTTAGTAAACAATTTGAAATCAGAAAAAGAATGATTCATTATGTAAAAAATAAGATCATAAAACAATTTAATTTCTTTCCTATCTTCTTCAATGTTTTTTCGGTGATTAAAAGCCATTGATTTGTATAGCAAAAAGGTTTTCTGATATATAAACTTCATTCTTTAGCCATGCTTGTTTGATTTTTTGAAATTGAGAAAAGATGTGCAGTAATATATCAATAAGAGGAACTAAATAAGGATCTCAACGGTTTTCTGAAGCAATAAAAAATAGAGATCAATCACTTTATGTAAGTATAATTGGAAATTAAAAATAACACTCCTAGATCCACCCACAAAAAACTATTTTGTTTTGATAATACAATAAGTAAATTGTAGTATGTACCAGTATTCAAATTGAATTACAACAGGTATGCAAAATTTACTTTTTACAATTTTTTTTGTGTTTTTTTTTTTTTTGTTGTTGTTCAAACTAACTTGTATTTATTTAAAAAAAATATAAAGTAAATGAACTAAAAATTATTCATTGTGTTGAGAGGCTGATTTCTCTCTCTATATATATATATATAATATATATACATGTACTTTGAAAACCTTACAATCTGTATATCATTCTATAACTGGTCTTTTCATCCTCTCCTAGACAGTTTTCCACTTGACAAAAGTACATTTGATAATGCCTTCTTACTCATTGTGACATGGCTGAAAACTTCTCATCAAATATTGTGACGTCAATGATGATGTCTACTCTAGCCTCAATACCGGAATGGGGGGGGGGTTACTGAATGACTGAGCAGGGTAATATAAGCTAAAGGAAGGATGAGAGTAGGGTAATATAAGCTAAAGGAAGGATGATAGCAGGGTAATATAAGCTAAAGGAAGGATGATAGCAGGGTAATATAGGCTAAAGGAAGGATGGTAACAGGGTAATATAAGCTAAAGGAAGGATGATAGCAGGGTAATATAAGCTAAAGGAAGAATGATAGCAGGGTAATATAAGCTAAAGGAAGAATGATAGCAGGGTAATATAAGCTAAAGGAAGAATGATAGCAGGGTAATATAAGCTAAAGGAAGGATGATAGCAGGGTAATATAAGCAAAAGGAAGGATGATAGCAGGGTAATATAAGCAAAAGGAAGGATGATAGCAGGGTAATATAAGCAAAAGGAAGGATGATAGCAGGGTAGTATAAGCAAAAGGAAGGATGATAGATACCAACTAGGGCTATGTGTACTAATTTGGTGCATATATCATTTATGACTATATATTGGTACATGAATCTGTATACATATATGATATATTTTATATAGGATTTATAAATACACATTAACCTGCATGGTATGATCTGTTATAGATATGACTGATAAAATTAAGGACTTTAAAAAAAATAAAATTAGTGGAGAAATAGAGTGTCATTCTGACAATTATCTTTCCCCTTCATCTTGAACTATCATTTGTATTCCAAATGATGAAAAATCTCAAACTTTCTGTCTCATCTGGATGGCAGGTGATAGTTTTCGGCATTGCATTAAGAGCCCATCTGAAACCATTCCACAGCTATAGTTGGTATCAGTACTTTTGATCTTAATGGTATGGTAAAGATAGAACAGTGTGAATCAACTTGTTTTCCTATCAATTTTATCTTTGATTCTCTAGTATTTTTAGTCCTATGAACTCTTCACATAAATGATTTATATACAAGCAAAATATTTACCGTCCACAGAATCTTCTCATTTTACACTACTGTATTATTATTACATCATCACCTAAAAGTTGTTAATGACAATAGAGGGAACAGATGTGCCGAGAGAGATCTTGTGTCACTGAAGGACTTACAGTGTGTGACAGTCAAGGTCACAGTCATGTAAAATTTGACAAATTTTTTCACTATTTTCATAATACAATGTTTTCAGTCATGATAAATGTGATTTTATTCCTATAAATTGCTGGATTTTAAATTTGTTTTAGAATTTTTCTAAAGATCAAATTATGCAGTATATTCCCATAAGACATTCTAATTTTTTTGGCGGAGACTGAAGTGAAAGCCCTACAGAAAGTTGATTTTGTATTACAATGGAATTACTTATTGTTAAAATCTTGCCAAGTGATTTTTGTTTTAATGGATTAAAAAGCATCTTAGATTATCAAACAATCTGGAAAATTTGATACATCTATCATAAAATGATATATGAAGATTTCTGAGGTTGATTAAAAAATGATAAACATGGTAACTGTGGATTGATTGTTATTTTCATTCTAGGTAAAAGACAAAGGTTGTTGTCTGAGGCCTTGGATAAAGTACCTCCCAAATCTTACGTTGAGGCTGTCGGAGCCACGTTGAAGTGGATAAGTGACATGGAGTCTGTACTTTTGACAGAAAAATATATGGTCTGTGATATAGAAACTATGGAAGAACAATTACAACAGTATAGGGTAAGTGGAATTTCTATTTTTATTTTTGAAGGGTATATGATTTTTCAAAACTTTTTTATATTCAATACTGCCAAATAAAATATGCTTTCTTATGCCAGATCAGCTCTAATCTTTGGTGGTAACCTCAAACCTTTTTGACAAATTTCATAGAAGCTATAGATTTAGATACCAGCCTTTATATGCCTTGTATCTAAGTTTATGATAAATACTAGATTATTGTTGAAAAATAAAGTTGAACTCTCTGCAGGGGCGGATCCAGTCATTTTAAAAAGGAGGGGTTCCCAACCCCTGACAAAGGGAGGGTTCCAACTATATGTCCCCATTCAAATGCATTGATCATCCAAAAAAAGGGGGGTTTCAACCCCTGGAACCCTCCCCCTGGATCCGTCACTGCCCTGTTAAGCATGAGAAAGAACTGAATAAATCTCAAATTTTCATTATATATCATAGAAAAAATATTTCATTATTGATTAAAACTTTATTTAAATATGCTTATTTTAGAATTGATGGGTGTTTGCTTTATGCTGCATCAGCACAAAAAAGCTATAAGGCAGCAAGGGTTATTTTAGAAATTTGGAAGTATATCATAATTCAAATACACATGATTTAAACTATATTTGGTGCATTGATAAATATAGCAAAAATTTATATGTATCACAACTGCTAAGTATATATTTTTTAATTTTTGATACATATTAGCTCGAGGTTGGTCCGTAGACTAAACTTTTCCCATACATGATGTTATTCCTGTTTAACATTACAAGGCTCAAACCAGGTTATATTCTTACAATGTAAATACAGAATCCTGAAAAATTAAGATAGATAACTATCAATGTTAACATTTTTGTTTTAAATATTTGTAAACCTTTTTTCAAAATTTTTCCTACTGTGACAGAATAACCTATAAACTATATAAAATCTATGTCAAAAGGATGAGATGACCTCAATACTATGGTTCATTGATCACAATGTAGTGGCAGGTGAAGATTGAGGTTATCATTCAGGTTAAAATAGTTGGGTGTAAGGTTTATGTTCTATTTACTGGAATCTTTATTCATGAATGTACTAGCATTTGAACCAGACAATATTTGTTGGCAGGAATGTATGGCTTTAATTTCAAAGTTGGATTTAGGTTTTGACCCAGATATCAAGACTAATTTATCATAGAAATGTGACAGTGTAAGCAGGGCATGATATCATATGGACTCATATTCATATTATTATTTTTTTATTAAAAAACATTGTGTATGCGATGTATATTGACAAAGTAGTTTATCATTTTGGTGGGTCCATGCTTTATGGTGTCAATTGGAAACACATCTTTTGTTATATGACATTCAAAGGTGAAGAACAATTAGACTATTTTTAGGAAATTTGTCAAGTGTTAAGTTAGTTATTACACTGTCCCCCTGACAGACTGTTACACTGGTAATGTGCAGAAACAGATTGATTTCTATTGATGTACCAGTGGTATCACCATACGCCAAGATAAGTAATCACTGAAGTAGCTTCTTCTATCAATATTTACATCATCAGTTTTACTTTGATATACAGACAGTAAATTATGTAATAACATTTGTAGAAAAAGGGACATTAGATAAGTTTTTATCTACTTAACAATTTCACACACATGCAATAAGAAACGGTAATGTGTTTGGAGCTAGCTTAGCTGACTCACAGGGCAAAAAGAGAACTGTTGTCATTAGTTGTGTTCATAGTCTGTCTGTCTGTCACAAACGTTTTTAGTTCACTGACAACTCTTCAGAAACTTCAGAGTACTTTTTCAACTTAAACTAACCATGTCAATAATGTATGATATAATTGAAAGGTGCTTTTTATGCCACACCTAGGGGCCTTATGTGTATGTTCGTCAGTCTGTCTGTGTTCCGTTTCAGGTTAAAGTTTTTGGTCAAGGTATTTTTTGATGAAGTTGAAATCCAATCAAATCGAAACATAGTCACTATGATATGATTATGATATGATCTTTCTAATTTTAATGCTAAAATAGAGTTTTGACCCTAATTTTACGGTCCACTGAAATGATAGTGTGATTGGGCATCTGTGTATATGGACACATTCTTGTTTAAATTTTATCATTTTGATTTGATTTGACAAAAAATATGGCTGCCACAGAAAATTGTGTTTCTGTGTGGTTCCCCATTATACTCTGAATGACAAAGGTTGAGTAAATATTACCAGTGCATACATGACATACGTAGCACATGTTTTATGCATAATACATGTCGGGTAAACTCATACAGACTTTTTGAATAAGAGAAAGAAAACACCTTCTATCAAAATATCTCTAGTTTTATTGTCTTCACAATCTTGTTTGGCTGTCTTTTATCCATTAGGAATTTGTGCTCCAAGATAAATATTTCTTTTTTTTTTTTTTTTAAATCTTTATTGAGAGTTGAAATCTTCAGAATGTACAAAAATATTAAGATTTAATGGATATTAGAAAGTTGAAGGTTTTAAGTGAGCATTTGTTTTGACACTTAGACATGTTGATATGTCAGAATCAGCTGTTATTTTAAGTAGATATTTTCATTAAGTCATCAAATCTGTCAGTTTCATACAGTGTAAGGGGAGATAACTGACTTTATCTATGATAATTAACAGATCAAGGTTGGCAAAACATATGTAAGATTGGAATAAAATCATCTAATTTTTGAAGAAAAGAATAATTAGCTTTTACAGTAGAATCCTCATTTTTATGTGGCATTTTGACAAGGAGAAATATTTTATATTTGATTGAAAAAACATCTAAGAACTTACACTTTTACTTATTTACATTGATATATGCACTGATCCCTACTTAAACACTAAATTTGTACAAGTCATATTGTTCTTCCAATCAGTTCATCTATTAACCCACTCTGAAATGCTTTACTAAAAAAAACTGATGGAAAATAAGTAAATTTTGTACATTTGGCAAGATAGAGTTATTTATGTCAACTCAAAAATAAAATAGAAGCATAGGAGGTGTCTCACTTTTAAAAGTTTAATGCCAACAGGATTTTCTGCACCCAATTTGATACTTATTTTGAAATTAAAAAGAAAGATCAAGATTATTTTGAAAATATACATTAGATTTTTACTTCTTAAAAACTATTGTTCAAAATACATTTATATTTGTACAGAATTTGCAATCAGATTTACAAGAGCACAATGGAAGCCTGGACTACATAAACAAGACAGGCACTAACTTAATAGGGAAAGCAGCAACTGAGGACAGAGCATCGAAACTCAAGACTGACCTCAATGACCTAAACACTAGGTGGAGCCAGGTGTCTGTTGTCATTGACGAAAGGCTAGACAAAATTGAAAAAGCTATTGGTCAACTGAAAAAGTATAAGGTAGGGATTGTATATGATAGTAATAAAAGAATATGTATATAACAGGTACATTTAGAGCACAGTGCTTTTAATCAACATGCTGTCAATTTCAAATCACATTTATTTACAATGTTTTATTGGTTGGTTGCTTAATTATTATCTATGCTTTATTGATTCACTGTGTGTCTTTGATTCAATTGACTTGACCAATTGACCTTGTTTTAATTGTTTCATTGTACTTGTCCCATTAAGTTTGCCTTAATCAATTCACTTTACATATCTTTTGATTCATTTCACTTATATGATTTACTTTGTGCCATCCATTCACTTTTCTAATCTGATTCCCTTTGTGTCATTGATTTACCTTTCTTTGTGTCATTGATTCACTTTCTAATCTGATTCACATTGTGTCATTGATTCACCTTTCTTTGTGTCATTGATTCACTTTCTAATCTGATTCACATTGTGTCATTGATTCACTTTCTAATCTGATTCACATTGTGTCATTGATTCACCTTTCTAATATGATTCTCTTTGTGTCATTGATGCACCTTTCTAATCTGATTCCCTTTGTGTCATTGATTTACCTTTCTTTGTGTCATTGATTCACTTTCTAATCTGATTCACATTGTGTCATTGATTCACCTTTCTTTGTGTCATTGATTCACTTTCTAATCTGATTCACATTGTGTCATTGATTCACTTTCTAATCTGATTCACATTGTGTCATTGATTCACCTTTCTAATATGATTCTCTTTGTGTCATTGATTCACCTTTCTAATCTGATTCCCTTTGTGTCATTGATTTACCTTTCTTTGTGTCATTGATTCACTTTCTAATCTGATTCACATTGTGTCATTGATTCACCTTTCTTTGTGTCATTGATTCACTTTCTAATCTGATTCACATTGTGTCATTGATTCACCTTTCTTTGTGTCATTGATTCACTTTCTAATCTGATTCACATTGTGTCATTGATTCACCTTTCTTTGTGTCATTGATTCACTTTCTAATCTGATTCACATTGTGTCATTGATTCACCTTTCTTTGTGTCATTGATTCACTTTCTAATCTGATTCACATTGTGTCATTGATTCACCTTTCTAATCTGATTCGCTGTGTGTCATTGATTCACTTTGTAATCTGATTCACATTGTGTCATTGATTCACCTTTATAATCTGATTCCCTTTGTGTCATTGATTCACCTTTCTAATCTGATTCACTGTGTGTCATTGATTCACTTTCTAATCTGATTCAGTGTGTCATTGATTCACTTTCTAATCTGATTCACATTGTGTCATTGATTCACCTTTCTAATATGATTCTCTTTGTGTCATTGATTCACCTTTCTAATCTGATTCCCTTTGTGTCATTGATTTACCTTTCTTTGTGTCATTGATTCACTTTCTAATCTGATTCACATTGTGTCATTGATTCACCTTTCTTTGTGTCATTGATTCACTTTCTAATCTGATTAACATTGTGTCATTGATTCACCTTTCTAATATGATTCTCTTTGTGTCATTGATTCACCTTTCTAATCTGATTCCCTTTGTATCATTGATTCACCTTTATTTGTGTCATTGATTCACTTTCTAATCTGATTCACATTGTGTCATTGATTCACCTTTCTTTGTGTCATTGATTCACCTTTCAAATCTAATTCCCTCCTTTCTGTCAATGATTCACTTTCTAATCTGATTCACATTGTGTCATTGATTCACCTTTCTAATCTGATTCGCTGTGTGTCATTGATTCACTTTGTAATCTGATTCACATTGTGTCATTGATTCACCTTTATAATCTGATTCCCTTTGTGTCATTGATTCACCTTTCTAATCTGATTCACTGTGTGTCATTGATTCACTTTCTAATCTGATTCAGTGTGTCATTGATTCACATTCTAATCTGATTCACATTGTGTCATTGATTCACCTTTCTAATCTGATTCAGTGTGTCATTGATTCACATTCTAATCTGATTCACATTGTGTCATTGATTCACTTACTTATCTGATTCCCATTCTGTCATTGATTCACCTTTCTAATCTGATTCCCTTTGTGTCATTGATTCACCTTTCTAATCTGATTCACTGTGTGTCATTGATTCACTTTCTAATCTGATTCAGTGTGTCATTGATTCACATTCTAATCTGATTCACATTGTGTCATTGATTAATCTTTCTAATCTGATTCACTGTGTCATTGATTCACTTTCTAATTTGATTTACATTGTGTCATTGATTAACCTTTCTAATCTGATTCCCTTTGTGTCATTGATTCATTTTCTAATCTGATTCACTGTGTGTCATTGATTCACTTTCTAATCTGATTCAGTGTGTCATTGATTCACATTCTAATCTGATTCCCTTTGTGTCATTGATTCATTTTCTAATTTGATTCACATTGTGTCATTGATTAACCTTTCTAATCTGATTCACCATCTGTCCTTGATTCACTTTACTAACCTGAATCATTTTTTTTCATAGATTCACTTTTCTTTCCTTATATACTTTCTGTCATTTATTCATTTTACTTACATGATTCACTTTGTATCATTGATTCATTTTATCTACACAATTCACATCTCTAACATGATTGAATCACTTTGTTTTATTGATTCACTTTACTTACATATGATTCATGTTGGGGTTATCAATTCACTTTATTTGTCTGGTTTACTTTGTGTCATTAATTTGCTTCTCTTACCTGAATCACTTCATTTTAGTGATTCACGTTATTTATTAACATTGTTTTGGATGATTCACATTGGTCATTAATATCACCGTTCACTGATTCACATGTTCAGTGATTTAATATTATTACTTAAATTGTTTACATTGTCAAACAGATTTATGGTAAAGGCATGGGAAGCAAAAGTTTTGATTGTCTTTGTTAAGGAGGAGAGTAGAGCATGTTTACATTTTCTGTTTGTTTAGTTTCTTAAATAAGTTGACAAAAGACATATATTATCACTTTGTTAAGTTCCGTAAACAAAACTCATATGTAAAGACTGAACAAATTTGTAGATAAATTTTGAACAGTTTACATATTTACTGTCAAAATATATTTGTAGTACATTGTTCAATTTTCTTCAGTAAGGGTACACACCCATGTTGTATATTTGATTATTAACATATTAGATAATACTTTATTGACATTAATTTCCTTGTACCCATCCTATTTATTACAGTACTTTGGTACTATTTACTTAGAGGTGCATTCAGTACTTCCCTGTGTTGATATTAGATATTGACTACAATGTTTTTGTTTGTTATCTTTATGCTATCTTTTATCAGACTATGCATCTTATTCTAATATTTATTTTGATGATGGGCTACTCCCAATGTTTAATAGGTATTTCTTATTCTTGTATGGAGTCTTGTCAAAATTGTGAATTTAATTCAAGATGAGGGCCTCTGAAAGAATTGTAAATCCACAGAGCTTGCATATGGAAAGTCATGCACACACCTGCATGGTGCACACATCAATTCCTTCCCTACATCCAAAAAATAACATCAAAAGCAAAGTTAAAAAACAAAAATAATAGCCAAAATAATTTGGTCATCAACAACAACAACAACAACAATACTTCATTTTAAGAGGGTTACACAGTTAGCTATATAACTAATCTTCCAGGTGCAAAAAGCCTCAATTTTGACAATTTTTCATCTTTTTTCTTGACCCCGAAGATCCAGGGGTGCTAGTATAGGTATCCAGCTGTAGTCTGCATGTAGAGTAAACCCCAGTTAACAAATTGACCCCAACAGTTATTAGGTGGAGTGAATCTGATCTTGGTTCAGCAGTCTAAAGAAGGTCATTTGGACCAAAAATACGGAATTTCATTATTAATTCCGATTTTTGACTTCAAATGGACCTACAACCGGAAGTAGTCGTTTCCTATGTGTATTTCAATAATAACTATGATTAGTAGTTATATGACTACGATTAGTAGTTATATGCCCGTGAGTTTGCACTATTTGTGCATGTTTTAGGCCTCTGAACTTCCTGTGTAAGACACCGATGGAAATCCCACCCCTCCAGAAAATTGTGTTTCATCTGAAGTCAATTTTCAAAGTCCGTAAAAATTGAGTTCTAAAAGTATCGAATGCCATTGGAGCGAAATAACGGTGGTTTGGGTATGTAGCCATAAGACGGCCACAGCATGGTATGGGTTAAGTTTGTCATTTTCAGGCCTTTTATGCTGACTATGCAGTATTGGCTTTGCTCATTGTTGAAGGCCATACAATGACCCATAGCTATTGATTTCTGTGTCATTTTGTCTCTTGTGGAGAGTTGTCTCTGACATTGGCAATCATACCACATCTCCTTTCCATTTAATATGAAAATAAATACTTCACAATATTGAAAAATATATAGTGATAATAAATAAATGCATGATGTGCAGAAAATCTTTGTAAGCAAATCAACATTCAATGGGTATAACTTGTAACACCCATTTAAATAGTGTTAAAAAGAGCTTAGGGATTGTTTGCAGCCAAAGAAAGGTTTAATCATATGAGACTTAATTTAATGTAATCTTAATCCAATAATATCTAAAAACCTGTCCGACAGCAGTATTCGGATTGACTTCTGTGCCCTTTATCTCATGTACATGCAGATTTAAAATTCTGAAGTACAAAATTAATTTGAAATTTGTCACATATAGTGTTTGTTTGAACAGTGGATTTATAAACGTTTTGTAGTTTTGTAAATGTAAATTAGATTGGAGTGTTTTTATGAATAATTTTACAAGTCTTTGAAACTGAAGTTAATTTGTCACTAACATACATTTAACTTTAGATATGTTGACAAATTTTGTGTCTTTATGTAAACTAAGGGTGTTTGTTCACAGCGTTAAACATGTTTAAGTAGTTAGAAAGTAGATCAAGATTAGGAATGTTTGTATGAGGATCTATGTTCGTTTTATAAAGACCCAAATAACATGATTGTCTCCTGTACTGGGAGTGCATACTGGTTGTAATCTTGTGGTTTTAAGACCACTTAAAAGTAAATTCAGAATCACATAGACTTGAGTGTTGTAGATTGATCAGAAAACTAATTTCATCTCTCTACCCTTAGTGCTATTATAAACATAATTGACAATTATCCCCCTTTCCTCAAACCCTGGTTCCTCCTCTATTAATTTTTAAATAAGATTTTCCGGAAGGTTTTGATTTTGATTTTTTTTTCTTTGAAATTGGTATGAAAATTCTTACATACATATTTATCAGAATCATGCTTTAACCTGTATTTCCATGCTATGAAGGGACAAAGGTTTTGAAAATCCCTATTTTGTATGGTAAAGAGATAATAAAGGTTTCATCCTATTTTGAGTGGGGCCTGGAAGGCCGATAAGTTTAGGTGTTTATCTTCAATGATATCAAGCATATCAACACTGAGGTTGTGGGTTGCAGTTTTGTATAGATTGGAATTTCTAGTGTTCCTTTTTAAGGTGGGTGGTTCACTTTAAGAACTCAGGCTTCCTCTCAAGTCTCACCCTATAAAATTTGGCCACCATGATATAAGAGCCAAGAGCAGGGCTGCCAAGTCTCAGACATTTAGTGTGAGACTCACTCATGTTCATTACTTTTTGGCGGCATTTTCCTTCGATCTATTGTTTTTTCTCTTAGATCTTTTTAATTTTGGTCAAATCTCACGCATTTGCTTCATGAAAAGTTGGCAGAACTGCAAGAGTGCTGAAAGTTGCATAAAACATCAATAATCAATCCAAAATGGAGCTGGGATTTTTTTTGTTAGAATGGAATAACACATACATTCTGTAACTAAATTATGCTGTAGCCAATTGTGATTCAAATTCCACATGAAAGTGCACACGTTACCGTTTCAAACAGATTCATAAAAGCTTTCACAGTTTTGAAAGAATAACAAACTTTAGTAGTAGAAAATCTCGTTTTAACATGCTTTGTAGACTTTTCATGTCATCCAGTTTTGCTTGTGTTTTTTTCAACAGAGTCCCTCTTGTAGAATAGGTTATACATTTTTCTGTGTCCATACTGAACTTTAAATATAACTTTATTAAAGTTGCATGTAGTTCACAATAAAAATGCCTTTTAATTTTGTTCATTGTGCATACTATAGTCATTAAGAGTAATTTAATCATAAAAATTTAATAAGATAGTTTAAAACTAAGTATAGTTTTTGTCACCTAAAGCATAAAAATAGATACACATGATTAATGTCTTTAAGTTTAATCAATGCACAAATGACACACTTCATTTGTTTTCATTTAAATTTTATGAATGAAATAAAAAAGTATAGTCTGCTAAATATAACAAACTTCCTGTGGGACAATCCACTTTCCATACAAGGGATGACAGCTTCTTGACCTACTTTCATTTTGCAGATATAAACATTGATTAAATGTCTGATGAAGTACAATTCCAGCATGAAAATGAATTTAATGTATATTTTTACAATTTACAGAGTCAGACAAGTGGTTTAAATCAATGGATCGAAGAAATGGATGTGTTCCTACATGCTGACGACCCCACCAATGGGGACCTACCAACATTAAATGCACAGTTGAATGAGAGCAATGTAAGAGTAGTTATGTTATCTTATGGGGTTACATGTATGACAGTCATGCAAGGTGCTTGTTTACAAAATCTGCATTATTAGTTAAGTAAACAACATGTAGGCTGTGTAGTTAACCAAAGAATATGACAGGTAGGATTTAATGCAATAGTTTTTGATAAATCGTCTGCAGTCATAAAAATATTCAGGTGCATATGCTGCACCCTGTTTTAATACATAAGTATGCAAGAAGTCATCTTTTTAAAAACCATAATTTTTAATTCAAGGGTAAGTACATTTTCCAAATCATTTTAATTTTTAGGCACAATTAGGATTGGTACATTATTTACTGCCATATATATTTATTAAAGTTTCATTTTCAACCTATTCTATCTGAACTTGAATGCCTTTAAGTGTCAGCAATGTAATAAAATAATATTTGCATAAAACTTAAATTAAGATCTGATTTATGTATAAATTTGATGCAATAAAGATGCAAATCAAGGGAAGATACTCTTAAATTATCTTCTACACAGTAGTGTCAAAGTTGTTCAAAAATTTCATATTTTCCAACTGAATGAGGATTAAATATCTGTCGTCATATATTCCTAATAACCTAGGTCTGCACTACAAATTTTATCAAATGATATTCCTTTGTAACAGTATAGATTATATGTCAAATTATCTAAAAAATTGCATTCTTTAAAGATAAACAGAAGGACCCTTTTCAGGTCGTTGTGATTGGGCTTTATTATTTTGCAGGAATTAGGAATTAACCTTTATTGTGACTCCTGGAGTAATGATTAATTCAGGAGAGAATGCTTGATAGTGATGACATTTTTCCTTCCCTCCCTCTATATATATAACAAATTGTATTAGTTATCTTTCCCCATCTAACCAAGGTCATTGATGATGAACAATGAGAGTACCCAGTGGTGGATCCAGAAATTTTCATAAGTAGGGGCCAACTGACTGCCTTAAGAGGGGTCCAGCTCTGATCATGCTCCAGTGATTTCCTATATAATCAACCAAATTTTTGTCAGAAAAGGGGGCCAACTCTAAAACCGCCTCTGGAACCAGTTTACTTCAATGTAAACAAAATGCTCTTATAAGTTTTTAAGGAAGTATTAATCTAAAACTCTATAAACTTTATTGGCACCCAAATTAATACCATTCAAATGATGACTGAATGTAAGAATGGGCACTATTTGCTTTTCTCATTGTTGAAGGCCGTACGGTGACATATAGTTGTTAATATCTGTGTCATTTTGGTCTTTTGTTGATAGTTGTCTCATTGGCAATCATACCACATCTTCTTTTTTATACTATTTGTATTGTTTGGTTACCAAACCCTTCAACTTTTGCCTCAAATGATAATGCCTTTTTTTAAAACCATAGATTAATCTTCAGCATTATTTTGCTGTCAAAGCCTGAAAGGTTAAGTGCATGTATGTAAAATCTTGTAAATGTATTAGTAAGTTGTACAAAGTCTTTTGAAGTTACAAGTGCATATAACTTTTAAGAATATTCTCTGATATCATTTTTAGTTAGGGGATAAACTGTCAAACATATATCCTGTTTGAATTAAAAGTTTTTTGGAGGTCATGAAATTTTTGCAAAACATGATAGAAAATACAGGTAGATAAAAAAAAAAAAAGCCATGTTAATTATACTGATAATTTTTAAATCCAATATTTAACAACCAATACAAGCAGACATTGTTCAAACACTATCGACAAGTGAAGGTATTTCTAATGAAAATTTTATGACACTGTAGTATTGACCAAACCTTTATTTAGATGGCTAGGTTAGTTTTGAGTTCCGTCAAATTAAGGACAGAAATAAAAAGGTTAGTCAAAGTCAAAAAATTTTCAATCATTCATAAATCGTGATATAAATGCAAAAAGGAAATTCTTCAAAGTCAAGTAATTTTATAAAATGAGAACATATGTGTACTTATAAAAACAGTATAACTTGTCACCAGTCAGGTTTGTTGCTTGATCCTCATAGAGTCGAGGAAGACAAAATTGAAAAATTCAAGATAGATTATTTGCATAAGTCCTATCTTTAATTTCTTATTATTTCCTAATGCAAACCCGATTTCCAAGAACTATTTGTTCTATTCTAGTTTTAAAATCAAAAGAATTTAGGAGATCCCATTCATTCATGGAATAGACATCTATTTTATTAAGTTTATTTTCACAAAGAATTACCTTTTGGTAGTGTTGATTGTTTTTACTACATGTGTATATTAGCCAGGTCTTTAAACTTACTTAAACAGGTTTTTTTCTAAAGATATTTCTATAGTCGTGTATTAGACCACCATAATTCAGCTTACACACAGTATCTATAATTGATTACATAATTTGTATGATTATCATGATCTTAAGTTAAAATTTAAATGCACAAATTACTTATCAGAATCATCTCAATGTTTGTTAAAATTGGTTGAATAAAGTTATTGTCAAGCTTCCATCAGATTGATAGTATTCACGGATTAAAGTCAATTTGTATAGTCTTTGATCGTTTAACTGAAATCTTTAGATTAGTATTTGAAACTAGCTTGCTGTTAAGGAAATGGTTTTCTCCCGTTTAATGTTGATTTTACTTAAATTGCTTAATTAATTCCCAGATTTCAAAGTTTCATCTGAAATGGCTGTAAATGCTGTCAAAACAGTTCAGATAAAAAAAAAAGTTTTAAAGTCAAATTGTTTGGTTGAACACTTTAATATACAAACAAAAACTATACCAAGCTTTACATACAGACACCCTACCTATTCATGCAGACACACCTGGAATTAGAAGACATGCATGATAAGACAATTGATATGTTAAGGCAAACAATTTAATGTTGGTTGACCTGTAGATATCTTTACTCGGTTTGTTTCTTGCTAGTTTGCTTTCTCCTTGAAGTTTACACCTCTGAGACATCTTTGTGTGTCAATAAAATTGAGAATTGTTTAGCCTTAAATGTTTTGTTCCTTATTTTGTACATACATGTACATTGCATGAATTCTATCTAACCTACAGTCACCACAGATCATAATAATATGCCAGTTATTTGTTTAAACTTCAATAAAACGGATTATGAATATGGTTTTTGCCTAAAGATATGATTATTAAATTGTTCAAAAGCTTAAGTCAGACATTTTTGTGAGTCATAATATTTTGTGACTTTTAACATTGGAAATAGAGACTAAAATATAAATATTGTCTGTCCGTGTTGTCTGCAAGGTCAAAAGGTAATTTTATTTTGTTTGCTTTCCTGTTCAAGTACAAATTTAAATGAAATTAGTTTTTAAAGAAATGTAAGATTTTATTTGGTATGGTATACATATAACTGATCAAACAAGCATGTTTGAATAAATAGGCATACATCCTAAACATCAAAGAGACATGATAAAACTTAAAAAGACTCTAGGACGGCAACATACAGTTTTCAACTTTAATTTTTTGTTTATTTATTCTTATCCAATTGGATAAACCGTTCCAGAGCACCTGAGATCACACCCAGTTATTGGAGGGGTTTATGTTTTGAGTTCTGATTTTTTTCTGTATTGTTTTGCAAACTGTTGTTTGTCCTCAACATGTTTTTATGATGCCATTGCATTGTCATTTCTCGTGCCTCTTATTTATTTTCGAAAGAAATGTATCTATCTTTAAACAATTTTCAATTGAGAAGTGCCATATGTAAAATCAGAATCAGTGTACATGATCTCAAAATAGAAAGAGACAGGTATAAAACTTTATATATAGATAGAGACCAAAGGCTTTGTAAAAAATGTACTTTAAATCAGGTTGAAGATGAACAACATTTTATAACTAGTTGTCCAGCATACAAAAAATTATAGGGAAATATTTTTCAAGGAAATAAACTGTTCTTATTTTATATATCTCTCAAATGAGGCAAAATTTGTTTGGTTATTTTCTAATGAAAATTTGTCTGTACTTAAATATTTCGGGAGCTGTATTATTTCATGTCTAAATGTTAGACGAAATGTTAATTAATGTATGTAGTAAGAATGATAATTGTAATGATTTTATAGTTCTGATCCTGCCTGGAATAAAATGTATGTGATTTTTATAGAATGAAGATAATAACATCTGTCTGAACTTTTTAATGTTTCATTTTAATATATAAAAATGTTTTTCTGTTACAAATCATGATGTATTGTTTTATGCGTACATGAAGAGCCTTCATTGGAATAATAAATATTCTTATTCTTATTCTTATATTATAAGTTTTAAACTCTTGTCTATTCTATTATTTATTTTCCAAGCATGAACCAAGAAGAAGGCTGATTTAGGAATCCATGTAGCACTATTATTGTATCAGGAATCAACAAAAATGGCATTCACAATAAGTACTGTAACTAAAATGGGAAAAAAATAATGCCAGCTTTAGTCTGTTCAAAGACTTAATGAATCTAGAAGCATGACTAAAACAGTTTTAAAAATAGTATTTTTAATTAATTAAGCATAACTTTGATAAAAACTCACTAAAACATCAATAAACTTAAGCATATGTTTTTTTCTCATAATAGGTTTGACCTTAGAATCTATAAACAATCAGTCATTAAATATTTCTTTATTTCTTACAGGGTGTTCAAGAGGATATTAAAACTTTACAACAGAATGTCAACAACATCAACGACTTATGCAAACAACTTCTGGTGGAGGCGGAGCCTAATTTCGGTGAACGTCTGGTGACAGAAATAAATAGTTTGAACGAAAAGTGGGCACAAACTGTAAAACTTGCTCAGGAACAAAATACACGTTTAAAAATGGCATTAAAAACTAGTGAATCGGTTTATAACAGAATTAAGGAATTAAACGAGTGGCTTGAACCAATCAAAGAAGACATTTCTAATAAGGACTATTCTGTGGAAAATCCTAATGACTTGAATGTCAAAAATAAAAAGTTCAAGGTCAGTATTTATATTTGCATAAAGACCTAGTGATATCTATGATATCCATACTAATGAGATATCTGTTGGTTTATATGATAAACATTACTCAAGAGGTATCTTTTTATTCATATAATATCCTTTAATGTAGAAATATCATTTGGTTTATATATCACAATATATTATTGCTTTCTACAAATACTGTCATTCATTAGGAAAATGATAAGAACAAATACTTTTACAATAATAAAAAAACAAACTTTAAAAATATTTATTTCAAGACTAAAGAACAGTTTTGCTTTGAAATTGTCAATTAAAAGTGATGGACTAGCTATACATATATATCTACCTGAATTTCAGACATGAGTATTGAGCGAAAATAATAACTGTAGATTCAGTCATTTTCATTGGTAACAATTTTCATGGATTGAGGAAAACCTGTAATTTGGTAGAAACAATGTATTTGATTTCAGGGTTTTTGCCAATCTCTGCGTACAAAAACTTAACACTGTGTGTTTTTATGCTCCACTTAGGGGCATTATGTATTTTGGTTGTGTGTCTGTTCGGTTGTCTGTCTGTCCAACCTCAGGTTAAAGTTTTTGGTCAAGGTAGTCTTTGATGAAGGTGAAGTTCAATAAACTATATTCTTAGTACATATGTTCCCTATGTTATGATTTTTATACGACCGCAAAATTTGAAAAATTTTTCGTCGTATATTGCTATCACGTTGGCGTCGTCGTCTGCGTCGTCCTCGTCGTCGTCCGAATACTTTTAGTTTTCGCACTCTAACTTTAGTAAAAGTGAATGGAAATCTATGAAATTTTAACAAAAGGTTTATGACCACAAAAGGAAGGTTGGTATTGATTTTGGGAGTTTTGGTCCCAACATTTTAGGAATTAGGGGCCAAAAAGGGCCCAAATAAGCATTTTCTTGGTTTTCGCACTATAACTTTAGTTTAAGTTAATAGAAATCTATGAAATTTTGACACAAGGTTTATGACCACAAAAGAACGGTTGGGATTGATTTTGGGAGTTTTGGTTTCAACAGTTTAGGAATTAGGGGCCAAAAAAGGGCCCAAATAAGCATTATTCTTGGTTTTCGCACAATAACTTTAGTTTAAGTAAATAGAAATCAATGAAATTTAAACACAATGTTAATGACTACAAAAGGAAGGTTGGTATTGATTTTGGGAGTTTAGGTCCCAACAGTTTAGGAATTAGGGGCCAAAAAGGGACCCAAATAAGCATTTTTCTTGGTTTTCGCACCATAACGTTAGTATAGGTAAATAGAAATCTATGAAATTTAAACACAAGGTTTATGACCATAAAAGGAAGGTTGGTATTGATTTTGGGAGTTTTGGTCCCAACAGAATAAGGGGCCCAAAGGGTCCAAAATTAAACTTTGTTTGATTTCATCAAAATTGAATAATTGGGGTTCTTTGATATGCCGAATCTAACTGTCATGACTGTGTATGTAGATTCTTAACTTTTGGTCCCGTTTTCAAATTGGTCTACATTAAGGTCCAAAGGGTCCAAAATTAAACTTAGTCTGATTTTAACAAAAATTGAAATCTTGGGGTTCTTTGATATGCTGAATCTAAAAATGTACTTAGATTCTTGATTATTGGCCCAGTTTTCAAGTTGGTCCAAATCGGGGTCCAGAATTAAACTTTGTTTGATTTCATCAAAAATTGAATAAATGGGGTTCTTTGATATACCAAATCTAACTGTGTATGTAGATTCTTCATTTTTGGTCCTGTTTTCAAATTGGTCTACACTAAAGTCCAAAGGGTCCAAAATTAAACTTAGTCTGATTTTAACAAAAATTGAAATCTTGGGGTTCTTTGATATGCTGAATCCAAAAATGTACTTAGATTTTTTATTATGGGCCCAGTTTTCAAGTTGGTCCAAATCAGGATCTAAAATTATTATATTAAGTATTGTGCAATAGCAAGTCTTTTCAATTGCACAGTATTGCGCAATGGCAAGAAATATCTAATTGCACAATATTGTGAAATAGCAAATTTTTTTTTAATTAGAGTTATCTTTCTTTGTCCAGAATAGTAAGCAAGAAATATCTAATTGCAAAATATTGTGCAATAGCAAGATTTTTTTTTAATTGGAGTTATCTTTCTTTGTCCAGAATCAACTTAAATCTTTGTTATATACAATATACAATGTATATTCACTTTTTACTACCAACTGATAAATTAAAATAATCTTTACCATTCAGTGATAACAAGCAGTTTTTTTACATCTTAATATTTTATGATGTATTTAAATGAGTAGTTATTGTTGCAAACTCCATTAGAAATTTTAATTGAGATTAGTTTTGGAATAAGGGAAAGGGGGATGTGATTAAAAAAATTGGGTTCAATTTTTCTCATTTGAAATTTCATAAATAAAAAAGAAAATTTCTTCAAACATTTTTTTGAGAGGATTAATATTCAACAGCATAGTGAATTGCTCTAAGAGAAAACAAAAATTTTAAGTTCATTAGAACACATTCATTCTGTGTCAGAAACCTATGCTGTGTCAACTATTTAATCACAATCCAAATTTAGAGCTGAATCCAGCTTGAATGTTGTGTCCATACTTGCCCCAACCGTTCAGGGTTCAACATCTGCGGTCGTATAAAGCTACGCCCTGCGGAGCATCTGGTTCTAATTTGAATGTCAAATTAGAGTTTTGACCCCAATTTCACAGTCCATTGAACATGGTAAATGGTAGTGTGAGTGGAGCATCCATGTACTATGCACATATTCTTGTTTTTGAAAATTACAGTGACTTGACTGTTAGAGTTGCTATTCAGCAATTGCAACTCATTCAAAATTTTGACCAAATTGCAATTTGTTTTATTAAACCAAATTGCTCATCTGGTCAAAATATTGAACAAAATGTTCAGCCAAAATGTGAAAGTGCAAGGTGATGAAATAAAACATACTCACAATCATATAAGACTTTAACTCCACTTTAATGATGTTGTGAAAAAGTGAGTCTATCAGTTTGTATAGGTATATTATAGTCATTTCCATGGTGAAGGAACTGTCATTATTTTGAATTGCTATAAAAATGTCCAAACTAAGCTTTCATATAGTTTTTCTTTCTAAAAGTATTCTATATTCATAAGAATGAGATATCATTTTAAATAAAACATCATATATTCAGTAAAATATGTGTGAAATAACAATATGCTCTTGATAAGTTTCCATGGGGAGATAACATAAGATATTATTCTTTTGAATAAAGACTTTTTGAAAGAAAAAATTATTATCTCCCCATGGACACTTCCTACAAACATATTGCAATTTTACACATATTTTACTGAATATGAAATGTTTTAATTCACATAATGTCTGATTCTTATGAATATAGAATACTTTTAGAAAGAAAAAATTATGTGAAAACTTAGTTGGACATTTTTATAGCAATTCAACATAATAACAGTTCCTTCGGCATGGAAATGACTATAAATTATCTATACAAACTGATAAACTGATTTTGTCACAACATCATTAAAGTGGAGTTAAAGTCTTATAGGATTGTAAGTATGTTTTATTTTATCACCTTGCACTTTCACTACTTGACTGTGGTTTTCTACAGCAGTTAGTTGAAATTTCTTACCAGTTGAACAATTTGATTTTATAAAACAAATTTCAATTTGGTCAGAATTTTGAATAAGTTGCAATTGGTGGATAGCAACACTTACAGTCAAGTCACTGTAAATGAATGATATATATTTTTCAGATTTTGAAGACAGAGGTGACCTCTAAAGAGGACGAAGTAAACAAAGTGAATGAAGAAGCCAATGAAATGTTAAACTGTGCTCCATCAGGCTCGTTACAGGAATTAGCTCGAGCTCTGATGAGACTCAATGCTCTGTGGACGGATGTTTACAATAGGGTGGATCATTACTCACAACTCTTCTCTTCCTCTGAAACTCAGTGGAAAAAATGGAAAGGTTAGCATACAAGTATAATCATTATGAATGGTCTTATACCAATTTTAACAGATTTTGTTGGTAAATCATGAATTTAATTGTTACTGAAGTCAAAAAAATTATAGTCTTGTATGCAGATTATGGCAAAACCAATCACAAAAAATGAAGTATCTCTGAAAAAACATTGTTTCCGCAATCCATTTAAAAAATAACAAATCCACATTATCATCTGGCATGTCTTCAAAATTATTTTTTTCATTATTTTTCATAATATTGATGGTTAACCGAGTCTCTTAAAAAAGGATATTTTAACAGAATTAATGAATGATTTTATATAGTATAAAATATCAATTGATTTTATGTACTGTGATGTGAATGCATTTCTTGTTAAAATTGTATATTTAGCCTACATACATAGATTTTCTATAAATTTTCTAGAAGTTGCATATATAGAGTTAAAAAGAAAAAGGTGACATCAAAGAAAAAAATGTACCATCAAATGAAATGCAAAGGTTTACAATACAATATAACAAAAAACAAAATGGTATCATCTGTAACCACTGCTATTGGAAAACTGTTGAGTTGTATTCTAATTTATAGGTATGTTGGATGAAGAGAAGAGACATTTGGGTACTTTTGAACGGAAAGTGAAGAAATCCCGGGGGTTTAGTTCTGATGCTGAAGACATTTCAGAGGAACTTGATGTAAGTAAGAGAAAAACCCACTTATTGTCTGACAAAATTTTTGAGACAATATTTATATCTCTGAAGATTTACACGTTGAGTCAATTTTACAAGATTCAAATTCTAAGTTCTTTCTACATATTATAAAAGTTTTTGTCTCCAGATAATAATATGTGTTTCTTTCACAAGATTTTGCATTTGCTTTAATCATTTGATTTCTGTAAGTATTAGCAATATCAACAAATCATTTTTTCCCAAGTTTGCATGCATGTCCTTTAGGACATGAAAATTTAGTCAATTTGGCCTTACTATTTACACTGAATTTGGACCAGAAAATTCAATCATTTTGGCCTTACTATTTACACTGAAATTGGAACAGAAAATCCAATCATTTTGGCCTTACTTTTTACACTGAATTTGGAACAGAAAATTTAATCACTTTGGCCTTATGATTTACATAGAATTTGACTTTTTAGCGCTGTGTCAGTTTTCAAGGTTTGACACAGGTTAATTCTATTTCCATAACCTTTAAGCTAAATTTAAAATCAAATGACAGAATGTACTTTGATTTGATGAAATATTTTATATTTATTATGTAACTATGTCGTGTGTAATAAAACTCATTGTGTGTTGTCTGCCGCATGCAGCTACAGTGAGACAATTCTGAATGGAATGATGATATAAATAGTCCTAGTTGGATGAAGGTAGTTCAGTCTAAGCTTCCGTCCTGGAATTTAAACGATGGATAACAAAAAGAAAATTTGAAAATATTTCAAAAGTGAATATAAAAAAGTCTGTGCATTTCAAGGTTAAAAATCCATTGTATAAGCATATCCTGGAATTTATAATCTGTGGATAACCAAAAGAAAAATTTAAGTATATTGAAAGTGAATGACAAAAAAGTCTGTGCATTAAAAGGCTTTTAATATACGTTTTGGTTTGATATACCTTTCCAAAGCCTTTTCAGTTGTGCTGGACAACAGAAAGCAGGTTTTTGAAAGAAAATTGTACAACATATTGGAACACATTTGACTAAAAGATTAAATAAGCTAATGAAGTAGCTTGATATTTTTTGTTGTTTAGGATATTGAAACCAGCTTGAGGGACCATACATTAGAGAAGAAGACCGCCCTGTGTCAGTTAGGACAAGATCTGATGGCTAACTCAATCATGACTGAAGTGATCAAAAAAGAACTAGAGGATCACTCCAATCAGTGGAATTCTTTGGACTTTCAGGTAACAGTTTTGATGATTATTGTCATCATATTGTATCATATTGAAATGGTATATTTTAAATGGGCCTCTATATATAATTATATCATATTATAAGTACGTCTGAACCAGTGACAACTCTACAACAGATTTATCCATCTGATCACTAGCAGTGATGGTGATACATGGCTGTGTACATTCTATATATACAACTCTTCTAAACATCAGCTCAACAATGTTAGGTCTGTAAAGTTGCTTTTGCAAATTTTTTGTTCTCTTGCCGGGATTTGAACTAATGCTACTGAAATATCGTGACACCAAATCACCATTACTGTATCCGGCGGGCTCGACCACCTGGGCTTCACAAAAAATAAAGATGAAGATTATATATATAACAATTTGATAATGCCTTCCATGTTATTATGTTATAAAGATAAATGTAACTATCTATGGGTTAGTTGCCATTACTTCTATACATAAAATTATTCTGGGGTTAGCAAAGATTTTAATTGTTAACCTATATCATTCAGTCATACTGAAAATGCTTTCTTAAGCACCAACACAAATTATTTTAAGTTTGTTTCTTTATAATTTGAATTGATAAATAAGTTTCTGCAATTGAAAAGATTTTGTTTTGCACAAAATGTGTTAATTGAAAAACTCATATCATTGAGAATTTAAGAATAAAAGCACCATAAAAAAGAATTATTTTGCACAAATGAAATTGAACTGATTAAAAAAAAACTAAATGAAAGGAATAGCTTCTTCATATAACATTTTAGGCAAGGGAGAGAATTCAGGACTTAGAACAGTCAATAAACAAATCCCAATCAATAGAGAAACAGATTTTAGAGATGTCCAGTTGGATGTCTGATGTTAGAGACATGTTACAACAGAGGCTAGATGCAGATGTACTCGCTGGTGATGTTCCTGAGGAATATCAGGTAAATATATAAACAATTGAAAATTGTCAGGTTAATTATAATGACTTAGTTGACATCAATATTAACTAATTTCAACTTATGTCATATGAATACAGAAATGAGTGACTGGTGGAAAATAATGTTTATCCAACTCACTAATTCATGTATATATCAAAAATTTAGTCTTCCGTGCATGATTTCATCTTTTCTTACGCTAAAATATCATATAATTGTCAGTTTATCTTTTTGTCTCTCTCTGTATGATTTAACAAATATGGCATCTCATTAATTGAGTGTTTTGAAGCCGTAGTTTAACGATTGTCACCTTATAATAAACAATCAATAAAGAAGCATGGATAATGAGCATGTGTATAACATTTACAATCAGATAATAGTTGATTTCAATGACAGATCCATGTGTATTGTGATCACCGGATTTTTACAAGAAGGGTCACGCTAAGGTCACTTGCGTATGCAAAATACTAAGGCAAATTGCTTCCTGGAAGCAAGCAATTATAAAAAAGTAATCTTCTTCTAAATGTGGACTAATTAAAGAATTTTCTTCAAGAAAAAGTATATGTACATAAGTTTTATAATGAAAACTATATATAAAAAACATATGCATCATTTTTTTAGCTCACCTGGCCCAAAGGGCCAAGTGAGCTTTTCTCATCACTTTGCGTCCGTCATACGTCGTCGTCGTCGTCGCAAAAATTGTTTCTATTTCAGTCTTTAAATGAAGAAGTAAAGCAACAAGAAGATTTATTAAAAGAGTTGGAGAAAGTATCAAAAGATTACAAGGCACAAGGGAATGTTGAGGGATACGAAAGATTGGAAAACCAGATTAGTCTCCTCAATGTATGTTATCTATAAAGTATAAGTTACAGATTATTTTATAAGTTTTTGTTCTCAATTCATTCTATCCAGTTAGTGCAATCTGTATGAGTATTTAAACTAGCTTTTTTTCTAGGACAGTCTATACTTTTTAAAATTGTTTTTTTTTTCTGTTGCTGGCTTATACAGCTGCTGTTCTGTTTAAAATGTATGACTCATAATTCTGAAATATGTTGTTATACAACTTTGACAGCTCTAATGTCCTTCCGGAAATTAAAAAATATAAAAATTGATAAAATTGCAGAAATTAGATGGGTTGATATTGTCATTATATCTATGCTATAAACTAAATATATATTGTGCTCTTAAATTTCCATAAGTGGCTATAAAATACAACAAAATATTAATTATAAGATCATCTCAGCTGTAGAAAAAGTGTATTAATTGTTAGTGCAGAATTTTTGTGCAGTTCATTTAAATTTTAAAGCATGAACAATTTATGTAAATATAGGATTATCTCCCTTTGACTATAGTAAATGATTGAAAGAGAAGTGTCTTATCTGTAAAATTCATGTACTGCACATTGTACACTGTACAATTTAACAATTAAATGTCAATTTTAAGCATTGTTTGTTTTTAAATCTACCTAAATGCTCTGAATAAGAAGACACAAAAACTGTTATTTATTTTTGCAGAAAAATTTCGAGGAAGTGATGTTAAAATTCAACAAGTTTCAAAGACCAACAGATTTCGATCCTAAATTAGGTCTCGTCCAACGAGAATTAAGTAATATTGAGGAGAGATTACATTTACTGGATATTAGGACAGATGACCCGGAGGCATTACAGAGTACTCATGATCACTGTATGGTTAGTAATAACTTTTGGGGTTTTGGGCACATGTATTTAATTTTGTGTCCTCAAATTTCAACAGTTGTGTTAATGATTGTGTTAATGAATTGTTTTTTCAATTATTTGACTTTTTATATACACGAAATTACTTCTTTTTCATATTTATGGATAAGCAGAAATGTGAACACAGTTTTAATAAACTTGTACCTACTCGCTGGGAATTCTGCAATGAATTTTTAGCACATATGCAAAAATTGGTTTAAATTTTTCTTATATAATCCACTGTTAAAAAAATGGTAACATATTTTGATCAGAAAAGAATGGACCATACAGTAAATAAGTAATGTATTGGTGACAAAACAAATAAAATATTTGCAGTCTTGGCATTTTTGGTGTTTTTAAAATGGTGCAATAAGACTTTTTTCTAATCAATTGTATAGAAGATATTTATTTCCAATTACTGTATATATTGAATTGTAAAAACATATTATATTTTTTTTAGAAATTCTACAAAACCATGAGTGAGTTGAAGACTGAAGTAGAACATGTGATAAAGACAGGCAGACAGATTGTTGAGAAGAAACAAGTTGACTTTCCTGACAAACTCAGTAAACAGTTGGATGCTATTAAACAGCTGTACAATAAACTAGGGATACAGGTGGGTACATTGAAGCATAATAGAAAGGATTTATTTTTTATGAACCTTTCTGATGTATTTCAGAACTCAGAGCAGGATATTTTCACAAATTTGCAGGGTATTATTTTTAAGCATCATAAGTAGATTTTTCTGAATTTCATAACTTTTTTACAGGTACAAAATGAAGAACTTAAACAACTTTTGTGTTTCCTAATTTGAATTTTTATTTAAAAAAATCATATGCTGTTTATCTTGGCATAAAGTCTTTGAGAATTAAAAGTGCATATTAAATTATTTTAGGAAAATATTCATAATAATAGAAGAAATATGATAATTAAATCTGTTGTAAATTTTGTTTTTATGTAGGTTACAAAAGGAAAGAATACCTTGGACAAAGCCTTAAAGATTTCTAAAAAGTTACACAAAGAAGTAAATTCTATACAGAAATTTATAAACACAGTGAATGAAGAGTTAGATACAAGGGACAAAACTCCCATTGCTAAGAATTCTGAAGCTACCTTGTCCTACATAATTGTAAGTATTTAGTAGGTCATAGGAATACACTCTTAAAAGAAAATTGATGTGTGTATTTGCTTTTGCTTACAAGCAAAATACTGTACTGTTAACAGGTGGCTAAGTAATGTTAATGCTTGTTGTGTCTATTGGGCCATATGTTTCTTGTGCAAAGTGTGTTTACTATTATCAGAGATTTCAATTACATCTGCTCAAAAAGTTTTATTTTGATACATATTAGATTGGATTTAATCAAATCTATACTTGGATTATTATTATTTTAGTTAAACTTTCTTGGTATATTTTGAAAATTTAATTTATTTTGTAATCTCCCAGAAAAAAGCATTGGAAGATGAATGTATTTCAATGCTATTTGTTTGTGAGAGTGAGTTTGATTTATTGACATCATATATTTTGAGGTACTGGTAGTAAAATCCACCATTTACCTTTTATAATGTGCAACATGCTTTTAGTCTGTAAAAGTGATTTTGATTATAATTTGAGGTTGTAAAATCCATCACTTAACCTTTTTGAATGTGCAACCTAAGTTTTTTTTCTCAAAATTCAGTTAGATACAGAGTTAAGCAACTGCATAAGAATAGTAATAACTATAATGTATTTCTATACTTCCCAAGGTTAGTCTTAGATTTTACAGTCATAATATCCATTTTCCAACTCTCTTCTATGTAGCATGAGAACTCAATTTGTGACAATAAAATCAATGATTGACGTCGGCAAGTATTGAAATTATATAGTTTTTCCACAATTACTCCATAACATTTATTCACGCTCAAATGTCAAAGGGGACTTTAGATTTGCACTATGTCTGTCTGTCTGCAGATATGGATTTAATATTTGTGGTATTGTTTTATCATGTCAAGTTACAGATCAAGTTTAAATTTTGTTCATGTCTGATGATTTGTGCAGAGTTATGGTCCTTGGACTTAGAAAATTCACTTGAATAATCAGTTTTCTGCACTGTTTGTGTCATTCTTAAAGATAGTGATTTGATAATTGGTATATAGTTTTATCTTGACAAGTTACAGTTCAAGTTTGAATGTTGTTCCAGTCTGATGATTTTGTGCAGAGTTATAGTCAAATTCACTCAAATAATCAGTTTACACCTTTACACCTTAGCAATTTGCTCCTTTACAATGAATTTTTAACTGGTAGGGCACTATGTATTGCCATGCAATACTCATAGAATGCTTGTTTATTTCAGTCTGTTCAGGAAGAAATGACAAAGAGTCAGTCTAAACTCCCGAACACCAGAGATCTCGTATTCCAGTTACAGGAACTAGCAGAAGATGAGGAATTATCTGAAGCTAGACAAACTGTAGAAAATCTGTCTGAACGATGGGCTGTACTAGCTGAAAGACTAGTTTACAGACAGGGGCAGATACAGGTATGGGATACATGATCTTAGGGCTATTACATTAAATTGTATGTGGGAGGGTAGGAAGGGACTCTCAAAATATCCCTACAACCAAGAACGTACAATAATAAAACTTCGTTCCACATACATTTTAATGGAAAAGTCCTTACTGAAAACATTTGATATTGAAAAATTTAGACTAAAATTACCTGTACCAATTTCGAAATACATAAGGTGGATTCAAAGTGAAACTAAGAAAAGAAAAAAATAACATGAGAGATAAAAGTTTCCTTTTTTATTGTTTGTAAAGTTTTCATTTGGTAATAAAATAGGACCTTTTTTTTACATCTTTGTTTCTTGTTTATCAGACAAAGTAATTAAAATGGAAATTTAGCGTAGAACAACTTTCAACATTTTGTTTGTAGGCAGAAGTAGCAGCTTTAGAAAAACTGTTTATTACTTTCCAAACTGCCATAATGAATGTAAAGGAATGGTTAGCTAAAGCTGAGAATATACTGACCACTCAAATACCAGGTCACAGTCAGTTCTCAGATGCACAGAAAGATCAATTTAGGGTAAGTAAAGCAAGCTATGAGAAATCAATTTTTACTAGGGGTGTCAACTCGGCGAAGATTTACTAGACGAGTACTCGTAAGTTTTTACGAGCAATACTCTAGTACTCGCTCGGAAAAACATCTACAAACTGGAAACACAAACTTATACCCATTTTACCTATTGTGGGTCATTCATTGTCTTAAAAATATAGACGTAAAACCCTCAATACTCTTACATATGACTAGGTTATAGTCCCAGGAATTGTATACCATAATTAATAGCTCATTTGCTGCATGTACTTAATACTAAAACTGACAATAATCTAATCAATTAATTAATAAACATCTATAGAAACTGTAAACTCAAACAACAGTATTTGTGAACCATATAAAAACACATTTAGTGACATATTATAGGCTTCTATCAACAGAAACTCTACCAACACAAAATTAATGAGATGTCAGTTCAGCAGTTCTTTATTTGTAAGGTTTATTGATGTATAAACTCTGCCTTTAAATTCTTAATTTTAAATGTTTTCAACTGTTTGAATGTCATTAATAGTTTGCATCTGTGTTTTTATTTATTATTGTAGAGACTGCAGATGGAAATGAATGAATTAGGCAGCCAGGTAGATGAAGTCCGTGAAACGGCAATAAATATAATGAATCGTAGTGATAGATACCATAAAATGGTGGAACCAGAACTGACTCACCTTAACCAAAGATGGGAAGAGGTATCCCAAAAAATCAAGGTAGAACTAACAAACATAACATCAGTGGAGGTAGTTAAGAGGGTGAAAACTAACATGCTTTAATTAAAATTGGGTAGAGGTACCCTACAAAATTACACAGACTTGCTTATCTCTGAGATAAAAAAGCAATGTTGTCTCAATTTTTATAACTTAAATAGTAAGTTTTCAAATAAAAAAAAATGCATTAACAATTTTTAGTAAATATCATTGCAAAAAGTGTATAGGTATTGAAAAATCTTAACATGAGTTTTTCATTATGTTAAGACCTTACTTAAACTTTGAGATGAAGAAAAGCATTAAAGTTCTTTTTCTTTGCTGTTAGTTATGGTTTTGGTGTTGGGTTTGTGCTTAGTGATTTAATGTCAAGAATTGATATGCTATATCCTTTCTCTCCCACCTTTTAGATGTTGTATAATTTATTAGAAATAAGTAATAAAGGTTGAAAGATGTACCAAATTTACCCAGGGTTTAAAGCTTCTTTTTATGGTTAGCCTTAATATCTTGTTCATTATTTGTTATTCTGAATCTTCACAAGTGGTATGAGCTCATTTTAACTATCAGTGTTTTAGTATCTCCTGAGCTGCCAGGTGAAGGGGATATAGAGCACAAACAGGGAATATGAGCTTAAACCCATGTGAAGCCAAAATAGCAATTATATTATTATACTTGATTGTCCTAATTTCTACATTAATTACCATTCTGATCTTCATTTCAGGCCTTATATACCCTGTTAAGTTAACCAATCAAATTAGTCAGGATATTTAATTCCATTAAAATGTTAATCTTTGTACAATTGATAATACAGAATCTGAAGCGTTTGGATGATTAAAAATTGTATATTTCAGGATAAACAGAAAGCTATGACTGTGATACCAGAAATAACAGAAATCAAACGTGTAACTGTTGCTCATGTGTCATCATCACCACTTCGTAACTCATCTCCTGAACGTAAATCCAGAACTCCAGACAGATCTCGCTTTTCACCAGATCGTTCATCTGAATCTTCGGAAAAAGCACCCACACCACCCAGACGTACGTCTGCATCATCAACACCTCGTAGTTCTGTCTCACCGACTTCACCCATGTCACCATCACGAATCACCACCTCACCATCATTTAGTACACCATACTGTGATATTACTGATGAAGAATTTCAAGAACTTTATGATAAAGTGTTGAAAGACATTGTTGTGTTTGATCATAGCCTAGTCAATAAAGGGGAGTTAACCAAAGCTGAAGCTACAGGAAATGTTGAACATATGATTCAGGTATGTGGTTTGGTTATGTCAGCTATAGAATCTTTATTAGTACACACAATTTTTCAAAAATTGCTCTAATTGATTCATGACCATATTACAAAATAAGAGAAAAATAATTTGCTATCCCATCAAGGGAAGATAATTTAAGATGTTTTATTTTGATTATATTACATATCCAAATAACTTGGTTAAGTTTATATAACTTTATGTTTCTAAACAGGATTGATGGTTTGAAATTAAATTCACATTTGTTTATTGGTAAAATGTATTGGTGTTATGACAAGACTTTTTTTATTGTAGTTTAGTTTTGTAACTTTCAGAACATAATGAAACAAATAACTGAAGGTTAGACTTGTACATTATATTATGCATGATTTTATGTAGAAGTACTATTGTAATTTTCATTAATTCTTTAAAGATAACGGATTTTCATGTTCTTTTATTAATTATTATAAATTAAATCAAAGAGCAGTACATAAAAGGAGTAGGGGAAAAAAGATTTCAAGATAAAAAGTGAAGTAAAATAATCAAGACTGATATCAACTCGTACCATTTTGCAGAATATGGAAGATGAAGAAAGACAATTACAGATATCAGTGAGTGATGTATCTGACAAGGGCAGACAACTCTCACACAGTATTGACTTGTCAGATCATGATAAAGCTATCCGTATCTATAGACAAGTGGAAGATTTAAAGGTGAGATTTTAAAATACTATAAATTGAATGTGTTTGGTGCAAATTTTCTTTGGTAAAGATGAAGCACAAATGTATAGCCATGTCTTAAATACACCTCAATGCTAATAAGGGGGAAGGATTCTATTTGTAGTCAATTTGTTTTAATATTAAGTCCTGGTTTGTCTGAATAGCACAATGATAGTTACTCATTTATATGTTTCATATCCCTCTAAAGCAAAAGTTAAACAATACTATTATGTCTGAGAACATTATTGTTTTAATATATTTTCCCCGTTTTCTTTTTCTTTTATTTTTGTGTGTTGAAGGGATTTACAAAGCTAATACTCTAAAAATGAATAGAATGCATGCAGATATTTTGACAAATCTGACCCAATAGAAAATTAAATCACGACAGAAATAAATACATTTCAAATTTATTCTAGACCAAGTGGAATAGTGTAAAGACTAGTTCTGAGAACAAGAAGCATACAATGAGAGTTGTCACACCTAAATGGGTTCATTTTAATGAAGATCTCCAGGAAATCCTTGCTTGGTTAGACAACATAGATCACCAACTTCAGTCAGCAGATTCTCAGAAAGTCAAGGTAAATGAATTACAAGATACCATGCATGACAGAACTGTTACATCTACTTAATTTTGACTTGTGTCAGCAATGAGGAAAGTAGGTCTTTTAACTATTCAACTGTGTCCTTCCATTTGAAAGATGTTCAATGGTTAGAAAACATTTGTCAAACTTTACTTGGCTTCTATGAAAGGGAATAATTTTATATTTTGTCTGCAGCTGGATAATGTTTAGTTGAAGGTTGCCTGCCAATAATTTTGAATTTAACAACACTTATTGTACAAGGAAAATTCTAATTAATCTGTTTTTAGCTTCTATTAAAAAGAAACTATTTTATATATAGTCTGGAGCTTGATAATGTTGAGTTGAAGCAATGTAAGCAAGTTTTATATTAGCCTATTATTTTCCATATGATAATCTTCATACTTGATGTTCTCAGTATAAAAAAAAAACATAGCTTCTTTAAATTTGATAATGGTTAGCCTAACTGTGTGCTCATCTACTTTCTTTTGTCTATTAAATAAATTTGTTGGTATGTGTATTATTGTTCACTAAAAAGCAAGAGCAGTGGTATTAATTGTTAGCAGTTACTCATGCACTTTAAACTCAGTAACTTGTGTTTACAACAAAAGCAACACTTGTTTTTAAATACTAAACAGATTTTATGATGCAAACATACTTTAAATACATCAAACTATCACTGACATGAAGCCATTATTCAGAGATTTTTGTCCATGAATTAATTAACTCTAATGATATTGCCAATAATACCGTAAACCATTTGTGTAGTCTTTCCTTCAAACTGAGATACTAATTACAACTTCAAAGTCACTGCTCCATGATATGATAGACTACATTATGGAAGGGTAAAGTAATTAATAGTATACAAATGTCGTTAACCGTTCAGATATTAAATAGAGGTACACTTGCGCATGTTGAATCGCTGCAGAATCGTGCAGTTTGTTAATTGATCACAGATTTTTAGAAATTGAGTCAAAAGTGGTTTTATCTAACCCTGGATTTTATTACCAGAATGTGAAGTATTTTAATGCAGAACTGACTTCTTTTTGTCATGCATTGCAAGATAGAGTAAGAGATATAGCTGTGAAAGTATAAAAATAGTTGTTTATGATCAGGAGAGACTATTGAGATACTTCTGATATTCATCTGATTTTTACTCATGGTCGGAAAATACTAACCTAAAGATATGCTTTGATTTGCATGCAAACAGATAGCAATAATTTCTGTTGACTTACTTGGGTTAAAGCTCCAGTTTTAGCATTGATTAAACTACTCCCCCCTTCTCTTAAAACGGAGCTATGTTCAACTCACCTTGACCTTTTGTCCATTCAACCAAAAATAGTTTTCGTCAGGAACTACTGAACAGACTGACTTATATTTGGTCAGCAGCTTGACATAGATAATTTGGAAGATTTGAGTGTTCGATTCGCATTCGATTCAAATATTCAATTCGAATTAAATGTACATGTGAACGAGGCATTATAATGTTTTTCTGAAAAATAAGAGAGGCTGGTTTAGCCTTTGATTGAAATTTGAAGTTGCTTTCGACATGAAATAATAATAAAAAAAAAAAACGAAAGTTTGTCTGATAACTTCATCTGCCAATCCAAAAAGGCTGTTATAAGTATTGTGGGACATTTAAGTAAAAAAAAATAATGGATTAAATCAGTATTTTTTTTCAAAAGTTTATCTGTTTTGGTCTTGATTGCTTACTAATTGCGACATTTGTGTTTTCACACTAGTTATAGACACTCAATGATAAGTTATCCTGGGTATTAGATCCATTTCAAAACAAGTTCTTTCTTTCATTGCTCAAATTTTGTCCACATATGTCTCCATTTTACAATTTCTCCAAACAAATAAATATCAAAATTCAAAATGGCCACCATCTGCAGTTTGTGATTATTTATAGTACTACAGCATATACCTCAGAGTCTGTAAAGGTTTAACTCATATTGACTTGAAGATGTGTTACTGAACACACTGAGTTTTGACATTTTTATATGCATCATGCATGTTTTATAGCACCATGTGTATTGTTAGATATTTCTGTATCTTTTATATTATTATTTATCTATCTCTCTTAGGAACTTGATATTAGTTTATATTTTATCTGAGATAAGCTTACTTGCAGATGTATAGACCAGATGTTCTTTTGCTTATATACACCTAATGTATTGATGGGATATTTTTTTTTAACACCAGACAACTATCATTTTTTACTTATTTCTTTCTCAGTATTCTTGCCATTTGTAAAAAGTAGTACTGTTTTTGAGGATGTGTGCTAAGATAAGTTTTTAGGTGTTATAAGCTTGCCATTTATTTAGGCGGTTCCAATTAGAAGAAAAAAATATGTGTGCTATTCCGACTAAGAATAACTTTATGCACATTAAATTTACATTACTGATTGAAAGTTTAAACTTGATAATATTCTTTAGAAATTGTAATCCTTTCCTCCATAATGATGCCTTTTGACCCCACCCCCTATACTCCATAATGATGCCTTTGACTCCTTTGTGTAGTGCCCTAGTTGAAACATGTTGCCAAATAAAAGTCTGTATCAGACTTTATAAATTTTGTATCTAATATCATATGAAATTTGAAATGTATAACTGGTCTACTTAAGGTGCAGTTAATATTCCATTAAAGTAAGCATATTTTCAGCATTTTAGTATGTAAAAAAAATAATTTCATGGAGGTAATGAAATTTGATATTTAAAGTAGAAAAATCTGAAGAAATATCTTAATTTTTTTCAGCTCTAAAATTTAATGGAAAAGATAATGTAATTAATTATCCAGAATTTGTTACTATTTTGTTAATTTTGAACATATGATAATAATGAGTATTTATTGTTTTTATTGTATCTCCTCCACCTGTGTAATTACGCGAGGTCATCATTACTATATAATTATTACCTGGATGATCACTTACAACTTCGTCATCTGCCAGAATTTGGCAGTCGTGTTTTATCTTCAATGTCTTCTGTTGTAATGGTCGATCTTTTTTCGTTTATTCAGTGTAGCTATAGTAATTTTATTTAAGTGGATTTTCGGGAGTGGGTAGCACTTCATGGAATGGTTTTAGTTAGTGCATTATTTCGTAAAAAATCTATAGCCACTGTAGTTTCTTTCGTTTTTAGACTTTATAAACTTGGATTGAAGATTTTTCACTAGTTTATACAAGCTATCATTTACATTTAGAAAACCAAGTTCTGCTGGTTGAAATCATAGTATATGCATTAAAGAATGTGATTGATTCTGTGTTCAGTATTAAATTGATATGGTACTTAAATTCAGTATTGAAGGATAAGAAAAAGGGACATCAGAAAACAGTATAGTATTTTAAAGAAAAGATGAACCAGCAGGTCACCTGTTATAATAGTAAATACTATATAGCTTATTGTTTACATCTTATACAACGTTGAATGTTGCATAACACATACATTTTATTTCAAAAAGGGAAACGAGAGAAGCAATAGCAAGAAGTCTGTTAAACTCATCTTCTATCCAGAAATAAGAACATTTATTTTTTATCTGTTGGAAAACAAGTTCGTAGACACCTTGTGAATAACAGGGCAGGTGATTGTTGCTTATTCTTGTCAATATCAGCAAAATAATATTACAGAAAGGAGAAAAGAACCATTTACACTGAAAGAGAATTCTGTGTTTTATCTGAATGATATCGCAGGTGTGTTCTATTCATTAGAAAAAAAGTGGTTGTAATCATAGGAATATGAAGGTTTATAACATTGAATGAAGAAGCAGTTATGAAATTTTGTAAGAATTTAGCTTTTTCATTAGGAATCAAAGATAGCATAAGATACAGATTTCAAAGTTATTAAAATGTTTGAAAATTATCCAGAAATTACAGTTATGACCTTGATATTGAACTTTGCTTCATAAAAAAAAGTGTTTTTTGTGATAACTGAAAACTGTTTTAATTATCGTAAAATATACATCATATAAAAATTATGATTTTAGGAAAAAAAATGATGTTCTCATAACTTCAAAAGATATCAATGTGCATCATCAAGAGGAAATAGATTTAAGAATATATTAATGGATGAAATACATGTTTTTATAATAAAATCATGCACATTTATTTCACATGGAGATTAATCCTTTACTAGGAAATAACATTTTATTACAAGTGATTAATATTCGTTTTTCACATTAATATTCCTGCTAGAAAAAGTGCAAAAATGGAATTACAGAAGTTGCAAGAGGATAAGCAATATTGTTTTCATATAATTTATTTTATCTGATAGTTTAAGAGTTGATGTATTCATTTTACTTGATTTGGAATAGTAATCCAGTTTGAAAATATTTGTGGCAAATATTCCAATTAAAAGTTGCCATTAAAGCAATGAGTGACTTGGTGACTCTTCTAACGGCTGTAGTTATTCTTATGACATTACTACTTATGTGCTTACTGACCGTAGGAATTGGTCTTGGTGCTTGGCTCCTCAAAAATGTAGGTATTCATTTTATAAAATGTGAACGCAATCTTTATGAAGAATATGAATGTTATTACCAAAAATATATTTTAAACAAACCATTAGTCACAATACTGTCCTCTAGACTGAAACAATATTTCTTGGTTCACTTAACATGGAAATATAATAGCAAGACATAGACACATATTCTTGTTTAATCAATAGTATATAGTCGTGTAAATAAAAGGGGGAGGGATCTGAAAATGATATAATATTGCAAAAATACTAGAGAACAAGTTATTTTGAACAATTAAAGGCTTTTGATTTCAAATCACTTTAAGCTTTGCGGTAAATGTAAGTTTGGATACAAGAAATCAGTCAATGTGGGTAAGATATGTGTGACAGATCTTAATGATAATTACTGTTGACTATGTACCATCCATATGGCATTGATTTAATTGTTCTCCTCATCAATATGATGTATCTGTTACTGTTTTTATAAACAGAATGAAGGAACCAAGAGTAAAATACAAATAAATAATAATGTCATAAAGAAGAAAAAATTGTACTAAAAAACAGAACTTAATGATGCATTTCAACTAAAAGATTGGCCTTGGTGGCGGATAGGTCGAAAACAGACCTTAGTTATACATTTCCCACTAAAAGATGGGCCTTGCTAATCAAATGGTTTAAGAAGTCATAGTCCTGAACATGCATGAAATATTTGCCACTGGATGTCAAGCAACCAACAATCAATCAGTCTAAATAGTCAAACTACTCTATCACTAGCCTGTCAACACTGTTCAAATTGTGCACATGGCAGGTATGCTAGACTCAAATCTTTAAGGTCTGGTTCTCTCTGGGTTCTTAGCCTTCCTCCACAAATAAAAAGTTAGCCACAAAATAGCACTAGAGTGATGAATATGGTGGTTAACATGAATCAATCAACTAATCTACTAAAAACATCAATTAGAACGCTCATTCTTAACAAAAAAGAATTTAAGTTGAAGGTATTTTCCTAACATATGGAATTCATTTTTGTCTTGGTCAATTTTTTTTGCCTTGAGTATTCATTAAATGTGACTTTGTCTTTAAGATAACTTGCTTCAAATTTAAACCATATTTGATAAAAAGATATTTGAATTACAAATTGGCATTGATGTGATCATATGAATATGATTTATCTTTAAATATTTGTATTTAAGTGTTTTGTCTGCATGAAAATTGATCTGAATTTGTAACTTTGCAGCTAAGGTACAAATTGCAGTGTAAATTACAAACTAACAGGTAATGATTTAGAAAAATTGTAAATGTTGCATTAAGTGTGGAATAATGGAAATTGAAATGTTTTGGTCTAAGATTTATCGGTTAATAGATTTTTCACATGTTTTTTTTGTTTTTTTGTAGGGAATGATAGACATCATTACTTATCGATTCATATTTTATTACTGACAAATACTGATTGTTGTAGTTTCTTTATTTTTTTAAAGGGGGAGGGGGGCACAACTACAGTAAATGGTTTTTAGTTATTCTTTATTATAAGTTGAGGTAGAATTTCTTAAGACCCATCTGAAAGTGTTCTCATTTGAAACTTTTTGAAAATAAGACAAGGCATGATCAATGTTTTCAGTTTCATTTAGTTTATGAGATTAAGTAATGTTGATATAGCCAGAGAGTTAACCTTCCAGATCATTTGGTCTATGCTGATGAGTTGTCTTATTGGCAATTTTACCACATCTATCTTCTTATTTTTATATTAATTATTCCATTTGATGACAAAAATGCAAAAATATTCAAAAAGATAGGTGAATGCATGATAACTGAAGAGTTGGCTAGTCCTTCTTTTGTGGTCTATTTTTACATATGCACAAACAATGAAATGATTTTCTCAGATGCTAATGACATTGATGCACACGATGAATGCCATTATGAGACCAGAAATACCAGTAATTTTCAGGGCACAGTGCAAATCTTTTAACAGTATAACTCTTCAGCATGTACACAGACTTATAGGAACCTATGGTTCATTAGTAACATCGTAAAGTGGTAAAGCCATCTTCTATCTCTTCTTTTTCCCACGTTGCCATTTTTTGCTCTATCTTGGAAGTGAAAATTATTATACCAGTTATTAAGTATCTTCAATATCTCTGACTCAGCCTGATTGCATCGTTACTTTTTTATTTCATATTCTTTGTTAATAAGATCATTTACATGATATTCTTCCTAACTTTATTGCACTGGTATCTGAACTGCAGGTGGTAGGATCAGGTATGGCAACTTTCAGTTTTTATGGTTGCCATGTTACCAAATTTCAGTTTTATTCTGGCTTTCTGCACATTTTGATTACATGACTGACAAAACCCCTTCTACCTGATTAGTTGTCCTGAACATGCATGAAATATTTGCCACTGAACATATAGCAACCAACAATCAATCAGTCTACCTAATTGGGCCCATGATCTGCATGGAACTACAGAAATTCATTACTTGGATCAGTCACACATCAGACCTTGTTTCTGTTAATTGATACTTTTGATTATGAAAAGGGGTTTTCCTAGCTCTGCTAGGATGAGGATTCTTGTTGACCTAGACTTTTTCATCTTTTTTACATAGATTGTGACCTTGAGAGGTCATACCAGTGTTATGTTGTAGTTGGTGTTTTAAACAATTGATGGATTTAGATCATTTCAAGAATGAATCTAATAGAAGTTTTGTCCATATTTTAGTATTTACTACATATTCATTATTATGGGTGTTGATACCAATGGGATGTAACCACAAATTTGAATTTTGGACAATGGGCAAAGATTCTGTAGGCTTCTTTTTAGACTTTGTCAAAACCAAGAAATCAAATATCCCAGGAAAATGAAATTAAATATCCCAGAAAAGCATAGTTTTCCTCATTCCAAAGCAATTTGTTCCCACAAAAATAAATGAATCCATAGTGTATAACAGCTTTAGACAAAATATTTCAGAAACAGGTGGCTTATACTTCATTGAGTTGCTGGTACTGCCATGGATTTTTAAACCTTAGTCAGAAGTTTACAGAAAAGTAGTTTATCAAAAAAAAGGAATAGAAGCAGAGATATTTTAATTTGATAATATTTCTTTTTTGCAGGCTTTTGAAGATGAACTGAGGAAGAGACAAACAAACTTTAGTGCTATTACAAGGAAAGGAGAACAACTCTGTTTAGAAGGTGCTAGTGAAATTACTGAACCAGAACTTCATAATATTAGCAGACGTTGGAATGAAGTTGACAATAAAATTATTTCCTACCGATCTCCTGTTCGTGATGTCAGTGTTCCTGACAAGGCAAGTCCTGTATGGGCTTCTCGGCCTACATCATTATCACCGTCTCGGAAGGATTCTTCCTCTTCACCATCAAGATTTATGATGGATTTACAAAAACTATTGGATGAAATTTCACATATTCGAAACACTTTGAGATCACCAGAATTACATGGAAAGGAATTCCAAGATTTGTCTCAACAAGATGCCATATTGAAGGTTTGTTTTATATTTCTAGCATTGTTGGTGTTTAACTGATATATTGTTTGTAAGGTTTTAACGTCACTTCCTCTTTTGGTTTTGACATGAAGGTCAGTGTTTATTGGTGAAAGGAGCCAGAACATTTAAAAACCAATTACCGTAAGCAGGAAAACTGGCATTCTAGGTGGAGAACACAACTGCAACGAGCTGGGTTTGAACTCTTTTTTTCTGTAGTTTATGTAAAGGAAACACTTCAAAATATGAAACTTTAAAATTAAGAAAAAAATTTAACAGCACAGACAGAAAGACTAAAGCAAGTAAAACATCTAATTTAATTGAAATTTGTGATGTTTACAATTAAGATGTGTATTGAACTTATATTTGCTACATTATTTTTGGCTGAAACTGTCTGAACAAAATTATTCAATCATCATTATTATTTTATGTAGAGAGTTTCTACAGTGAAGTGTTGCTTTCATTAGCAGTATGGTGTCTATTAACATAATTAAAGATGTGCATTCTTTTGAAACATTTTGGGCACAAATTAAGCTATTATCATTATCTTGATTAAATCAATTATATTTTCATATTGAAAGGACAGCTGCCTGTGTAAAAAATGAAAACAAGCTGTGTCAAGCTTTTTGTTGGTCCTAATCCAAGAATATACATCTTGTAATGTCTGCTGCTGACACTTTTGGCATTTATGATCTCTACGTTACTGTTGTATATGCATTCTTTATTGTCCACTAGTATATCTTGTTATACATGACGAGAATGCTTGTAAATATTAGGATCTGTTGTACCAAGAGATTGTTTGGATGTCCAAATTCTTGTCTCTATTAAAGATAAAACCTTTATTCATAAGAAAAAAAGATGTGGTATATTTGTCCTTGAGAAAAAAAACTAACATGCCATAAAGATCCAAAAGAAATACAGAGGGAAAAAAATAAGGTCAAATTTAGAAAATATTGTTTATTGTGTCCCTATGGACCCTATTTTTCATGCCTTGAAATGTTTTTATTGACACTTTGTTAGCAAGTATAAGAAAATAGTTTTTATTTACCATTGAGTGTTCTATCTTTGATATTTCTACGAGTAAATTTTTAAATATTTTTACGTATAAATGTTAAAATGAACATAAGATAAATGGTGTAGATTATTCTAAATAATATTTTTCATCAATTAGTTAATTTTTATAAACATTAATTAGATTTCTTTTCTTTTCTTTTGTTGTTGGGGGGGGGGGGGGGTTTATTCAGCTTACCTCTTCATTATCCAGACCTGTTTAATACCACAGTGATGTATAATTGGGCTCAACTACTTTTGATATGAAAAGAGTATATAGCACTAATTTCAGAAAGGCATCAGTTGATATACTTTTCTCTAGGTGTTTAAGTAAGCTGTGAAACAGTGGTTATCCCAAGATGCTCTCAATGTTCTTCTGTTTGGTCTAATTTATAATATTTTATGTCAGTGATTACCTGGTGTTTCATCTATTTATAAATACTATAAAACCTTGTTTATCTCATACCATTTCTTATGTAAAAAATGGCACTACCCAGGTGATATCATTTGGAACAACTAATTTTATGCATGTTAATTATAAAATGAACAATGGAAAAAAAGCATGCCAATTTGGAAATATTGAGATTTTTTTCTTTTGAATAATTTTACAGACTTCACTGTTTTCTGCCAAAAGGATACAAAGTTGTCATACAGTACTCATTATCCCAATGAAAACATTATTCATATTGAACGTTTCCAAATTTTATGTTTTTAAAGTAATATCACTTCTGTTAGTTTCCAAGCATCAGAATACAGGCTATAAGGAATGCATTGATTTTCTCCTTGTACTAAACCACGAGAGACTGTGTAATTTAACTAAGACTTATATTTTCAGAGAGTCAAGTCTGATCTACAGAAATTAAGTAACAGAGTGGAGAAGATAGAAGAATTGAGATTGGAAGTGCTGCCACAATGTACGGTAGATGAGGGGAGACAAATAAGGATAAGTCTAGAACAACTTAGCGCTGATCTACGACAGGTTAATGATGACTACGACATTAGTTTAAGGTAGGTTGACAAATGTTCGTAACTGCACCCGATTCACTCGGATTGCTACAAACAAAAGTTTAGGAAGGATTATATTCAACCCACAAATGCTGTTTAAGTCTCAAAAAGGTGTCATGACATGACCTTATTAGCATGGACTGTTCTTGTTTCTATTTATGTTTGATAACTTTGAATCCATGAAAAAACTTAATTGACACTAAATAAAATGGCAGGGGTAGGAATAAGGAGGGAGGTAAATATAATGACAAGAGGTAGGAATAAGGAGGGAGGTAAATATAATGGCAAGGGGTAGGAATGAGGAGGGAGGGTTCCTATTAGCTCCTCTGTATCGGTCTATCAGTGACAACATTTTCTTGAAGAAAAGATATTGTTTTGTGTGTAGTCTTCACATAATAGGCACAATGACTTATTCAGATGATTACACAGGTTGATTTTGATTTTTATTGTTTGACTTTTTTACTGTGACAGTATAATACTACATGTACATGTACCACTGATGTTATGATAATTCAAGTCAAGTTTTAATTCACAATACCTGTATATGGGTTACAAACCTTAATTTTTGCATACTGTCAGCGAAAAAACATGCATTGAAATCATAAAAAATAATTTCCACAATTTTATTTATAAATATTCACCTTATAAAATGTGGAAGATTGTTAAAAGACATCTTTTATCTGTTTTTAAAGGCAGATGATTATAAATATTTCTGCTCCATTGAAAAGTTGTTAAAATCAACATATTCATCATAACTCCACTGAACCCCTTGTCATATATATACAGTATTTGAATAGGGACCCACAGAGATCAATTAGTTAACAGATCTTCTTTATCCTACAATTTTTTCAGTAGAATTACATGGTATAACATGTTCATATTTTTTGTATGGAATACTTCTTTGTTGACATTTTTTTTTTCATATTTGATAAGTTTTTTTGTTCAAGAATTTACCAGGGTGCACTTTCATCCCAAATATTGGCAGCTCAAAAGTTTCAGCAAAAGATTTTGTTAAGTTAGTGGTCTGTTTCACAGACTTGAAGTGCTTAATATTATGGAAGATTATTGGTTTCTTTCTCCATTTCACCATCTTCTTTCTTGGTAACTGAATAGGAAGTACCATTATCTTAATGTTCTAATCATAGGAGGTAGGGATGAGATCTAAAACTAACTAAATTATTTATAGTATTACAGAGACTTGACTGTTAGTGTTTCTCTCCAACTATTGCAACTCATTCAATATTCTGACCAAATTGCAATTTGTTTTATTAAACCAAACTGTTCAACTGGTTATTTAAAACAAATTGCAATTTGGTCAGAATTTTTAATAAGTTGCAATAGGTGGAGAGCAACACTAACAATGAAGTCACAGTAAAGGATTATTTTTTTCTGAAGTTACATATCACAAGATAATTTTAATATTTTTATTTGTTTTAATCTTCATAATACAATAAGTCTTTCTAATAACATGTATTGGTTGTCACACAATTTTGTTTTAAATATAAAAAATGTATTCGCAAATTAAAAATTTAAGTGAAAAAAGGTTATTTTTTGGCACATAAATTTCATTCCATTTAAAGATAATAATTAAATGCATCTTGATATTTAATGAATTTGACATAGTTTAGCTTAGAGGTTGTAAATGGCAAGCTAATCACTACTTTTTAATCCAAAATTATTCATTCAGTTTTTCCATAGCCCTGAGGCATTGTTCATGTCATCTTATCTTTTCCTCAATACCATTTTTGTTTGATTTTCTATATAATGAACAAGTTGCATATTGTGAATTGTAATTATGATCTCGGTCACAAGTTGGGCGGGACATAGACGACACTTAGCCATCGCTTCATTTCCTTCATTCATAAATACCTGTATAGATGATATAAGATACCCTTGTACATGTATTAGTTTTTGAATGGGTCATCAGTTTGTGTCAGTTGTTCAATGATAAAAATATTTGTTTATTGATAATTTTTAATCTGTTAAATGAAGGATTTTACAAATATTCAACAGATATATTACTTTATTTTGGATATATGAACATCTCTTATACAAACAATTAATTTTAATGACATACAATACATTGAGATATTATATATTGGAACGTTGATAGTTATCCATTTACACATCTAGACATCAAGACAACTTTGATATAATGGAATGCTTGATAAGCAATATTGGAATCATATAGATTCCAAAGTTAAAAACATGGAATTAATTTGAATTGTTTCTCGCCAGAAATTGTCTTTATTGAACAAATTCTACTATAAGAGAAAAAGACATTTTGTATTGATAATTCTGCAGAGTGAGGACATAAATTTGCAGTCTGGACAAATTATACAAAAATGACAGTTTGATTTCTGAAAAAAAACTATAGAACAAAATATTTCAGATTAGAAAAGTTTAGTAGAAATCTCTTGTATAATACATAAATTGTCACAATTCAATTTCCAAATCTTTTGGGACTTTCTAGGCTAGTTTGATGAATGGAACATACTCATGCTAAATATAGATTTATAGATTTTTTCACCTGAAAATAGGTCAAGTTGTCATTTTTATGAGTGTAAGCCATGCAAAATGGTAAAAAAGCAGAAACAGAAATTCATAAAGGACGATTGATATTTATAATACTGAAAGGACATAAAAATGGATTAAGTTAACATGTGATTTGGAGGAGCCTTTCATCAATACGGCACCAAGATGTAAATTTATTTTTTAAAGTGGATTGAAGATTTAACAACAAAATTTCATAAAGATCAGACACTATTTTATTGTTTCTTACATATCCTTTTATTGAATTTGCATGAGGCTGTGGAAACTTGATATACAGAATTGACAGATAATAAACATTTGTATTGACATGTTTGTAAACATTTGGACGGATATTTCCTCATATATTGATAGCCTTTTATGGAAATAACATCATATTCTGATCTAAAACTTACATGATAGTTTATTACATGGGAACAGATCAATTGGGATGAATTGACATAATTTGGATTTATTTTATAGAAAATATGAATATTTATTACAACTATAACTCAAATGCATTCATTCAATAGATGGATTGATCATGTTACTGTTGAGTTCTTGTAATAAATTTAGATGTGTGTCGAAATCTTTCTGTGTGTAATGAAAAAGTGAAATGTCTACTATTGTTGATTGACATTATGAATATTGGACAGTACATAAACTTTTGATTCAGAGAAAGAATTTATTACATGCACCAATCTGCCAGAAATAATTACTACACTGTTACATGCACCTATCTGCCAGAAATAATTACTACAAGTGGATTTTTTGTTAACATGTTTGTTTACAATAATTAGGTGTATATTATTAACATCCTAATAATCATTGTAAGAATGATAGAAATGTAGAATTATGGCTAAGATATTACATGGAAGAATTGTGGTCCCTAATGATCCAGTGCTTCTCATGTAAGTGTTAAATTACAGCTGATATTTGCGGTCTCTAATTTCCTTGAATTTCTCATGTAAGTGAAAAATTGCAGCTGAGAATTGGGGTCCCTTATGGCATTGTATTTCTCATGTGAGTGTTAAGTTACAGATGAGAATTGTGGTCTCTAATGGCATTGTACTTCTTATGAAAGTGTTAAGTTACAGATGAGAATTGTGGTCCATAATGGCATTGTATTTCTCATGCAAGTGTAAAAATTGCACTTGAGAAGTTTTGTCTCTTATTGCCTTTCATTTCTCATGTTAGAGAAAAATTACCTATGCGAATTGTAGTGTTTGCTTCTTATGCAAGTGTAAAATGGTAGTTGGGGATTGTGATCCCTTTTCATCCTGTACTTCTGATGTAAATGTAAAATTACAACTGAGGATTGTGGTCCCTAATTAATCCCTACTTGTTTTGTAAATTTTAAATACCAATTGTTGATGTGGTCTGTATTAATGTCCTTGTATTTCTCATTAATGTTAAGACTGGCAAAGGTTGTCTCTAATGCATGAAAATATTGAAAATTTCCCTAAAGGTTCTTGATTTCTCATGCTGGTGCGGTTTAAAACCACATCTTCCATGAGTACATATTTCTCATGTGAGTGTTATAGAGGACAACCATTTGATATATGTTGGTTGGGAGGTTGGGGGTTGGGGGTAGGGGTGTTGCTTAAAGAATATTTATGTTCACTTGCTGCCAAGAGTTTGGTCTTCGCTCTCAGTTCTCAGGTGAGATGGTTTGGTCACAATAACTTGTTTATTTCCCTAATGTATAGACTGAAAAATGTGGATTTAATCAGTTGGTATATTATATTCTGATATGATGATTTTACAATTGAAACATTCCTTATATTATGAACTGTTTACATTGTAGGAGATGGACAAAAGCTGCAGAACAGTGGCAGCAATTCCATAGTGATCTGAAATCCTTATCATCATGGTTGGATGAAGCGGAGTACAAACTTAAAACTATCACCGACAGTCCTGACTCGGATGCTGTTTATAAGGTAAAATATTGTCAGATTAGAATTTAGACCAATGATTGATAGCTGTTATATGTCCAGCGGCAAAGTAATTGCATTTTCAGGACAAAAATTTGTTAATGCAATATAAATATAAGCCTTTTTTTCACTAGACCAACAGATTTTTAAGAAGTTTGCGCATAAGGTAAAAGGCCATTATTTCATTGTATTTATTTTTGGTTTGCTGTCTACTTTATTTTGTCTTCCTATTTATAAGTTTATATCTGTAAAAGCCTAAATAGCAATAGTATTTAAAAATCATGGCACCGTAATAACATGCCATAAGGTATACGATATCATTAAGGTATACAATATCATTAGATTATTTGTAATATTCAGACCTTCAGGGGGACATGATAAGTCTGATTTATATGCATTTTCCTATATTCGTATATTTATCCTCAAGATCAACATGTTTTTTACAGAAAATTATTAATAATTGATATAAATATGATATGATGTACTATGGTAGTAGATTCTATATTGAATTATTTCACAAAGAAAATTGGATTATTATTGAATTATACACACCATGTTATATGAATTGCTTTATCTTATAAATCGGTTTTATGCAATACTTTTGCCATTAAATTCATTCTACTGATTACTAAGGTTTTGGAAATATGCATGAAAAGGGGGTGGCAGTAATTTCATAATGTTTAAAACCCTTAATGTCTTGTGGTTAGGAACAACTTTAATCCTAAGATAATTGTTCTTAGCAATCCATTTGACATTATGATCATACCTACATTAAATGGGTACAGTGTTTTTAAAGGAAACAAACAAAAAGATATAAATAAGTACTTTATGGTCTATCATATGTACAGCTTGTAACAATATCCCTTCAATAATTTTTAAGCGTCTTTCGCCCGTAGTACTATTAATTGTGGATCATATATGTTAAAGATTGATTTAGACTTATAGCACCTTTTTGACAGTCTTGTTTATAAAGTTATTTTCTAGTTAATCCAGTTAATCTCACCTTGACCCAACATTAACCTTTTTAGATTATGAAAAATCTAATAGTTTGACTAACAATGATTCTTATTTCAAAATTATTCAGTCACGAAATTTAATCAATCATTAATTAACTAAAATTATGTAAAATTTAATTGTTGCTCTGGAAGGATGTTTTTATACACTACCTTAGTATAGCCAGTCCATTCACCCCTTGATTGACCCTCGTCGCTAGAAGATTTTGTTTAAATTAGACACAAAATTAAATAGATTAGGTACTGATCTGTATTTAGGTGTTAGAGACTGGTATAAAGAAAAACCAAGGAAAGGTTAACAGTCTAAATGCTTCAGGGAAGGAAATAGTACGCCATTCTGCAGCCATAGATGCCTCAGTTCTTCAGGAGAAAATAGAGGTGTTGAATGAGCGATGGAAAGTTGTTTGTTCTACAGTCGTTGACAGACATGACAGGTTGGTTGCATAAAAATATGTAAATCTATTATATGTATATAAAGTTAGTTTGAAATTTACCTCTGAATTCAATTACATGTATATCCATGTATATTAATATTTGAATTTGTATGCAAAAGACTGATGCAGTAATTCCTTGATGATCAAAATTGAATTAACCAGCTGATTTATTGTATATAGAACACTTTCAGTAATAAGATAAAGCTAAATCGGAAGCCAATAACTGTTTTAAGTTCACCAGAAAAGAATTTGCAGGATATAGATTGTCTACTCAGAATTACCAAAGATCATTAAAGGTGTTATTCTTTTCAACTTATATCTGTTTATTGTATGCCATAGTAATTTCATTTTTTTCTGTAAGGCAAATAAACCAAAAATCTTGGACTTGACATGAAATAGACTACGTCATCATAGGTAAAAAAGCGATAAACAGATTATCATTGGTCATCTCAACTCGACTGCTTTTCTCACTTTGGCTGTACTGGCTAAAGTGAGAAAATCAATCTTGTTGATATAATCAAAGATAATCTATAATTCACCCACAAAGTGTAGGGCTTACAATTAAGAATAACCTTGCCCGTGAGTTTTAAAGTTCTTATGCTGGTTGCTCATTACTCAATTCATCAGAACTTTGACCCAAGGAATTGTTCATGGTCATGGTCATTTTTGGTTAATGCATTAGAATTATATATGAGTATCCGTGTACTATCTGCACCAACTTGTTTTAGGGGATTGGACCCAAGATAAGTCAGTTTGATCAAGTTGAAGTCTTTTTTTTTTCAGGAACATATTACCATAGAGCGCTGGATTATTAATCAATTTGGATTTCCATTAATGTTTTGTTCACTTGACACTTTTTGATTGTAAGAAAAGATATTGGAATACTTTTTTGCATTTTTTTTTGAAAAAACAAATTCTGTTCAAACTTTAAACAGAAAATAAAGTACTTTCAATGAAAAGCTTGAATTTTTTACTGTACTGGTAAATGAAAATGTATGTTACTGTTCTTTGGTCAGGCGTCAGATGTCTCTCATGTAATGTATTGTGGAAATTGTTTATTGATTCTATCTGATGTTGATACATTTGTTACAGAATGTATATTGTATAATTAAGCTCTCTACTGCATCATTCTGTAAATTAATCAACGTCTTTTTATTCTTCTTCATGGAATGTCTTCAAATCTTTAGTGTCCAAACACAGGTAAATTGCTTTAACTTTTTGAATGGGATATTAACAATTGAATAACGTTAAGATTTGAAATCTATTTGGTCCATTTCGCGATTTAAAACTATTTCAAATAGCTGCTGAGATACTTTACCTTGAAGAAGAATATTGTGTATTATTGCTATTTTATGCATTTTTCCTTTGATCTTTTTTTGTGATAATTTTTCATATCATGCTTCTCGCTTGAGATGGAAAATTATCGCTAGAAACTAAGGAGGCACTTGGCATTGCTAATGAAATTGACATAGGTTAAATAGTGATAAACAGATTATCATTGGTCATCTCAACTTGATTGCTGTTCTCGCTTTTGGCGTACCGGCTCAAGCGAAAAAATCAATCTCGTTGAGATGATCAACGATAATCTATAAATATAGATCAAATAGAATGCAGAGGATAGTATAGTGACAGTCATTTAAATGTATCAAGCAGTTACATAATGTTTCTATTGTTTAGCCAAAAGAAAAAAAAAACTCAGATAGTTTGAAACAAATGTTACTCAGTGTTCCTGTAGCTACAATGTCAGATTGTTTCATCTGTCTATTGTTGCAATTGTGACTTGACCATTTCATTGTAAACATTGTCACTTCATCTATTAGTCATTAAACATTCATTTGAGTATTTTGAATGTAATCTTAAGATTGCTAAAATATTGTATGGACCTCTGAGTTTACTAAGGACAAAGATATTTTTTGTGTTCCTTGTTTGACAGTGACATCAGCACTGTGAGAACCAGTGAGTTACTGAGAATATGTCTAATTGCTTTCTGTTGCTGGCTTTACTGCGGAATTATATATCTGAGTACCAGTGAGTTTTCTATTCCTTTGGCACTATGACTATCTCCACCTAAAAAAAGGCTGTCAAGAAATAGCTGCAGTGCTGAAGGTGGTGTTAAAGACCAATAATCTATAATGCAATCTATTTAAGGTTGGACAGTGACATTAATAGTGTACGGACCAGCGAGTTTACTGGCAATATCTATGATATCTATGATTTCTATTTAAGGTTGGACAGTGACATTAATAGTGTACGGACCAGTGAGTTTACTGGCAATATCCATGATATCTATGATTTCTATTTAAGGTTGGACAGTGACATTAATAGTGTACGGACCAGCGAGTTTACTGGCAATATCCATGATATCTATGATTTCTATTTTAGGTTGGACAGTGACATCAGCAGTGTACGGACCAGTGAGTTTACTGAGGATATGGATGAGTTGTTTTTCTGGATAGATGAGACAGAGAACATTCTCTCAACTTTCGTTACTTTAGAGGAGGATGCTCTTGAAGAATTACTAGAAAAACTGAAGGTCAGTATTTAGGAATTGATCAATGGAAGAATTGATAAACAAATATGGGAAATATCATATCTATTGTTTGAATGCCATATTGTGAACTGGCATTGTATAGTTTAGGGGAAAAGAATATGCTTAAAGTATTATCTCTGAATTTTGTTAGAAATCTTGGATATAAAGAAGTATGATGTCTTTTTGAAAATTTCATACCTGTCAACTGACCCGTATTCTGCGGGTGTGACCCGAGATTTTCGCAATTCTGAGGAATCACCCGGAACACATGCGGGTCATTGAAATAACCCGGGAATTCCGAAAATGACCCAATTTCACCCGTATTTCTTAGCCTTGGGATTGATTTCATAAGTAACTTTGAAATACCGGCAAATTCGTTATTCTTCCATTATCAGGAAGTTCATCTAAACATATTTCTAGAGTTACTTCCCCTTATTTGTCACCATTCAAAATTATTCCTTATATTTACGTTTTATGGGTGAAAAAGATTAAATCATAAAAATATAAAATTCAAATACATATTGGAAAATAACTTTTGACTATTTTTATACTTTTACACAATTTAAAAAAAAAAGTTGAACATTATTTTTTACATTTATACTTTCTTTAAATGTATTACTATATTTTATCATAGTCTAATTTCCTTGTCTAAGGAGTGCTGGTATGTTTAAAGGCCACATAGCTATAGTAGTCTCAAATATTTTAAAATTACATTTGAAAAATAAATCCAGGATGATTACAAAAAGTAATGCAAATTTATAAAAAAAAAATGAGAGTGCAATGAAATATTAATCAATAGGTTTTAAAATGACTTAACCAAGTGAACATGCATTGTTTTGGTATCTTTGATATACATTATAAGAAAATGTACCATAAATACTGAAATTCAGCTCGAAAAAGTTCGTACGCGTTATGACCTGAGATTTGATTCTTCAATGCAGGTCATGACCTGCATTTTCATCGTCACAGGTTGACAGGTATGAAATTTTGAAAAGAAAAAAAATATTTTGTGCTTCATTTCAGAGTATAACATCTTTATCTTGGTAAGATATATATCGAGCTTTATTGGCTGAACTGAAAATGTTAGGTTGATTTATCAAGAAATTTTCAACTTTATTGGTCTTTCATGAAACATGCAGTAATTTTTCACAAGGTCTAAGATTGCTGTATTTGATGTATGAAAAAGGAATATGACTTTGATCAAGCAGATATGAATGTCATTTATTATTCTTAAAGAGTGAATCTTGGTTGGAAAAAAATGTTCATAGGAAATGTTCTTTTGAACAGTCAGCTAATATGTAATGAGTGCAGATTTTGATGCATGTTCTAGCTGTCATCTTTAACTCTCAATTATTTCACCATCTCTGTCTAGCTTGTCTTCAGAGCTGATCAAATTGACTTTGTAATCTTGATATACTCTGTCTTTCATTGACACTTCAAGGTGTAAACATTTTTTAGAAGGATAAAAAAAGGCATCAAACCTGCAACAGATTAGCAATTAGGAGTATTTTTTTATCGAAGAAGTGCAATTATTACAACAGTTATGTAATCTTAATTACAAACACCCCATTAATAATCAACATTAAGAATGCATAGCAGATGATAGATTTAGTGGATAGACTTACAAGAAATTCCAGGTGTTCCCTTACCTGGAAAACAATTTCTATTGTTTCAGACAGTATTTTGACATCTTGCTGCAGAGGTGGATTTAGGGGGAGGGGGGCATTTTCTATGAAAAATTTGGTTGATTTAATATATAGAGAATCACTGAAGAATGACCGGAGCAGGAACCCATCTTAGGCAGTAAGTGGACCCCCACTAACAAAAATTTCTGGATATGCCACTGTTGCTGTCTTTTTTTGTACTAAGTTGTTGGGTTGTTGCCTCATTGATGTATGCTCTCCATTGCCTTCATTTAATATATTTGATTTGATGTAGATTAATAATGATTTCAAATTTGCTGGAAAACTTAAACCAATTAAATGTATTACCATCTTGTGATGAGGTAGACATGTTTTATTGGTCTTGAATAAAAATTAGTAGGAGATTATTCCAAGTACAGTTTACAAAACCAGAATTCCATCTTAAAATAGCTTTGATTATGAGTAATTGAATCTTTTAGTTTTCAACCAAACTGATATTGATAAGTAAATGGAAATTGCATGCGTTTGATTAAATGATAATGTTTGATTTTATTGAATGACCTTGAAACTATCAGATACTGATATTCTTACATGTACCATCCCTTTCTCTGGCTTCATACAAATAATTGAAAGGAGCATCGTTGAGTTGTATTTATATTACCATATTTATATTTATTTTTACCGAACTTTAAACAGGACCGTGATGATGACATTGAGGCCAGACAGCAGACATTAAACGCTGTTTTACGGAATGGACAGACCATGCTAAAGCAAGATGTCTCTCCAGATGATAAGGATAACATCAAAAAAGATCTGGAGAATTTACAGTCTAGGTTTTATAAGGTATGTAACTTGTATTTCTGTTCTACTATGGATTCATTTATTTTTCGTGTGTACCAATTTATGTGGATAAAGGTAAACTTCCTTGTTCCTGGATGTTATATTTCGTGGTTTTGCCGAAGTCTGCTTACAAGCCTTAAGAAAAAAAAAATCATTTGTTGTACATTTAATTTTGTAAATACAAACGAAAGTGAACCAACGCCTGGTGAATCTGTAGTATGGTAGAGTCCATAAAGTGGATACCTCGGGTATGTAGGGTCGTTATGATAAAAAACATAAAATGTAGAGTCTTTTAACAACACAAATGCTGCCGAAATTTATTGATCGACATGTTTCGGTGCCTAGGGCACCGTCATCAGGATAAAAACAATACATAAAATCATGCTGAAGTACAAAATCGGGTTTTAATTTTGTAGTACAACTGTATTTTAATTTTAAAACTAATATTTTAATTTAAAGAATTTTCTTTTATTTTTAGGTAGCAAAGGATATTAGAACAAACATACATATGACAGAAAGTCGATTACATAAGTTCCGAACATTCCAGCTAGAGATCGATGAACTGCAATCTTGGTTATCCTCTACAAAACTGGTGTTAGAGACACAGAATACCCCTGGTTCAGCAACGTCAGCAGACGGCAACGATTCATTTGTTGTTGATCCACAGGTATATTTTGAAAACTTCATTTATACACAGAAGAAAAAGCCGACTTAAAAAAACTTGCTGTTCGGTGGGGGCCAAGGCTCTTTGTTGAAGCCTGTACTTTGACCTATAATGATTTACTTTTACAACTTGTTACTTGGATTGAGTGTTGTCTCATTGGCACTCTTACCATATCTTCTTATATCTTTTATGAATGTCTGCTGCTGAAATTTAGAATAACATAAACAAAAATCTGTGGGTGTATATTTTGATTAATAGGGTCTGCATCTATGGTAAATTTTCAACATTAAATTATGAAGATGAAGATCTCTGGTTGAATAAAAAAAAAACACCCATTGAAAAAATTAAGAGTATTTGACAGAAAAAAGGTATGCTTGATTTTATTTTTTTGAATGAAAACAATCATGTTATTTATTGAGCTTTTTCTTTGTGTGAGGGGATTGCTTCCCTAAAGTAGTAGATATTTAGCCAGCTTTAGGTGGATGAGCTAGGGAAGTAATTCTTTAACTTAGTCGAATTAGGCAATGGTTTCCCAGATTTGAGTCCTGCAGGAGACAAATGACTCAAATCTGGGAAACCATCGCCTAATTCCATTGGGAGTCTTGCTCTCCAGTTAATACAAGTAAATTATTCATTTTTCTTGGATATTTGTTTCAAAACATTTTTTTCTCCCTTCCAGACAACCAAACAGGCTATTGAAGCAAGGAGATCAAATGTTGAATCTGTCAACAGTGAATATGGAATGATAATGGAAGAATGTGCAGAACAGGAAGTTATCATCCCAGATTCAGTTCAGCAGCAAATAAACAATCTGAATTCTGATTGGGAGATAATCCAAAAATTAGCAGCAGAAATGAAACCAGTTTCAAAAGAGAAGATGGAGGTTATAACACAAGGTACAAATAATAAAATTGAGAATGGAATGGGGAATATGTCAAAGAGACAACAACCTGACCAAAGAGTAGAAAACAGCCGAAGGTCGGCAATGGGTCTTCAAAACAGTGAGAATATGCTGCAACCAGAGGCAAGTTCTTCAGCTGGCCCCTAAACAAAAAGTCAACATTTATCTGTATCTTTGTCTCAACTATCGTTTGGGCTTGTTTCTTTGGTCGGATTTTTATCTGAAAAAAATTATTCTCTTTTTACAATTTAAATGATTTACTTTTGATGAAAATTTAAAAGAACACAGCATACATGTTTAAAGATAAAAAGCATTATTTTTTTTAGTAAAACTTGAATGTTAAGAACACATTTTAGACTCTTTGCTCTCACAATAAAGCAACATACTTTGCCTTTAGGTGTGATTATTATAGAGATTTGTTTTATTTTGTATCATAGTGAAAGCTGAAGCTTTACAAATGGGAATTCAAAAGGTGATAGTTGAATCACATCAAACAGGTGGCTCCAAATCTTCTCAGTGGCCTGATTTCGACAAGTCCACAGCAGAGCTTCGTGATTGGTTAACTTTGTTGGAAAGAATGCTTAAGTCTCAGAGGGTCACAGTGGGAGATATCAAGGATATTGAACAAATGATACAAAAAGAAAAGGTAATAATAGTTATTCATCAATGAGATATTTGAATGTGTCCGTATTTTTTTAAATTTTAATACTTTTTGTAATTTATGTGTTTTTGATAATGAAATCATTTCATTTACATTTATCTTTATGTATGCTCAATTTCACTTTTTTTTCATTTTATTAATTAACACTTCTTCCTTAAATACAAAATGCATGAAATTATATTTCATTTATGGTAATGTTAAATGATTTAACAGTGTGTTTTATTCAGAATGATTTAAAAAATATAACAAAGTATTGCTTTGCTGTTACATGCGTGTGCATTTTCTTTGCTAGCAGGAGGAGACAACTCCATTTACTGTCACTGAGCATGAGATTACTTCCCTTGATTTCGATGATGCTCAAGCTCTCATCTGTGATATTAACAATCAGCTTATTCAACTCCAGGTGTGTTTCTTACATTGTCAGACTTGCTGAAAAAATCTTTGTAAAATTTGAGTTATCTCCCTTAGCATGAAAAACCAACAAAGTTCTGGTGTTTGAGTAAATCAACTACAATTAATTAATTCTTGTTACTTTTTTGCATGATGACAGAACTGCTGTCAAATTTGGTGTTGGGTTCAATTTGTTTTTACATTTTACATCTTTAAATTCCTCGAATGCTTTTATTCCATAATTATTTATTAGATTTACATGCTTAAGACAATTATTTTATAATTTTTGATTAGTGAAAAGCTCCTGTATTTTTTTGTTTTTTTTGTAGTAGGTCAGTTCAGTTTTGATCTAGTGAAAAGTTGTTACAAAAAATATTTATTTTGCAATGAAGGTGGCCAGCTTGATGGGAATTCTTATATAGTTAAGATTAAACTGACAAGCTGCAAGAAATTATGAAATTAGTTTAGGAGTTATTATTTCTTTTTCATTTGAATTATATTTTCAACAAAATATTACCAATAATGTACCTTAACTGACCTGAATATAGTTTGTAAAACAAGCAAGTCTGACAATGGTGTATTGTTGTAGCTTTTACTAACATTCCTCCTTGCTTCTTGTATTACTGTTGTTATTTTCTTTCCCAGCATCCTTTACATATTCCATACTTTTTACACTTACAGTTGTATTTCCAACTTATTCTTTCTTGTAAGTTAACGCTATGTAAATGTTGTCCTCTGTGAAAAGTTCTTAACTCATACGTGTACTAGATGCTGTATAAATACACAAATATATACAATAGAACAATGAATAAAAAGTTACATTTGCATAAAGTTAAGTTTTATTTGGGTATTTGGGAAATAAATATATAAATCATGTTGTTCATAAAATTTTATCATTCACTAATGTAAGTTGAACAGAATGTTTCTAACTGATAAAGAATAAAACACATAAGATCATTGCATTCAAGGGTGGATCCAGACATTTTAAAAGGGGGGGGGGGGGGGTCAACTAAATGTCAACATTCAAATAAACCACTGGCAATTGTAAACTTATCATAATTTGTCACTTATTCAAATTAAGTCTATGGGCTAGCTATATTGCTCTCTATGTCTCAAATTCAAAAGGTAGATTAATATACTAATGTGTTTCTACAATATAGGAGGCATACTACTAATTCTTGGACCAATTGCTTTCTTTGATAAATTCATCCATTTTAAGAATTCATATCTCTTTTGTCTTAAGTTCAAATTCAAGTTTTTGTCTAAAATATGTACTACTTTCTGACCTGGGTCAGAATTAGTGGTGTCACACCTGTCGAGTATGAATAATCCTGCAGTTATACAATCTCTTATACAATTCTACTAAATTTAAACATGTTTACTCATTAATAATTAACATCCATGTTCTCATGCACAAGATATGCTTGAAATGTTTGTATATCTGTTAATCTGTCATTCAAACTTTGTGCAAAGCAGGAAAGGCTATGACATAACTAATGCATGGGAAGCTGCTATCCACCTAAGATCAGTGATTATAGCGTGAGATAATCCATTATCCAAATAAATGAAACCCACCACCATGACATAGCCTGATTTTTTAGAATTATAGATCACTATAGTTTTGAATATAAGAAAGAGTTTCCCATATACAGTCTTGAACAGTTTGCGGTTCAGTGTAAGCCAAGGCTCTGTGTTGAAGGCCGTATTTTGACCTATAATGGTTTAATTTTACAAAGTGTGACTTGGATGGAGAGTTGTCTCATACCACATCTTCTTATATCTATTGAGTTGAAAAATCATAGATTATCTCTTCATCACATTGCCTAAGCTAAGTCAATGACGTAGGCATATGGCGTCATTGTGTTCCTTCAATACTTGATTAGGAAAAACAATTCCTAGTTGAGTAGCTTGATATTGAAAATTATTGCACAAAATGTTAAAATCAAAGTTTATGAAAATAGTAATAATGTGTTATTAAACTCCATCTAACAGGAAGAGTATTGTTTACTGTTATACCAGCTGTGTATTGTTGTACATTTATTGTGTCTTCTTTAGTTGATAGCCTGGTACCTTGTTCTTTCTTCGTAACATACTCAGTTGAAACACAATTGCATTTCAACAAGTCCAATACATTGTGGGATAGGATCAATGTTTGGATTATTGTGGGTATATTCAGACTTTCTACAAAATCATTCAAATTTTATGATTGGACTTTCATAAGTTGGTAGTGATTCTCTCTGGAAACTCAGGATTCATCAATTAATAAGTGGTCTGCATTTCACAAAAAACTTAAGACTAACATAAAAGTTTTGAGCAATTAAGTACTCATGATCAATTTATTTGTTAGATTTTATTTGAAAGGCTGGCCTGGCCTAAATGTTATCCAATATCCCTGACATTAAAATTTACCACCAAACAAACAGACTTATATAGGATGGAGTTGTGACATTGTACTTTATAAATAAGCGACTTTGCAATTTCTGTAACTGATTTCTCATAGCATTGAGGTTAAACAGATCTGTGGAGAGTGGAGTTTTCCCATTCAATCAATTATTTATCTTCTGTCAAGAAATATTTGTTTTATTAATGATCAAACAGCTTTATATAATAGTATTTGAGAAGTAGAACATTTATCAGTTTTAGGTATATGTTATAGATTGATAGAACTGGAATTATAACCGTAAAATTTTGCTTGTAGAGCTTTTATTTCACATCATAAGAACCATGATATTTCTAGCTGAGTCTTTGTTCAATGTAATGGAACCCTGACTGTTAATATCAATGTAGCAATTAAAGATTCAACATTCTTAAAACCTCCTCGATAATAACAATTCATTCATGCAGAAAATTTTCACAAACAATCATAAATATCAATAACAAAATTAAGTTTAAACATTTAATCAAACTTATTCCTATATGAAATGTCTAAAGACTGTTTTCCTGATTTTGTCAGATATCACTCAAATTATTTATAAGAAAAAAAAACATTTCTATAAATTTCTAAAATTACCAGCATGTGAAATATTGTATCAATACATTTCATGTTATAAGCATGCCTCATCAATTCCTATCTTACAATATGCATTGAATTCTTTTCTATTGAAAAGTCATTGCATAAATCGTAGGTAAAAATTTGTCATATGAATACAGCTTTATTTAAACGAAACATCAAATTAAATGAAAGGAAAATGTTATAATAGTTTTATACATTTTCACAGTAACAGGTGCTTTATTGATTTGAGTGCATTTTTGACATGATCTTTTTTCCAGTCTGTTCTACAAGACATGGCTACGAAACGGACCCAGTTAGAGGATGTTCTGAGTACAGCAGAAGACCTCCAGAAACACAGTACAAGTGAGAGTGATAAACAGATGCTTAAAGAAAAGGGTAATTATACCAATAGACCACTGATCAATCATGATTTTCGTTTACTATTTGCTGTTGTAGAAATATGTCGTAAAAAATTCTTGGGCCTTATAAAGCTTTAATATATTACCTTTTTGATTGTGGAACTGGTGTTTTTGTGTGCCCCATTTATGGGCATTATGTTTTTCAGTCTGTGCATCAGTTAATTCTTCTGTCTTCAATTTAAAGTTTTTGGTCAAGTTTTTTTTTTACGAAGTTTATCTTTAATCAACTTGAAACTTAGTACACATGTTCCCTATGATATGTTCCCGCAATCCTCGACAATATGATCTTTCTAATTCTAATGCCAAATATGAGTTCTGACCCCAATTTGCAGGCCATTGAACATAGAAAATTGTCTTCAGATTTTATTTTAGATATAAATCAAGGGAAAAATACTTTTCAAGTTAGCGTTTTGATGCACTTTACCGTTGCAATGTCTTCAGATGTAAAGCTTATAGTACATAATGGGGTGACAGGTGTTTTTTTTATTGTGTGGGATGTTTAAATATGCACACATAACCAGTTTAATCTGGGAACATTTGATCTAAGACATGTATGTAGGCGTTATATTCCCTACATGTTAGAAAACATGTGCAATACTCTTCAGAAGGGTCTGTTCTCTGCATAAGAGTCTATTGGTGGTCTGGTTCAAGCAGAAAGAAAAATACTCTACCCAATATGCCATCATTTTTTAGTGGCTTATAAGATGATATGCCAAGTCTTCTAGTCTTCAAAGTACTGTAAATTCAGAAATTAATGTAATGTTTTTATTATTGTGAAATATGTAACAGGGTTATAATCGCAATAATTTAAACTCGCATTTTGAAATATTTTATATGAATTAAACAGGATTTTTCTCAATATTGCACAAATTATCACATTTTAGTCTAAAATGACAAAATAGTAATAATAAATGCAAGCAATAATTTCTGAATTTACAGTATTTAGATCTCATCATTTGATTTCTTATCCTTATTATGGATGAAATATTTGCCACTTGATTTAAACCACAAAAATCAATAAGTCAAGATAACACCCATTAAATGTATTTAATAATTGATTGGCCTGATATTTTTACTGGCCTTTTAGATCTGTGTCATACTTAACACTAATATTTCCTATGAATCAAAAATGTGTCAAGACATTGATCAGAATTGACAGCCATTAGGTCAATGTGACTATATTGTAAATTATTGCATAATGTCAGAGCAACATAAAAATTTACTTAACAGTTTTATGAAGCTAAATTTGCTTTTGGTATTATTTCTACTTAGAAAGAACAATTTTTCTCAATTATGAGCCTCATAAAAATATATTTAGATAGTTAGTCTGTCCAATAAGTAGGGTATTTTTAATGGATATTTTTTTTTCAGTTGAGAAACTACGAGAGCACTGGGAACAGGCTTATGCTAGAGTAAACCAAAGAAAGAACCAATTAGATGATATGTTGTTGGAGTGCCGTCAGTTTGATGAAATGTATGCAGAGTTTGACCGTTGGATTTTACAGGTCGAAGATGAGCTAGACTCTGGTAAAATTGATCCTAAAGCTGAAGACATTGATAAACAGATAGCTAAACAGAAGGTGAGAAATGACCATCAAATCCTAGATGCATATTTAACCATCAAAACAGATATAGCCTGATTTTCTGTGAAATAGTACTATACTATGTGGCCTGAAATCAATTGCGGCTATATCTGCTCAATGCCAAAAAGAAGTTTCCTGTTGGTTAAATCCATCTATCTTATGCTTTTTACTTGCCCTCATGAACTTTCATTTCTAATTGTCTTGTTTCATAAAACTTTTTGTGTCTAGCTATTGTCTTTCTTTACTTAAAATTCAGATTCTCTGTGCTATTGTCAAAAGTAGTAGTGTGATTCATTGATATATAAGGTGATGTCAATGATGCAGCAACAAAGGATGTCAAAAACCAACAGCATCTCTTGATTTTGATCTAGAGGCCAATGTATACTGTTCTAAACAAAAGACAAGTGTCTATAAAATATGTGGAGTTCCAAACTATCTGATTATAAAATAAAAGTGCATATATTGATAATAAAAGAGTTATATTGAGAATTGTAATTTCCAGTGTGAGTCATGTATGAATCGTTATTCTGAGCTATTTTGAAGTAAAAATTTAAGTTAATTAGTCTAGGTTCAGTTTATAAAAATTTAAGTTAATTAGTCCAGGTTAAATTAATTAATAATTTTCCATTTACTATTTCCAGCGATTACAAACAGAAGTTGATGAGAGACAGAAGATGATAGACAGTTTGAAGAAGTTAGCAAGTAAACTTATAGATGAATACAGCCAAGAAGATACAAGTCATGTGAAGCTTCACCTAGAGAAAGCGATGAATAGATGGTCAACATTATTACACAGGTAGGTACCAGTTTGTATAGCTACAGGAAGCTATGATCAGATGGTCAACATAGTTATAAAGGTTAACACCAGTCGCCAAGCTGTAATTGGGAAAAGTTATACATACCTGCCAACTGTCACTATTTGCGGGGGATTTCCCCCATGGAGGCTCCCAAATTGAAATTTTTAAAGAGCAATCATGTCCACAATTTTAACAAAACAATTAATTTTACAATGAATTAAGGCTTATAAAAGTATGAAGAAGCAAAAAAACAACATTACACTGTATTTGAAGGCCCCCTTGAATGTTTTAGGAGTAGGGCAGCCATCTTGCACGCAAAACCCCCATGGACATTTTGAAAACTTGGCAGGTATGGTTATATGAACAGCTGAATTACATAGCTAGTATGTTATGTGTGGTTTATTTGAAGCTAAAGACTTCTATGAACAGATTGTCCATTGATGGTGATAGTGCAGCTATCCAAGGAATAAATATTCTATAGTTAATAAAATTTTATAGTGTCTGATTTTAACTATCATCACAGTTACATTTTTCTGTAAAATTTACCCTACACAAACATTTTACTGTTCATTTAAATGCATTCTAAGGCAATGAAACACATAAAAGATCACAAAAAAAAATGGAACCTGTGTGGAATAAAGATCTATTTGATAAGTTGTCTAATACCAACTGTATTAAGAGCTCAGTACTCAGTCTGTTCTTTTACAAAGAATACAATATGTGCTGATCTACTAGTATATCACAGATTTGTTTTTTCATTTACTGATCAAATACAGATTATTTATCTCTTGGCACTTAAGAGGGTTCTACTACATGTACCTAAAAATGCAAGATATCTGAAATTTGACAAATATATTGAAAACAGCACTAAACACAACCAATCTAACAGTCACATAGAAAACAAGCATAATTGAACCGAAAGTTGATATTTTTCTTCCTCTTTAGATTGGCATACAACATAAAAGTCTTACAGACCAACAGAAACTCCCTACAACAGGTGGAAACCACATTAGATGGTTACATAGGCTGGATGAAGGGCCTAGAGAATAGCTTCACAAGATTGGTCACAGAAACCAATAAACCTGAAGTCAGGGAGAATGACGACCTTTGTAAAGAATATCTGATACAGTTTAAGGTATGTGGTGAACATTGCTGTGTGTTGTATATTGTGTTTAAAAAAAAAATGTCTGTTTATTCAGAAATTATTTCGATGTCTTTATTATTGCTAAAAATGCGACAGGTTTATATAATTGCAATAATTTATACTCTCAGTTTGAAATTTTTTATATGAATTAAACAGGAACTTTCTCAATATCACAAAAATTAAAATCCCATTTTGGTCTAAAACAGCGAAATAGCAATAATAAATGCACGCAATAATTTCTGAATTTACAGTATATGGTCTATCCTGAAGTATATTATGACCATCTGATATTTTAACCATTTGAAATGAGTAAAACTGTGGGTCATTTCAGGGTTGTCTAACAGAAATACCAATTCACCTTTTTATCAACACAATAGACTATGTTCAAAATAAGCCATTCAAGATGAATGGTCATTAAGAAGGGTAATTTATGAAACCTATGTATTGTAAACTTTATGATCATTGTATTATAGGCCTAACTGCTTTTGCATCATCAATTTCGTTAGAAGTTTTATTACCTTTTTCACAGGCAAAATAAGAAAATGCATATTAAATTTTAATATTGAAGTCATGTTTTACTGTTGGTCTACTTATCATGGAATTAGTGCAAAGACCACCATTTGATATCTTTTCTTCTTGAAAGTCATACATATTTATATAAATTTTATACATTTTTATCATATTAACAACATTCTAAAGGAAATTTGTTGTTAATAGTCATTGTTTAATTTATGCCCAACTGTTTCTAGGCTTTGAGTGATTTTAGAGTTTGACATACTGCATAGCCACTTGTCTATTGTTGAAGACTGTACGTTTACCTCTAGATGTCCTTTAAATTTCTTTGATGTTTTGATGCATTTCCATTTATAATACCACATATCTGGGTTTTTTTTCTCATTATATTAAGGTTCTAAAACTCAAAGACTTCAATGAAATGAAAACTCTTTGTGTTTAAACAAAGTTAAATGAAGCATTATAAAGTACCCGAAATAAAACTAAGGAAGTGTGTTTCTTTTCCTGTCTTTTTTTTATTTCAAAGATAATTTGAAAGTACAACATATAAGAATCTAAATGACTAAGAATTTAATGAGATATCAAAAAGGATGTGTTTTATATCAGTGTAAAAAGTGTTTTAGGACATTCACGTAGCTTTAATCTTGTCATGAAAAAACAGCTGCTCCCTAATCAGGAAGTCACTTGTAACGTTTTTATACCGCTATTTCAATTTACTAATTACGGAAATTAGTAATTATTCTAGTCAAATTTTAATGTGTCGGTTTTCTATCAATATTGCATGAGATTTATATTTTGTTAATCAAGCAGAATTGGTGAAATTAATCACGATTTATGGCTTTAGAAGATCCTTTGAAAGATTTCTGTAAAACTAACAAATTGAAAATTGTTACGTGTAAATTTTGCACATTTTTTTTCCATCTTATTTAAGAACGAGTTAGTTTCTTTGAAGAACATTTTATTTCTTTTACTCCATGATAAAAAGCATAGATTGAAAGCAAATCTTATTCTATCTTATATTATTACCCTCGTCCCCTCGCCTTTTTCCATATGTGGTAATAATTTCATAAAACACGACAATTGTTACAGCATTGCATACCTATTAACCACAAAATCAATATTGATTGCTAGATTGTCAATTTTCTATACAACAAATGCATATGACATTTTCTTCTATTCAACAAAATCCGTGTAACTGATGTAACAACATTTGAGAATTATGGCTATTTTATGTTTTTGAAAACGGTGATGTCATTCAACAGTTTGACAAATTTGATTAGTTGCTTAATGTCATTTTATTCCTCGTGGTAGAAATACTTGGTGGAAGCTAATCCTGTGAAAAAAAAATTAAGTTGTATCACTCTAAAAATTTTACCTTTGAAAAGAAGTAATACTTTACTTTAAAAAAACTGGGCGTTAGACAGTTTAAATTGTAAAGATGATTGGCAAATGGTTATAAAAGATTGTGTTCAATTTCCAGGGAAAGGAAACCTTTTACTGCATATAACTGTTGCTGTCATATATCATCATAATTGAAGTCTTTTTAAGTGTGAGGAGACTTCAAGATTAACTTTGAACGAATAGTGAACATTAGAAAATTCTAAAAACAAACTTTAAATCTATTTACTAGTAAAACCTTCATCTAAGTGGGTATATGATTTCTGAAATGGACTGTGATATTTTATTGATAATCAATGACTTGATCAAAGCCGTAGTGATTTATGCTGATGCAGCATGTTAAATTTGCAGAAACAACAAATAATCCAAGAAAAGGTCTACTTGAGCAAATACATTTGACCTTGATTGTTGGGTATTGCATTAAGCTTTTACCTGAAGCATCAAGTATTTCTTTGACAATAAATTGTTTGATTAACAAGCTAGAAATAATTCATTTAACGTAACTAATGGGTTCAATTAGTCACTAAAAATCACTCAGCTTTATACAATATTTTTATAAGTATGGATTTTAATATCTTGAATCAAATAATAACTTAAAACAATACAATTGTCATGTTTTTCTGAATTTTCTGATTTGATTCTGTAGTTTAGAAATACTTGACAGTCTTCGGAAGAAACCGCAGGGATGTGATAGCAAAGCAGATGTCACATAATAACTTTTGTGACGAGACGGAAATCATCGTAATATTTCTACACGGTTTGAAACTAATCTTGGACTGATTATTATGCATTATACGGAGTGGTTTGGACACAAAAGTAATTGGTCGTTTTGTTTTGTAGGCCGATATCCTGTTGCTCTCAATTATGCGATATAATAATAGATTTATTCATAATATCTATCCGTCTTTTTCCAAGAAATTTGAAACCATAAGAGAGTTGCTAATGTCTGAATAGAAGTTGAGGACTTCGTAAATGCTACTTGTATAAAATACTGTTAAATCATTTGATGGTCAAGGCGATAATTTGCATCAAGGTGATAATTAAAATGTTATATAGACTTGGAATCATAGTTACCATGAAAAATGGCTGGATATGTAATTAAGGCTTGATATAGACATATTTATAGATGAGAAATGTATATAAGGTTGAGAAGAGGACATCATTTTCTTAGTTATAATGTTGCAATGTGTTCTTTAAAATTCAGTTTGAAATTTATCAATGTGAGGATAAGAAATTGTGAATTATTAATTTCGTAAAACCAATGGATATAAATTGGCTTAAAGCAGAATCCCAATTATAGTGTAAATTTTAAAGTTTGAAATTGACAAATGATAATGATTGTGCCTAGATCAGTGAATCGTATTTACTCAATGCCTATATTACATAAACTGAAAAAAAATCTTATATTTGCAATTCCATTTGGAAATCGGGTCCTAATGATGAAATTTTAATACTAAGAACCTCGCTGCATGTCAGGAAATGAACGATTGTGATGAATTCTGCCCTACATAGACGGTCGAGATTGGAGTATGGATTTAAACATACTAGAAGAGATTTACTGGGAAGAAGTTCAATTGTTTGAGGTATTTGTTCTGTTATAGATCTTTTTCTATTTACGAAGGTGTTTTTTTTTTTTTTTTTGTTTTTTTTTTTTTAACTCTTTCATGATTTACTAACTGATTTAGTACTTATGACTAATTTTTGGAAATTTATTTTTTGAAGTATTTGTCTTAAATTATTGATAATTTTTTTTTATGTTGCACTGGTAGACATTTGTATAAATAATATAAGGGTGGTTGGGTGTCTGCTTCTGAGAGAAAATATCAAAAGATTTAAAAGATTCAATGCCTCATTCTGATTGGCTACAGTTGCAGAACGCTTGCCCTCACGTTTTAGACAATATTCTTGTCAGACATGAAAACAATAGTCTGATCGTCCGTTTTACTATATAGAATTTCTTAATACAAGTCAATTTGACTAACATGTTTACAGAATGTATTTTAGCTTAAATCATCAACATATTGTGAAAAAATATGGTAATGAGTTCTGTTTCAATAATACATATGGTAATTATAGAAAAAGCTTAAATTCATCAATCTAAACACTTTTTTAATTAAATTATTTTACAAGCATCTTGTAAAATAAAATATAGGTTTCTGTGGGCAAAACACAAAATCCACGTACATAGATTTCCCATGAATAATAATTTATCCACAGTAATCTTCAAGTATGCTAGTGACCAAAAGTGTTTGAAGTGGAAAATATAAAAGATTGATAAGAGCAAAAAATCAAAAGGACCTAAATAGAAAAGTTCAAACTGTCAAGAGTCATCTTTGCCTAACTTCAGCACATATTAAACTTTTCCATAACATAGAGCCAGATAAATATGTATTCATTCAAAATTTCAAGTACTTTTTTGTTATTGGTTGTTTATGTTCTTGGTTGACCTCTATATGCCAATTGTGTATTTGGGTTGCTGTTTCATTTGATATATATATCTTACATCTCAACTTATTCATATTTCTTGTTGACACTAAACCATGCAGACGTTTAAATCTGGTGGTATGTAGACATATTTGTCACAATATTTATATGAAATATCTGGTATTAAGTCACCTGTGTCTGTGTGTATGTCTGTGTTGCCTCTGCATAATCAGCGACACTCAGCTGGAATTGCCTAGAATAAATGAAAATTAAAGCTATATAAGTCAGTATTACGAAATGAATAGAATTCCCTGGGATATTAGTCTAATGTAACCTTATTTCTTTAGAATGGATAACTGTGTAAATTTGTCTTCTTTGACTATTTCTAAAGACACAGTAATAGGTTTATCTGTTAATGGCAGCTTTACATCATAATAAATACATATTGGAAAAGATATTGAATTTAATCTCTAAAAATGAGATTTGTTATGAGGCTTCAAAGTTTTATATCAATATTTGCATTTATGAAATGTGTTAAAGTGAAATTTATACATGCAATTTGTAAAAGCAATCAAGTGTTTTCTCACAAGTTGGGGATTTTATGGTCTGCAAGCATGCATGATGGTCATTAGAGATCTAGTTGTAGGTGATTTGCCCACATTTTTTCTTGCAAGTTCCTTCATTGTAATATTAGGTGATATCCTTGTGATTGAATTGGTTTCTGTCTAAAAATCTTAAGCATTGGTTGTTGTCTAATAATGATAAGCATTGGTTTCTAAATTTAAACAAGAGACAGATATAGTATATCTTTACACTTAATAGTTGCCTATCCTTAATACATGAAGTATACATCAGGCAAAATGATGATTTTTGATAAGGGTAAAAAAAATATTTTGAACTAAAAAAAACAACTAATTGCAGCAATTTTAAGGGCGCACTACGTTTGCGTGCATTTGGGGATTAAAATATTTTACGTTTGCACGCAGCTTTTGATTACATTTGCGCGCATTCATTTTACAGGTAATCTCAGGTAAAAATAATAATTCATATATATTAAATTATAAATGACTATACTTTATTGGTATTTTCATAATAGATATGACTATCAATTATTAATTTTGAAAATAGTTTGTTAATTCAAATTATATATTGTTCATATTGAATTCTCAAATCAATTTAAAACCCTGTTATATCTTAAGTTCAAGTTATGATAAATGGGCTATGTCACAGATTTCTTAAACTTTTGCCTACACCTTTGACTTGTTGAATTGTATCTGAAAATCGAAAAAAATATGCGGCTTTCTCTCCTTTTTTCCCTGCCTAAGAAGAGACTTAGACTGACAGAAGGGGTACTGATAATTGTAATTTTTTTTACCTGGTGTGTAGATTTGGTTTTAATATTTACTTGAATTCAGATCTTAACACTAATCAGGACTAATAAAGGAATGAATGATTATTTGTTCAGGATGCTGGATATTTTTCCAGAAATTCAGGATGACCCCTCCTACCCCCTTAAAATCATGTATATTTTTTTGAATATTTGCTTATACACAATTTGTGAGAATACCAATGTTCCTTAAAAATGTACGGAAATTACTCTGTTTAGGATTTATAAGATCTACAATTATAGATGAAACACTTAAATTTGTATATAAAATAATTTGTCATTCTGTATAATAATGAAATATCTGCCACTGGATGCTAAAGTAGCCTCAATCAAAGAACTTTTATTCTTCATATTTTATGGTAATCTAAGTAATTGATTTAACCAAAGTTCAACAAAATTAATATTTTCTCACTAAATCTGATTGAAAAAATATTAAGTTGGTAATGATAACTGAGTGTCATTTTGAACTATAAATACTGTCCATGTATTTAATTAGATAACTGTAGTTTAGATTTGTTTGTAATTGAAATATTGATTTACTCCAAGAAAAAATTTGAACGGAGAAATGAGTAAATTAGGATTAAAATGACTAGAAAATTTCTTGGTGAACACTACATATAGTCATTACTCGATTGTCGCTGGTGAGAGTGGTATAAAACTGTCGGAATAAACTCGTTTATTAAATATCTTCAAATGAACAAGAATGTTTCCATAGAAATCAATGGATATGATCATTACCTATAGCTTTATTTAGAAAAAAGAATACGTCTTAATCCAGAAATAATACAAAGACGAATATCATAGTTACTCCGGTCTCTTCATGTTGTAATTACGACAGATAATAATTAATTTCTCTACATGATGGACATACCACTTCTATAACAGGAAAACGATGTTTCTACTAGCCTGCAGAGAAAGTTTTCTAAAAATGATCTGAAAAATATTGCTGTCGTCTTTTTTATTGGATTTATTGAAAGTCGATTTAGGTTAAATACAAAAAGGAAATTTGTGTCATTCATTTTTTCATCCGACAATTATAAAAAATTGTGTGAGAGTATGCCTATATTGGAATCTGTGACTTGGAACATAGACTTTGTGTGACATATAAGGATTACTTTGTGTGACATTATTTATGATATGTTCTTGTTCATTGATGGAAAATGGATGAAAGATATCCTTGCGGGAGCCAGTATTTTATGTCTCCAAAAAATTCAAGAAGACCAATGTCGCCAAAGAGTTCATCTAGGTCTTTGTCACCGAGGATTAATAAACCAAAGCGCCGAGTGTATTTTCAGGTTTGTTATTGATTAAGTAAAGATAATGTAAAACTGTTGTCAGAAAATTGCACCTTTATATTGAAAACTCTGTATTTCCTGTCACATGGCTAAAGCAATGGTGAAATTATATCAAAATATATAACAAATGGAATTGTAACCTTAGATGGAAGCAAAATCTGGTCAGATTTTAAAGCAGATCTTTTAATGATTGCTTTGGTATAAATGGGTTATAAATATTTATGAAGATGTTTGTTTAAGAGATTTTTATAGGAAGGTTGAGAGTAGCTGAGGTGTGAGGACAAATTAATGATAGAAAAATTATAATAAAATTTTCTTTATAGATGCAGAGTGCAGGACCCCAAAAAAAATAAAAATAAGAGATGGATTTTCATGTCAAACTTATTAGAAACTTCTAAAAAAACAAAACATTTTCGACCCAAAACAAAACTTCGTACAAGAGTGGTAGCATATCTGAAAATGTGCATGAATGATGATATAATTCTATAGTAGTTTTAATTGTTTGCCATTCAGTTAAACATAGTCAATGCAGATATGTTTGAGGATAAGCATAGCTGTCACATATTTTTCTTGATGTCCATTTCCTGTAAATCTTCTGGAATAGGTTTAAAGATTGTCAACATAAGTTTATGTTTCTGTCATGCCGACTAAGTATAATTCTTTCTTTGAAGGAAAGATCAAACACTTGAGCAAAAAATCCCTTACAAGCTCAGAAGAACCTCTTTAAGTCAACTCACAGATTTTTTTTCCAGAAATAAAAAAATCACATCTTTTAATCCCTCAAGCAAACTACAGATAAGAGATGTAAATTTGTCATCATTAAGGTTGGACAAATTACCATCAGTGTATTGTGAGGAATCCTTAATCTTAGCAAATCATTATATGTTGTTATGCCTTAAAAGACAACTTGTACTATCAAATACATCAAAATAAACAAGTCTTACTTTAGAAAAAAATTTAATGATGATTTGTTTTGGTGGATATTGTGTTGTGATTTGGTTTTCCTTTTCTGAAATTTTTTTTTAATCATTTTTAAGCCTTTAGTTTGTTGTTTGAGATATCATTTATTTCCACAAAAGAAGGAATGGAGATAATTACCCAACATTACAATTTCCTTTCAAAATTATTTTATTCAGTTATTGGTGTAATTTATTACAATTCAATTAAATCGATAGATGATTTGATATCAAAGATGCAAAAAATATATATATTTATCATGGCAAAATTTAGTGAAATAATGAGGTGGTAGTGACCTTATATGTGTTTTGCCTAGAGTAGGAGTCACCTCATTATAACAATAAATGAAGCAATTTCAGTGATCTTTGATACAGGCAAATTATCAAAAATGTTTGAAAGGCAAAAAAAATGTATCCATTAAGGACCAAATCATTCAACCTATCATTTGAAATTGCAATTCTCAATTTCAAGGCCTAGATTACTTCCGTTAATCTCAAATGGTTTCCTGTACCGAAAAATTTAATAAATGGCATGTTCATTACGATAATTCATTCAATATAATTCTCAGTAGATTTGTAATTGATTAGAAATTGATTCACAAGAACGTTTATTTCAACAGACTATCAAAACGGGATATTGAAAACTTATTAATATATTAATAAAAAGCAAACATGGATTAGATAGGATAGATTGATGTATAAAGATTATAAATATTATGTTAAATGATTTAGTATGTAAATAGTTGTTAAATTTAGACAAACTTCAGTTTAGAAAGGTATTGCAGTAGAATGTAGTTGACAGTTACAGTAACAGTGTAAAGTGTATTGGTCTGGTTACAGTGTAAAGGTCATTGGTCTGGCTAGAGTGTAAAGTACATTGATCTGGTTAAAGTATAAAGTACATTGGTCTGGTTACAGAGTAAAGTTCATTGATCTGGTTAGAGTGTAAAGTACATTGGTATGGTTACAGTGTAAAGTTCATTGGTCTGGTTATAGTGTAAAGTACATTGATCTGGTTACAGTGTAAAATGAATTGATCTGGTTACAGTGTAAAGTATTGGTCTGGTTTAAGTGGTCAGTGCATTTGTCTGGTTAGAGTGTAAAGTACATTGGTCTGGTTAAAGTGTAAAGTACATTAGTCTAGTTACAGTTTAAAGTACATTGGTCAGATTACAATGTAAAGATTATTGGTCTGGTTACAGTGTAAAGTTCATTGGTCTGGTTACAGTGTCAAGTACGTTTGGTCTGATTTGAGTGTAAAGTACATTGGTCTGGTTACAGTGTAAAGTACATTGGTCTGGTTAAAGTGTAAATGATTGGTCTGGTTACAGTGTAAAGTGCATTGATCTGGTTACAGTGAACAATGCATTAGTCTGGTTACAGTGCAAAGTACATTGGTCTGTTTACAGTGTAAAGTATTGGTCTGTTTAGAATACAAAATGCATTGGTCTGGTAAGAGTGTAAAGTATATTGGTCTGGTTACAGTGTAAACAAGTATTGGTCTGGTTAGAATGCAAAGTGCATTGGTCTTGTTAGAGTGTAAAGTACATTGGTCTGGTTACTGTGTAAAGTACATTAATCTGGTTAAAATGCATTGGTCTGGTTAGAGTGTAAAGTGTAGTGATCTGATTACAGTGTAAAGTGTATTAATCTTTTAACAGTGTAAAGTGTATTTGTGCAATGTTCTATGCTTTATTGCTATTCAAACCCCCGGAGAGGGTACAAAACTACAACATAAAAAATACAATCATAAGTAAAAGGTATTTAGAAACATAACATTTTCCAATATTTCACATAAAAATAATCATACTGAAAATTGTAACCAAAATGCAAAACAGTACTAACAGTGCTTTGATTGTGTAAAATTACATAATGAAGTTTTAGTCCAATCTTTAAGATTTTCTTGAAAATACATGTAGGTGTAATGTTACTTCAAATATCAATGCGGAACAAATAATAAATTGTTTGAAATGTAAAATGTGTCTAGAATAAAACCAGTTAATTATGTACCATGTAAAATTTATCCTGTTATGTGTGTAAAAATACTTGAGCATAAAATATCTGGATAATACAAGTAATAATTTGTCTAAACATTCATTTCAAATATATCAAATAGTTACATCATTGTACATACAAATAAACCTGCACAATCGCACAAAAATAACTTCAAATAATGTTACAGATTTTCCGTAGAGTTCAATATTTAGGACGTTCCTTGTCTCATAGAAATGCACCCATTTTACAGATAATTTCAACGCCCCGATATTATAATGTTTATAAAAATACACTAATTAATCAAATATCACCAATAAAAAAGGTATAAACTTACTTCATGAGGGGCCAACACCTAAATTCTATGTTTTGTGACAAAGCGTAATGTGAACATCAAACGTATCCGGTGTCATATGACTAATAACCAAAAAACGGTGTTGGTAAAAATTTAACCATAGCAAAAATTAAATCCGGGGCAGCACAGTATTAATCTTTTAACAGTGTAAAGTACATTGGTCTGGTTAGAGTGTAAAGTGCATTGGCCTTGTTAGAGTCTAAATTTAATTGATCTGATTACAGCATAGGATTCTATATATTAATTTAACAATCTGACTCAAAAAAGAAAGAATAATTAGAATAGCAAGAAAATTATTTTCCATTGAAACAAAAATGATTATTAAATGAAAAAGCTTTATACTTCAGTAAAGAATTTATTTCCGATCCATCAAATGTAATAATTAATAGAAAGAGATTTAATCATATCACAGAAGGACAGGACCAGTGGGATATCATTAGAAGATTGGTCTTCAATTATCAATCCCTCGCCATCATTTATACAATGTCAGACAACCAAATTGTGTCTCGGACAAGACAACAATTATCGTTTACACCAGTTTGACCATCTTTAGCACTGTGCCCTACAGAAAACAGTTTAGTTTATCAATATTTCCAATTATTGTCAATTTCCTTCAGATTATTGAGTTAGTAATAAAGAAGGAAATACTAGGAACGTGTCTGGAACAAACTGACTGTACATTTTGAAGTGATGGATTGTGTTACTTTATTTGTGGAAAAAAACATTTATCCATTGGAGAATATTACCAAGTCAAAAAATAAGACAAAGTATTACTTATGGTTTTTCTGAGTTGTAATACATATATAAACACTGTGTGGGTAATTTTAGATTAACTAAAAACCAAAAACTACTTTTCTAGACATGGGATAATAACTACAGTATGAAGAATAGAGGTCTGTCTCTTGATAAAGACATTTATGTTGACCTCTAAGCTACTCTTTGGATTTGTTTGTTTTTGCTGTTAGGTTGCTGTCTTGTTGACATAAAAGTTATGCATATTGCAAATTTCAATTTGTTCACTATAAATATACATGGGATAATTAGTATGAAGAATAGACATCTGTCCTTCAATAAAGACATTCATGTTGACCTCTAAACTTCTCTTGGGATTTGTTTGCTTTTGCTGTCTTGTTGACATATATATATTGCTAATCTCAAATTGTTCATAAAAATAATGCATCGGTTAATTACTTTTAAGAATGGCAACTATCTTTGTTAAAGACATATATATATTTTGACCTTTAAACATCTCATGGGGTTTGTTTTTTGCTGCTGGGTTACTGTTTTGTGGACATATGTTTATTGCTAATCTCAATTTATTCACTATTATCATACCTAAAAAGTCTGCATTAAGCCAAAGGCAATTTTGGTACTCTGAAACACTGCAATGTTAAACATATTAATGAGATTTTTCCCGTAATAACATTTTATTGTTTAAACCCATTACAGAATTGCTTGCTACATTATTTCTAATGATATTACACTTACCTCCCTCTGCAAATACAACATCTAAATCTTCAAGCTAGTCATTATTGACTGGTCTTTTTGTTTAAACAGTTTATTGAGTTTTTGTTACATTATTGTGATAGCTGGTCTTTAGTTATACCTTATATTGGAAGGTGAACAAGATAATTGACTGAAATTGACAGCTACAGATTGATTTTAGAAGATTCAGTAGAAAAATGGTACTAATAATGACAGATCGTTTATGTTTTTCTCAAAGAAAAAGCAATATAAATACAATTTGACATTCTAAGAGAAAGAAAAAGACGTCAGTTAATATCATAGTGGAGGATTTTGCTGAAATTAAAGTAAGGAATACTGGTCTTTTGTTTAAAGACTTTTAGCTTTCAAGGTGAAGAGCAGCAGAGTGATAAAGGAAGTAATGCAAGAAAGGTACACACCAGTGGAATTGGAATTTGATGCGACTGTCCAATACAAGTGAGAGGTTGAGCGCTATAAAACCAAGAAAATGTCTGTACCAAGTCAGGAATATGACAGTTGTTATCCATTCTTTTGATGTGTTTTATTTTTTGATATTGCTATTTGATTAGGGACTTTCCGTTTTGAATTTCCTCTGAGTTCAGCATTTTTGTTATTTTACTTTTTGTTTGGTAAATATGTTTTAATTTTCTTTTAGATATGATTCACACTACTAAGTGTATCTTTTAATCCTAAGATATTTACAGCTCTTTACATACAGTGATTGTAAAAGTTTTTTCAAGAATATTCCACAAGACTGCATATTATTGGTTAAGTTGATGTCCATGCATATAACAAAGTGATTTCTTTGAGAAATAAATATTCTGTTTATTGTATTTATTTCCCTTGCAAACCATAATATTCTTTCGTTTACTAATGGTGGCGACAAGACTTCTAGCCTAGAATTGCCTATGTTGAGTCTAATAAATCAAAAAACTTTCTTAATTCTAGTTAATGAGGTTAAGCACTGTGTGGGGGTTATAAAGAAAAGGATTTGAGCTTTGGCCAAGCTAATTTGTTGAAGAGAAAAACAATTAGGTTGCCAAGACAAATTTCTTCTCCATTTGTAAACTGTCAAACATTTGAACTTAGCCGCTTAAATGTAAAGAGTTTTGTTGGTTTATACCATGTATTGGCACTTTGTTTGTAATCTTCTTTCTGTAAGATATAGAGGAAAAAACATATTTTTAATTGTACTGATTTTATGCAGGTGAAACACTTTATTTATCCTCTTGTAAGACCCTGCCTTTGTAGATGCCCTTCTACTTTTTGACAGATTAAACTTATAATTGGCATGTTTTCATTACAGAGTCTACAGAAACTAATTCTAGGGTAAATGTTTAGTTCTATTCTTAATAAGAAGTCCACAATTAAAGAATACAATTCATGGAAGGCTACAAATATGATTTTGTTCCCAATTGTTGGCTGTTGCAATTGAAGTGTAGATGAAAAGAAAAACTTCTATCTTTAACCCTAGAATCTGTGTATACATTTTGTCAATTTCAAGACCTTCATTTTGAATGAAAAGTATAACTGAATTGGATTGATGATGGTGTTTAATAACTCTAAATATGAAATACTGCCTTTAACTTTCACTTCTTTACCAAGTTTCGCTTTATCCTTATATAAAAAACTATGCAGTATGCAAAATAACGTGACCAAAGTTAGAATGGTCATATTTTTCCAGGTTGTTGATTCATATATTTGTATGTTTATATTGTTCACATAAGTATTGGTTCTTAAAATTAAAAATAGTACTAATTTATATATGTAAGAAGAACAGACGTTCCGGTTGTGCTTATCATTGTATAAGTTAATAAATATTGCTTCTTTTTGTAACAGTATAAAAGAATTTTAGAAAAGAATAATATGATATTAAAGAAAACACCTGCTGTTAATATTTTTTTAGACATGTCAGTATTGGTATTTGAAATGTTAGAAATACCAATAGTTTTAGATGCATCTGTAATCTGATTGTCTTCAGAAATATTTCTGTTGAGCAAACATTCCAAGTTCTCCAAAACAAACAATTACAAATTGAGATTTAATTCCCCTAAACAAACTGATTGAGATCTGACAAAGATATTATCAATAGATTTTGTCATTAAGTATTATGTAATGCATGAAAGTCGAGAATTATTGACTTTTTACAGACTCACAGATTTTTATTGAGGAAAAGCCATTAAAGGATTGACCATTCTTATCACCAATGGTCAAGTGGTCAAGGGCCATTCTGGAATTATTCTATTTTATGTAACACATTTTATCCCTTTTATTAAAAGAAATTCCTACTTGATACTTTATTAATAGGTAGAAATGTGAATGGTTAGTTAGGCTGAGAGGTTACAGCTTCTAATGGGTTTTCTAATGATAGGCTGTTACACAACCAACTTAGGAAATTATTATAATACCTGTAATTAGATTTACCTAGGTACATATATAGATAAACTGCCAACCTGTGGGTTCTAATTAGGAGTGATTTAATGTTTAGATGGGAGATTCTGCCCGATTTCTGTTTATTTTGAAGTGGGAAAATCAGCATGTGTGAAAACATTTAATTTATCGTAAATTATCTTCATCCCCTGTTATGTTTCAGGAGATAACTGAAATTATTACATGGGTTGCATTGGAGATATCTTGATTTACCTGATACTTTTACATGTGAAATAAATTGATAATTTCATTACTCTGACATATTAGAACAATGAGTGTTGTGAAGACATTGTCCATGACTTTACATTAAGCAAGCACCTATTGGTTATTGTACAGCTTTCAGTTATGAGTGAGGGCCGTGTCTTATAGTAAGATTCCCACCATCACAAAATGTGAATCTCTTCAAACAAGATAAAAAAAACCAGTGGCAGATTTATGGGGGGAGATGCCATGGGGCCCAGCCCCCCTTTTTTGTGGGTAAAATTTGGTTGATTATATTGGGAATCACTGAAGCATTACTGGAGAGGGCCCCCTCTTAGGCAGTCAGTGGGCCTCCTCTTATAAAAGTTTCTGGATCTGCCACTGCCAACTGCCAGTCAAGAAAACCAAGTGCCTGAGAATCCTATTATCAACGATTTAAGTTTTCTGGCATAATTTTGTAAAATGAGAGCACATCTTTAGAATTTTAATGATGGTAGTGGTGAGGGGGGACATGTATATATTTACTTTACATCTTGCTGAAGTAGATAAGCATAATGAATCCTAATTGCAAGTTCAAACAAAGGTCATCACAATAAACAATGATTAATATGATCAAAGAGCAGATTCCATTATGACAAACATATACCAGAAACAAAAGTCTAGGACATGTTTATGCCTTGGACATATGTGTTGAAAATAAAATAAGTATGACAAAAGTTAATTGTCCAGAATTAGTAGCATTTCTTTGAGGTTCATTAAGAGTATTTTTTCAGAGAAATAAGGTATTTGTGTAGCGTTGTACAGTCCAGTAGTTTTGGTTTGGTGGCTTTTGTTTTCCTTTTTGAGTTTAATGCTGATTTGATAATTTGCAATCTAAATTATTTTGAATTGTCCAAATGCATGTTTTAAATTTTTTGTCGATGAGCTTGTTTTTTTCTTTGAAGATTCATTTGAGGGATACATGGATGATGTATCTGAGATTTTAAAGGATATTGATGGTTTTATAAATTTAGATTTCACAACAGTTTTGTTTAATTGAATAATTATAATTACTCAATGTATTTTTTTCTTGTTTTCAATGATAAAAATTGGTCTAACTAGATAATAAGTTGACTTCAGTAATTTTAAAACTCTTCAGTGCTTTTAAGCATACCATGTCTTGTCATTGATTTTTTTATAAAAAAAAATGTTTTGGCTTTACTTTTAAAAGAAGATTTTAAAAAATACATATACTGTTTGAATTGAAAACCTTCATTTCATTGCTTTTTCCTTTGTACTTTTCTGAGAATAACATGTAATTGTTTATAATATATGTGCATGCTTTGTTTCTCTTATTTATGGCACAGACAAAATGCCACTTAACTATTGTTTCAAGTAGAAATTTTTAATTGAGTTGCTTTGTGATTTTATGTGTAATTTATCTTGGCATTGTCCAAAATGTGTATGTTTTGAATCTATTCTAAATAATAGGAGGAATTACAAATCTTGTTTGATAAAAAGCCAAACAAATTAAAATTTACTTAGATATCAAAGCATTTAGATGTACACCTGATCACCCCTATATCAATGACATGGTACGACCCACATTTTACTACAGAGTAGTAATGTACATTTTCTCAATGAAATGATTAAGTTTTTTTACAACTGTCAAAACATAGGTTAATTAGATTCACCTTGTAGGTATTCTGTGTATTTACCTTCAGGTTTATTTTCTAATGAGGCATGCCGAAGTCAACATGAAAAAAAAAGTATTCATAGTTTTACTTGGATTTACCTTTAATTAAGTTTGAATGTGAAAAATACTTATTTTTGTATATAATTGAAATGTTTCCAAGGGGATTTATCTTTTGCCAAGAAGATATTTTAGTTTCATTTTGCTTTAATTTTTCATTGATAAATTGTACACCAATCTTTAATTCTGGCCGGTACCAAGAAGATTTCGGTAGAGTATTCTCCTCAGATGTTGGATGTGTGTTCAAACCTCCGAAACCTTCTTAATCGATTTGAAAAGGTAAGAAACTGCTCCATTTTAAAATTTGAATTGATCTGCATAATTTTTTTACTCAGAATATTTTACCCGTGACATTGTTCCACATTATATTCAATTTCATTGTTCATATCTCCTCAATTCTGTTTCATTGGAAAAAAACGGATAAGACAGATTTATTATTGACACAAAATGTATGTAAATATTAAAAAAATAGCAAGGACCACTGCTTATTTTTCTATGTTCTTTATTTCATAATTGTATGTGTAGACTTTACATGTTATATGTCTTTCATATCTGTTTGCTTATCTGATCTTTATATCATCTGTTCTGCATGAAAGCATAGGAGATCACTCTAATTATGGGATTTTGATATGTAAAAATTCCATGAAAGTTATTATAGTTTTGAAGTGCAGAAAGAGCTAATCACAGCATAATCTAACCTTCAATTCATTAAGCTGTACTTTTATAACCCCAGGGTAATTTCTCTATAGTCTACTGGAAGATTTAACTATTGGCTCTCACAAATCTGTGTTTTATGCCCCTATTTATAGGCATTATGTTTTCTGGTCACTGCGTCTGTTCATTCGTCCATCCGTCCAGCTTCAGGTTAAAGTTTTTGGTCAAGGTAGTTTTTGATGAAGTTGAAGTCCTATTCTACTAAGATTTACTGTTCTATTAAGATTTGAATGTGTTAAGATTATATTAGCCCAGAGAAGTAAGATGACCATAAACTCAGTTAATTATCAGATATAATCCATCCATTAATAATCCTATAATAGAAAATTACCCTGTTTATCCGTAATTCATTCATTATTATTACATAGTGATTGTGCCTCTATGTGGTCCACTAATTATAAATGTGAATAGAAAAGATGAAGTTTCAAATTGTAAAATAGTTTCAGACCCTGATGGAATTACTGTATCTGGGTCTCCATCTTTTGTTAATGTTTTCAAACAGGAATGGCATTGGATGCATCACTTTTAAGAGGCGAAAAAAGGGACACTCACTAGCAGAACCCAGTTTATAAGAAATATATTGAGAATATCCCCCTCCTCCTGTCAATACACTATTTATCTATACTCTGTCCAGATACAAAATTTATTCATAAAAAATACATCAGGATTGCAAATTCAAAGGGGATTGAAGGTTATTCCATATTCCATCTCTAATATAAACAAAAAAGGGGGAGACAAAAAATCAGATCCAGCTCAGTGTCACACTTGAACTAAGTTTAGTTATGTTTTGCCTTTGCCTTTGCTATTCTTATTTTTTGTTTTTTTCATTCGATTTTTGAACAAATGATTGAAATTTGTACTCTTTCTCAGACACAGAAATAATAGCCTGTTTCTAATCTGGCACATATATAATTCCATTTTTTAAAAGTACATCACATAAGCCTTCATTATAATGTCTGTACTTTGCTTATATGCATAATTACTGTCATTAAAAACAAATTGTTTGAAGCATGCCAGGTACTTCCATGATAATTAGAGCTACAAAAGCATTAGTTTTAGTATTTTGCTATAGATTCTTGAGTAAATGACATTTTTATTTCTGTCATATTGTTGTGAGTAAAATATTCCTTTTGATGTTAAGTCACAAGGCTAATGTGACATTTCTTTCTCCCATTTATTTGCTAATCAATTGCAAACTTGGGACAAATATAAACAGAAATGACTTTCACACCTGGACAACACAAGTAACAGGTATTTTGATTTATATGGCTTACAAATTGCCATGAATTGCATAAATGGCTTATTTTGCTAAGAGATTATTGGTTGAGCAGTTATTTTTGGGAGATATAATTAAAATCTCTTGTAATAAAGCAGACACTTTGAATATCTTGTGAAACTGGATTGTTATCTTTACATAGTGTTCAGAATAACATTTTCAGGAGCTCTATCTAGTGACAACTTGTGGTTTGTGGTATTTATGTAGAGTTTTCTTCCACCATCAAAAACAGTTTTGTGGTTTGTGATTAGACTGTAACCTGGAGACACTATGTAGTTAGTGGTATCCAGTTTGGTTTGTGGTTAGACCTTGCAGGGTGCTGATCTGTGCTATGTGGTATTTAGCAAGCCACATAGCCATTCATCAATGTAATATGCAGAAAAAGATGTTGGTCGTTGATATTTATATATATGAAATAAAAGCAGTTGATAATTTGAAATCACAATTTTGCACTGTGTACCTTGAAATAATTATATAAACTTAGATATTTGAAAAAGTGTGTGGTTTGATCAGTAACAAAAAGTACATGAGACCTTTCAGATCAATAAATCTTAACAATAAATGTAAAGAATATTAAATGCTCTCAGGCAAAAGGTTTGATCTTTGGTTCATTCAAAAATGAAAATGTTTACGTCCTGACCTAAAAGTGCAAAGATCGTCAATGTTCAGATGACCTTCAGAACATTAATTGACCTTTCTGCCAACATGACCTCTATGTTGAAGACCCAGAAATGAACATATATGATTAAACCATTATTGATTTTATCCATAAATCCAAATGAATATTGTTTCTGTGGAAATAAATCTTTTCTTAAGGGAGTATTATTGTACATTTCTATGACTTCTTGGTAAAAGTGTAAAACTGAGGTGAATAAACCATGAATGTTTAGAATAAAACTGGTATTTATAATTTTTCATTCACTATTATCATATCATGGTCCAAAGTTTAAAATAAAGGTGATAAAGGGGCTGTAGGGTTACCTTTACTTGTTAATTTCTGTGTTATTTGGTCTATTGTTGAGAGTTGTCTCATTGGCAATCATACCACATCTTTTTTTTCATATTTATAGTTTTAGCATATTCTCTTCTATGGAAATTAAGGAGAAGTTGAAAATTATAGACGAGGAAAAAATACGCGCCTTTTTTTGAAAACATATAACAATACTTTTTAAAAAAATAGTTGCATCATGAGAAATAGAAAGAAAGCAAAATTTAAACTAGTTTGCCTGGAAAACTAAAATGATCAGAAGTTATTATCAATAAGAAATGTAACCTTAAGACAATGTTATATTTCATGAGTAAGAAGGCAAATGTTTAAAATGTTTTCTTGGCATCAGATAATCCCCCTGCCATATGTTTTGTGTCTTCTATTGATGAAGGTGTATTCCTTGTTCTTCTTTCACATTTACAAAACAGACCTGGTTTGAATTGATCATTTCATCAACATGCAATGGCATTTCTAAGACACACACATCACCTAGATGTAAATCTTCTATTTGTTTTTGTCTTTAATTTGGAAAATGTTTGTTTTCATTGATGAATCAGTATTTGTTTGTGTATAAATGCATGTTAACAGCACAAGATGCTAATTTAGATAATTGGTCACCCTAAAAGCTTTGAGAATCATTATATATTTAAGCATACTATCATGATAACTATTATATAAAAAAAAACTTCATTAAACAGCCAACAACCTTTGCTATTGCTCAAACATACAACCTTTTGATTACCAGTTATTCGGTATTGCATATTTAATGAAGTAACACAGATCAAAATCAGGTATACAAGATGGCAAAATCCAAAATTGGAACTGCCGACAAAAATTTCAAAAACAATTGTATTAAATGGCAACTGGGAACACAGATTATGTTGTATCTGTGCTATTAATATCAGTAATAGGGTGTGAAATAGGTAATAAGTGTTGAAAATTAGATTCCCTCTTTTAGAGTGAATGTTTTTTTGAGCTGATGGGTGGCCTGAAATCACTAATGTGCATCTGTACTATAGTGACTACAAAAAAATGACTGTAGGTCATATCAAGGTTATGATAGATTTGATTATTTCTTCTCATCTGTTGCCTTTGATGAGAAGATAAATCTTTAATGAATGAGAAATAAAGATAAAAGCTGGTGCACAAAAAAGTTTTATGAGTGTTTTAAACAAAGAAAAAACGTATCTGTTGTTATTTCTATACTGGCTTTGTAACAAAGTAATTTTCTTGGTAATTAAGTAGATATATGTAATGTATTTGAATTGCTTACAACCAAACTGAATTTGAAAGAAGAAATTATTTGACTTCTTCTCCTTGTCATATCCACAGTTTGTCTGCTATGTTAGTTCTTAGACATCAGGTTACCTCCTAAAGCAGTCAAACTGAGTTTTCTTATTGTTGAAGGTTGTAAATTTGTGCATCAAAATTATACGTTTGCCTTTCATCCCAATATTGTTGATTTGTTCAAACAACTTGCTACACCCAAAATATCCCAAAGAATACAGAACTGAGAATTATTCAGCAACTTTAGAAGCCTAAGACCTAGGGAAAAAGTGATCCAAGTCATCTTTTGTCCAAATTTGTGCAATTTAACATCACTTTTCAAGAAAACGAAAATTTTTACAGAAACTCCTTCAATGCACAACTGTAAAAAATCCAATTATCTGGTAGTAAATGATGCATGGTCACACAGATTACAGAATTAGTCAATTAGCTGTTAGGTATCTACAGAATGAACAAGAAAACTAATTTGTATTGTAAGAAAACTGATCTTGTCCTAGCAACCTAAATATTTAGATAAATGATTAATTTGGCTGTGTAGTCCCAGAAATGACTTTCTAAATATTTCTCAGTGACATATCTTACTATAATAGGATATATTTCATAAATAATTGACATGCATGTCATACACAGACGTTAATTTCACACAGAATCTGTTGAAACATGCATCATTGTGTTAATTGCATGGATTAAAGTAGCCCATTGTCAATATTTGTGTAAGTTGGGTGATGGTGAAATGCTTAATTTACTTCGTTAATGCACATGCACTTTAAAACACAATGCTTTTTCTGTAGTGCAAAAAAGCCAGATTGATCTTTTTAGTAAGCCAGGGGGGATTACTGTATTCGCAAAAAAAGAAAAAAAAATTTACATTTTTTTTTTGTCACTTATTCATCAACCCCAAAGAATTCAGATTGAAGTACATTTGTTATTGACTTCACCATATAAGTGCTATTCTGCTAAATATAATTCTCATCACAATGATATAACTTATTTATTTTAATTTTGTGGTTATTAGGGGCCACTCCATGTATGATCTCTTCTTTTGAACTTGTTCACTGGGAAATCTTTTTGAAATCATGGATTGTCATTGGTTGATAGGTTTTGTATCCATGTTGTAGATATTTTTTCACTGGAAAATCATTGGTTCCTGGATTTTTGAATTCATGCTTTACTGGAAAATCATTGGTTTTATTGGTGGGAAAGCCATCAAAAGATTGCTTAATGTTTAGATTCTTGCTTTGTGAGAAAAAAAAAGTTAATTCTTATTGGTGTTTTGTTTGTCTAGTTTATGAGAAATTCTTCTTATGTAAGAATTTGGGAGAACTCATTTGTTCTGAGGTTTTTATACGCCCGTCGTCTTTTAGACGGGACGTATTATGGTATACCGTTGTCCGTCCGTCCGTCGTCCACACTTCGGACAATAACTCAAAAACACTTTCACCAATTTCCATGAAAGTATTATGGTATACCGTTGTCCGTCCGTCCGTCGTCCACACTTCGGACAATAACTCAAAAACACTTTCACCAATTTCCATGAAACTTAAGTGAATTGTTTATATCTATTGACGTAAGCTCCCTTTCTTTTTTTTTTAATTTCAGATTTTAAGTTTTGGATTTATGGGGCTTTATTCATAAAAAAGGGGGGATTTTCAACACTTCGGACAATAACTCAAAAAGGCTTTCACCAATGTCCATGAAACTTTGGTGAATTGTTTATATCTATTGATGTAAGCTCCCTTTCAATTTTTATAAATTTCAGATTTTAAGTTTTGGATTTATGGGGCTTTATTCATAAAAAAAGGGGGATTTTCAACACTTCGGACAATAACTCAAATAGGCTTTCACCAATGTCCATGAAACTTTGGTGAATTGTTTATATCTATTGATGTAAGCTCCCTTTCAATTTTTATAAATTTCAGATTTTAAGTTTTGGATTTATGGGGCTTTATTCATAAAAAAAGGGGGATTTTCAACACTTCGGACAATAACTCAAAAAGGCTTTCACCAATGTCCATGAAACTTTGGTGAATTGTTTATATCTATTGATGTAAGCTCCCTTTCAATTTTTATAATTTCAGATTTTACATTTCCGTGTTATGAATTTTTATGCTTAAAAAAGGGGGGATTTTCCAATTTTGGGACAATAACTAACACTTTCACAAAATTTTATGCAACTTTGATCAATTGTTTATATCTATTGACATAAGCTCCCTTTCCATTTTTATAAATTTTAGATTTTACGTTTTCTTAAGTAATGAATTTTTATACTTAAAAAAGGGGGATTTTATGAAACTTTGGTGAATATATTAATGTAACATCCCTTTTGATTTGTATATATATTTCTAGTTGATCATATAAATTCATTTAAAGCATAAAAGACAAGTTAAAAGAGCAACGGGCGTATCATGCGCTAAAGCGCAGCCCTTTATTCAGTTCATGTTTTTAAATTAAGTTCACATCAAATTAATGGAATATTTATTTAGAAAAAAAAAGCAAAAATGTATTTTATAAATATAAATGGTCCATACATGATTGTCAAGAGTTGACTTTAAATGTGCTTATTGAATTGGACAGTTATTTATTAGTAGATAAAACTAGTTATGGATTGAAGCAGACCAGTTAATTAACACTTGAGGTATAATTATCACTGATAAAGTATTATAATTACAAATTTTATCATTTGCTTGAAGGTGAAACGTGTGTTATTAAGAACATAGAACTCAGTAACTTTCCATATTCAGAAAAAAGTAGAAGTTGGAACTTTTGATCTAAAGGTTATAAAAAAGTAAATGGTTAATTTATAGCTTGATGATGGGTTGACAATAGAGTTCTAAAAGCTGTTGATCAGTAACTATAGGATCATGTCTAGAATTTATATTCAGGCAACTTTGAAGGTGTTTTAACAGATATTTAATAGCAATTCATGTCTAAAAGTGTAACGAGTTCAAATTCCATATTTGAAAGTGATTAATTGATTTGTACGATTGCTTATAGCTGCATCAGCAAAAAAAGGCTATATCTTGGTTAAATTGAATAATAAGCACACTTGAGCTAACAAAGTAACTTTTAGTTTTGTGAAGAAGTGATAATAAATAGACTGCCCAAAAAATTCAAAACTAGTTCATAGGTCAAAAGGCAACTAAACAATTGATGATCTTTATGAAGAATATATCTTGCCTTTACTAGTAAATAGCTCAATTTGGTAAATGTATTGCCTTTATTTCTCACATATTTGTCATTGAAGACCATAAGGCAAACTAAAATATTACCTTAGCTTGCATCAGACAATTTTGGTTATAACCAGACTTGACCAAGGTTGTTCAAGTTTATCATGTAGGTATTCAATGCCATAGCATTTAGTAGTTTCGAGTCCAGAAATATATTTTCATTGTTCCTAACTGGTGACAATTCATTTAAACAGTATTCTATATGTAATTAAACATCACCCCTATAGTAGATATTTCTTTTACTTTCAGGATTTACAAGCAGAAGTTGATGCTAATAAAGGGACATATGATTCATTGAATACTGCCGGCAATCAGCTGACGAGAACCATGGTGGCTGCCGATGCACAGCGACTACAAAGACGATTGGAGGAAATGAACCAACGATGGATCAATCTAATGACCAAATCTATGGAAATAAGGTACTATTCTCGTACTATTACTGTTATGATATTGTCAGAAGAAAACAAGTAATGGATTAGGGGGCATTAGATGATAGGACAGTAATCACAGACTATATAGAACCTCAAGCTTGCTAAATAATAGTCAAGTCACACCGAATGTAGTTATGAAAAATAACTTCCAATGTTTTATGTCTAACTTGAGGCCAATCTTATTTATAAATGAAATGGGACACTTTATGTATAAATAGACTATTTTCAAAATCTACTTTGAGAGTTATCCAATATACCAGGTATTTATAACATGCAGAGTATGTTCTTTAAATCTAGTACACCAAAATGTTAATAGCCTGTTAAGTGTTGAACTAACATAAAGTGTATACTAAATACATATTTGTTTTTGGGGAACCAATTATTTTTATCCTCTTTTAAATATTTAAGGCTAAGAAAAAGTACTGATATTTGTTTTTATCTGTTTAGTAAAGTCATGTAATATGTACACAGATTAGAGATGATCAAACGATCTTCCTGTTCGTGCATTAATTAGGAGGTCATTATCAAGGTGTCACCTACATCGTTAATTATAAACCTAGACACATGATAAGATAAATTGGCCAAATTTGGGAACGTTTTAAACCCACACCAAGTTAACAAAATTGTTGTTTGATAACTTTGTGTATTGAACCAGTTTCTAAGATTTTTTCCTGCAAATTGTGCGAATTAAAATGGATTTATATTTTGATGTCATAAAACAAAATTGTAAAAGGAGGACAAATTTAAATGTGATTTCTGACTGAAAGACCAATTATATTGCTAAGAAGCTGTAATAGCATTTCAAAGCCCAGTGTAGTTATTTAGAATTCAAAATGCGTGTGATTGCTCTTGTTGGTCAAAAGTCTGAGCAGGAGACAGAAACTTTGGAATGCAATACTTGTAAAGTAGGCAACAGAAATTGTGTTGATTGTGAAAGAAATCTAAAATGTTCCAAGGATTCCTGCGAATTATATGGTGAACCTGACTTTATCAATGTCTATAGTCATCAAAGAACTTTGTCAGAACCAGAATTGTTTGTCGCTGTTGTGGGTCAATATAGAACTAGAAGTACAGAACATTTAAATAGGAGTTATAGTTTACCACCTAAGAAAAAGAAGAAAAGGGTTCATTGGTAATGTTACAAAAATTGGTTAATGTTTCTAAAGTCTAAGGGCTTTTTTTCTGTTGCAAATACATAATGTATGCTTTATGAAAAGGTTTAGTCATCAGCAGCCAGGTAAAACAATCCTCATGCAGTCTGACATGTGACTTCCAGATGAGAAAAGCAATAGAAGCGCTGTTTCTTTGCTGTAGTGTGTTTTTTTTAAGTGAATGCAGTGAGTTTGTGTCATGGATGGACACCGTATCCTTTCTTTTGTATATTTTATATGATTATTTTTCAAATTTAAGAGATTTCCAATAAAGTTGAAAATATCTTTTATATTGAAAAATTTTATATGACAATCATTAAACTGGAATTATTACCTGTATTTGAATGCTAAGGGTTATTCATCTATATGAATAATATATCTGCCGACAATATTTGATGGTAAATCTACCAGTGTATCTGCTGAGTAGATATGTCAAACATTTTTTCTTGAAATACTTGCATATTATTTAAAATGCATATGTTTAGATGTCTAGGCTAAAACTCTTGGCATGAAAATTAAGTAAAATCAATTAGATGTTAAAAGCTTATTTAATTTCCTTGTATCAATTATCGGCAGACAGGTTCAGAATCTATAATGGAGATATGCAGCCTTATATAGATTGTGGGTATTCAGACGAACTGGATATTTGTCATTAATTTAATGTTCTGTACCTTGATCTTGTTAGCCTACTCAATTATAATATATCTCCGATTTCTAAAGTTCCATTATTTTGACCACAGGATATTTGTGAAAACAGTAAGGATTTCGATTGATTTATTGAATAAAAACATAGAAATTCATCTGTTTAATCATCTGAAAAATTATGTAGCCTGATAATTGGTTTATTTGCTTAAAGATATAGGTTTATTGTTTTACCCCAACCCTGCAAATTGATTTGTGGATGAAATTATTTCCTGTTAAAATAGTCTGTGTTTGTTAGATCTTTTATACAAAGAATTTTACTTCAATTTATTGAGAGATGCTAATAGAAAATATCCATATAACTAGAAACATTAAATTTTATAAAGTGTTCGTCCTAAGGTTATTTGGTATGAGTTTCTTTTCACTAGAAGGTATTTGCTAGTTTTTTTCTGTGTACCCACATTAACTGATAAATAAGTTTGGTCAATTAAAGTGGACTGGTTCTTAATAATCTTTTCTGTCTATAAAACAATATTATACAATTTCCTCAACATATTGTTTGGACATATTTGTCAAGGAAGTGCATAAAAGTAGATTTCCCATTTATTTTACACTGTACGTGTTTTTTTCTGTCATTAGGATTTACTTGATGTGTTCTTCTGTGGATGCTTTAGCTACCTTTCTTTGATTATGAGCCTTTTTTTGCTAAGGAAATAAAACCTTTCCCTTGAATCAGTTGGTGTTGACCTGGCCATTTATATTTGCAAAGTGATCTGTCTCTTTGAATGGAAACATCAACCTGAACATGCATGAAATACTTGCCACTGGATGTTAAGCAACCAACAATCAATGAATTGAATAGATACAATTGTTCTCTTTGGAATTCATTTCCTGTTAAAAATCAGTCATTGATTGATTTGGCTGTACAAAAAACTCTTCATTAATAAAATATATCAACTATATATGACAACACATTTACATTACTTTAGAAAAAGAAAATGATTATTATTTTCCGTAATTCACCCTCAATTTCACAAGTATTAGAACCTATGGCATTTTCGATTTTTGCAAGAAATTATCTTGAATGATGAAAATGAGGTATGCAATCTCTCCATGTTCATAGACTATAACAATGGATATCAGTACATAACATTTGTATATATTGAATAAATGATGATATTTTTCTCAACAGGGGTCGTCTAGAAAGCAATGCTGAACAGTGGCTCCATCTGGTGAATACCTTACAAGAACTAATCAGTTGGTTGATGACAAAGCAACAAGAACTCCACAAACAGAGACCAATTGGTGGTGACACCCCAACGTTAGGGCAACAGAATGATGAAAATAAGGTAAGGAATCACTCCATAAACAGAGACCAATTGGTGGTGACACCCCAACGTTAGGGCAACAGAATGATGAAAATAAGGTAAGGAATCACTCCATAAACAGAGACCAATTGGTGGTGACACCCCAACATTAGGGCAACAGAATGATGAAAATAGGGTAAGGAATCACTCCATAAACAGAAACCAATTGGTGGTGACACCCCAACATTAGGGCAACAGAATGATGAAAATAGGGTAAGGAATCACTCCATAAACAGAGACCAATTGGTGGTGACACCCCAACATTAGGGCAACAGAATGATGAAAATAGGGTAAGGAATCACTCCATAAACAGAGACCAATTGGTGGTGACACCCCAACATTAGGGCAACAGAATGATGAAAATAAGGTAAGGAATCACTCCACAAACAGAAACCAATTGGTGGTGACACCCCAACATTAGGGCAACAGAATGATGAAAATAGGGTAAGGAATCACTCCATAAACAGAGACCAATTGGTGGTGACACCCCAACATTAGGGCAACAGAATGATGAAAATAAGGTAAGGAATCACTCCATAAACAGAGACCAATTGGTGGTGACACCCCAACGTTAGGGCAACAGAATGATGAAAATAAGGTAAGGAATCACTCCATAAACAGAGACCAATTGGTGGTGACACCACAACATTAGGGCAACAGAATGATGAAAATAAGGTAAGGAATCACTCAACAAACAGAGACCAATTGGTGGTGACACCCCAACATTAGGGCAACAGAATGATGAAAATAAGGTAAGGAATCACTCCATTAACAGAGACCAATTGGTGGTGACACCCCAACATTAGGGCAACAGAATGATGAAAATAGGGTAAGGAATCACTCCATAAACAGAAACCAGTTGGTGGTGACACCACAACATTAGGGCAACAGAATGATGAAAATAAGGTAAGAAATCACTCAACAAACAGAGACCAATTGGTGGTGACACCCCAACATTAGGGCAACAGAATGATGAAAATAAGGTAAGGAATCACTCCATTAACAGAGACCAATTGGTGGTGACACCCCAACATTAGGGCAACAGAATGATGAAAATAGGGTAAGGAATCACTCCATAAACAGAGACCAATTGGTGGTGACACCACAACATTAGGGCAACAGAATGATGTAAATAAGGTAAGAAATCACTCCATAAACAGAGACCAATTGGTGGTGACACCCCAACATTAGGGCAACAGAATGAGGAAAATAAGGTAAGAAATCACTCCACAAACAGAGACCAATTGGTGGTGACACCCCAACGTTAGGCCAACAGAATGATGTAAATAAGGTAAGGAATCACTCCATAAACAGAGACCAATTGGTGGTGACACCACAACATTAGGGCAACAGAATGATGAAAATAGGGTAAGGAATCACTCCATAAACAGAGACCAATTGGTGGTGACACCCCAACATTAGGGCAACAGAATGATGAAAATAGGGTAAGAAATCACTCCATAAACAGAGACCAATTGGTGGTGACACCACAACATTAGGGCAACAGAATGATGTAAATAAGGTAAGGAATCACTCCACAAACAGAGACCAATTGGTGGTGACACCACAACATTAGGGCAACAGAATGATGAAAATAGGGTAAGAAATCACTCCATAAACAGAGACCAATTGGTGGTGACACCACAACGTTAGGGCAACAGAATGATGAAAATAGGGTAAGGAATCACTCCATAAACAGAGACCAATTGGTGGTGACACCACAACGTTAGGGCAACAGAATGATGAAAATAGGGTAAGGAATCACTCCATAAACAGAGACCAATTGGTGGTGACACCACAACATTAGGGCAACAGAATGATGTAAATAAGGTAAGGAATCACTCAACAAACAGAGACCAATTGGTGGTGACATCCCAACATTAGGGCAACAGAATGATGAAAATAAGGTAAGGAATCACTCCATAAACAGAGACCAATTGGTGGTGACACCCCAACGTTAGGGCAACAGAATGATGTAAATAAGGTAAGGAATCACTCCATAAACAGAGACCAATTGGTGGTGACACCCCAACATTAGGGCAACAGAATGATGTAAATAAGGTAAGGAATCACTCCATAAACAGAGACCAATTGGTGGTGACACCCCAACATTAGGGCAACAGAATGATGAAAATAGGGTAAGGAATCACTCCATAAACAGAGACCAATTGGTGGTGACACCCCAACATTAGGGCAACCGAATGATGAAAATAAGGTAAGGAATCACTCCATAATACTATGGATTCATTATTATTCGTTGGATACCAATTTTCATGGATTTCGTTGGTGCAGATGAACCACAAAATTAAATATTCAAAGAATAAAAAATTTCCTATAGGCTTGTATACATACTATGTCAAAACCACGAAATTAAATATCCACAAACATGCAAGTTTCCCATAATTTACAAAAATAAATGACTCCACAGTATAATACTACTATTAGGAATCTTTGCTAAATCATTTTGTCTGCCTATCAACAATGTGGCATTATACCTTAGTATTGGCTTACTTTTGAAAAGAAGGAAAATTAAGCTACGAAAAAGCGTTTAAAAACCATATGTCAAAAAAAAAAAACAGATAAAGGTCAAGGTAATAAAAAAAAAAAAGAAGAAAATAGTTGATAAACACTACACAGGAATTTAAAAATTGAGCACATAAACTCCTCCAAAAAAACAGGAGTAATATATTGTTTTTTTTCTTTAAAATTATAGGGATATCTCAAATATAACATTAGTTTTTAGGTGGTCTGAATTTGTCTCAACTAACATCCTTACATTAATTTGGCCGCTCATTATTTTTCTATTGCTTGAACTTCATCTTTCATTAAAATTCTATTTTGTAGGAGTGAAAGTTAACTCATCATGTTTGTGATTAATATATTGAATTCAGAAATATTAAAATGGAGAAACAATTTATGTAAATTATAATACAATTCATTCAAATTATTATTATTATTACAGAGACTGAGAAGTCAATTAGACACCAAGAGACCAATTATAGAACAGAGTTTAGAAGCTGGTCGTTTCTACCTCAGGGAAGAAGGCGAGGATTCTAGACTGAGTAACAGTAGTAATGACAGTAATGATCATGGTAAGTTGATCATCCAATCAGAGTAGATATATTTGATTCATATCTGTCTTTCACCATTGAATTATCCAATCTCAGAACAGACATTTGATTCATATCTGTCTTTCACCATTGAATTATCCAATCAGGATACAGATATTTGATTCATATGCGTCTTTCACCATTGAATCATCCAATCAGAGTACAAAACATTTGATTTAAATCTGTCTTTCACCAGTCAATCACCCAATCAGAATACAGACATTGATTGATATCTGTCTTTCACCATTGAATCATCCAATCAGAATACAGATATTTGATTCCTATCTGTCTTTCACTATTCAATTATCCAATCAGAATACAGACATTTGATTCCTATCTGTCTTTCACTATTCAATTATCCAATCAGAATACAGACATTGATTCCTATCTGTCTTTCACTATTCAATTATCCAATCAGAATACAGACATTGATCAATTCATATCTGCCTTTCACCTTTGAATCAACCAATCAGAATACAGACATTGATTCATATCTGTCTTTCACCATTGAATAATCCAATCAGAATACAGACATTGATATCTGTCTTTCAACATTGACACAAAGTTTGACCAGTTCTAACATAACCAAAAAATCCCATCAGGTTAGCAGTTCATTCAATTAATCAGTGAGAGAGAAAAATCTTACTTTTACAATTGCTGTTAGAACCAGTTCTAATAGTCAGACAATAATAATAACAGTTTTAGGTAATTAAAATCAAAATAAACAATCTTAATTGACTAGGATTGTTAGTATTCCTATCAAAGGTCAGTGGATTTCTCCGGACACTGCAGCTTCCTTCACCAATACTTTCCGCCATGAAATAGCCCAAAAGTGGTGTAAATACACCAAACAATCATTCAAAATAAACACTAAGATTTCAATAACTTTGACAAATGTGTTTACATTTCCACAATGCATATATAACCACATGGTTGATAAGAAAATTGACAAGCATTCATCTTTCTTATCCGGGAACAGTTGTTGTAAAAATCCACTTATCTCATGATTGCATCATAAATATTGCTCTCTGTCATCAGTATACTTGATTCTATCATTAAAATGTAATATTTCTTCAACCATTTAACTGTAGTATTCCTTCAGGGCTTAAAATAGACAGATCTATCCTGTTTAAGTTGTGAAATGGTTGGAATAACTTGTTTATTTTGAATTAGTTTGATTAAAACTGAAAGAAGTAAAACTTATATTTGTCTTTAGCTTTGATTTTGAAAAGAGAAATTTATCAGAGTAAGAAAAATTGATGTACGAAAAAATTATGATTCTGAGGGATAACTTATTGTCTGTTTGGTTGTGCTTCGAATTTGTACTCTCAAATCTTGAACATTTTAATCATTTTGACTTTCTTGCTGCCTTTGCTTCAGTATTTAAAGTTTGCTGTTTGGGTAATGACCTAGGACCAGCAGGTTTAAGAATTCTTATTAAATAACCATGAACAGCTTTGCAGTGTTTATTGATTTTAACTGACTTGAAAAGATAGTTCAGTGTTTATTCAGTATAGATGCATGTATGTGACAGGAAATAATATTCACTGTTGTGACATTTTCGTAGTAATTCTAGGAAAAAACAGAAACCATAATAAACTGCATTATGGGTTATATTTCTATAAAACAGTTTCCTAGTCGATGAAACCTTTTACTGTGAAAGTACTTTAATTCGTGGGTATCAATTTTCGTGGTTTGAGAAATATTTACATGATCGTGGGTTTTTAAATTCGTGGATTTTTAATAGTTTTCTAAAAAAAAAATTTGGAAAATTGAAGCTTTAGAAACGAAGGTTACAAATTGTCTTGATTGAGGAAAATTGCAAAGTAAACATTGACCCGGTAAAATGGTAAATCGTAGTGACAACACTAATTAACCCTAGATAAAGTGATCAACAGATTTAAGACCATCAAAGGTGTTAATTAGGCCATAAACATGTCACCTAAAGAAAACAGTACACAAAAACAAATGCTATAAACGTATCTTAATGTTAAATAATTCTTATCAAAATTAAGCTCAGCATAAAATTATTATTTCCGATATGTACGAGAATTTTGAGGATATAAAATGAACACGGAAATCTGACTTTCATCGATCAAAAATATTTTTATGAGAATTAAAAGATCAAAAGTTGTACAGTTAATGTTCTGAAAGATTAAATGGGTATACTCCTTCATGGAGTTGTAGTTCATAGCGCGTTTGCCCTATGACTACTATATAGCATTTTCAGATTTGGCGTTATTCAATATATTCTCTAGATCATATCAGTAGTCAAACCTACATGGGATCTTTCCATGTCTTGATTTGGACAATGTTTGTTTTATTTCGTTGGACACTTAAATTCGTGGATAACGTCATCCACGAAAACCACGAAAATTGGTACCCCACGAATAAAAGTACTTTCACAGTAATTGAACATCCTAAGGAAATATCATAAATAAAATATTTTTCTAAAAGAAGCCTTTCCTACTGTTTTGTTTTCTTTGATATAAGGTTAAGATCATTGACTGAAGGAGTGTTTATTTCCATACAAGTGTGAATTCTGTTTTTTTAGATTGTATTGTAATTATAAAAACAGCAGTACATATTTTATTATTGTTGTCATCAGCAAGACTTAGTTCAGATCAACTTTGTTTGAAATAAGACACTGAAGATCTTTCCATTGTTAAAGTAATTCTTCATCTGATTAGAGCTTATTTCGTAATGCATGTAGAGAAAGACTTTGGTTAGCTAGGTATGGTTGCTCTGTTTGTATATTGTACAATTGTATTTGGGATGATGTCCAATCAAATTTGAATATGATACAAACTGGTTCATCTATGCCTATCTAAATTGTTTGCAGATGTCAATCTTAATTACAATCCTTGAGCAAACTTTTATACAAACAAAGCAAGCAACCCAACTAAAGTCTTACTTTACAAGCATTAGGAAATTAGTTCTAAAATATCAAAAGGTCAGGTTTTTCTTTTATAAATTTGCATATTTTTATTAGATTTCTGTTTTATTTCCATTTATGGATATCGCTCTTTCCAAAACCTCTCATACTGTTCAGAAGATGCTGTAACTGAGGAATATGATCATTGACTTCACTAAAGTGTTTATGTTATGTAATATAAGTTCCATCAGAACACTTATTGTCCTATTTTGTATTTTCAGAGGAAATGGCAGCTGAATCTTCACATGATAAGGAAGCTCAGCATTTAATTAAAAAGATAAGAAGACAGGTGCGACTTCTCAACCGAAAATGGACCGAGGTCAATCAGGGCTGTAATGAATGGCAATCACGAATAGAGACTGTGTCAAAGGTAGATAACTCTTTGTGTTCTTAGTTGAATTAATTGCTCTGTACTTGCAATGTTTGGTTTTATAAAAACAATTTATTGCAGCAAAAGTCAAGATTCCTCAATCAAAACACTGTAACATAAGATTATTCGAAAATTTTGCTTCATTTTCAATGGAAAAGCTTTGTCAGCAGATTAAATAATATTTAAGATCATGAAAAATATGCTTCATAAAATTAATTTTATTACAGAAAGTAACAACATTAGAAAAAGGTTTAGATGTATTAAATGAGAAGTTATTAGAAGCAGAGCAAACTAAATCTACATGGTGTGCGATTTCAGATATTCTGATTGACCATCTACAAGGGGAGATCGATGAAATTAAGGTATGATTTTATATTTATATCCACCATGTGCAGCAGAATTGATAGGAATCTCTAAGATGCAGCTTCTCATGAAGAATAATAGCTATTTTTGTAATATATATTTGTGAAAATTCAGTAGTTTTTAAACATATGATAACCTTAACAGTTTTAGTTTAAATATAGCATCATGTCCAATAAAATTGCACAGATATCTGTGTTTAAATATTAGAATATTGTTCCTCACTTTGAGATGCATTAGGGATAATGACACATTTATTGAAAACACCTTCATAACCTTAAGAATATTTTGGATCTATATCCCACTGAAAGTATCAGCAAGTTTATCATTCAACTTGAGAACCTGAAACATAATTTTCATCTAGAGTTTATCTCCCTTTCTGTATTTTCAGAAATACCAGCAAGCTATAACACCAATCCACAGCCTGGTAGACAGTGTAAATGATGAAGCTAATGAACTCCAGAATTTGAATGTTGTATTGTCACATACTAATGTTCATAAATTAGAAGATTATAATACAAGGTATGTACAAATTCTGTTTTTATTTTGAAGAAAAAAATGTCTTGTAAGGCTCATATCAATTTGGAATTCTCTGAAAGACATTTTTTACCAAATATGATACAAAGCATAAGGGGTTGCTGACAATAATAGAGGATCTGAATGGGGGTATCATTTCTGTATTTTCAGTTGTTTTCAAGCCATTGTTCATTATGTTTTGCCAATTATTCTCTATTCTATAAACCCCATCAAAACCCCCATCTATAAGAGGACCATTTTTGTCCAAGTAGGTTCAGCATCATATTTAAATTTCAGATTAATGTAGTTTACAATGAGGTCTCATTAACTTGAAACTTGTTAAGAATATTCATAATTACTTTTTAAATTGTATTTCCAATTTAAGGTTTCAACACAGATCTCATGGTTCACCAATTAGGTATAAGATTTGGTATAATGTTATTTTGCATGAATTTATGGTTGTGGCTAAGACCAAGATTTAGTAGATCCTTTATATGAACATGTGATTGTGCAATTGGGGAAAGGTGTCAGTCAAATAAGTACATATTTCTGTTTTTATGAAAGATGAATTTCTTTTGAAATAAATAGAAACTGATATTTTTCCTAGTCTGTCCATAGGACTGTATTTTAACCACAGCTATGTTTTCTGCTCAAGCATTCTATGATATGTTAACATGATTGTGTATAGAACATCCTCAGCAGTGGACTAATATTTTTATCATTAACAGGTGGAAAGAATTACAGATCTCCTTAGAAGATAGATTAAAAAACTTACAGGAAGCTATCCGAGAGTTTGGTCCAGATTCTCAACATTTCTTATCCAGTAAGTCACTCTTAAGAAGTTTATTAGAATAGACATATTTAGAATAGGTGTTAAACAGTGATAAAAACCTGAATTTTTAAAGTAAACCATATTGAAATCTCTTCCATATTGCAGAGAGCATAGCTATAGCTATCAACTGGCTGACAGTTGGCAGAATTGTTTTTGTTTTGGGCTAAAAAAATTTATCTTTAAATGATTAGAAAAGAGGAACTATGAAGAATTTGTCTTCATTAGTTTGTATATCCTTCAATATATTGGAATATCCATATGTCCTAGTTACTGCTACCTCCTAATTGTATAGCTTCATGTTTTTTTAAAACGCAAATTCAGTAAACAAAGACTACACTGTTATAACAATATAACTTAATTTTGTTTAAACCATGAAAATAATTGGATGTTTACCTGTTTAAAAAGTTGGATGATAACATTACAAGGATTACATAATTTACAATGTATCAGATGTTTTTAAATGTTAGAAAATAATATCAAATGTGAATTACATCTCTAAATGGTTTTCTATGGCCAGTAGGCGTTGGAGGTTGTTCTAGAATGTAAAAGTATGTTTTAATGTGCAAAAAACTTTACAAATGACATTACACTTCAAAAGACAAAGTTATCTCCCCTAATTGAAATTGTTTTTGTATAAGGCATGGTTTACTTTCCTTTGATAAGTTTTGAAATGGAAGTTTAAATGCATTTATATTGTAAATAGTAAAGATATGCAGAATTATGTTTGTATAAAGGGTAATAAACTAACATGAGATTAAGTATATAGTTCAAATGGAGATATTTTTTTAAAACATATATAACAAATCATGAATTCACGAAAAAAATACTTGGTGTAAAATATTGGCATGTTCTTTCATGTATATTGGTATCAAAACCTATTAAATATAAAATAATTTGCTAAATCTTTTAGATTAATTAATAAAAAATTAATGGAAAAATCTCAAGATTTTATAAAAATGTTTGCATATGAAAAGTCAGACTTGTGCACTTGATGTGGGTCTTTCCTCAAAGAAGAGTAAGATTTTATTGCTCATAAAACAACAGGCGATCTTTCAGATCAAGGTTGTAATGATTGATATGTCTGCATTTAAAATTTGATTTAAAATAACTATCAAAAAGTCAAAGAACCTTTATGGAGCCTCATACAGGTAAACATAGGTAATATCTACAAGTGCTTCACAGCTGACTATGCAGGTTAAGTGCACAGAAAGCAATGGCTAGGATTCCTTATGTTGATATTTGGAAAAGGAGATCGAGGGAAGGTTTGTTGTCTTTCTTGTAAACTTTTTAAATCTAAATTGTTTATCTTTTTGCCTTGTTTTTTTTTTTCATCTTAAATAGAAATGTCAAATTATTAAAAAAAAATATGTTGGCAGGCTGAAAATATTCTTGAAATATATATTGTAATAGACTAAAAGTTAACAATCTGAAGCAGAATTAGTCAAAAGTAAGCATAACTTTGTAGAATTTTTTTTTTTTACATTGTTTTGAAGTCATAATTATGATACATGCAATATTAAGAGGTACAATGAATTATTATTTTGCATATCATTAACCTTCTTTAAAACAATTTAGATGTAGCAAAGAGGAAAAATTGTCACATAATAACTGTCAAAAAAACACTTAAAAAGATTTGCATTAATTAAAACAAAAAACATGTTTGATTTAGATATGTATTGCCATAGGAGAAATTGTTCATGAATTTTTGTACTTACAACAATGGGTATTACATTCATGCAACAAATAACAGAATGAAATATCTTTGCACCTTTCATAGTGGTCACACAAAACTGTTGATGCTGTTTTGATTTAATTTTGAATTTGTTAATTTTTTTTAAGGATAGTTAAAGATATATTATCAGACTTTCATATACCTACAGACAGGTGAAGTCAACTTTAATCTTATCTTCAGACAAAATTATCAAATAAGAGCTACTAGAGGGTCATTAAAGGTCATCTGATATTGATATAAGATGAATGTCGACATAAAAAAATTGGGGCCAAATTTAAAGTTCCATATAACTTGCTTGTGGTATTGATTTTAATATTTTCTTTTATTTGAGTCTCTAAAAACTCAAAAGACTACATTTTTGAAACACGTGCGCTAAAATTCAGCATTTGTCAGATTTAATAGCAGATTTATATTTGCAAAGAATGACTTTAGACAATATATAACTGAAGTGGTTACTTGCTTTAGAATCTTAGACTTCAATGGCATAAGAGTTTTATAAAATAGTCAACAGTTGTTTTTGTAGTCATTTAAACCTATCAGCATTATTTTTTTTCTGTTCTTAAAACAGTTTTGTTGTACATTTCATGACAGTGAAAATAAAGGTCAACTTTTCCACTACCTTTTGTTCACCATCCTAAGTATAGTAGATACTAGTTAATATACATTAGTCAACACTCCAAAGATCACAGGATAAAAGCTTTTAGCTATCTTTCTTGAAATTTACTGGCAGGGCTTTGATATTGGGCTTAATCATTTGTACTTTATAATGGTATCAAGACAGTATCTTACTTCTTCTAAAACTACAGATAACCACTATAAATGTTCTTTTAAAGTGCTTTTGCAGTAGTTATCAAAACATTCTATAAATGACTACTTTAAACATAGGAGACCACATTTTACTGTGTCCACACTACTTAAGAGAAAAATACGGCTCATACTTGGCAGAAAAACTTTGTATGGGATGAAATGTACATTATTTCGCTGATTTTAAATATGTGTATCCAATAGCTGCAATTTTTTTTCTTAAAATTATATTACATAGATTCTACAGATGAACCTCCCATTCAGTCATCATCGCATTTACCATCATGTAAAGTCGTAAACTATTTATAAAATTGTTCAAACCTTTATTATATAGTTTGTTTGATGATTTACTACATGTAAAAAAATACTTCACCTAATTTGTCACAGTTATATTTTTTCTTGATAAAATCAAAAGTTAATGAGATGGAAAATCGACAAATCATGATCTTAATTTGATAAGAGAATTAAACTCTCCCAATATATGTTAATATAGACCTCCAACTAAAGTAATGTCCTGAGATGTTGTTTTACATTGATTTTATCAACTAGATACAAAATCAAATTTAAAAATTTATGAAGCTCCTTTTGGCCTTGAGGTTTTGTTACATTTTTTAAAGTTATGATGTCTACAAATGACAACAAAATATTGATCAGTGTTAAAGTATATGTAAACTAACTTGAACATCAAAATTCATCCCTGAAGCCAAATAATTACATGGTATGATAAATTTGTATTGGATAAAAATAAATGAACTGTCAAAATAATCGTCTTGTAAACTGATACTATATTTTACTTTCATTTTATCACACAATTTAACACTGTTTTCAGTGACCTAGTATTCCTGTTATATCATTTTTCTCCCAGTTAGATTTAGGAATTCAGTGAGGAGCCATTTTACTAGGTTCATTTTCTGATCATGGTTGGAAAAAACGAAGTGTCATTCTCACCCCATGCTAAAAGACAGTTATTTCCAGCTGTGGTAACAGGTAAATTGGTGAGGTTTTTACTTTTTTCCACATAAATATTATATCTCCTGTGTTGCTTTGACTCTAAGAACATTTTATTTATTTTCAGGATCGGTGGATCATCCTTGGGAGAGATCTGTTTCTGGAAATAAAGTGCCTTATTATATTAAGTAAGTTACAGAATTATTTTTAATATTGTAAGCACCCCAAAAGTAAACATATATCAAATACATTTGAAAACCTAACTTTAATTTGAAGGAGGTCATCTGATTTGTTATAAAGTCAAATAGAAATATCACTTGCACTTTTAAGTCCAAAATGTCATTTTAATAGTTCAATACTGTCTACATACTAAATACCAACAATTATAGAATGTTAAATCTCTGCATTATGTACCTTATATGTTTAAAGTTTGGGAACTAATAATTGTACTATATATTTCAGTCATACATCAGAAACTACACACTGGGACCACCCAGAAATGGCAGCTTTAATGGAGGCCTTAAGTAAGTCTGAACACATATATAATCAAATTGAATGAATTGAAACAATATCAAGATATTAAGACTCCAGACAGTTAATCTTCTTTTTCAAGCTTTGTTGACTCGTCATCTCATCTTTAATGATAATTATATGAATTCTGTTGATAGGATCATTCACATAGCCTGTATTGTCAATCACAAGTAAATTCAAAATGATAAGTGATTCAAACTGTTATACTTCTTCTTACCTGTTTCAAACTGTTATACTTCTTCTTACCTGTTTCAAACTGTTATACTTCTTCTTATCTGTTTCAAACTGTTATACTTCTTCTTACCTGTTTCAAACTGTTATACTTCTTCTTACCTGTTTCAAAAGAGAGTCAAAAGATACCAGACAAACCAGAGGGACATTCAAACTCGTAATTCGATAAAAAAACTGACAACGTCATGGCTAAAAAAGAAAAATACAAACAAACAAACAAAAGTACACAAGACACAACATAGAAGACTGAGTAACTAGAAACCCCACCAATACAGCATACATTATTGTTTAGAGGAAAGCTGAAGCCCTCCCCAAGGTGCATGATTTTTCTGCTGATTTTAAGACTCGTGGGTGCTCATTTGGCTATTATCTGCTCTTTGGCCGTGTTGTTGTCTCTTTGACACTTTCCTGATTTACATTCTCATTGTGTTAAGATGTCCTATGTTGAAGGATAATAGAAAGCACCTTAAATACTGAACAGTACAAAACACCACACATACCACAAACACACAAACACGAGAGAAAAAAAACGCAGCTTTACAATGAAAGACATACATCAACAGATATCAGCCTGACTTGGTAAAGACACAAAATGTTTTTGGGTTAGACCACTTTTAAGTAGACACAAACATCAAAACTGAAATGATGATGATTGATTGGTGTTTCAATGTCCAGTGACAAATATTACATTCTAATCATGACCAAAAAAAAGGATAGGATATGGTTCTTGCTTTGTACAAGACTGACAATATGAGCCTGTTTTATACAGCATTATTCCACAGTCTGCATCAACAAGAGTCACTACACCTCAACACATTGTTCTGACCAAGCCTTAATCTTACTCCTAAACGCCCCTTGCTAAGTGAACAAAAATCAAATATAATTTTTGGTCTTGGGTTTGAGCTGAATTACAAATCAAACCCAAGACCTCCAACACAAGAGGCAAGGACACAATCACTAGACCATTGGGCTGTTTTGACAATACAATGCACATATATTGGGTACTAGTATCATTAAGTCATGCTAAATTACTGAAAACTTCACAATTTTAGCATTTTAGTTAAATTTTAGACAGTTTCCGTCTAAAATGAAAGTGGCCGCATTTGTGTTCATTCTTATTATAATATTGAAATGTAAGTTGTATTTGATGATAATACATAACATATATAAAGGTTGAGGATGAACACAGACCCGGCCACTTTCATTTTTAACAAAAATCATGTGAAAAGTGACATTTTTTGGCATATTTGATTGAATTTTCATATTTAAGCTTGAATCAGAGTGTTATTAATGAGTAAATCAGTTAAAATATTTCACATAAACTAATTGAATCAACTGAAATAGACACTTAAGTGTTCAAAAAGTGTCCATAATCTTTCGTCAGATGAACCTGAAATTTGCCTACTCCTTTTCCAATGTTTTACATGACTTATCTAAGAATGTTTCAGACAGGGATTACAAACCTATATAAATTTAAACACCACATTATAAAATGTTCATCTTCATTTCAATGTTTCTTTTTATTATTACAGATGAATTAAATAATGTCCGATTCTCAGCTTACAGAACTGCTATGAAGATTAGAATGTTACAGAAAAAACTTAGATGTAAGTTGCTTTAATTAATTTTGTGATATTAGATATTTTGTTAAAATGTAAACTGCTTATATATAGTATTTAATGTTTTGTTTAAAAAATACCAGCGTTGTTGAACATTATTTTTCAATTATGAAAAATTTTATTCATAATTTTATATAATGAACAAATACTCAGATGAAAAAAGTAATAAAGAGATTTGAAGCAGACTTTACCTTATCTTAGAATTTCCTTTTAAAAATAAGGAAATGTGAACAGGCTGTTATTTAAACTTGGAATTATTTTTCATTATGGAATTTGCATTATTTCTTGTGCTGGAAATGTTTAATAAATTCCATGTTTATTTTGTACTTTAATGTTCTGTGCTGTGCACAACACTTTCTTTTACAAACAAGATAGTACATTTTCAATAGAATGTACTGTGCTGTGCACAACACTATCTATACAAAATACATTGTATGGAAAGTGTTACGATCCGCTCGAAACATTATAATACCAAATAAACATGGAATTTATTAAAAATTTCCAGCACTAGAAATTATGCAAATTCCATAATTAAGAATAATTCCAAGTTCAAATAATAGCTTGTTTTTGGTTTAATTGCCAGTGAGACAACTTCAATGGCTTTTGTTTCGACTGCTTATATATTTTGTTTTGCTGGGACTGTACACGAATGGTTAACTATGTCATCTTAGGTATATTAACACTAAGCTGGTCTATAGCAAGTGGTTAGAATGAATTTTGTATTTATTCTTTATATACTTTTGATTCAATCTTGAAGCAAATATGTAAACTAGAATTCTATTTTTTAGTGGATTTAATGGAAATGAATATAGCTACCCAATCATTTGAACAGCACCATCTTCGTGGTCAGAATGATGATTTAATGGATATTATTCAAATTATAAACTGTTTATCAACAATGTATGAAATAGCTGCTCAAAGTCATCAAGATCTAGTCAATGTTCCACTGTGTGTGGACCTCGTTCTTAACTGGATACTCAATATATATGATGTGTAAGTAGGTTATGAAATAGAGATCTAGTCTGCTTTATTGTGTTGACCTTGTTTATTAATTTAAAATACAAGAAAAGTCACATGTTTGTTTAATTTTGGGGTTAACAAATTTCTTTTGTATTTTTGGTTTAAGAATAAAAAAGGTGAAATGAGAAAGCAACCCCAAAAACTAACCAAAACACATCTAGAGATTGCAACCTTTATGTTTATAATTGAAGTTTTAATAAAAGAATTTGGTATTCACTTTAACAAGAAATAGGATTACCATGAATGATTGAATCAAACATTTTAGAAATCAACTGAATAATCATAAATCTTATCTTTATGGCCACAGACCACAATTAAAAGTTCTTTATAACGTTTTGTGTCATTAAAAAAAATGCACTGAATCTTTTTGTCAAATTTTTTGTGTGTAAAGTACAGTTCTAGTCCAAAAATATATCCAACATTCAGAAAGAATGCTCTGCTGTATTTTACAAATTTGGCCAAGACACATACATACCCCTATGGACAAGTCAAGAGATGTTCCGAAAACTGTAAATATCAACTTTTTGCACCTGGCCTAATCACTCTTTCCATATCAAAATCAGTTAGAATAAAACATCCAAACGTTTAATTCAGCTCTCTTCTCTCATTTCCACCACAGAAAAACTAAGAAATGTATGAGAAAGGGAAAGAAAAAAAATAAAGAAAAAATACAATATAATTAAGGGAACTATATTCTTGGACAACGAAAAGCGGGTTCATTAATTGTGGTCTTGGGCCTTAGAGGATGACAAATTGAGTTATTTCCCTTACTATATATTGCCAGTGATATGATCAAGTAGTAATAAAAAAATGTTTTTTTATTTACAGAGCAAGAAGTGGAAAAATAAGAGTTTTGTCTTTCAAAGTAGGATTAATATTATTGTGTAATGGTCATTTAGATGAGAAATATAAATGTAAGTATACTTAATGTCTATGTTAAACATATAGTATCAAAATCAGCAATGCTTCTCTTTATTTCTGATATGCTGTTTTATATAAGATAAACTGAAATGTATGAAGAGATAATGTCTTTTTCTAACAGAATACTTACTCCCTTTGAGTAAGAAATATGGTAGACGTGATAAAGAAATATGATTTTGTATTTGATGAGAACGTTTTCCACATTTGTCTGTAGCAAAGCAAAATAAACATGAAATTCTATGTAGAAGGTCATTCAAAGGCATAAAAAGTTGAAAGTTGTATGTATTGTACCAAGAAAAAGTTGTGAAAGACAATAAACAACATCCTTGATACATGTTATTTTGTATTATAAAAAGGGTCTCGCATAATAAAGTTACTGGTACCACCAGTTCTTATTATTTTTTCATTAAAAAGTCTGTCTCTTTAAGTTTTTAGGTAACATCAAAAACAATCTTTGACCTGAACTTAACCAAATTATAAACATGGCTTCTATTTGTAGTCAAACATAATATTCCTATAATGAATTTATCGATACTATTATATACCTTTCAATACGTTTATTTAACCATGATGTATTTTGTGGTTTCAGTTTTGTTTCGATTAATAGCCAACACTAATGGTTATACAGACCAAAGAAAGTTAGGTTTATTATTACATGATTGTTTACAAATACCTCGGCAGCTGGGCGAAGTCGCTTCCTTTGGTGGCAGTAATATTGAACCCAGTGTTCGAAGTTGCTTTGAAAAGGTAAGAATACATTTCCTTTATGATACAATTGACCTGAAAAGATGTAAGCCATTTATCAAACATTTAAAATAAGTTTCTGTATAATTTAACTACTTGTGTTTGAATAGACTAGATGATCTTGTCATAACAGTATTTAAAGAGTTAATATACTGGCCAACAGTGGCCACTCATAAAAAATTATAATTTCTCTGAGAAAATCAGATGTTTAAAATCATAATTTATATAAGAATAAGGAGATGTAATATGATTGCCAATCAGAAAACTATCTGCAAGAGATGCAAGCAACTTTAGGTCTCCAAAAAGTTTTCATCAATGAACAAAATCCATACCGTATAGTAGCCTATAAAAGACCATGACATTTAAAAATGTCAAACAAGAATATTTATTGCTGGATTTATGCTAAATCAAAAAATCAAAATCAAAAATGGCAGACAGCATCTAATGTGAACCACTGAAGTTGAGAGCTTCTATTTATCTTTTAAAGGATAAACTGAAATACATGACAGTCACAAGATACTAATAGAATTGCAAAGAATGTTTACATAAGCTCTGATATCAATCATGTTATGTTCTTAAAAGTGGTTTAGAAATATAATTAATTGGACTTAAATGAACTGATTACTTTTGGTTCACTTTGATCAGGTTTTATACATGTATGGTTAAATAGAAGTTATTTAATTTTCAGGCAAATGGTCGGCCAGAAATCCAGGTTTCCCATTTTCTTGACTGGTTACGATTAGAACCTCAGTCATTAGTTTGGGTACCAGTATTACATAGATTAGCAGCTGCAGAAACTGCCAAACACCAGGCTAAATGTAATATATGTAAAGAATTCCCTATTGTTGGCTTTCGGTAAGTAATTGATATGTAATATTTGTTAAAATGCAACAATTTATATCAAAAAAGCAAAGTTAGTTGTAAAATATTTGAATTAAATATTGGTAATTCTAAATATTCTTCAAAAGAATTTTAACTTATGTTTTAGTTGTTTGAGAAGTGAGTCATGTAATCATATTGACTAACGATTATATTTTTGTATTTCCAGATATCGCTGTTTACGGTGCTTTAATTTTGATATTTGCCAAAATTGTTTTTTCTCTGGAAGGAAATCCAAAAATCATAAACTCACTCATCCTATGCAAGAATACTGTACCGCTGTAAGTATATTATTCTGTTCATAAAATCACCCCAAAAAATTTACAAAATAGTGTCAGACAATAAGAAAGAGATCTTCATTGAAGTAAAAGAACATGAGTTATAAACAGTATCTTATAAATCATGGTCTATTGATATCAAAAATATTTTTTTTAATAATTTTAACTTTATTTTAATAATTTAAACCAATTTTATTCACTATTCAAATCTAACATTATCTTTTACTGGAACAATTAACATATTACTGGCATATAGACATTGAACTTGTTTTGATTTGGAAAGTTAACAAAATAAGCCCTGTTGTGCTTTTGTTTTACAATATTTGTCCATGGATATAATAAGTAAAGGGTCAAAAGACTAAAATATACCAAAAGTAATCCTTCATTCACAAATTACCATTCGCAAGGGAGATAATCTGTGTGTGATGAAATAAGAAAATAGACAAAGTTGCTACAAAAGAATATTAATGTTTGTTGGCTTTAAAGCTTATAACAATTTTGGTTTGTTTTTTCTTCACCTTTAACTGTATTTCTTTTATTTATCATTGCAGACAACCTCAGGAGAAGATGTACGAGATTTTACAAAAGTTCTCAAAAATAAATTTAAAACAAAAAGACATTTTAAGAAACATCCAAGGCTTGGTTTCCTTCCTGTTCAAACTGTTTTAGAAGGAGATGCCTTAGAAAGGTAAGAAAAATACACAGCGAAATGTACATTCTATGTTTTTGTGTTGTTTTGTTTCCTGTTTTGCCAGTTTAGAAATTTTGTGTTTGTGTAATGTTTAGTATGTTTTTTTCATAAGTCATTTTCTTTACCAAATATTTTTTTAAATCAAATATTATTGAACTAACTCATACATTATTTTTATTCAGAATTATATTGATAAAATGATAATCTTGTATGATCAATTGCATGTAGAAAGAAAAAATTTTTATGATTCAATATCAATCAAACTGTTTTTCTTTTATGAAGTACAAAACCATCCGAGACAACATCAACTTCAGTGCAATGGTAATTTTTTCAACTTTCCAAATTTTTTATAAATCCATTTAAAAATATAATCAAAAGCTTGTACAATAAACAGCATCCAGGCATGTAGCTTTTCCCAAATATCACCTAAGTAGATAAACCAAACATAATAAAATGTAAAGGAAAGATTTAAGGCTTATATTGGTTGTTTCATAATTGTTTTTTACACACATTTTCTATTATATAGTGGCAAATTGGGAATTATTGCTTTTAGTTAGGAGTAAAGTGTAATAGCTTATTTTGACTTGAAGAACTTTTATCTCATGCCTTATAGGAGAGGGAAATTTTAATACGCTTTTCTCTTTTTTATTTAGAATGCTTTCTTGTGATGTAACATTAAATAGGCCAGAAATGTAGGCTTTAATATTATTTAAGGTATTGAAAGGGGAAAGAGATGTGAAGATATCAAATCATCAGCAAGACATATATATTTTCATAACACGATTATTTCAGATTACTTATTTACTTCCTTAATCCTTAACATAAAATCTATTTTTCATTTCCCAAGTACAATCTACCTTATTTTATAGGCACTACTTGCTCACATAGAATTGCACGAATTTTACTTTTAGTTATGGAAATCGTGTGAAAATCTTTTATGAATATGGATATGATATCACTGACAATTTCTCATTGATCTTGTGTGTATTTTGTTGGGTTATAAACACATTCAAAGCATAAAACTATTTGAAATGCCATAATCCTATGTTTAGATATCTGCTCAATTCCAAATTGATTTTTCTATAATATTTACTCTAAGATACAACATGCACACAATGTGTAAAATGCGTCCATTTCCGCTAAAGATTTGTTTAAAGTGGGAAAATTCCTATGAGTCAACTATTAAACAATTAATTGCCAAAAATAGATATTATGCAATCATTTCATTGTCATATATGACAAGAGCAATTATTTTACTAGGTGAAGTAGTGCAGTTTAAATAAGGCACTCAGGTCTACTTCAACCTAGGATTCAAAAGTCATTAGGTATAGCACTTTGCCTATCAACCTTATCTAACAAATAAACCAGTGATATATTTGTCATACTTTTTGAAAGTACTAATTTCTTCCAGCAACTGTTGTAGAGATCCTTCTGACAGTAACAATCCTCTATACCCAGTGGCCATGTGGTCTAAGTAGTTACTACTGTAATCGCAGCGGGTCAATACTGAGGTTGTGAGTTCGAACCCCGCTCGTGTGGGTGTACTCAACTCCAATCTTAATTGACTAGGATTTTCTATTGAAGGTCGTTGGTTTTCTCCGGATACTCCAGCTTCCTCCGTCAATAAAATATGGCCACCACAAAATATCCCAAAAGCGGTGCTTATAAGTGGCGTTAAAAGTTAAAACACCAAAAATCAATCAATCAATCATCCTCCGATTGGTCAAAAATTGTCTTAAGATGTTAAAAAATTACAAATTGACCTGTCAGGGAAACAATATATGTTACCAATTAAAGGTGATTACTACTTCATTAAAAGAGTATGATAGCAATCAAAACATTGTTCTTTTATTATTCATAGCAGGCTTTTTTTGGTGATTAATGGTGCAGGTTCTCATTAATCGTAATTTTTACCTGGAAAACCCAAGTAATTACGAGATTTGAAGAAGATTTGTCCTAATTATAGTTACCTGTACTAAAATAATCAGGGACTACATCAGTTATATTGACTTTCACTATTCTCTGACAGGATTGATTAGATAGCTGTATTAATTCATTTCCCTAATTGAACAGATTTGCACGAAATCAAACAATGATTTATATTCTCTGCTGATGTGGTATTGATTGGGTTTTTCATAATATGGAAATTGAAAACAAAACTTTTGTTCTCTAAGAATTTAAAAGGAAACTTCATGTATTACATAATGATGACGAAAACAATTATTGATTGTTTGTTGCTTAACGTCCGATTGCAAATACTTCATGCATGTTCAGGATGATTTATTATGTATGCTAAAAACACCTTTTTTTAACTTTGGGCCATTATAAGTAATTTTCAGTTTGAAATTTGCTAATTAATAGAACTCTTTTATTATCATTCATAGAAAGGATATTATGATGTCCTCATATTGTGATGTAAGGTCATTATGACATTATATATATTACTAAGAATCCAAGGTTCATTTTACAGTTCAATTTTGGCGATAGTTCCTGTTGTGAAAGGGATAGAGAAACTAAGTAGTCTTTGAATATTTGGCTTTTTATTTTATTTATTTGAGCATCATTAATGAGTCTTTTGTAAACCAAATGTGTGTATGGCTGACAAATTATAAGCCTGGTGTCTAAGATGAGTTTTATTCAGATAGATTTTTTACATCAATAAGTTGGGAAATTAAGTATTTTTCAAACAATTGAATTAGCATGAAGGACAAAGTCTCCTTAGACTGCACATTATTTGATAGACTGGGTTCTTGTATATCCTTCTCTTTTAAATATTCAGCTTCGAGCAATCCTGATGAAGGTAAATTCTTAAGAGCGCTTCCAACTCAAGAAATTTATAATAAGTTGGTTTCATTTCTTTATGTAGATTTCATAAAAAAGACTTAAAATATATTATTGACTTGGAAAATGCCATTTACTTTTTCAAGGAACTATAATATTAAAGATCAATTTATGTTAAAGCTAGCTTTCCTCACCTTTCCTTATAATTATCTAAAGGAAACTCAATGTTATTAAAACTTTACTTTTTTCTGTTGGCATATTGATCACTGACCTCAAATTGTCCTTAAGCTATTGGATAACAAGCACTTGTTTTGACACTTTTTGATTATTTGATTATGCAGTAAGCATAAATAGATTGTACAATAGAATTATTGTTGTTACTACATTGTAAAGCAATGGAGAGCCATGGATAAAGTCATCAGTTTAATGAGAGAAAATCAATGGCTAGGTACTCTGAGGTGGAAACTCTGCGTTCCTGCAGAAGAATTCTAATCTACAGGTTGTAGAAAGGTTGCTAGTCAATTATTGATCAACATTCTTTTACAACATTTAATCTGTTGGCTTCTATCAAGTTTTACTCTTGGATTGAGTGTTGATTAAAGGTGGATTGGATTAAAGAGATGGGATTAGTTACACAAAATTACAGGTAATTTTATGACTGAAAACAAGGGGTGGAATCTTTGCTGCTGTATCCCTGTTATATGATATGTTCATTTCTGTTGTCATAATTTGTTTAAAGCAATTCATACTTGTTGTGAGGCATAATCTGAAATATGCTTTTACAGTACTTTTGTTTATGGAATCAATCAACTTTCATTATTTCAAGCCAAAAGATTTGGTATTTGTCACCTTAATTAGTAGTTTAAGAGAACACAAAAAAGATTTTCAGGTTTTATAGAAGAGTAAGTTGATGAAATCTCTTTATTGGAAAAAATTACTAGATTTAAAAATTGAATAGTATGTTGATTTTATTAAAATTTGAAGACTATTAAAAATAGATCTGATAAATTTTACTATCAGGCAATTTTAGGGCCAAATTCAGATCTTTCTTGAAAATATTTCTAAATGGGAATCCAAGCAAGTTTTATAAAACAATTCCTGTTCTCAATTACGATCAACAACAAGTTTGATTTCACAATTTCCAAAGATTTTTCCATCAAGCAGCAATAATGACAGTTCATTAGTAGACAAACATGTTAGTTTATGTGATAGTCCTTGAGCAAGCACTGACACATAAGCTTGTCTTAGTCCACTGGGTTATAACATCTACAGTGATTTCTTTCCTAGATCTATAACTTAATCCGATACAGGGGGTAATATGGTTATCATCAATAAACATGCTGTATTTATAAGTTCTAACTGGAATTGTATAATCGGTAATTGTACATTTAACACTCTGCTGCCAGACAAAAGTGAATCATCCAGCCACAATATGAGATCACCGTCTAAAACTCAAAACATATTCATTCCATTTGAAATATCAGTCTTTTTTTCTACATTTACTAACTGATCTATCTTGTCATATAATCAATGGATATGCATTTTCAAAGTCAATATTACGAAGATATTCAAACTATATTCAAGTACCGTTAGTTGACATTTAAAGTATCAGGAAATTTATTTAAAAAAGCAGGTCTTAGGACCATTACCGGTAGCTACCAATTTTGGTATTATGTAAAAAGCTAAGGAAATCGTAGTCTTGACTCACTTGGCTAATATATTCAGGATTATATAACATTAGCTATGGATTGTATTTTAAGTTGCTATTACTGTACACCGTTTTGGTAATTTACATTTAATCATTTTATTAAACTTCATTTTAGATAAGTTTAATTTTATTATCTATTGAATATTTGTAAGTCAGCATCTATCTAAGACTTGATGACCAAAACTTCTATTTACCTACATTTTTTCTGCAGTTTTGTGCTGTCATGAAATCTTATATTGATGCTAACTAATATTAAGTACTTTTTTTAAGATTGAATGTATTTAAGTTAAATGAATTAGCATGGCTTGTGTTGAATATTCAAATTACATTAATTGTATCCTTTTGTACAAATATTTTCTCATATTTCTTATGAAAGAGCTTTTTACAAAGTCTACATTGGTGAGGTCCATTTCTGTTATCATAATAGACCATTGATATTTGTTATATTTGGAGGTCCATTTCTGTTATCATAATAGACCATTGATATTTGTTATATTTGGAGGTCCATTTCTGTTATCATAATAGACCATTGATATTTGTTATATTTGGAGGTCCATTTCTGTTATCATAATAGACCATTGATATTTGTTATATTTGCATTAGCATCAATACACTTGTTTAACAAGCAGAATATAAGTTCTTATCCCAGGCTTAGTATATATCTAGGAATTTGATTGGTTAACGCACGTCGTTACAAAACCCATAGCCCCTGGGTGTTGCTAACCCATATCCCCGGACGTTGCTAACCATTTACCCCGGGAACTTCACGCAAGTTTTCCTTAGTTCCATGATTGCTCCTTGTGAAAAATTGAATTCTGTAGATTATCCATGATGTTTGTAATTAAATATGTAATTCATTAACGATTTTTTCCTATTATGACGATCATTTACACTCATTTCATTAAATGCATCACTTGACTGCCACATTTTCAATGAATGGGACTATAGACCTAGCTATGCAAATGACCCATGTTGACGTCACACCATCTATGACGTAACTCTTACAACATTGAGCGCCAAATTTGACTCAATCCTGTAACTCTGTCTCCGTAATAAAAACGTCTTCTATTTGACTACCTGTAGGGTTCTACCAAAGGTAGTACCCTACACCCCATAAAAAATATGTAAAATTTCCAAATTTCAATAAAACTTTTTTAAATTATGAAAAAAACGTTGTTTTCACGGTACACTTTGTACCCGAATTTCCATAAAACTCAGCCGATTCGGACTAAGACCGTAGATAACTTATAATGTCTTCTTAGTCCTTGAGAAATTTATTCTTTCTAGCTCACCTGGCCCAAAGGGCCAAGTGAGCTTTTCTCATCACTTGACGTCCGGTGTTGTCCTTCGTTGTCCGTCGTCGTTAACTGTTACAAAACTCTTCTCCTCTGAAACTACTGGGCCAAATTTGACCAAACTTGGCCACAATCATCATTGGGGTATCTAGTTTAAAGATTGTGTCTGGTGACCCGCCAAACCAACCAAGATGGCCACCATGGCTAAAAATAGAACATAGGGGTAAAATATATATTTTGGCTTATAAATCTGAAACCAAAGCATTTAGAACAAATCTGACAAGGGGTAAAATTGTTTACCAAGTGAAGATCTATCTGCCCTGAAATTTTCAAGTGAATCGGCCAATGGGTTGTTGGGTTACTGCCCCATAATTGGTAATTTTAAGGATTTTTTTCTGTTTTCGGTTATTATCTTGAAAATTATTATAGATAGAGATAAACTGTAAACAGCAATAATGTTCAGCAAAGTAAGATCTACAAATAAGTAACATAACCAAAATGGTCAGTTGACCCCTTTAGGAGTTATTGCCCTTTATAGTCATTTTTTACCAATTTTTCGTAAATTTTGTAATCTTTTACAAAAATCTTCTCCTGAAACTAATAGACTAAATTTAACCAAACTTAGCCACAATCATTATTAGGGTATATAGTTTAAAAAATGTGTGGGGTGACCCAGCCAACCAACCAAGATGGCCGCCATGGCTAAAAATTGAACATGGGGGTAAAATGTAGATTTTGGCTTAAAACTCTGAAATCAAAGCATTTAAAGCAAATCTTGCAAGGGGTTAACTTGTTTATCAAGTAAATATCTATCTGCCCTGAAATTTTCAGATAAATTGGACAACGGGTTGTAGGGTTGCTGCCCCCCAATAGGTAATTTTTAAGGAAATTTGCTGTTTTTGGTTATTATCCTGAATACTATTATAGATAGAGATAAACCGTCAACAGCTAAATGTTCAGCAAATTAAAATCTAAAAATAAGTCAACAAGACCAAAATGGTCAGTTGACCCCTTAAGGAGTTATTGCCCTTTATAGTCAATTTTTAACAATTTTCATTAATTTGGTAACTTTTTTTAAGTTTTTACAAAACGTTTTCCTCTGTAACTAAAGGGCCAAGTTCATTACAGATAGAGAAAATTGTTAGTAGCAAGAATGATCAGTAAAGTATGATCTACAAACACATCACCATCACCAAAACACAATTTTGTCATGAATCCATCTGTTTCCTTTGTTTGATATGTACATAGACCAAGGTGAGCAGCACAGGCTCTTAAGAGCCTCTAGTTTAGATATATTTCTGGTACGCTACATGTAGTAATGTTTAGGTGGGGGCCTCAGTGGCCAAGTGGTCTAAATAGTTCTACTACTGTTATCACTAGCTACTCAACACTGAGGTTGTGAGTTGGAACCTTGTTCGTGCAGGTGTACTCAACTCCAATCCTAATTGACTATCTTAAGTCTGTGGTTGTCTCCAGGCACTCAGGAAATAGCCCTTAAGTGGCGTTAAAACACCAACAACAATCAAGGGAATGCTTAGGACGTGAATATTCCATTCAAAAAGATTCCAGACTCCATACTAAACTCTGTGTAATTTGAAGTAGATATACGTCAATCCCTAGTTGTTTTCTGGCTAAAATAGTCTCTTTGTTACCTATTATGACAGTCAGCTGCGCTTCAGAAAACAATGCTTGTTATGCAGCTTAGAGTTAATAGAATTTATTGATTTAACCACAATGATTTACATTTTGTTTTGTCTCTATTCATTACATTGTCGGGTTACTCTTATCAAATATAACAGGATATTATTGTCTGGCAAACATGCTACTGTACAATTAAATCTAAGCTAGGTAGATACTTCATTTTCTAATCTTTGAACTTTAGAATTAGTAGGGGAGTAATGAAACTCCTCATCTTATATCAGACTTATGGGTGATATTAATATGTACTGTTCTGTACAAGATATTTTTATTAAGTTTTCTATTTTCTTTCAGCCCATCACCATCACCCCAACATAGTATTTCATCACAAGATATGCATTCCCGCTTAGAACTTTATGCAAGTCGGTAAGTATAGCATAAGAAGAATTGTACCTATAATATAAAAAAAGAAGATGTGGTATAATTGCCAATGAGACAACTCTCCACAAGAGACCAAAATGACACAGAAATTAACAAATGGAGGTATGTTTGTAGGTTTTTTCTATCAGAATGAATTTATTCCCTCTTTTTCAAATGTTTGCAATTCTAAAGATAACTCCTGCTTTGTTAGTTTATAATTCTTGTAGGTTTGATCACCTTTAATTTATAATCTTTTAAGTGCCTATGAATTTAAAACCAAAACAATTTTATTTTTAAATGTAAAATAACTGAAGTCTGATTGATTGAAGAATTTCCTTGTAGAAAGTGCAATGAAAAAAAGGATTGAATTGTAAATACAGAAATGGGAATATAATTCCATTAGATATCAACTATAAATCACAATAAAACCAGAAAAGTTATTTTTTATCTGTGTAACCAGATCACTATAGAGCTAAAAACCATTAATTATTGATAATAATGACCATATGTTACCAATAGTTCTGTATAACTAAACAATACATCATTAGGAGGTTGTTATACATCCATTATGTAACATATATAGGTAGTATATTTTTCATTCTGTACTCTATATTTTTCAGATTAGCTGAAGTAGAACAAAGGCAAGCATCAACTACACCTGAGTCGTAAGTTTTATCTCTATATTTACTCACACAATGTTTTGAAAATATTTATAAATATTGAGGCAGTTTCAACCACAATTTAGCTATTTCAATATAAATGAAAGCTAAAAGTTCTAGTAAAAACAAAAATAATAATGTTCTGGGATACCAAAGATCTTTCCTATTGATTATACACATTGTTGAGACAGCAACCTATGAACACTGTTAAAGTAGTAAAAGATAAACAATAAACATATACACTTAGTAGTAATTGTTGATCTTGTCTTTGAAGATTGTCTCTTTACTGTCAAGACAAAATGCTATGTCTTCCTTTAATGTCTATTTCTGCTAATGTTATATGATTGGTTATATCACTGGTATGTTAAATTTTCCCTCAATCTCAGAAGACTATCCTTGTTTCTTTAAATCTAGAATTTGGTTCAAATGTTAATTTGAGAAAAAATATTGATTAGTACTAAAAACATTGTAATCAAAGGTGATATTTTTCTTGTGAGATAAGCATCTTAATTGTTAACATTAGTACTTGTTTAGTTATAACATTACCATTCTAGACATGATTGTGTAGAGTGTCAGTTCTTGTACAATCAATATTCAGTTTGGGTAAATTGTTAATTTAATTGTTGAAATAACCTATTAGAATTCAATGGATATTGCATGCTGCTTTCAAATTTAAACCAGATACAATTCTAATGCATTAAATCAGACGAAATAATAGTAAATATTTTCAAATCAGACACATTCCAAATAGAAGTGAATATTCTCAATGTGCAAATAATATTTTTCTTTTGATACAATTAAATTTTCATTTCTTTTTAAGACAAATAGGAAAACCATTGTTATATAAAAGAGATTGTCTATTGTAGACTTATATACTGAAGTCTAGGAAATGATTAATTATTCCAAAAACTATTTTTACTTGTCACATCTCTGAAAACAAAAATGAGGGGCTAGAACTATTGCATTTGATTTATTTCTTTTTGATGTAGTTAATATTGAATTGCTTGAAGGCTCAGAATACCACCAAAATCAATCACTATTTTATCTTGCAAAATTCAATTTTCATTTAGGTTGTGATGGCCCTTTTATTTAATTTATATTTATGAATTTTCTATTTCAGAGAAGATGAACATCAACTTATAGCACAGTATTGTCAAAGTTTAAATGGTGATTTATCAAGTCATGCTGTAAGTATTACCTCCCCTTAATCAAGAAATATTACCACTTGATAAATAGTCTTGTAATTATTATTTTGAAGTAAGCTTAGTTCCTAGATTCTATTGATTGCAGAAAAATTCCCCTGTAAAAAGGAAAACAGCTTATTGCAGAAGATACAGATTTTCCCCCTGAATTTAGAAACATAATCCTAATCTATTTCTATATAGTTTTCCTCTTTAGATCTATACATATATTATTTATTTTTATGACTTTTTTCTTACAGTTAAAAAGTCCCATGCAGATTATGATGGTTGTTGATTCTGATCAGAAATCTGAACTTGAAGCCATGATTAAAGATCTGGAAGATGAAAATCGGTCACTGCAAAAAGAATACGATAGATTAAAACAGGACAAGGAAAACCAAGTGAATGGACATTCTGGGTACAGTAGTGATAATGATGATACTGAATCATCAATCAACAGGGATGCAGAAATGATTGCAGAGGCTAAATTGTTACGGCAGCATAAAAGTCGTTTAGAATCAAGAATGAAAATTCTGGAGGACCATAATAAACAGCTAGAGGCACAGTTGTTACGGTTACGACAACTTTTAGAACAGGTAAAGGGGTCATTTTTCTTCTCTTTTTTTTTCCTTTTTAGCTCACATGGCGTGAATGTTCCTTACGAGGTGCTGACCAAGTGTTGTTACTTTGTAGCCGATCCTTCATCCAAGATGGCCGCCAGCAGGGATCTTAGTTTAACATAGGACCCTATGGGAAATGCATACAAATGACTTCTTTAAGAGAACCACTGAATGGAATGAAACCAAACATAGCATGAATGTTCCTTATGAGGTGCTGACCAAGTGTTGTTACTTTGTAGCCGATCAATCATCCAAGATTGCCGCCAGCAAGGGACTTAGTTTAACATAGGACCCTATGGGAAATACATCCAAATGTCTTCTTTAAGAGAACCACTGAATGGAATGAAACCAAACATGGTATGAATGTTCCTTATGAGGTGCTGACCAAGTGTTGTTACTTTGTGGCCGATCGAACATCCAAGATGGCCACCAGCAAGGGACTTAGTTTAACATAGGACCCTAAGGGAAATGCATTCAAAAGTCTTCTCCTAGAGAACCATTGAATGGAATGAAACCAAACATAGCATGAATGTTCCTTATGATATGCTGACCAAATGTTGTTACTTTGTAACCGATCCATCATCCAAGAAGGCTGCCAGCGGGGGACTAAGTTTAGCATAAGATCAAAAGGGAAATGCATACACAAGTCTTCTTCTAGAGAACTACTAAATGAAATGAAACCAAACATAGCATGAATGTTCCTTATGATATGCTGACCAAGTGGTTGAAACTTTGTACTCGATCCACTATCCAAGATGGCTGCCAGCGGGGGATTTAGTTTAACAAAGGGCTCCAGGAGAAATACTTACAAATGTCTTCTTTTAGAAAACCACAGAATGGCATGCAATATTAAACCAAATTTTATCTTTTTTTATATGATTTCAAAAACCAAAGTACAGTCAGGTGAGCAATACAGGCTCTTGAGAGCCTCTAGTTTCTTTTTTTGTTAAAATAACCAAAACATAAGGTAAAGTGTATATACATAACAAAATGTGGTATGAATGCCAATGAGACAATTCTTCCTCCAAATAACAATTTAAAAAGTAAACAATTGTTGGTCAAAGCACAGCCTTCAATACAGAGCCTTGGCTCACACCAAACAGCAAGCTATAAAGGACCCCAAATTGACTAATGTAAAACAATTCAAACAGAAAACCGAATGGTTTGATCTATATAAAAATAAACTACACTGGTGAACACCCATAAAATGACAACCACTGAACCACAGGCTCCTGACCTCGGACAGGTGCATAAAAGTGCATAGGGTTTAAACGTTTTAACAGGGGCCAACCTTCACTTCAACCTGAGACAGTATTGTAACATTACATTATAAAAAGACACAGTATAAAATATTAATTGAAATGGCTTAACCTCAATTATAAAGACATTGTTTTTATTTTCAACCTTAATGACATGTTATTTTTTTTTTGCAAATTGTTTTGCATTCACATGTGTATGGGAACTTTATTGTTTTACATTTTCATAAACTAGCACCTGAATCATAAGGCAAACATTTCAAAGTGACTTGACATTCATATTATCTGTTACAGCCTGCTGTTGAACAAAGTATGTCTGTGGGGTCATCAATGCCAACCACACCCTCATCACAGAGCTCCACCCAGGGGCAGACCAACTTTAGATTCTCTCCACAGTTAGAATCCACACCACAGATGAATGGTCATAGTTCAGGTAAGACTTTCAAATATTACATGTGTGTTATCTCCCTTGTTTGAAAGCCTTCTTTATTTGTATTGTCTCCCTTGTTTGAAAGTTCTGTATGTGTGTTGTCTCCCTTGTTTCATCTTTGTTAAATGTACCTGGGGTTGAAGTCATAAAAATTTGCTCAGTGCTCGGAGCACAAAAATCATGCTCGAAACATGAAATCCAACATTTTGATTAGTTGATTTTCGAGTACGAGTACAAAAAACTGACTCCAAAGTTTTATGACCGCAAGGCCTGAAATTAACAATTTTCAAGTCCTTTCTTGAATTTCAGAAGAATTATTTATTATTAATTTCTTTGAAACAGACAATATTTAAAGTCAGATTTTAAAAGATGCTCATGGCTAAATGTATTTAAAGGCAAATTCATATAAAGAACTATTAATATTTCAGATTACAGAGAAGATGCATCTGATCTCAGTGAAATTGTATCAAACAGCAGTTATAACACACCTAAAGGTATGGTAAGATAAATTCTTATGGTTTTACCCTCAGGAGGGATGCGTTATATTTCAAATTAAGATGCATATTAAACTGCTTTGGTGTACTGTACATGTTCATATTCTCTTTAAAACTAGCAAAGTTGGACTGTTTCTAAAATAATTCCATCCATTGTTGTCTTGAATACATGTAAAATAATTATATGGTTTTTAATGTGAGTATTATCACAAACATATCAGTTATGTCTATTATCTTTGAAATTTTGTTACCTGAAGTTGTTTTAATAGTATTGCAATTTTAACAAAATATAACGTGACTTTATGACTCATTATACAGCCACTTATAGGAATAAGATTGAGCTCAAATAAAAATTAAATATGTTTAATATATTATTAAGCAAAGATTGTCAAGAATAGAAAAAAATTTATTAAATAAGTGAGAAACAGTAAAACAAAAGATGTGGGTTAACAAAGGAATTATACTTATTTTTTATTTGCCAGAAATATTCAAAAGTAATCAGATCATGTCATTACTTGAAGTTATAGTTATTGTTACCCCTCTAAGCCATTACATAAAACATGTAAAATGCTATACTATTTTTTGACAATAGGAGGTCTGTGCAAAAAGAGTACCTAAGCAGTGTAAGCACACAACAACAATTTAACCTTTAATCTAGAGATCAATAGTCAGAATTTTAATTGAATATTTTATGAAATGGTACATAGTAGTTTTTTTAGTTCTTTCCTTTAAGCAATGATGTATAGATTTTAAGTTTTTTTTTCATCATGAAATGCTTATTTACAATTTTATAATGAATTTGTTTAACTTAACTTTTGCAGGTAAAAGCAACAATGTTGGTAGCTTATTCCAGTCAGCAGGTGAGATAGGTAAAGAATTGGAGACATTGGTGACAGTGATGACAGACGACAGTGCTGAAGATGATGTCAAACATTAAAAGTACATCTGACCACTCAAAGAGACAATCTTCCGAACCAAAGGACAGATCTTGATGACCATGCCATTTCCTGATCTAGGTCTTGGACAGTTCTATGATCCCACTAATGCTATTAAGATGACTTTTGTCAATCTAGGGTTACTGTTCCTGAACTGTGTCGCTATAAACAAATATCTTTCAAAAGCAGAAATTTTATGAACTTGAAATAAGATAATAATGCAAGCGTTTTTATTAGCAGAAGAAAAATTTGTTTGTTAGAACTTATAATTTATGTTATTGTTTATTTTACGTTGCCATAAGACAAGAGTTTGTTTTGAAAGTATAAAAAAAAGATATCTATAAGGTTAACATCTTTTACAGACAGCCCCTATTTTATCTAATATGAATTTTAAATTATCCCATATGACATGAAGTTTTATTGCCAACATGTCATAAAATTTACTCACTACCTCAATTTCAGTTAAAGACTCTTAAATTAGTTTTCCTAGTTTTGAAGTGCATTTAGTAATCAGTTTAGGTTTTAGCTTCAGTTATTAGAATAGAAGAATTGAAAAATTGATCATGAATATAATCAATAGAATAAAAACATCAATTAGATGTATGCAGAAAATATATAAAACAAATCACGTACACAAATTGGATCCAACATTGTTTTATTTCATCCACATTTTTTAAGCCAGTTATGACTGAAGTTGATAATTTGTTGACACATCATAAATTTTAGTCCTTTGGACATTATCAGTATAGTTCATATTTTGACTTTGGTTCCAAACAATTACCCAAGATTGACACTGCTTAATTCTGTAATGTCAAATTATCAGTTACAATCTATTATTTCATCAACATGTCATGAGAAACTGTCATTAAAATGTCTACATACAGTTGCTTATGGTAATGAAATGTCTTCACAAACAATTACATTGTTATTGTCTGTTCAATTCTTTATGTCAAGACTGTGTCTGCAAAAGCTTACATGTTACAAGCATAACTATTTTAACCTGACGACTGATACTACTGTGTTCTGAATAAACACTAGTTCTTATCTGTCAGTGGCTGAATTGTTATGTTTTAATGTGCGGAAGGAAAATTTTAATTTGTATTGTTAATTTTTTTTATTGATAATTATACAATCTGTCAAGAATTGTAAAAAAAAATATCAAAGTGTCCCTCATCAAATAACTCAATACTGCTCTAATGATATAAGATGAGTTCTAGGAGAAATGGAATGCTTAATAAAACCTTAAGTTATTATATATGTATCAACTTTATATCATTCCCAAATACCTTCATTTTAATCTCTTGACATCAGCAGTGAGGGTAAACTTATTGGCATTTTATTTATTCATTAACTTGTCTTTTCAAAACTGAAATGTTATATGTGAGAAACAATTTTCTTGCAAGTGGTCAATATTATGCTAATCTTAGCAAGACCTGTTTAAAAATATTGGGTAAAGAAACGTATGCTAGTGTTGAACTGGCATTAAACTGAGTTATTTTCATCTGAATAGAAACAATACTTATGTCAAAATGAGACATCTTATTAGATATCTACATGAAATTCAGTTGTGAGAAAATATGTTACTATATATGGTTTCAGTTGCAAAAAATCCAAACAACACATAATTAAAAGTACTGTGTTCAGCTATTTATTATTTCCATTTTAAGTTGACTACATTTGTTCATTATAACTTGTATATTTTGTTAATGGTGCTATGAGTCCAGATTTGTTGTTCATGTCATTATATTATTTGTTCATTCATCAGTTGAAATTATAACATTTGTCCATAATTATATATGTTCTTGAATAAGAAAACAATTTGTAAATTCATGAAATGGTTGTGCTTTTTTCATTTTAATTATTTATCCTTATTATACTTTGATTATTTTGTTAATTATATCTCTTTTTTCAATGTTTAAGTTTTGTTTTATCAAGGTTGTACACAGTTACAACTTTTTACTTTTTTTTCTTCAAATTAATCTCAAGCAACTGCTATCAATATTCATTATCTTTTTATAAATAGACCAGAGTTCTAGCTTAGGATTTTGAAAAAGAATTATAATTCTGCTGATATGGATATTTGATTGCATGGGAGAGAATTTTAAATTAATTTTAAAGAAAAGGCATTTCTCTGATCAATTGATGTGTTAAAAATGATAAGAATTTAGAAACCTTTGGAAAACAAGGTCTTACAATAACCACATATATTTCAGTGACCTACAGAAATCTGTTTGTTTAATACATGTACTGATACTCTGACATATTGTGAGCACATGTATAATTATTTACAACAGAGTTGTATGTTATTCATACTTCAAAATTAGTCAAGCTTTACAATACATAAAAATATAGATTTATACAATGCAAAGAAGCAAATAAATATATTTAAGAAATTATTTTGAGTTGTTGTTTTTTAATGTGATTATTTTGCGTTTTTCATTAGGGACAACCAAGGTGTTGGTTAAGGAAGTCTGACAATACTGTAGAGAAACAAAATAATATCTAAAGGTCACTTCTAGTATTTTGTGAAAGAAAAGGGTCCAGACTACCTACAAATTATAAATCAAATCTAGACAAACTGAATATATATGTTTCAGCCAACCAAACAACTAAATGGACAAAAAAAAAGCCAGGCAGGCGACTGGTGAATAACTAAACTCATTATAGATACCAGGATAGAAATTTTGTATTTGCGCCAGACGCGCTTTTCATCTAGAAAAGACTCATCAGTAACACTTGAATAAAAAAAAGTTAAAAAGGCCAAATAAAGTACAAAGTTGAATACCATTGAGGAACTACCAAAAATTCCAAAAATCTTTGTCAAATGCAGCTAAGGTATTTTATTCCTGAGGTAGAAAAGCCTTATGAAAAGATACCTGCCTTTCTTATTTATAAAGACACATAATTATTTGGTCATTTTTCATTATCTCTTCATTGGTTTAATAAACATTTGTTTTTTGTTTGTATTTCAAAATATGGGTGTTTTTACATTATTTTTTTTTGGTAAATTTCACTTCATTATGTCAAACTTTGTCTAGGCATCTTGCTCAGAATCTTTATCACTAGTACGATAAGGTGACAATTTATTTGCTAATCTAGGGGATGTAAATATCAACAGGAATCATATTTAACTTAAGACAGCATCAGCATTATTTCCTGTATTGTTTTGTTCCGTGGCCTTTGGTATTTAATAAGTCATGAGCTCCACAAGGCAGTGGGGTTATTTTATGTTAAGCCAGTAGAGACCCTCAGAGGAAAATACACTGAAAATTGGGGGGAAAAAAACTTGTACATAACAGTGATTTGTTTGAAGATATAGTTGGTCCCTTTCTTAAATATGATATTTGTATCTAAGTTGGTAGTTGTTTTTTTGTTGTGTGGATCAAATTCAGATTATATCTAAATCTTTCAATCTGTCATTTACTTTTTCTATACCCTGCCCTCCAGTAATTTTGTCTTTAACTTGTCGGAACATTTTTTTACCTTTACTTGTCTTAACCTTTTTTTTCTTGTGATCTTCAATTATCCAACCGTTTTTTTTTTAAATTTTTACACATTTGTAACAGAAAAAAAGTAAATTACAGAGTATGGAAATAAACCTGGTTTTATATCTAGATTTTATATCTAGCTAAACCTCTCACTTGTTTGGTATTCTCATAAAACCACATCACGCCTACTATTAATCTTAATCACTAAAAAAAGAAAAAGAAAAAAAAAGGCATTTGACAAATCATATCCTAAAAAACGAAAAACAAGAATACAAAAAAAAATACCATAGCACAATAACACAATGACGAGATGATAGAGTCGTTTCATAATTAGGGCCCCGCCGACGGCGGGTCGCCCTATAGTGATCAGTCTGTCCGTCCGTCCGTCCGTAACACTTTCGTGTCCGCTCCATATCTAGAGAACCGTTATGATTTCATACTTAATACTTAACATGATTATTAACCAACACCAGAGGGTGTGTCATGTTGTATGTACAACTTCCTAGGTCAAAGGTCAAGGTCAAAAACTTTGGTTTCAGTTGACAACCCCGTGTCCTGTGGTGAAGATCGTGTCCGCTCCATATCTAGATAACCATTATGATTTCAAAGTTTATACTTGACATCCATTTTAACAACCACCAGAGGGTGTGTCATGATGTATGTACAACTTCCTAGGTCAAAGGTCAAGGTCAAAAACTTTGGTTTCGAGTTGACAATCCTGTGTCCTGTGGTGAAGATCGTGTCCGCTCCATATCTAGATAATCGTTATGATTTCAAAGTATATACTTGTCATACATTTTAACCACCACCAGAGGGCGTGTCATGATGTATGTACAACTTCCTAGGTCAAAGGTCAACGTCAAAAAAACTTTGGTTTCAGTTGACAACCCTGTGTCCTGTGGTGAAGATTGTGTCCGCTCTATATCTTGAAAACCGTTATGATTTCAAATATTATACTTGACATCTATTTTAACCAACACCAGAGGGTGTGTCATGATATATGTACCACTTCCTAGGTCAAAGGTCTGTCTGTCTGTTGGTCTGTCCATCGCTAACAAATTTGATCCACATTATATTTTGAGAGGACAGCTGTTATTATTTCATACTTTATACCTGACAAACATTTTCAACTTAACATATATATTAACCAACACAAGAGAATGTGTCATAATGTATGCATCCTAGGTCTAAGATCAGTCTGTCGGTCTGTCCATCTGTTCGTTGTTCTTAACAAATTGTGTCCGCTCTACCTCTCGAGAACCATTAATATTTCATACTTTATACTTGGTGGGTCATAATATATTGAAGGCATAATTCTAAAAATATGTGACAAATATCAATTGGGCAGCACCTTTAAACATATTGTTCAAACATCAATCCATATATCCAGAAGTCACCTTAGAGTAGTAATCAATGAGTTCACATCATGCAGTCATATCACTATTATACTATGAAAGTAAGATGAGAATATTTATCAGTTTTAACTTAAAATCTTAGATCAAAATCACACATGAGACTATGTAATAACTTCAAATAATGCTTCATATCAGATTATCCATACAACTTATTTACCCCACGTTATTGACAGCGGGGCCCACAGAGATGGCTCCCATCTCAATGATATCTAGTTCAGCCTTTTTCAAACACACTTTTCAAAATGTGAGCTCAAGTGTTGGATACAACACAGATATCTTATAAATGTGTGTACCAAGTCAGGTATTTGACAGTTGTTTTCCTTTCACTTAGTGTGTTTAATTATTTTATTTTTTTCATTTGATAAGGGAATTTATGATTTGAATTTTCCTTGGAGTTCGGTATTCTCAGATCCGGACATCATGGCATTTAAATTTTTCGAGGCTCTAGATTTTTCATCTGTTTGAAGGTGGTTACTGATTATTTATATTGCCGATTATTTTTTAACCAGAGGATATAGTATGATAAAAATCAAAATGGAGATATTATATAGTGTCTTTAACAATATCAAAATAGTAAAATTACTATATTCAACTGGTGTCGATATATATCAATTAAAGAAATTATCTGGAGTTGTTGTTTTTTAGGTAAAGATTGTATGAAATGCAATCAAAACCTAATGGGACTGACTTGATATCTTAATCTTCCAAGGCTTATCACTTCCTTTATGATACACAAAATATAGTGCATTGATCATAACATTATATACAATCTATTCATGAACATTTCCAGAAATTTCTTGATGTAATATTCACTCATATATTAAAGACACAAAATGATGTTACACTTGTCAAGAAAATTACAAAACTTTTGCAAGGTGCAGGAATCCAATATCTGTTCTAAAAATATAAATGATGTCATTGTTAAAGGTCATCTTTAAAATTTGGAGTTATCTTCCTTTGTCTAGAATTGCTGTTAAATCAAATACAACCAATACAATATTTCGTTTTACTTCCCTCTGACAAGTTGAGGCAATCTTTACCTTAGTGCTTACATGGGCTTTGATTAATTGATTATTTTGTGTTTATTCATTAAGAACAACAAAGGTGTGAGGTAAGGAACTACGACAATACTGTAGACAAACAAAATAATATCTAAAGGTCACTTTCAGCATTTTTTTGATAAAAAGGGCCCTGCCTACAAACAAAGTATAAATCAAGTCTAGAAAAGCTGTAGATATATGTATCAGTCAACAAAATGACTCAATTGACAACAACAAAAAGCCAGACAGACGACTGATGGAAAAGGGTAAATCTCAAAAATACTTAACTCGGTGAAATTCAAAAAGGAAAGTCCCTTATCAAATGGCATATCAAAAGCTCAAACTCATCAAACGAATGGATAACAACTGTTACATTCCTGACTTGGTACAGGTACTTTCTTATGTAGGAAATGGTGAATAAATCCTGGTTGTAAAGCTAGCTAAACCTTTCACTAGTATGTTAATTGCATGAAAAGAAACCTGCCTTTCTTATTCATACAGACTCATAACAAATTGGTCATTCTGTAATAATCTCTCTTCATTGGATGCATAAACGTTTGTTTATATTTCAAAATATGTGTGTTTTATCAATTGTTTTGTAAAATCCATCTAGTACGATAAGATGACAATTTATTTGGTAATCTAGGGGATGTAAATATCAGCAGTAATCATATTAAACTTAATACAGCAACAACTTTAAGATACACTGACATCATATTGGGTTGTAAAATGGTAAAGGAAGACCACAATGCCATAAAAATATGCAATTAGGCTACAATACAATACCTTTTACATTATCAGATGGTTACATAGGTACCTTAACTACAGCAAAAGGCATGTAGTAAAGACCTCAAATTAATTTATATTAAGATAAAGTTAAATCAAATCGAATTGAAAGGTTAAGGGGATCTTATCATTACTCGTACCTAAAAGTATATTAGATTTAAGAACTGTTCAATGTAAGTACAATTATAATGCTACCAGAGCCAATACCATGGAGTTATTTTGACATGAGATAAATTTGGTAGTTGTACGAGACATACATGCCGTGGATTCACTTTTTGTGCTGACATGAATTGTCATTGATATTGGTTATATTTATAAATTTACTGTTTACAATTTTTTGAATTTTTTGAAATACTAAGGCTTTTCTACCTCAGGCATATATTACCTTAGCTGTATTTGGCAAAACTTTTAGGGATTTTGGTTCTCAATGCTATTCAACTTCGTACTTTATTTGGCCTTTTTAACTTTTTCGGATTCTAGCGTCACTGATGAGTCGTTTGTAGACGAAACGCGCGTCTGGCGTATATACTAAATTTAGTCCTGGTATCTACGATGAGTTTATTCATTATTCGTTGGATACCATTTTTGTGGATTTTGTGGGTACAAGGAAATCATGAATTTAAATGTTCAACGAATTACAAATGTTCCATAGAAATATGCGCTGCCTAAAGCAAATCTACGAATTCAAATATCCACGAAAATGGAAGTTTCCCTCAATCCACGGAAATTGATACCCACAAAAATAAATAACAGTATATTAATAGTAGCTTTATATATGCTTACACTTTTGTACGATGTGAACCCTTCCAAAGCAAAAAACCACAACTTGTACAAAAACATTACTCGATAGTAAACCTTTCATTACACCAAAGTAACAAACAAACAAAATTTGGGACTTGCTGAAAAGCTATAATGTGGGCAACCACTTTCTTTAAAAGAAGGGCAACCTCATGACAAATAATTGCGATCAGAAAACAAGTCAGCAGAAAAACTGCTGAAACCAGTTTGGCTTCATGCTATCTGCATTGGTAAGCAGTTGCTGCTTCATAATTGAAACCGTCTTATTACAAGTATCAATGTCGTAATAAAAGTTTTGGGGTTATGATGGCATGAAATCCATTTACTCTTTTCGAAGTTTAAGCAACATAGTGTAGTCACTGAGGTGAAAACTGTATATAGTATACATGCACATACCAATTGATTGAATAATAATGTGTACTCGGACATTCAAGTTACAATGTGATGTGTATGTATTGTATCATAGGTGTCGAGAAAACTTGTATAAGAAATTGTTTTGCATGGCGTATGAATCTAACGGTGATATAAAAAAAAAATCATTTTGAACAATGGAAGATAATTCCAACTCAAGAGAGTTCCATTCTGATGGTTTTGTTTAGCTTAATTCAATGTTTGATTTTTACGTTCACGTTTGAAACTGAAAGCAATCTGCAGAGCTTACAAGCAATTTGAATTAAAAAAACTCAATTCTTAAACTGGTCCGAGTGTACAGGTGGAGAAAAATGGAATGGGCTACTAACAAATATGTAATACTGGTAACTTATATAACATGAAAGAGGGGAAATATACAATAAAAAAGTCGGTGTTCTTTCTAAAATAAGTTGATAGTTGAGATAAGAATCAAACCTTACTCTATATGTGGTATCCGTTATTTCAATCTCACTGGGATGGGATGAATGCGTGTAATTAAGGCAGTAGTGAATAACCGATTTTCAAACCTACTCACACATTTAAGCTATTTCATTGGAGATATAAACTGTTTATAGAGAATGCGAAGGTAAATATATGGACGATTCTTTTAACTTTTTGAACAAACGAGCATCTTAGAGCTAGCAACACAATTCCGTTATTTACTAGAATAACAAACTAACTTTCTATTTTTGAGTTTTGCAGAGTAGCATTTTAATTATAAATGAAAGGTACCAGGCTTATAATTTGATACGACAGACACGCGTTTCGTCTTCATTAAACTCATCAGTGACGCTCAGATCAAAATAGTTAGAAAGAAGACAAAGTTGACAAGCTTGGAGGACACAAAATTACCAAAACGTTGTACCACATACGGCTAAGGTAATCTAGGCCTGAGTTAAAAGAAAATTAATAAAAAAATTCTTAGTATTGCAAATGATTCATACTTTTGCAAACAGTAAATTTATAAAATTAATTTAAGCATTTTTCATTTGTCTTTAAATTTGTCTACTGTATTTGTTATTTAAAATCATATTACTTCAATAACGACCACAACAACAATACTAACCATGCTAGTAAGTAATACGTGTAAAACTAATTTTTGTGAAACCCTCATGATAGATAAATCAGAAAGAAAGAAAAAGTTAAAAACAAAATTACAAACATGTACATCCGAGCGGGTTTTTTTTTTTTTTTTTTCATCCTTAAATTTGATATTGGTATCTAAGTTGACCTAGACTCTATTAACATGAATTCCAGCAAGAAAGATCTTTCATGCTGTTGGTCTTTGGCAGTTTTCTTTTGAGTACCCCATTATCACGGTCTGTTGACATTGACCAGCTTTTACCTTAACAGTTCGCCTCAATGTTATTCTTGGTCTTCCTCTCTTGATTTTGACTTCTGGGGTACCGTCTGTGTTATACCATCTCTCACACTGACTCGTTGATAACATAAACAACTCAACTTCTGCATCTATATATCATAAAAGTGGTAGAATCTTGTTGACATCCTGTGGCAAGGTTCTTGTTTGCGTTCTTCTATGATTAAGTTTCGCAAAATCCTCCATAGGATTTCTATGTAAAATGAGTAAAATAACAAAAATACAGAACTCCGAGGAAAATTCTAATCAGAAAGTTCTTAAGCAAATGGCAAAATTAAAAGCTCAAACACAATAAACGAATGGATGACAACTGTCATATTCCTATCTTGCTCATGCAAAGCCCTGATTCCTTTCACGAATTTGGCTATACTTTTTGGACCTTTTGGATTATAGCTCTTCATCTTTTATATAAGCTTTTGATTTCAAATATTTTGGCCACGAGCATCACTGAAGAGACATGTATTGTCGAAATGCGCATCTGGTGCAAGAAAATTGGTACCGTTAATTTTATTGATACAGGGATTTTATTTATGTAGAAAATGGTAGATTAAACCTGAGTTTAAAGCCATCTTAATTTCACACTTGAATTGAAATATCGACAAGATGCGTGAAAAAGAAACATATATATATACTATGTAAGAAGGTTAGAAAATAGGGGTACAGCAGTCAACATTATATTAACCACTATAATACAAGCAAATATGTCAACAGAGATCAGCAAAAAGTCATACAGACAAACACAAAAAATTACCATAACAAAAACAGTTTGTTTAAGTCGTGATCTGCCATATACCCAAATTCTAATCAATACGAAAGTATAGACAAGACAAAGCTACTGTTAAGTTTGCTAATGATGATCAATTGCATGGATCTCTATTCAGTCTGCATGCTTTGAAGAGCTGCCCTTTGCTTAGATTGCAAACTCGTTTGTTTACATTTGGCACCATGATCTCAGTTTGTCCTTTTATTTTTGTTTTTTTCTTTTGGTCTTATTTGAAAAATGTTAGTGTGTATGGATCATTCATCCTAGGTAGTCAGCAAAATCAAGGTCATCAAAATTAGTAAGCATGTCGCATATTATGCCTCTGTGTGTTTTTCAGCAGTTGCTTGTCTCATCCATAGATCAATAAGATGTTGTTATATGCAATATGTGATGATTTGATCAATATAACCTCTCAAAGGGAAAACAAACCTTCTTGTAATTTTCGCAGGACGTCATCAGCTAAATTTACAATTCGTCATAAAATATTTTTTGCCATGATCTTACACTGGATGGAAATAAGTGGGACGCCGAATCGGTTCTTTTTAAATTATTCAGTGTTCCTTTTTTAATATTTTATATGATTTCTGCATTCAGATTGTCATCTACAAGTGATTTTTATAATTTTTTAAACTGAAAATTGAGGATATTATCTAAGCCTTTTTAATTGTTCTGTGTTTGTTTCTAAGTGTACTAGTATTGTGATTCTCTGCTATCATAAGGAGTTCTGTAGGAGTTGGTTTATTTAATTATGCTCCGTTCCTTCTATCTTTTTGTTGCCTTTTCCTTTTAACAATTTCTAAATCTTTTCTCATACAGGAACATTTTATGTTGCTGTGCTTTTGCCACAAAAAAAAATGTTAATTTTATTCTGCAACTCTTATAATTCTTATCTGATGACTTAAGTTTACAAGTATAATCCAATTTTAGGTGTCTGAATTTGTTTAAATCTAATATATTCGTCTCTACAAAGTGATATTTTTTTAGATTTTTACCTTTTAATCATCAATTGCATTTGCATCTTCTTCATCGAATCAGTTGTCTAAACGTGGTATAATAATTTACTTCTAATCGAAGTTGTATACACGTTTCTGACTATGTTTTCATACATTAAGGTTTGTTTCTTACACTTTTTCCAAGATCTTGCGTTTTTAATAGACTTGAGATTGAGTTTTATGCTAGCTATTGGATTTTAGCATTCTATTGCAGTGATGTTGGCTTGTTTTCGTTTGAGTCTGGCAATAATGAGCCTGCTCTCAATTGGCATACATTACATAGTAGATATCGTCATTCTTTTCATCAATATAGTTCTTACCCATTCGTGGTGTTGCCTATTCTCTTAGCCAGAATTAAGTTTAGTTACTCCAGCTTTTGTTGTTTTATCTCAGTCTTTCCACCTGCTACCAGTGATGACGACTGTCATACAAGTGAGATGATAAGCTAGCTATAAAACCAGGTTAAATCCACTATTTTGTATCAAAGAAAATGCATGTATCAAGTCAGCAATGTGACAGTTCTTTCCATTCGTACAATGTGTTTGAGCTTTTTATTTTGCCGTTTGATAAGACACTTTCCGTTTTGAGCCTTTTATTTTGCCGTTTGATAAGACACTTTCCGTTTTGAGCTTTTCCTTAGAGTTGGTATTTTTGTTGTTTTCCTTTTTCCTATAGCCTGCCCTTCGTTAATTTCGTTCAAACTTTTAAGATTACTTACTTGTCATTTTTTTCTAAGTGAAAAAAAAAACAGAATCAATCCAAATCTAAGTACCAACGAGACATCATGGAACTATAAAAAAAGAAGATGTGATTGCTAATGAGACAACTCTCGACAACAAACCAAATGACACAGAAATTAACAACTGTATGTCAGCGTACGGTCTTCAACAATGAGCAAAGCCCGTACCGCATTGTCAGCTATAAAAAGGGCCCGAAATGACAATGTAAACCAATTCAAACGAGAAAACTAACGGCCTAATTTATGTACAAATGAAAGAAAAACATATACGTAACACATAAACAAACGACAACCATTGAATTACAGGCTTCTGACTTAGGACAGACACGTACATACAGAATGTGGCGGGGTTAATTAAACATGTGAGCGGGATTACAACCCTCCCCTTAACCTAGGACAGAGGTATAACAGTACAATATAAGAACAAACTATAAAAAAATAGTCGAAAAAGGCTTAACCTCATCAGATGGATAAAAATTCAAATACTGCAAATACAAGTGGACGTGACCGGGTACTTGTACATCCCAACAACAAAACGACACTACGTACAGATCTGAGAGTACTCGCAGTTACTGACAGCTAGTTCAAAGCTACTAACAATTTATAAAAAAAAAATCAAATGATAAAACACATGAAACGAATGGACAACAACTGTCATATTTCTGACTTGGTACTTGCATTTTCAAATGTAAAAAATGGTGGATTGAACCTCGACAATTGCAGATATATGAACATGTATATGCATATAACATAATAGTAATATTTAGTTTGCTTTTAATTTACTGATTACAAAATCAATATTAACACCAATAAAAACAATATTTAATGATCTAATTACAGTGTTGAAATTGTTAGCCCTTTCGAATAAGTTTATTTAAAGGGCACTAGCTACGAGATATATAAAAAATCTATTATGTTATTTTTTTGCTCAATCATTAATGAAATGCAAATATTGAAATAATTCGCTTTTAGCAGTCAGTATGGTTCAATTTTGTCAAAATAAGCTAAACAAGAATGTGTCCCAAGTACACGGATTCCCCACACGCACTACCATTTTCTATGTTCAGTGGACAGTGAAATTGGGGTAAAAACTCTATGTTTGCATTAAAATTAGAAGGATTCAAGTTGATTGGATTTCCACTTCGTCAAAAACAATCTTGACCAAAAGCTTTAATCTGAAGTGGGACGAACGAACGGACGAACGAACGAACGGAGGCACAGACCAGAAAACATAATGCCACTCTACTATCGTAGGTGGGGCATAAAACATTGATTATGAATTATTCACTTGCAAGTGAGTAATTCGACCTCATTGAATCGTATTTATGTGAACTTCAATTTAACCACATAGCTAGAGATGGATAACACGTGAATTGTATGTGTAATGTTTTTTATAGAAAAAGAATGACAACATTGAAAGTGAAACAAAGGTAAATCATTCAATTGACTGATTCGATCCACAAATAAAACATTCTTATAAGGTAAAAACGATGATAAACATTTATTTTTCATCTATAATATAAAATTAAATGGACCTAGAAAAATCCAACTACACGAGTTTGCATAATCTATTTATATCTATATTTATATATTTATATGTTTACATATAGCTTATATGGTCTTCGGAGGACTTTAGAGGTCAACTCGATGGTTAATTAGATGGCGTCTAGATTAAAATACGCACGAAACGAAGCAACTTATTTTCATGCCAGTGCCCTGTTTATTGTTTATTTTAGAATTTTGATATTATAGTTTGGATAAATGTTTTTGCGTTGTTATAAATCAAATATGAGAATTTGATTAAAATCGGTGAACATGAATTTGACAGCTAGTGTACTTTTACAGGATCGATAAGTTTACCAGGATCGTTTCTAAATTTCCGAGCACGGTATACAACATTTCCGTTAAAATAAGGATGTGCTTTACCGTTTGAATTAATTTTTCTACAGGTACAACCAAAATCGAAACCAAATCTTTATATCTATGGAAGTATTTAGTAAAGGTTTTAAGTAATTTGTGGTAACGAAATCCTTGGCTGAATAATTTACCAATAATACATAGAATACGTTCGTTAAAATCAAAAACGTCACAACAAACACGGGTAGAGCGAACGAGTTGTGAAATATAAACACCGTAAGCTGGTGCCAAAAGGAACGACACCATCCAATAAGGGAAAATTAACAATAGAGAACGAAAAGTCGTCCCTTTTTATGTCATGGGTCGAAAACATAAAAGTGGTCTTGTTTCAACTTCTTCGGCTTGTTAAAACAAGTGGGTTTAGGTCTGAATTAAAAATATGTTTGTAGTTCATGTAATTCTAATCGTGTATGCCTTTCCATCCTCTAAGGAACGCTTTATCATAGATGTGCAACATTAAACATGGGCTGTTTTACTAACGTCTTGATGGTGAAAGATTTATAGAATTAAGTAAGGAATCTTTGCATTAACTATCTTCAATAATATTCGATATAATTTAATATATATTATATCAAAGCGGTCGATAAACGAAAGTACCAGTCATGGATAAAAAATGTCTTCGATTTGGGGCTCTGTGAATCTAATAGTATATAGCAGTCCGTTGTTCTGTCTTTTACTTGTCTGAACATTTTTTGTTCGTGATCATCAATTATCTAACTGATTTGTTAAAATTTTTACACATCTGTTAGAGAAAAAATGTAAAATTACAAAAAAATGGGATTAAACATGGTTTTATAGCTAGTGAAACCTCTCCCTTGTATGCTAGTCTCGTAAAACAACACTACACCGACAACGACATGCAAACAAAACAGCTTATACAATAGGTTAAAATGTCAAAAACAGGGACACAGCAGTCAACGCCGTGTTATAATCCCACATTTTGACTATTTTATTTATTGTGTCTGTTTAGTTTACGCATCAATGTAAATATAACGGAATTTGACGAGACTGTCATCAACGTGAGAGGGTAAGCGCTATAAAACCAGGTTTAATCCACATTTGAAAATGCCTGTACCGTCATGAATATGACAATTCTTGTTCATTCGTTTTTGATGCGTTTTGTTATTTGATTTTGCCATGTGATTATGGACTTTCCGATTTGATTTTCCTCTAAGTTCAGTATTTTTGTGATCTTACTTTTTTCTAACTCATTATAAAAACTAACAAATATGTAAAAAAATAAAAAACAAACAAAAAGGCATTTGACAAATCACAACAGCAAAAACGAAAGACAAGAATGCAAATACTTGCGATCGCACAAATATAACACAATGACAGGATGTTTTATATTTCAGCGTGCCTACCTGTTTCAATAAAATTGAGAATGGAAATGGGGAATGTGCCAAAGAGACAACAACCCGACCATAGAAAAAAAACAACAGCAGAAGGTCACCAACAGATCTTCAATGTAGCGAGAAATTCCCGCACCCGGAGGCGTCCTTCAGCTGGCCCCTAAACAAAAATATACTAGTTCAGTGATAATGAACGCCATACTAATTTCCAAATTGTACACAAGAAACTAAAATTATAAAATAATACAAGACTAACAAAGGCCAGAGGCTCCTGACTTGGAACAGGCGCAAAAATGCGGCGGGGTTAAACATGTTTGTGAGATCTCAACCCTCCCCCTATACCTCTAGCCAATGTAGAAAAGTAAACGCATAACAATACGCACATTAAAATTCACTCCAAGAGAAGTCCGAGTCTGATGTCAGAAGATGTAACCAAAGAAAATAAACAAAATGACAATAATACATAAATAACAACAGACTACTAGCAGTTAACTGACATGTCAGCTCCAGACTTCAATTAAACTGACTGAAAGATTATGATTTTATCATATGAACATCAGGCACAATCCTTCCCGTTAGGGGTTTAGTATCATACCATCATAACATATGAGAAGAACATAACCCGTGTCATGCCAACAACTGTTTTTTTTTTAATAAATGTGTTTAGTTCCGATGCAAAGACCCTATAAGTGAATCAACATTAACGCCAAAATATGCAATCTTTAATGACCTGACAACAGTATCGTAACTATATCCCTTCTTAAAAAGTCTATTCAAAGGTTTTGTTAGTTTTTGAGGTGAATACTGACACCTTTGTGCTTTATAAAGAATATTTCTATAAAAAATTGGATGTGAAATACTTGAACGTTTAAGAAGTCTGCATGTAGAGCTATATTTACGAATGATGTCCTTATACCGATGATGAAATTTAGTAAATGTTTTGACTAGTTTGTATCGAAAACCCTGGTGTAATAATTTTCCAGTAATACATAAATTTCTCTCGTTCAAATCTAAAACATTGTTACATACACGAGCGAATCGTACAAGTTGAGATATATAAACACCGTAAGATGGTGACAAGGGAACGTCACCATCTAAAAATGGATAATTAACGATAGGAAATGAAAAATCATCTCTTTTATCATAAATTTTAGTATTCAGCTTTCCGTTAGTGATATAGATATCAAAATCGAGGAAAGGGCAGTGGTCATTGTTAGTATTAGCTTTATTTAAAGTAAGTTCAGCAGGATAAATTTCTTTAATATACATACTGAAGTCGTCATTATTGAGAGCCAAAATATCATCCAAATATATAAAAATATTATTAAATTTGTTTATCAGATGTTGTTTCGATGGGTCTTTGTTTATTTTTGTCATAAATTGTAACTCATAGCAATACAAAACAGGTCCGAAATAAGTGGTGCACAGTTAGTCCCCATTGGAATTCCGATAATCTGACGATATACGGAATCCCCAAAGCGAACAAAAATGTTATCTAGTAAAAATTCAAGGGCATATATAGTATCAAAGCATGTCCAATTGACATAGTTATGTTGTTTGTTGCTACTAAAAAATGACCTAAAAGAGTTTGAACATATATATTCACATTCTGACTTTTTAAATGCCTATTTAATTAGGTGTGTGAATTTTTTCGTAATGAGAATGTGAGGCAATGTGGTATACAGGGTAGACAAATCAAAACTTTGAACAGATTCAAAATCACCAATATAAGCATGCAATTTATCAAGTACTTCCAACGAGTTCTTGACACTCCAAAAGTAATTAATTCCACTATTTTCGAAGGCCTTATTTGAACAATTTATTATCAGATTTTTAATTGTACCAAGTGTGCTGGTAAGAAGAATAGACAATTTAGTAGTGGAACAATGGCTTGAAGACGAAATAAATCTATATTTGTAAGGTGTTTTGTGTAGCTTCGGAAGCCAGTACATAGTTGGGACTTTCATTGTATTTGGCTCTGCTTGTAAAGCGGTAGCTAAAAGTTTATGTTTGTTACAGATGTCGTTTTCTGAAAATGGAGTCAGTTGGAATGTTGGTGAATTGGTGATTTCTTTTTTCAGAACCTCAATGTAAAATTTACGTCAAACAATAATAATGTTATTAGCAGCTTTATCGGCCGGGACAAAAACAAATTTCATGGCTAGTTCTTTTAGTTTATGTTTGATACGAGAAATAGGTTTTTGTGGTTATTGTTAAGAGTAAAATGTTCTTTAAAATGTTGAATACGTATATCGACTATCTTCATTACTGAATTAAAAAAAGAGTCCAAAGATTTTTTGTCAGCTTTTTCCCGTTTTATCCATTTCATACAGTAAGTATGGAGTGAGTTGGTGGATGATATTACGACACTCATTCCAATTAATAATTGACGGGGGACGATCTTTAGGTCCTTTACTGAGGAATGACACACTTGCCAAAATGTGAGCTCAAGTGTTGGATACAACACAGATATCTTATAAATGCGTGTACCAAGTTAAGAATATGACAGTTGTTTTCATGCGTTTAATGTGTTTAACATTGCCATAAAAGAGGGAGGTTTGGCATGCCACAAAAACATGTTCAACCCATCATTTTGTTTCTTAAAATGTCCTGTACCAAGTCAGAAAAACGACCATTGTTATATTATAGTTCGTTACTGTGTGTGTTACATTTTTATGTTGTGCTTCTGTTGTGTCGCAGTTCTCTTATATTTGATGTGTTTCCCTCAGTTTTAGTTTGTAATCCGGATTTGTTTTTGTTCTCAATCGATTTATATATTTCGAATAGCGGTATACTACTGTTACCGTTATTTAATCTTTCTTGGTATTTATGTTATGTTACTTTCTATATCTGTTCAATAGAGTCATTAATTGAAGAACATCACCCTAAGCTCGTTTTAAATAATACCTATAAAGCTAGAAATATTCTTAGATATATAGTACTTTAAGAAGTGAACGATATATAAGTCATATTAAACGCTTTTCTGATCAGTACAATGTTAATGCCCGCGTCACACTGTCCCGATTTTTATATACGATGGACACCCGAATGCGAAAATTGTAAGTTCGTACGAAGTTGGTCCCGATCTCGTTAAAATACCAAAAAGTGACCGGAGCAAGTACGATAAATAACGAAGTCTATACGATGGTGCCGAAATTATATACGATAGCAAATGATGGACACACGAAGGTTAACCGAAGACGGGTATTTAAGCTTCATATCTCAGCCGAAGCCTACACGACAGATCACGAAGGCTACACGATGGATTACGAAGGCTACACGATGGATTACGATGATGGCGCGATGGCCATACGATGTCTAAAAGATACGAACAGAATTTCGACAACATATCGTTTCTGTACAAGTCTGCCATGTATGTCGGGAATTCGATCTTTTTGTCTAATTCTTATAAAACTTAGTTTATTATTCCCTCGCCTACTACATGTAAGTTGCGTGTAGATAAAACTGTTATGGACACTCTAGAACCAAAATGCTCAAAACTTGGTATGGTGTTACTCGTTAAGAATATCTTAAGCGCTATTGACTTTAAAGTTCAAAGGTTAAGGTCACAGTGGCAGTTGTAATACAAGGCAATGTCACCCTTTTGGACACTCTAAAACAAATATGCTTCAAAAGATTTTAACCACGTTTGGTATATTGTTCCTCCTTGAAATGATCTGACATTTTTTACGTTCAAGGCCAAAGGTCAAGGTCATGCAGATGGACTTGTTTTTTCTCCTTGAAATAGCATAATACACAGGAAATTGGTTGCTCATTTTTTTACCTGCTGGTTCTAAAGACAATATTAAAGGTATTTCCAGTTACTGAATGTTTTGGTTGATTTCTAAAAAAAATAGTTTATGTATCAAATATGCATATTCAATTTACCATTTTCTGCATGTGTCATATACAAATATAGTGTCCATATTTGTCCCCAATATGTTACATACGAGGGGATGCCACGCTCGGCATTGCCTTGTTTTAACTATAAAATGTTTGCACTAGTCTGAATAATCACCCATAATTATGCCCATGTTTACTGATCTATCTTAAAGGTAAGGTAATGGGTTCGTTGATCCCTTTTATTCAAATAGAGCTCTTTCCAGGAGAATATCATAATAATATAGACAAAGGGAAGGATGTGGGGAAAGCAACAAATGCGGCAAAATATGACATATAGAAAACAAAATGGTTATGGAGTAAACATTCGTGTGACAACAACTCAGACGATACATAAAAAATCAGAATAATGAAGAAAAAGTTGGTTTCCCTATGTACGTGTACCTGCAGTGTTGGTGTTCGAGGCGCGTTTATGATTTTCATTATGTTACTTGATATGAAAAATTGACAAAAAACAATATTTTACTTGTAAAAGTAAATCCTCAGCCTGTAATAGCTGCTCTTCTTGTTCCATTTGAATTAATAGAAACAACGCTGTCGCCTTTCTTGTTCTCTTAGAATCATATGATATGAGCTGCATGTTTTGTGAACGTCTTTCTTAACTGTCGTATTAGACTGACCAGTGCATATCGCGCATGGTACTTTAAATGTATTTTAGCGCGAAAATTAACTTACATTAAGCTGGATTTATTGCCGTCGTAGTTCCATCTTGTCGCCTTCGTACTTTTATTCGATGGCAACACGACGGGATTACGAGGTCTTCACGAAGTCGTGTTGCTATCGTAAGACCTTCGGGTATCTTCGTAATTCATTCGTGTAGACATCTTAATGTCAAAACTGCCCGATGGAAACGATGGAAAAACGAATGCAATACGATGTGCAAAGATGCATTCCCGGTGACATTACGATGGTGAGGATGGTGATACGAACTCAATACGAACCCGCAACATCGGACGCAACTTCGGGGATTTTTTAACATGTTAAAAAATTTAGAACCCTTCCCGAAGTTGTCCCCGAAGGCTAGAAAAAGTGGCCGATGATTCTACGATGGTTAAAGATGGCACTACGAATAGCCAGATCTGGATACGATCAGTCCCGATTTTGAAAATTTCCATTATCGTGATGCCATCGGCGTAAAAATCGGGACAGTGTGACGCGGGCATTAGGAAATTGAACCAACGCTTTCATAAATACTAAACTAAGTGTTTTTTTGTATGCATCCGGTTACATTTGATACAAATATTCACCCTAATTGTCGACAAATTCTGTGATTGTTGATCGCAAGTTAATTTTTAAGTTTGGTGTATACCGGATAAACAATCAACACAGAATCATAGAGCAAGTAAAAAATAAGTTAATAGATACAGCGATTTTATTTTCTATTAAGTTCTTTTTCTTCGTTCTATTACATTGCATTTCTTCTACTTATTTCCATTTTATTTTCGTGACACCTGAGCGACAGTTTTAAATGCATTATGATGTCAAAACTCAACCAGACGAGCAAACAGTTCAAGTTAGTGATACACTTGATTCTTATCAGTGCACTTACTTACGCTGGCAGCAACAGCATTGACGATGTTTTGATTTAAGTATGTTAATTTATTATTATCCTTGAACTCATCCGAAGCAACACTCTAAGCCATTGTGCATAATAACATGGCCTATGTCACGTATAAAGCAGATGTTCCGGAATTCACTTGTCTGCATTTAATTTCCATGTTTTGTCATTGTATATAGATAGTCGAGTTAATTTCCATTTTCCATTAATAAAGTATTGTGGTAGTCCAACTCGTTATAACGTCGTCACAGCATTTATTTAAAATAACCTCTCAATACCTTCTTAACCATGATGAAAATAATTTTATGAAAAAGTAAAATCACAAAAAAAAAACTAAGCTCAGAGGAAAATTCAAAACGGAAAGTCCCTAATCAAATGACAAAATCAAAAACCCAAACACACCATACGTATGAACAACAACTGTCATATTCCAGTTTCTAGATTACATATTCGCCACATAAATACGTCACTGATGTTTTTTTCTGTGCTGACGCTAATGGAAATGTTCGTTGTTATTCTGCAGTTGACATGTTGTAACCAGTGACAAATATATAAACACATTCTTGCATCATTCATCTTTAGTATAATCTGATAATCATTTTGTTTTTTGTCCATCGATTTACGAGTTTTGAACAGCGGTATACTACTGTTGTCTTTATTTATTATATTATTTATGTGTGCGTTTCTCTGTGCTGTGTGCTCTTGATTTTGTTTGTACTGTATTTCTGTCACAAAGTGTTGTCACTTAAGCGATATCATTTAACATTGACATATAGGCGGTTGGTTTGCCTAGCAATTAAACCAGGTCAAACCAAAAATTCTTTTCTTAAAATGTCCTGTACCTAGTCAGGAATATGGCAGATGTTATCAAATAGTTCGTTTGTGTGTATTTTAGTGTTTGTGTTTGTTGCACTTCAGTGCTTCTGTTGTTCTGTTGCTTTCCTCTTATAAATGATGTGTTTCCCTCTGTTGGTTTTAGTTTTTAACCCGAATTTCTCTTTTCTCTATCGATTTATGACTTTTGCATATCGGTATACTACTGTTGGATTTATTTATGATTATCCCTTTTAGGGCCAAAAAAACGACTTAATTAGATTCGTTTGAAACAATATAAATTATGATGTTTAAAGAACACGATATTATTCATATTTTTTTTCGTGCACTGCTTCAACAAATGCATGCAAAAATTATAATAAACTTTGTTATAAAGTTTGGCCTTAAAGATGACATTACTTTTATTTCACCTCAACACCAGCTTTCTAATACGGTTATCGTAAAATGAATTACAAATTTTGCACAATGACAAACATATAAAAGCATTCTTGCATCATTCATCTCTTTTGTATAATCTGATAATTATTTTGTAATCATTACAAATTTCAAGCTTTTAGGCCCCATGCAGAAATATGTGTCAGCCCTGCATGAGCCTGTCTCTATTATCATAGTGGGACAATTTGCACGTTTAGAAATATAACAGTAAGGTTGCTTTAACTAACTGTGATCATCCTTACGATAGTGTTTGTTATAGTTTCAGTTATACCAACTCATCTATTGTCACGATCCAGTTCCCCATTCCACCCTTTGCCAACATTTGTGATTACAATGATGCTCAATTTACCGGTAAATCAAATTCAAGCTCCGACGACATCATCTTTGACAATTATCAGTACTTGAATCATTTCAGTGTAGAGGGGCACACATGATTGTGGCTGGTGTTTGCAAATTTGGTGAAGAAGAAACCGAAAACATTTAGATTAGAAACATACCAAGAAACGCCAATTAGGTGGATCAAGAACTTTTTGAATTGTCAATAAATATCGATCTATGTTTTGGGGATAAAACCACAATCAGCACGTAGTAATTGTGTATTTACATTTTCTACATTAACACGTCTTAAAAGTGCATTTTGATTGGATGCAACCAGTTGCAACTGCAACCAATATCATTACCTTATTGATCCGAATTTCTATCTTAATCCGCCAAGGGTGGAGAGGTGGGGACTGGGTCGTTACCCTTGACTAGTGGAAATGCAGTTATACTTGTGTTTTTCTTGTTACAATTTTTCAACGCTTTAATTTCGTTTATTCACTGTTGAAATTTCATAAAAAGGGGAGTTCTCAAAAGTTCTAGAATCTGCACTCTACAGACACGTTGTATAAACACCTGTCCATTAATAAGAGGAAATGTTGCTTCATTTAGCAATTCCCCTACATAAATAAATAAAGGTAACAGTAGTATATCGCTGTTCAATAAACAGAAATCGATAAAGGGAAAACATATCCAGTTACAAACTAAAACTTAGGGAAACACATAAACTATTAAAGGAAAACTAGGGAAACAACAGAAACATTGCACTGCTACAAAAACAACCATCAACATACATAGTAACAGACTATTTCATAACATCGACCATTTAAGAAAAAATGCTGTGTTGAACCTGGTTTTCACCCCCAATACCACCCACCCTAAGACAAACAATTGATACAAAATATGTCTTGTGCCTAAAGAAGGTAAATCCAATAAAAGCGCTTCAGATGCATAAAGTTTATAAAGCGTTAATTTCAATTGCTATTGACCAATGAGCATTTATCCTTTAAATTACCTTGTAAACTTATATCTGTATTTTTTGTTCCTGATCTATTTATTAGTCCAGAAGCATAAGATGATGGTGATGATTATGTTGCATGGTTGGATTATATCTAGTGGTAAATTAAATTAACAGTTCATAAAATGTGTCACCCTAATCTGGACACATTATCTGAAAAGTCGTTGCTCTTACTCCTAAATGCTAAATAATTAGTGACGAAGCAAGTAATAATTTTTTTTGGTCTAGTGGGTGATCAAAGCCACAACCTCCCATACTCAAAAGTAAAATCAGAAAAATACTGAATTCCAAGGAAAATTCAAAACGAAAAGTTCATAATCAAATAGCCAAATCAAAAGCTCAAACACATCAAACGAATGGATAACAACTATCATATTCCCGATTTATTACAGACATTTTCTTATGTAGAAAATGGTGGATTAAACCTGTTTTCAATGCTACCTAAACCGCTCACTTGTACATGACAGTTGCATACACTACAGGCATACTACCACAAGAACATCAAGGTTATTCCAGGAACAGACCAAATGACAGTCGCATACAATAAATGCATACTACCACAAGAACACCTTTGTGATTCCAGGAACAGACCAAATGACAGTCGCATACAATACATGCATACTACAACAAGAACACCTTTGTGATTCCAGGAACAGACCAAATGACAGTTGCATACAATACATGCATACTACCACAAGAAAACCTTTGTGATTCCAGGAACAGACCAAATGACAGTCGCATACAATACATGCATACTGCCACAAGAACACCAAGGTGATTCCAGGAACAGACGAAATTACAGTTGCATGCAATACATGCATACTACCATAAGAACACCAAGGTGATTCCAGGAACAGACGAAATGACAGTCGCATACAATAAATGCATACTACCACAAGAACATCAAGGTTATTCCAGGAACAGACCAAATGACAGTCGCATACAATACATGCATAGTAACACAAGAACACCAAGGTGATTCCAGGAACAGACCAAATGACAGTCGCATACAATACATGCATACTACCACAAGAACACCAAGGTGATTCCAGGAACAGACGAAATGACAGTCGCATACAATACATGCATACTACCACAAGAACACCAAGGTGATTCCAGGAACAGACCAAATGACAGTCGCATACAATACATGCATACTACCACAAGAACACCAAGGTGATTCCAGGAACAGACGAAATGACAGTTGCATGCAATACATGCATACTACCACAAGAACACCAAGGTGATTCCAGGAACAGACCAAATGACAGTCGCATACAATACATGCATACTACCACAAGAACACCAAGGTGATTCCAGGAACAGACCAAATGACAGTCGCATACAATACATGCATACTACCATAAGAACACCAAGGTGATTCCAGGAACAGACGAAATGACAGTCGCATACAATACATGCATACTACCACAAGAACACCAAGGTTATTCCAGGAACAGACCAAATGACAGTCGCATACAATACATGCATAGTAACACAAGAACACCAAGGTGATTCCAGGAACAGACCAAATGACAGTCGCATACAAAACATGCATACTACCACAAGAACACCAAGGTGATTCCAGGAACAGACCAAATGAAAACACAACTAATGGTGAGGACTTGGTAAAATATAATGAAAACAAGTTACATATTAATAGCATGGTTTATTACTTACTGTAAGCCATTCACCAAAATATATTTAGAAATACTGGTATATTTCATCTGAATCATACAAACATATACAACATGTTGACAACAATACATAAATAATAGTCTCCTGTCACAATCAGACTTTTTAATTTCAGTACCAAGTAAATAAAATAAATAATTTGATATTTGAAAACGATTATTGTTAAATATTTATGATTTATAGATTTAGCATGAAAACAATGAAATATTCTGGGTACTATGTCAATTGCATTGCCTTTTCTGAAAAATCAAACTTGGGATCATCTTTTGTAATTGTTTCTGAAAGACTCTTGTACTTAGATAATAGATGCATATGACAGCAATCAATTTACTATTGTAACTATGATCCCAAATGCATGAATAGACAGGTAAAATTCTGATGACAGTAATTTATTTGAACAAAATAAACATGTCTACTGACTAACTTAGTTCTAGGCAGTTAGCTCAGGTTTAAATTTTGATATAATCTTTTTATTAAAAAACTAACAGAATTGACTTGATATATTAAATAAAACTTTCTGCAGGTTTAACTGAAACTTAATAGTTGCATACATGTTATCACCATTAAGTCATAATATTCAAGGTAATACCAGTTGGTTGACTAAATGAAATTGTTTTGATAGGACATCATGATTTATCAAAGCAGCGATAAGGACCTGATAGTATTTGCTGTTTTAATGTTATTTCCTAGAGATTTAATTCACGAGAAAAGTGATAAGATTTCAGAACTTACAGATACACTTCAAACATTACTTTTTCCCTTGCAAAAAGGGTGTGAAATAAGGAAACCTTGACTTGAAAACAAAAGTAATGTTACAAGTATGCAAGTTCAATGCCAAGAAATGTTTGAATGAGGTAATATTATGTTTATACAACACCCTATTAAAGCTGCTGGGTACATTTTAACAAAAATTGTACACAAGGGAATAACAATTTCTATATGAAATATAAATGCAAATTGGTTTTCTTTGTTAACAGTGGACGGCTGAACAGGAAAATAATGTTATCACAGACAGAAATAGATCACAAGGCTTTGACAGTCTTTATATATTATCTTTAACACAAAACAAAAACAAAATCACTCAGTAACTAATAACAACTAAGCTTAATAATTAATAGTACATAATATATAAAATCACAGAGAAATAAATGCATTAATGAGGTTTTCTTTACATTTCTCTAACAGTGCAGTTAATAACAGTATATGCATTCTTTACAAAATTTAAATGCTTTAGAGCAAAGAAAAGTGTTGTGTGTTCACAAGATAGTTCCAAGGATTTTTTTCACTCATTTAACATCCAAAATGTTCCATCAAAAACAACTCTCCAAAGATTTGGCAATAAGATTACTTTCTAATTTTGTAAAACAGGTATAATTTTCAAAAAAATCAAAAATTTCCAAATTCTGATAAATTCAATATAAATATCCTTATTGATTCAACATTTGATTGAAAAGGAAAAACAAATTGTCCAAACAAATTAAATTGCAATTGTTTTACTTCTTTCATCAACATTTATTGTTCACCTCACTTTGAAACTAAAGAAATTGAATAACATCAGTTGGAAGGAAAAAATTTCTTCCTGATTAAAATCTGTCTAACAATTAGTACAGTAAAATGTAGTTTTACAAATAGAATCAATCACATTTAAAATGCTGTAATGAAAGACATTTTTAATACACCAACATATGCCTGGAAGACATAAAAGATACATCTACAAATCCTAAATTTGATATTTAAAGAACTGACAATTTTGAGGGATCTATATACTTCTTATAGAAAATTAGAAAGGATTAAATTTGTTGGAGTTCAGCTTGGAGGGATAAAAGAAGATTGAGTGAATAACAGAATAATGTCCTATAATATCAGAATGTTCATCACTCTAAGCAATACAATGCTGTGCATCAAGAAACAAGTTTTCTTTCAAAACTATAACTAAGTAAAACAAAGAAAAAAACATGAAAATAAGCACCATAAAAAACTGTCTGTCTAACAGCTTACAAGTTAGTACACATATTCAGAAATATATGTACATGTATGTTACATATACAAAAGAAAGATGGAATGTTTTTTCCTCTTCTAAGACTTTGTTTGCTCAAATAATGTGTTAACTTATACAATCAAACAAACAAATAAATGCAACTTAACTTTTACAATGTCATTTATAGCATCAGAATGGAATATTTCATTCTAATGTGGTCTTATACTGAAATATGATATGTACAGTAAATATATACACTTCAATATAAAGGCAGTTGCTTTTATTATTTACAGTAAAACCTGTAATTAAATTCCTGTTATAAACATGAAAATTATATCATAGTGAAAATGACAACATTATTTCATCACCAAAAGACATAAGATAGGTGTAATCATATTTAAAATAAAATTAGAAAAAAAAGTATAATATTACTTTTTTCTGTAACTCTTTAGTATGATACAAAAGTTTTCGTATCTAATTTAGATTGAGTTTTAAATTTCAAATCAACTTATAAATGCAATCAAATATTAATTAAATGTTTGGAATTTTGTCATTATATTAATAAAAATATCTAGGGGAAATAATAGTTATGTACAATGAAGCACTGGCAGTTGTTTCTATTTTATATTACATACATTGGTGAATTTTGTCTTTAAAATGTTTCTGTACAATCTAAACATCAAGTTTAGTACTGCCTACCTAACATTGCAAATGAAATAGTAATGCATGTAAAATTTCACTATTTTGCAAATTTCTAATATGACTGACATCATGTATGAAGAGCAAATTTAAATGGTCAATTTTATGGTGAAGGTGATAAGTTGGCAGGCAACATAAAAGTGATGGTGAATATGATAAGATGGTAGGATATGACAATTCTACGGTGAACATGTTTAGATGGCAGGTAACTACAACGGTTTATATTGTCTGAGTCACAAATGGGCAATGACATGCTATGATGGCTAGCTACATTAACTAATATAGTTGATGTTATGACGGTGGTTGTTTCTGTGATTTCTGTAACTGTGCACCAGATAGAATCGGTATATGATGAACACTTGACATCCCCTGCCTCTGTTTTCTACTGAACATGCCGATCATTTCCTGTAACTAAAACATAGAAATACTTTATATAGAACATTTAAATAGGAAAGCAAATATAACTAAATTTTACTCACAATTTTTTTTTTGGTTTGTTTGTTCAACTAAACTTCTTTGTTGACAGTTAAATAATTCAACACATCATCTGTAGCAAATTTCAGACACTGCTAATAGATATACTGTGTTTGTAATGTTTATCAAATTATCTTATTTAATATGTATTTCAAGTTGGTACCTCTATTCAAGTAAAGGCCTTAGAATAAGTAAAACTTTGGTATATACTTTGGTCCAATGGCAGTCTATTTAAGTGTAAATAGTTTTATCCTTGTAGATATGAAATCTAATTTGATGGTTTTTGATTGTCAATTGATATATTCTCCCATTTTTGTCACATTTCATCTTAGCATTTACTCTTATTGTAATGTTTGTTTTTAAAAATGCATTGTAAAAAAAGTTTCTACATGTCTTACAGTCACCCCTCGAAGTCATTTAGTTAAGCTTATTGTCCTTTTGAAATTTTTTTGCAAGACTACTTTCATATTTCATGTACTGACTTTTGACTCCAGAATATATAATTTGTCGACTGGTTACCTTGGACATCATGGTACTGAGTCAAGTAAGAGCAACCAAAATAAGTAAAATCAAACATATAATTGGTGTAATTTGAGGGGAAAGTTTACTATTTTCCCATGATTTTGTAGTGAAAAAATTCGTAAGGGTTCCACGGAACCCAGTGTCTCGCCTACTTTTGCTGTTAATTGCAGACTCAACAAAAATGAGGAAAGACATCAATAAAAATTTCCCTCTCGATACTGTCTTTTGATTGAAAGAAGCTTCCAAGTTTGGTAAAAAATCCAGGATAGTTTATGAATCTAATAAATGTTTTATAAACTTTAACTGCAGACTGTATGTAATGTTAACTGGAAGAAAAACTAAGTCCATTTATAAGTAAAATACGGAAAAAGGGAATTTTTTTTTTACAAAATTTACTTCTGAACAATATCTTATGATCAGAAACAAGCTTTTGTCTAAGTTTGGTAGAAATCCAGGATAGTTTAAGAACATTATAAAAATTTTAAAAACTTAAACCACAGAGTGAATGTTTTGTTTCTGGCAAAAAAACTAAGTCCATTTATAAGTAAAATACGGAAAAATGGAAATCTATTTTTACAAAATTTTCTTCTTGACACTATCTCATGATCATAAACAAGCTTCTGTCCAAGTTTGGTACAAATCAAGGATAGTTTATGAAAGTTATTAAAATTTTAAAAACTTTAACCGCAGAGTGAATGTAATGTTTCCACACAGAAAAACTAAGTCCATTTATAAGTAAAATACGGAAAAGTGGAAATTATTTTTACAAAATGTTCTTCTTGATACTATCTTATGATCATAAACAAGCTTCTGTCCAAGTATGGTACAAATCAAGGATAGTTTATGAAAGTAATAAAGATTTTAAAAACTTTAACCACAGAGTGAATGTAATGTTTCCTCGCAGAAAAACTAAGTCCATTTATAAGTAAAATATGGAAAAAATGGAATTTTATTTTTATAAAACTTACTTCTGGATACTTTCTTATGATCATAAACAAGCTTCTGTCTAAGTTTGGTAGAAATTCAGTATAGTTTAAGAAAGTTATTAAAATTTCAAAAACTTTAACCACAGAGTGAATATTTGTGGACGCCGCCGCCGACAACGACGACGGAATGTAGGATCACTTAGTCTCGCTTTTTCGACTAAAGTCGAAGGCTCGACAAAAAAAAATGTTAAAAAAAATGTTAAAAATGTTAAAAAATCTTATCGGGGCCTTTTATAGCTGACTATGCGGTATGGGCTTTGCTCATTGTTGAAGGCCATACGGTCACCTATAGTTGTTAATGTCTGTGTCATTTTGGTCTTTTGTGGATAGTTGTCTCATTGGCAATCATACCACATCTTCTTTTTTTATAAGCAGGTATTTTCCCCAAAAAATTGTACTGATTGAAAGCTTGGTTTTACTTCTTTGTCTTGCTCTTACCTGAATTGGTACCATGATGTTCAAGGTAACCAGTCGAAAAAATTTTAAAATGGAGTCAAAAGTCAGTAATATGAAAACAGTCTATTGAAAACACAATTCATCAAGTTTATGCTATAGTCTAGGAACTAATCAGCAAAAAACAATTGAACAAAAATTCATAATTTGAACTGAAACTGCTTCGTAATGTCTGTCGGTTCCATTTGATTTTATCTAGCTTTACAATTCTATTTCACACATAATCAATATTATATTAAATCAAAACAACAATTCAATGCTATATATGTATACATTCTGATAATACATGACTATAAATAACAGCCATTTAACCTAAAAAAAAATCTGATTGAACAAAATTGCTTAATAATTAGCATGTTAACAGTCCTAGAATATCTTTTTTGTGTTTTAATTAATATAACTGGCTATAAAAGACTAACATTATATTATACAAAGCAATTACTATTGCTTTTAAAAAGCCTATAAATACATTCTGATCTATACTTTGACAAACTAAGGGTGACAGAGTTTTAGTTTAATTAATCACATTTACTCCACAAGGACATTGGTTAGTTTACATTGATTCATATAACTTTCATATTCTTTGTGTAAAAAAATGAAAAATTGAAGAAAAATATTTCAGACAAAACTTAAAAACAAATATATCAATAATTCTAAGATTTAAAATGAATGCATACCCATAATCATATTTAATATGAAGTATCAGCCTACTATTGAGAAAAATTAAATACTTAGGAAGTTAATTAATTTGTCTGTTTTTTTCCCCCTATAGTGGACATCCCTTATCAATGTCCAGTACAGACTGCACATGTATTACCAATGAAGAAGCCCTGTCTTACCCTTATTGTTTGTCATCTACGAGTGCATAACTAATTCTGGTAAAGATGATAGTATTATTTTTACAGAAACTATTTGCTTAAAAAGAAAAGAAAACTTGACCCAATAATTTATTTTAGACCCATAAAAGGGAGATTAAAAACAACTTCTCTTACCTTACCGATTTGTTGTGAATTATATCTTACTGTAGCCTTATATCTTAAAATAATTTGTGTTTCAACCAGAAACAGAAAAAAACCCTTACAACTGCATTATTAAGGATTAAAAAAAAAATTGATTAAATTTAGATTAACTGACACACAATTTCTTTATTAAAAGGAAAAGGTTGAAGTGAATGTTAAAAATGCTTGTGACATTATTTTGACAGTGATAAAAAAAAACAGTTTCAAGAACACACAATAAACAACTCATGCACTCTGTTTAAGCTTAAGTTGTAATAAAGCAAATAAACTAATACTGCTGAAGATGAAGTCAAATCATGGATCTAAATTTACAAGATGAAAGGGTGGGTTCATGTTGATCGAAACAAATTCTTTTCAAACCCCCCCTTGACAGCTAAAGATGTGAAATAAGTAAGATAATCATCAAATATATACAGAAAAGAGAAACTATCTTTTCTAGATCTTGAGTATACTGAATCCTTTACTGAGTTATAATATTGTAAGTTCATTGCATTAAAGTGAAAGAAAGAGCCAGGCAATTAAATTGACCAATAAAATATCTTGATATTGAAAAACTGGTGACTTTCAAAACTGGGGATATTGTATTCTTTTCACAGCAATATGCATTGACTGTGTAGGTAAAGGTATAATCTTTGACTAGCTTGCATGCTAGCTAAACCGTGAAGGTATAACTAGGTAAGGAGTTCTACCCTCCTTTTGGAGTAGTCTAGTCCTAGGGACAGATAGATCTGTTATCTTTTGGACTTGTCTGCTTTTAAAGGAGGGTAGTATACATAACCCAATAATAACTTCACAGTTCAGCTAGCAAGCAAGCTAACAAAAGATATTACCTTTACCTATCCACTCAATCTGTTTTGCTGTAGTACAAAATATTCAACTTATAAGGTTACCACCCAACATTATGTTCCTTCGCCCAATGAATTATGGCAACTAGTTTTGCCCCATATTTTCTTCATTTTAAGGGTCTACCTCATCTATATCAATAAAGACAAAAATGTTTCTGAAACGAGCCAGACCATGATTTGAAATCATCTCAGCAGTCTATTGTAAAAGTGTAGTAGCTTAAAAAAGGAAAATTAACTGCATCAATGTGAAAATACCTTCTATTGTAACTGTATAGTTATTCCTATCAACAAAGGATGTATAACAATTATAAACCTACTGCTTTATAAGTCTATTGGTCTTATAAAGACTTTAAAGTCCGCCCAGAATTTCATTTTCGTATTAAAAGTAAAACAAAGTAATGACATAAAACTAAATCTTATCATTTCACCCAATAATCCCTTGTGAACTTAACTATACAATTTTTTCTGATTCAGAAATTTTTGTGGATATAACCTTTAAAATATAAAAAAAAAAATGATACATGCATCTTTACCAACACTATAAATTCGTGTTTTTCATTTCTTCCAAAATATATGTACCAAAAAATGTCTGTCAAAAAGACTTAAATAAACTAAAGTGATCCCAATCCCTTTAATTAAAAAGGTTGCAATAACAGAATGAAACAACATTTTCAAATATGAAATAAAAATTACAATTTTCTCTTTCAGCGAAGCAAATCAATTTCTTAAAGTGAGACAAAACTTGAGTACAACACAAAAAGCTGATATATATAAATAGTACATTAAATATACTTACAGGTACTTGTTGGTAGTGGGGGTCTCCCTGAGCCACATTTGACTTGTCGTTTATGTTCTCCTGTAAATAGACAAATTCAATGTTAATGGGCATGACAAAACCATGTAAATTTTATAATATTTGTGTCCAACTCTATGAGATACATAAATAAGTTTCTTAGGGACAACTTACTTGGTAGTGTAATATCACATATAGCTCAAGCAAGCAATATGCTCAGCATGTGTAAAAATGATGAGTGAAAAAGTAGTCTGCTTGGCCTTAATCTGATTGGTTTATACAGTTTTAAGTATATATCTACTTCAATAACTTTCAATCACAATGGAAAACAGACATAATTCATCAAGAAATGTGATATGAAATTGAAATGTCATTGCAGTTTATAATATATCAACAGTTCTAAACAGAAATTTCGTCAAATCCCTTACATAAATGTTTGTCTCAGTATTTTGACACAATACATGAATACTGATAACTAAATTTTGGAGTCAAGAGTGGGTGGGGCTCCCTCATTAAAGAAAGACAAATGAAACGTATGTGAGAAAAAAATAGTAAAAAAACCAATATATGGTACATGTAGTGGCGTGGTTGTCTTCAACTTATATTCATCTATACTTGGATTTTTAACAGCTTATAGGTCTGGGACAATACAAAAACAGCTTTAATCAGATTCAACACCGTGAAAAATTTGAAAATGAGATGTATTCTTCTACACAAAATCTCAACGTTAGCACTAATTTCTACAAGATTATAATTTTTATCAATTTGTGAAAAGCTATCAACAATTATGTTAATATGCCAAGACTGATTTGTTATAAGCAAAGACAAACTCTTAAAAGATGATCAGCATTATATGAAGTTGCTGCACTTCAAAGTAAGCATTAAAGAACAAACCACAAAAATGCAAATCTAACCCTCCCCTTATTTAGGATCATAACTTAAATTCAATAGACATTAGAAATGGTCAGAAGTTTACTTGGAGACATATTAGAATTATAGCTAGACGTGATGTTTAACTCACAGGTATTCTTACCTGATTAAGAATAAAATTAAAATTTAGTGGCAAAATCCATTTTTAATGTGGCATGTGATTTTTCATTTACATATATTGTATTGACATGCGTGTCAGTCTCAAGAGGCAACAGACAAGTGATGTGTCAAAAGTGAATGAATGTAATCACCAAATAATATAACCGGTCATTGAAAAAAATAGGAACAAAAAGGATGATAGAATGATGTTGTTAGCAGTATGTGATACTTCCTTAGACTTTAAAATTCAGTAGTTGGTGCAGACAGCAATACTTTTGCTTATTTTGGAGACTGAACAAATATCTCAACATTGACCATTTTTTGAGAAAATTTGGCAAGTTATTTGCCTGATCGGTGGACGACTCCTTTTGTGTTCCACTATAGGTGGATCTAAGAAATGTAAATGATTTCTCAAACAGGGAACATATATGGTAACATCTAACAGCAAGTAAAAAGCACAATCTTGTTAAATATATGACTGAGATGATGTGAAAATTTCGCCTTTAACAAAAACTGACAATTATTCAAAATATGGAAACAAAAATGTGTTAAGATGAAATTCAAGCAATATATACAAAAATTTACCTGCCTGAGGTTTTGATCTACAAGCATAATTTCAGTCAATTGACTACCTGAATTAAATTTTTCTTTAAGTGATCTTTTTTTTAATAATTCTACTTTGATGAAGAAAAAAAATGCATTGAGGATAAAGTATTTTTTCTGAAATGTCAATTAACCAAATTAAAATTGTGATTAACAATAAACACTTAAGGTCAAACACACATATTGGTACCACTCATCCCACTGAAATATAATGATAAATTTATCCCTTATAAACTGGCAGAAATTGGTCAATTATTTTTAGAAGAATCTCAAGAGAGTTTTGGTGTTGTGTACCATTAGTTGTATATTAGTTACCATGCCTTATACACAGAGTATATCCATCTTCAAGTTAAGATACTAGTTATAGTAATTGAACAAAGTAAGTTCTTATACCTCTGATCCACTTCTCCTTGGGGCAACATCCTGCTGTTTAGGTTGTACCACCCCATGGAATGAAGCTGTTCTCTTTACATTGGATCCAGGCTGTGGTACAGACACACAGGAATCTGGCTGGTATTGAACTGGCTGTGAATAATTGGGCTGAACACAAGGGTCTGTTGTCTGTTGACTAGAAGAATCTACTACCCATTGTGGCTCTGTGTAGTTCTGCTTAGTAGGCGTGGCTGGAGTAAACGGGACTCGTTGATCTGATCGTGACCTATAATAGTCAGTACAAAGTAATACAGATATTACAAAATAACTTGATTGTTTGCTATGGATGACAGATATTAATAGTAATCAACATCATTAAATCCCCAGAGAACACTTTTTATTTACTTTATTGATTTATGATGATTCAGGTAATTAATCAAACAAATAACAAGGTCTAACTTCCTGATTACAAAATCTGCTTTGTCATTTTCAAAAGTAGACTATTGGTTTTTCCTCCTTTTAAAAAAAAAAAATTATGTCATGTTTTTCATATTTTTTATTCTACAGTGCAGCCTCATTATGTATTTATCTTTAATATAGCAATCATTCTGGATTTGAGGGATATGTTGCCAAAAACCCTTAAAAGAAGAGAACATTTTCTTCCAAAGTATATAATATTTGAGAAAGTGTTTAACAAGTGAGTAATCTATGTATTGATTTTCCCACCTGGTACTCAGAACTTACCTTCTGTGTGTTTGGTATGGTTTCTTGGCCGTCTGTGGATCATCAGACTGGGTACCAGAAGAACTATCACTTTGTGGTACACCTTTAGAATCCTGACTCATGTCTTGGTCACTCCCACTCGTTCGTCTCGGTCGTCTTCCTTCCTCTAGGTTCAAATTCTGGGACTCTGACTTTTTCTTTATTTTATGTCCTCTTTCTCTTAATGTTTCTTCCTGACTTTTGGAAAATGTTTGTAATTTTTGTAAAAGTTTGCTAACAATACCACTGTTTGTCTTTTTCTCCATGTCTAACTGTCTTGCTGCAGATGAAGATTGGAGTTCACTTAAATCTGGATCTGAGCTATTGGAATGAGCTCTACGTCTACTGTCACTGTAGGTTGGAGAGGAATTCTTAGATGGTGACCTCCTAACATCGGAAGCTATGTCTTCGTTACTGCTGTTTGACTTCCTGTGACGAGGGGGCAGGGCTGCTGTATGTGTTTCACTGTATTCCACACCTCCAGCTGATGGACTTCTCTCAGAATTCTGACCAGCTGATTTTGTAGAGCTCCTGTGTTCAAGAAACTCTGCTACTGTCCTTTTCTTATCTGGAAGAGATTTTTCCGATGCATCTGAAGGAGCAGGACTACTCGGTCGGCTGCCAGAATTGTGACGTCTTCTGGCATCAATAACAGGAACACCATGACCTTCACCCTTCTTAGCATGGGTATTACTGTCAATATCTTTTCTCCATTCATAGTCTTTACTGCTTGTTCTCCTATGAGTTTTTTCACTCTTTGTACTATCATTATCTGATCCCCTACCACCAGAACTATCTCGTCTGGATGGCTTTGGGGAGGAAGTTGGTGCATTTTCGGCTGTATGAACACTTTCAGAACTTCCATAATATGCCAAGTCTTTACTTCGAGTCCTTTTATGACCTTTAGTTGATTTTTCATGGCTTTCTTGAATTTGGCTATGAGCTGCAGAAATCACCTGCATCAATGAATTCTGTGTCTCAATAGTAAAAGTTTCTGACATTTTAGATCCCATTATAGATGAATCCCTGTGTTGATGTTGACTGCCAGCTGGAGGGGATTGTTTACTACTTGATGGCTGGAATATTTTAGGTTGATTCCTCTGTGATGAAGAGTCATGCTGATCCTTCAGTTCAGAATCAGGAGACTGACCCCTGGAATCTCTACTACGGCTACGTTTATGTGTATGTAGCTTAGGCTGTATAAAAATTCCATCTGCAGCTGAACCTGACCTTGAACTTGGTCTGGATGACTTTGACTGCTCTGGTTCCCTGACTGGATCCTGATCACTTGCACTAGATTCCTTTCTTTGTGTAATTCTCCTATCTTGACGAGGAGATTTAATTCGTTTTTGTCGCCTCTGTTTCTCCATTCTATAACGTGTGACATCAGAACTTTCAGTTGAATCTAGGTCAGCCTCCTTTTCACTATCATCTGATCTGTTATTATCACTGTCACTGCTATAAGAACATGTCCTGATATTTTTACCAGAAATTTTTGACAAGGCAGCCATGATAACATTTGACATATTAGATTCACCAAGAGCAGACACAGCTTTCACATATAATCTGTTGAAAAGAAAGAGAGATAAATATATGTTTTTTCTTGATGTAAATTGAAAGCTTCTCTATTTTTTAGATATTATAAAAATAAGGCAACATGAACAAAGAGACAAAGTAACAACAATCCACTAGAGTTCAAATGACAAAAACATAAGCTATTATTGTTGTATTTATTCTCTCTCTCTCTGTCAAACTTTAATGCTTATCAAGAATTATTCCTATACAATACAGTTACTTTTACATATATGTCTTGCTATGACTTTTCTAAATAAATTTGTTTCTCTGACTTGTACATATATGTGTGTGCATTTGAGTAATTTTAGCATGCATATATATTGCTCATTACTAAATAGCTTACTTGTAAGTGTGATTTGTATCTAGTCCATGTAATAATGCCTTCTGCATGTTGGCAGGAATCATAGATATGGCATTTTCATCTACAAACACTCTGTACCCTGAAAATAAAGTCAATTAAAGCATTAAATTCTATTTCTAAATTTCACTTCTGCAATCTAACATATAAAATCGTTAAGGTTACAGACACAATATTCAAGTAGAAAAAAGTAAATGGTATAATGTTCATGAAATTGGATGAAAAATGCTAATATCATCTTTGGTAATGTCTCCTGATTCAAACTTTTTAATAAATAGCAATATCAATTTCAATACCTTACAATTCTTGATACAAGTACATTACTTAAGACTTATTAGTTGTGCTTTAGTCTTTGAAGAGCAACATTATACATAGCAACTTACCCAATATAGATTTACTAGTTTCTCTATTCATGTTATCTAGAATTTTAGAATGGTTCCATGACAACACTACAGAGTTATTCCCTTTGTGTTCCAGCTTGACATTTCTTGGTGGTGTGGGGAATCCTGGCTGTGGAACACTCATAAAATATACCTCTTCTTCTTCTGATGGGAAGGGAGATAAAGAGTGTGGTACTGTTCCTGTAATATAATATCATTCAATTAATAAGGTACATTTTATCAAATAGATACGGTGGATTCATTCTTATATGGGGATCTGTAAGTACAGGTGAACCACAAATCTAAATGTTCAACAAACTACAAATTTTCTAAAATCTTTATATGTAGATTTTGACAAAATCATGAAATCAAATATTGATAAAAATGTAAGTTTTTCTAATTTGAAAAAAGTTTATGCCTGTGAAAATATATGAATCCACAGTAATTTCAATACAAATACAATTTTAGACTATAATTTTATTTTAAAATTTGATCTGAACAAACTTTCAAGACAATATTCATCTGATATTGAAGGAGATGTGGGCTATATGACAAGGATACAGCAATCATATGTCATATATTTCAAGGACCTTTAGATGCTAGCATATGGTGCTTAACTATAGACTAGTTTTATAATCCTGCATACATACATAAGTTAGTACTAGTGATATGTCTTATCTTGAATCTAGTATATGTACTGATGAAACAGAACATCACATGATAAATATTTAATAAGATGGAGATACCTTGTCCATGAGGAAATGAAAGAACTTTTGTGTGTTTAAGAATCTCTGGTGGGCTTTAAAATATATAACTTGATGTTGAAAGATTTATGATTTATCAGCTGAAGCAGAGGATTGCAGGCAAGATTTGTTTGAACTATAATAAAATATGGCTCATAATGAGATTTTTAATCAACCACACCCAATTAACATCCCTGTAACTTTGAACCCTATACAATACATGTATTGTATTGCTAACACTATCTAGAATAAAACCTTTCAAATAAACAAACTATTAAAATAACAAACTAAAGAAATGGAACATTTTTCTGAACGTGTTGTCTTATACCAGGTAGAAATTTCCTGAAATATTGATTGCTTTTTGTTTAAGATCAAGATGATTTTATTAGCAAGTGGTGATTGAATGTATATTTGCAATTTTGGCTTCATTATTTTACCCTAGAATGTTTATGATTTTATGATAATGAACCTTGTAGCACACAACCTCCATAATTTCAGAATCATCTCTGCGAGTTTGGTTTCTCTTTATTACAGATTTAATGTATTTACCCCATCTTGCTTCTGTCTCTGTGTTTTCATCACAACTTGATGTATCATCATCATCGTCATAACCAGTTACCATAATGGTTCCTTCTAGAGCTGAAAATAGAAATAAAGCAACTTAAGTAAAATAAACAGCAGGATGAATATATTTGATATCTTTTTATATTTCTAAATATATTAATGTGGTTTTATTTACTTTTTTTATACTACATGTATTTGTTGTGTTTATGATACCTTTGGTATATAAAACATTATATTGTGTTATTTGTCACCTCTGAGAGAAACACAGTACTCTGCTTCTTTTATTCGCCTTTGTAAAGAACAAAATAATTTGTCATGTTTTGGTCCCTGTTTTTTGTTATATTTTTGTCACCTTTTGTGAGGAACAAAATATTTAGTTGTGTTTTTGACACCTTTTGTGAGGAACAAAATATTTAGTTGTGTTTTTTGACACCTTTTGTGAGGAACAAAATATTTAGTTGGGCTTTTGACAACTTTTGTGAGGAACAAAATATTTAGTTGTGTTTTTGACACCTTTTGTGAGGAACAAAATATTTAGTTGGGTTTTTGACACCTTTTGTGAGGAACAAAATATTTACCCCGGTAGTTGTGTTTTTGACAACTTTTGTGAGGAACAAATTATTTAGTTGTGTTTTTGGTCAACTTTTGTAAGGAGAAAATGATTTATTATAATTTGTCATCTTTTGTGAGAAGAAAAGTTGACAAAAAAAAATACATATATTGTTTGTTCAGGCCACCTTTTGTAAGAAAAACATATTTTGTAGCATTTTTGTCAACTTTTGTAAGGAACAAATAATTGTGTAGTGTTTTTGGTAACCTTCTGTCAAAATAAAATATTTTGTTATATTTCTATCAACTTTTGCAAGGAATAAGATAATTTGTAGTGTTTTTGTCACTTTTTGTAAGAAATAAAATATTTTGTTGTGTTTTTCTTGCCTTCTGTCAGAGACAAAATATCTATTTATGTTTTGACACATTTTGTAAGGAACAAAATAGTTTGTGGTGTATGTGGACACATTTGTGAGGAATTCAATATTTCTTTTGTTTTTGGTCACTTTTGTGATAAAATTAAGTATACCACTTACAAGTGTTGTTGCCAGTATCCATGGAGTTGAAATATCCACTCTGGAACACAACACTTGAAACAGACTGTAAAGCTTGGGATAACTGTGCTACCTATAGGAAAAATAATCAAATATTTAGGATCCAAGACATAAGCATCAATATATTCAAGTGTAACTAAAAAATAACATAGATGTAGGTCTTTTGTGAAAGAGACAAGTCACTTGACACAGCTTATTTAGATGTAGAGCTAAAAATAAGGAGAACATAAGATGTCCCTATTGAATCATAAAATATAATCATAATCATGAATAGTAAAACATTAAAAAACAGATGTTAAAAACATTACACAAAAAAAAAAAAACATTTTCAAGCTGCAGACCAAATACAAAATAATTCCCTTTCATAAACCCCAAGAACACATTGATAGAAGTTTCTCTCCAAGGACGGAATGTTGGATGGAGGTGGAGAAGTTACTAGACCTGATTTGCCATTAGTGACTCAGGTAAAAATACAGATAGCAATGTGTTCTTATCTACAGCTTTATATGGGTTGGTATCAACAACGCTGGAGGTTTTAAACTACCTTGACCACCCATGAGGTTCTTCTACTGTCAGTATCTTTTCTTTTTCATACAAACTTAGAAGTAAGCGTTGTTTTTCTTTATGTTGTTGGCTGAATATTTTTTACTTAAGTTTAAAGTTAACAAAAGTTCCATTTAATTTAAGTCATACCTGGTTTTGCAAACTTGCACATGCTTTTTCTAGTTCTGTGTGACGTTCCATATCTACTGTGTTACCATGCCGACTAGATCTTCCTGTATCCATGGCTTGTAGCGTATTTTGTATTTCCTCACTGTAGCTATCGTCATGTCTATTTGTAGATTTAAATGACTGAGAATCTAGCACCTCGTTCTTCCAACTCTGTAAAGACTGTACCTGGAATCACAAAAACAAGTCATACTAAAAATTTAGACATCAATATGATTCTGAGTTAAAATAAAACTGTTAAATGCCTCAATAAGGTATGATTTTGTACAACATAGATGCTCATTTGAATCTGCTTGAATTTATATGCCATTACTTTATTATCATCTAAACTTTATGTTAGTTCAATTAATATGCATGTGCGCTTCCATATGAACATTTTGGACTGTTTGTTAAATGTGAGCCTTCTAAGGCAACAATGCAGTATGGGCTTTGCTCATTGTTGAAGGCCTTACAGTGACCTATAGTTGTTAATTTCTGTGTCATTTGGTCTCTTATGGAGAGTTATCTCATTGGCAATCATACCACATCTTCTTTTTGATATTTGAATATTTGAATAGTGTTTTAACAATACAGGTCACTATATAACACCCATCCAATGCATAGTACCACTGAAAAAACTTTTAAGGAAAAAATATAGCCAATATAGTTATATCAGTTCTTAATTTGCAGGAAACAAATGGTGTTTCAAGTGGAGCAGGATCTGCTTATCCTTCGAGAGCACATGAGAACACCTCCAGCTTTTCATGGGTTAGTGTTGCTCAGTCTTTAGTTTCCTACATTGTGTTTTGTACTGTTTTTTTGTCTTTTTTTGTGTTTTAATAACCCTTTGATTTCTTCCTACTTCTTTATTATCAGTATAATGGTTTAATATATAACATGAAAGCATTTCTTTTCAAAATAACCAAGTTATTATTCATCATTGGAGACCAATAACTTAATACTGTGTTCACATAATGCCTCCATTATGTAATGTTCACATATTTATTTTAGAATAATTGTTCATATACAGTTTGATAGCATTAATTAAGAATTTAATTACATCCGGTATTAAAGTTGAATAGTTCTAGATTGATCTTGCATTCTTCGTCCCATGATGATACCCACTAAAGTACAGAATCATCATGAGGACGGTGTAAATCAGGATGTGTTTGATTGGCATATCTAGAATCATCATGAGGATGGTGTAAAACAGGATGTGTTTGATTGGCATATCTAGAATCATCATGAGGACGGTGTAAAACAGGATTGTTTGATTGGCATATCTAGAATCATCATGAGGACGGTGTAAAACAGGATGTGTTTGATTGGTATAAATAGAATCATCATGTAGGACGTTTTTCCACACCAGTAAAGGAAAAAAGCTTAGCAATAGCAGTGTGTTTGGTTCCATGGGGAAATAGCTAGGAACCTAATAATATTCAGCGGTTATAGTTTGTTGATGTGGTTCATAAGTGTTTCTCTTTTCTTGTATTTTATATAGATTAAACCTTTGGTTTACCAGTTTAAATGGTTTTACACTAGTAATTTTTGGGGCTTGCTCTTCGGTGTGAGCCAAGGCTCTGTGTTGTAGGCTGGACTTTGACTTATAATGGTTTTCTATAACAAATTGTGACTTGCATTGAGAGTTGTCTCATTGGCACTCATCTATATCACCAAAATCTATAAATAGAGGGTCTAAATCTCTGTTTTAAAACACTGCCAATGACATACTAGTTGAATAACATATTAGACAACCTTAAGCATTTGTTCTACAAAGTTGCAAAACAATGTAGAAAGTACAAACCTCTTTCCACAAATATCTTAAGGCTTCTAGTTGTAAAACTCTCTGATGTTTTTCATCTTCATAAAGTTTTCTTTGTCTATAAAATAAAAGAATTGATTTCATAAATGAAAATGGAAACTCATTACCGTATGTGATGGAGACATGCACATACTCACAGCAAATCTAACCTGAAATCAACTTCTTTCAAACACATGTAATTAACCATTTAAGTTTACGTGTTAGTGAAACATGAAACCCATGTAAAATCCTCAGATGTAGAAATCTATATCTCAAAATTAATATCAAACGAGCAAAATATAAACATTTAAAACCTGCTGAAATAATTTGCTTTATGTGATTAAATTGTATTTTGGAAGCTAACATCAATATATTAGCAGGTTATAGTTGGTTTGTATTGATTGTATTTAAATGAAACTTTGAGAGATGTTTGTTTTTATGCTTCATACACAACATCAAACACTTAACTTATTGTAAACCTTCTATAAAATCATATTTAGTAAGGCTATCTTTAAACTATTAATCTAGACACGAAACTCATTGATAAATTTGGAGGTATTTCAATACAAAGTATTAGTAACTTAGAACAATTATGAGTATTTAATTTCATAATAGGCAAATATTCATCAGAAGTAATTTTAGACAATCTGGAAGTCTCTTAAGTGTTTGTGTCAAAATGACATCATTTCTATTCCAGCATTCATGTAATTGTATCAATAATGAAGGCTAAAAGTGTTGTAATTTTTAATTGTTAATAACATTGGTGGCGTCTATTGTTTCAATTATCTAGCTGAAATCTAAATACTAGTAAACTTTAGTCAACAGATATCTGCTCTTTGTTTGGGTTGTTGTCTCTTTGACATATTACCCATTTCCATTATCAGAGTTGCCCAGTTGATTGAGGATTTGATGGTCGCAAATGCAGTTTTAATGACGACTGAAAGTGGAGCCAGAAAAAAAAATATTTGAAACCTTCAAATGTAAAACTTATGTTGACAACTTGCGGAAACTTCTGTTATTAATTCTCTTATAAGCAATCTAACATACTTGTCTAATTCTGATCTCAGGATAACGATATGATCCTCAGCTCTCTTGGCTCTCATCTCCTTCCTCACTGACACAGCCTCAGGGTGGTGTTGTCTTGTCCAGTACCCTCGCCATCTTGTCTGTATCATTATGGCTGCTTTATGTTCTGCAAATAAACAAAGGGACAGTGACTCTTTTGGAATCTAGAGGTATGTCATGTTTTGTACAATACAATATGAAAACATCATCATGCCTTTGATTGAATACCTACTGTTTGAGACAATTCTATCAGTACAAAGGGTTTTGGTACTTGTTCTTTTAATATATTACCCAGAATGCTAAAGATTCTGGCCCTGGCCAACTACAATATATCTAGTTGGCTTCTTGCTGATGTTTATTCCTTATTGTTACTTGGACAATGCCTGATGCTGACATACAGATAAAGAAATAATGCATAGAAATAAGCATCTTCACCTTAAATATAGATATGCAATGCACTTAGTGGAGATTATATAATCTTTAAATGCATATAAACTTTACATGAACAGTTAAGGTTTAATGTATGTGTCTAACCAGCATTATTTCACATACAGATTAATTTAAGTACACTATTGATTGTATTATTATATCATGTATATGGTGTAGCACTTGGTAAATTGTTAAAATCCCAATTTAATTAATTTGGGATAAATCTGATCCATGATCTTCTGCATTGCTAACTGTTTACAATATTACACAGAGTAGTAAATTTTGCTGAACAAACAATCATTATACAACCTTAATTTAAGATCAAACAACTTCAGGACTATAAATCTAGGTACATTGTATCCCAGAACTATCATCAATTCTCATTACAAAATGTCACCAAGAACACTGAATAAAAATATCACCAAAGTTCCAGATCTATTATGATGTTGTTTCCAGGGAGCTTAACCTTTCATGACAACTATCATTGACACAGCTATTCTTATATATAATCTGTCACAACTTCATTAGGAAAGTGATATTATTTATATACTAACTGATCTATTATTCATGTGACAAACACATTGCAAAGCTTAAAATAAATCAGTCATCAGTCATTTTGAAAAAAGTTCTCAGCTTTTGTCTTCTGACAAACTGGAACTATTATATCATTATAACTGTAGGTGAGTACAGTCAGCATTACATTCCTCCCTAACAATCCATCTAGGCTGAACTCAAGCATAGTCATTCAAAGTATTTTATTTACTCCAAAAGCTCTATAAATAGCCACTGGTAAAAGCTCACTGAACATGTATGGTGCTTTAAACCCCCCTTAGCAAATGACAAGTTCTAAAGGGCATTCAAGAAAATCAATGTGAAATGATTAGAAAGAAGCACCTATCATTGTCATGAAAATAACCTGCAAAATAACCAGAGATAATTAGGAGACAATAATATATGCTGGTATGATTTGAGACTTGTCCAGACAATATAGAGGAAGGTTAACAGTGGGCATTACTCCTGAATCAACTTATTCTTGATAACTTCAGCACAATCATGCCAGCATCAGAAGAAGGCTTAGAGAACCCAGGATCCAAACAACATTAGTTTGTGTATCAAATTTAACTAGATGTATCTGTTATACCGCCTATACCTGCTGTGTGCACTTTTTAGTTCTTGATGCAAAACATAAATGAATATATAATGTATAACTAATTACTTTTAACATGATTCTATCAGAGTTTGGATGATGACAAAGCAGATTTATAGCACTGTGAATAAGTTATAGATCTGAGTTATATTTTATCATATGAATTTGCAGAGAAGATGAAAGAGAATATTAAGTCAGATTGTTGTATGCACATTAACAATGTATAATTATTCAGTTTAAATGACTTTCTCTTAATATATCATTCAGATTTAGTTTTATATTAACATAAATCTATGGTAAATTAGTTGGAGAAGTATTTCCAATGTTTTTTAAAGGCCATAAGTAATTTTTAGAATAAAAAAAATGCACTACTAGTATTAAGTAGGTTTTTTAAGTCGAAATATATTCAAATTGAATGATAACCTTGACCTACAACCTTGAAAATCTTAAGCATCTAGTTAACTGATGAACTCTGAACAAACTAGTGTTGAATTTTGCACGAATGTTTAATTTCATGGTTTTGCCATTTGTTATTTTGTCTGCATAAAAAAATAGTAATTTGTTGAACACTAAATTTTGAGGTTCACCTCCACCCAGGAAATCCTTAAAAATTAATATCTTACCAATAATATTGAATCCACAGTACATTTTAAAAGGAAACAGGTTAAGAAGAAAAAAACTACAATACTCAAGGGCAAAACTGTGAATTAAAGTTTGTTTGTGCAGTCCCCAACCTTTAAAAAGACACTCATCATTACAATATTATCATTCAATGAACTAAATGAGACTATCATAAATAAAGGGCAGACTAGAGGTGAGAAGAGTTAAAAAGTCTATTATAAACTGAAACCTAATATATCAAACAGCATTTTTTTTAGCATGGCATGGGGTTAAAGTCAGAAAGGATACAATACTTCATAAATTTAAACATTCAAAATCGTCAAAACATATCACTTTTCTTGGTCAATTATGACATTGTTACTTGCAAAATTAAAGTTGTATAGAGTTCATAATGATTTTTTTTAATATAATTCAAACATGTTAACTAATTATAAATAATACAAAACAAAATATCAGTGACAGTACCTAGACCTAATATGTTTATACCATAATAATGAATAATTTATTAAATGGGAACAAAACATCTACTTTGATTTCAATATAAATAATTAGTTACCTTTATGTCCCATGTTTCAATAAAATCCAATTATTGATGTGAAGTTAAAATTAACATCTAAATAGCCAAATCTATTTCCTCTACCACGATTCAATATTTTATTGTAGTCTATATACCTCACAACACTAGTTGTTAGTAAACAGACTAGTAAAACTTAAGGGATTATGTAGGGTGATTTAACCTGCATTATATATGTTATATAGCTACAATTTTGGAACACACATACATTCTCAATAAGATTAACTCCATACCAGTTATATATACTTGTATAAGTAAATACCTGATTGAGGTTTATATACAATTTATTGTAAATTCAGAAATTATTGCCATTTTGTCATTTTAAAATAAAATGCGATTTTGATTTTTGCGATATTCAGAAAAATACGGCTAATTATTCAGTTTTTTGTTATTCTAAAAACAAATAAAAATGCGAGTTTAAATTATAGTGATTATAACCCTGTTGCATTTTTGGCAATAATAAAAACATCACAATAATTTCTGCATTTACAGTATTGCAAATGTACTTATATTATCGGTAGATGTCTTAGATAAAAATATAGGACATCTTGAAGTGATGTTTCTTGCTACTCCTTTTTTATCCCTTTTGGTCGTAGAGCTACAAATGTTTCTACGTACTTTTACAAACCAGGCTTTCTTATGTTTGGTGTGAGCGGTCCTGATGAAGGCAAATCCAGAAAAGTGCTTCAAATGCAAAACATTTATACTGTGTATTTTTTACCAACATTATTTTCAGAAACATTCCAATTAAGTTTTCTTAAAAAAAAAAAAAAAAAAAAAAAAGATTGAACCACACACTTACTCGAAAAAAATTGCATAGGGCAGTTTGACAAACACTAATTTTGATCATTGAGAAGCTTAATATTTTCTTAACATAATTGAAGTGTTAAGCTGATTTATACAGAGTTATCTCCCTGTAGTGTTAGGTACCACCTTAAATATGACTAGTAAAAATAATGATACCTATTCCTATCTGCATAATATGTTTCTGGAATAACCTTCATCAGATAACCTTCTGATATTTGACACCTAGCTTCATACAATAGTATAACTTTCTAGAATTATTTCTTTCAGATTATTGTTTTACAAACTTAATTGACATCCACTAATTATCACCTGATTTCTCTGCAATAGTGATATTGACCAAATAAGGATTGACAAAAGTTTGTTTTGGTAAACAAAGCCATTTATAAGTGTATTTACTACATGTGCCATATCACCTGATTATCACCCCATTACATGATGGCTAGAAATATACATTTAATAAGTCAATAAAGAAAGTCATAACACAAACAGCAGGTTTTAAAATCTAAATCAGGTTACTTATTATTCACACCTTATTATAGGGATAATGGGTCTACAAACAGATTACTGTAAAGTGGTTTTAATTTATTTTTTTTTTGCAATTTCTGGGGCAAGCCTGTTTGCATGGTTTATTTTTTTATTTTTTTGGGGCCAAGTCTGTTTTTTTATTTTTTGCATTTTTCTGGTCCCAAATTTTAATGGGGCTATTTTCTTGTGGTAATATGTCCTGCTAATAACTTTCTACAAATTAGGAATAACAATGACTTGAGGCATCATTGAATGTATACCATTATTATAGTATTTTATAATCTTTCAGTCAGTTTAATTGAAGTCTTGAGCTGGCATGTCAGTTAACTGCTAGTAGTCTGTTGTTATTTATGTACTATTGTCATTTTGTTTATTTTCTTTAGTTACATCTTCTGACATCAGACTCAGACTTCTCTTGAACTAAATTTTAATGTGCGTATTGTTATGCGTTTACTTTTCTGCATTGGCTAGAGGTATAGCGGGAGGGTTGAGATCTCACAAACATGTTAAACCCAGCCGCATTTTTGCGCCTGTCCCAAGTCAGGAGCCTCTGGCCTTTGTTAGTCTTGTATTATTTTAATTTTAGTTTCTTGTGTACAATTAGGAAATTAGTATGGCGTTCATTATCACTGAACTAGTATATATTTGTTTAGGGGCCAGCTGAAGGACGCCTCCGGGTGCGGGAATTTCTCGCTACATTGAAGACCTGTTGGTGACCCTCTGCTGTTGTTTTTTTCTATGGTTGTTGTCTCTTTGGCACATTCCCCATTTCCATTCTCAATTTTATACCAGCACACACCTGGCAATGTGTCAAAGTATCTTGGAGGTAAAAGAGTAAATTACTTGTATGGAATAAATGTGAATATATCAAACTTTCAAAGAGATAACAATGTAGAAACTGAACCATCAACAACACTTTAAGTTTGTTTACAATCTAATTCTGTTTAGATATGCAAAATTTACAAGTGTAACCAAGTTTAAATAAATATATCAATAAAAACTCAAACCTGGAAATTTAATATTCAATAAAATAATTATGTTTAGGTGACAATTTCTGACATGGAACACAAAACACTTACATATCTGTAATTTACTTATAACCTTCAAGGATATGCTTGTCAGTATGTACGTTAAAATTGATAAAGAATTCAAGAGTAAATATGAATGTCAGAAAATAAAAAAATGAAAGTTTAAAAGAATTCTAAGGACCTGCACCGAGTTACAATTGATATGGAATAAAATCAAAATAAATTATAATCAGTTTTTAACAATATACATCAAAATGCCTTATTTATTGTATGATCTTAAGTTAAAATATACTTTTATGGGAACAAAATAAAAAGATTAACTTGTGAATGTACTATAATGAAATGAAATGAGCCTGTGTGAAAAGTATTAAGAGTATTATGACATAACGAGTAGTACTGAAACCAATCTAATATCTACATGTATTTTGAAATAAAGAAAAGAGATGGTAATCTATAAAACACAAAGATCCCAAGCTATAGTCCTAGAAATGACGCTCACCCTTCCTTTTTTTCTTGAACTTCTCTTTTTCTTTGGTTTTAATAAAATCTTCATACGCAGCAGCATTTAGGTTACTTTTTGGAACTTGAGTCACTTGTGAAAATTTAGTTTATAAATATTCATGAGTAAATCATTCAATTACTGCAACACAGATATTTCTTTTGTGTCTTTGTTAATTCGTTTATCTATTTACTTAACCATATTAACAGTCAACATCACATTAGTTTCTTATATAATATCAGTGTTAGATTCTTGTGATGGTATAGAGGCCTTAATTTCTTTTTGATGAGATTTTTTTGTGTGTGCATAAAATCATCCAAATTTGTTTCACCTTGCTACACTGGGTGCTATTTTCAACATTATGTAAATAAACTCCCCTTTTCAAGAACCCTGGATCCATCCCAGAATATTCTTTCTTCTTAAAAATTATAAAACATTTGGTTTACCACCATAGATTCCTTACCTTCAGGTGTATATTCCTCGAGAACAGCATCACTGACGGGACGAGATATAAATCCTGAATCGCGAACACTATTTCTTGTTTCTCTTGTCCTAGTTTTTGACTTATCAGTTGTTTCTGTCGAATCTCCAGATTTTCTTGCATTATGGGCATATCTGCCAGGTATATAGTCTGACTGTGTACGATATAAGTTTGTGCTACGAGACACAGGTATTGCACTATTTTTGGCACCAGATGAGTCTGTTGTTTTCACAGTAGTTCGTTTTGAACTAGTTTGGGGTCGAGATTTTTCATTAGATGAAGAACGTTTTAACGACCCAGTAGCTTTTCTAGTTCGTTTTTCTACTTTATCTTTTATGCTTGTTAATTCTTGCTCAGGAACATGTTCTGTAGGGGGAGAAGCAATTAATTCCTCAATTTGAGAAACTTCTTGACTTGTGTCATAGTCATGTGCTTGAGCTACAGGCGGTGTTGAACGTTTTGTCATGACTGCAGGTTCATTCCCAGACTGTTGAGGCGGTGATACCTGAAAATTTGGTTTACTTTTTACATCCTGATTTAAAGGCTTTGCAACTCTCCTGTCATAAGCCTCATAGCGATTTTCTGCACTTGTTGCAGGACGATTTTCACGTCTCAAAACATGCTGAAAATTAGCAACAGGAGAGGAATTAGATACTGCAGGTGCGGTCATTGGTCTTGTATTGATTGGTAAATATATTGAATCTGAATCAAGTAGACTGGTCTGGCTTCTGGTTTCATACTCTACAAAATAAACAAAAATAATTAGAATAACTAAATTTTTAAATCTGCAGTCTCTCATACCAAAATAGAATTGTGTTACTTATTTTTGAAAGCTCCACAGATTATATTTTTATCTTCCTTTTTTTCCCTTGATTTCATTGTTATTAGTACAATGTATCAGCATGAAAACTCAATACCATTTCCATAAAACTTTATTCATTGCATAAAAAATGTTGTATTATAATAAGACTATTCCACATATTATTAAAGAGTTTTATCCAATAAGATCAATTTAAGACCATTGTTTCTATTTATAACTTTTTTATTGCTACCATTATGTCCATAAAACTTAGGAAAACCACAAAAGATTAAAAAAACGATCTTTACAAGTAATAAGGAAGTCATTTTTCAAGTGTAGATTGTAGTGGTAATAATTGAAACATAATAGGACCTACAAAAACTGATGGTTTTACATTATAAATGTCATGAACAGTACAAAATGTTTGGAGTAGGATCTTCAGCCAAGTAAAACTGAAGATAATGTTATGTTTAGAATTGACCAAAAATCACCCCAAAATCAATATCTATGGTCAGAATTTATATTTCAATCTTTGTAAAATGATTTTGCTAATTAGACTTTCCCCGAAATATATACATGTAGACTTATGTCATCATATGGACTATCAGAAAGTGTAATTTATCTCATTTCTCACACTGATGTTATTTTTTTCACATGGTTGACATGACTTAAGATATTTAAGTTCTAGTCAACCCTTAACGATTTTCAGACTGAATTTTGAACCTGAAAACTAAGCACTGCTCTATAAATAAAGAAATCTGAACCTTTCCATTCCTGTGCTCTTACTGGTCTTAAAATTTCATTCTAATATCTATATTTGTTATGTATTCCTCCTAAGATTTTCTAATGATGTTATTAATTGCTTTCATGAGAAGGATTCACAGCTATACCCTAACTATAACCTTCAGCTGGTATGGAAACAGTAAAGATGGCCAATGTATGATCACAGTGAACATATGAATAAGTAGACCGTAAAAACAAGCCAATAATTGGACAATAAACCCAGAAATGATTGTGCAAGAAAAAAAATCACTTCCTCTGTCAGGTTAATTTAAAATTTAAAAATCATTTCATTGAATTTAAATCTAAAAATAATTAAATCAATGTTATTTTTTTTTTCCTATTCAGAAGCCATTAATTTTTTAGAAAAATGCACAGGAATAGCATTGATTTCAAACTTCAATGTAACAACCAAAAGAACGTGGAATACATAGCTTTGCAATATTCATGTAATCATTTTCTGTAATACATTTTTAATACAGCTAAGAAAACCTACCACCAAGCTCCCATTACATTACCTATTCATGATCTCATGGAAAACATGCAAAATTTTAGTTACAAATACATGTAGTAATGCATGCACATATATTGTCAGGAATAAATCTATCGTTTATGACTTTTTAAATAGAATAAGTCACATGACCAAATATGGGACAGTTCACATGTAAAATGAGGTGAAATTTTCGAAATACTTCATCCTTAGAAAATATTTGTGTAACATATCAGGACCTTAATGGTGCTCTAGTATAATGATAAAAAATGCTTCCAAACCAATGAAAAATTCACAGCCCTACATTTAGAAATTTAAGATTTTTTTTTAATTATTGTGCATTTTCTGTTTTTTTCCTCATAAACTTACGTCTCATTACCTTTACTTCTCAATAGATTAACTTAGCTGTATTTGGTAAAACCTTTAGGAATTTTGAGTCCTCAATGCTCTTCATCTATGGACTTTATTTTGCATTTTAACTTTTTTGATTTAAGCATCACTGATGAGTCTTTTGTAAATAAAACGTGTGACAAGCGATGCGTACAAATTTTTAAGCCTGGTATCTATGATAAGTTTATTCTCATTTGTTGATTTACAATTACTAAATTGGTAAAAGACTTTACAGATATTTTGATACCTTCATGAATTACATCCTGTACTGTTAAGTCATTACACTGAGTCGCCCTGATTTCATTCCCAGCGCCAGAGAACTCGGATGAACCACTTCCTGAAATTCAAGTATTAAAAGTCAAGAAATAGTCTCAAACAAACATGACATCGTAAGAGTAAAAATCTCCCAGCACTGCAGAACTGCCATGAACAACTTCCTGAAATTCAAGTATTAAAAGTCAAGAATTAAAGTCTCAAATAAACATGACATCATAACAGTAAAAATCTCCCAGCAATGAAGAACTCCAATAAACCATTTCCTACAATTCTAGTATTAAAGGTCAAGAATTAAAGTCTCAAACAAACAAGAGACCATATGAGTAAAAATCTCCCAGCAATATAGAACTCCAATAAACCATTTCCTACAATTCTAGTATTAAAGGTCAAGAATTAAAGTCTCAAACAAACAAGAGACCATATGAGTAAAAATCTCCCAGCAATATAGAACTCCAATAAACCATTTCCTACAATACTAGTATTAAAAGTCAAGAATTAAAGTCTCAAACAAACAAGAGACCATATGAGTAAAAATCTCCCAGCAATATAGAACTCCAATAAACCATTTCCTACAATACTAGTATTAAAAGTCAAGAATTAAAGTCTCAAACAAACAAGAGACCATATGAGTAAAAATCTCCCAGCAATATAGAACTCCAATAAACCATTTCCTACAATACTAGTATTAAAAGTCAAGAATTAAAGTCTCAAACAAACAAGAGACCACATGAGTAAAAATCTCCCAGCAATATAGAACTCCAATAAACCATTTCCTACAATACTAGTATTAAAAGTCAAGAATTAAAGTCTCAAACAAACAAGAGACCATATGAGTAAAAATCTCCCAGCAATGAAGAACTCCAATAAACCATTTCCTACAATTCTAGTATTAAAGGTCAAGAATTAAAGTCTCAAACAAACAAGAGACCACATGAGTAAAAATCCTATGATCTGTTTCTGTATAGTCATTGTTAATACCTTGTATGGTAAATAAAACAGAATGGAACAAAAATCCAATCAATTTGCATATTTTAATCTCTGACATAAGAGTATCAGTTTGTTAGTCAATACTAATCAATTTGCATATATAAGTCTGAAATAAGAGTATTAGTTTGTCAGTCAATATCTTTACAGAAATCACTGCAAAAAAACCAAAGTGATGACAGGATGGAACAGCCAATCTAAAGATATTCCAAACAGCATAAATGAATAATAAGCATCAGATCTATTTATCCTAACCCAATATGATAAAAGAATTTACGTCAAATTATACCTATCAACCAAAACAAGTAATACGTGAGATTTATCACATTTTAAATGACCAGTTCAATACAAATTGAAAGTGATCCATGTTCTAACAAAATTGATACAACATTAATAACCTTGTTCTTTCACTTAAATGCTATCTATTTCTTATTCCTCAGTAAACCCTGCCTCAATCACCATTGAACAGGAAGCAGACCAATATAATTCCAATGGTCAAATAATAGATTACATCAGATTCCGAAAAAAAAACCTGACAAACATATGGCTCAATTCCATGATGATTTTCATAAATGTAAATTATTGGACCCTAATAACATCATTCTTTAAAAAAAATATACATTGGCTCAAATCCAGGTTTATAGATAAAGCCATTTAAATCGATACAAAATGTAAATAAATATGAGGGTATTATCTCACATACTAACAAAATGTTAACCTTGGCTCATAGAACATCGTCTGCAGTCTCTTCTTTATGTTCGTTATGAGTTTTTTGTTACAAATAACAACCATAATATTGATTGAATAGAAGATTTTGTTGAAGTCTTAACAGGTAATGGCATCATAAGGAGCTTGTATCAACCTGCTCAAGCGACCTGATTCATCATGGAAAACCAACGATGTTGAATTAAATACATTATCATAACATAACCTATGTTCGCATTTGTACTGGTTTTAAGAACATTTTTAATCCTTTATATTGTATTTTGTTAAAAAAGTTCTAAAGTTTGTTGACTATATGAACCTCCTTTGTATAGGAAAACAAAGACTGTCTGTACTGTATTGACCGACATTGTTTGTCCTGAAATCTCAGATTCCATGTAAACAATGTAGAAAGCATCGAAGACAATACAGAATATTTTTTTTGTCTAAATGTCAAAATTTATAGCATCAATGTTTGCAAGACTCTGTTTCAGTACATGAAATATAAATTTTAAAATTTAAGTGCTTCCTGGAAGTTTTATAAAAAAAACGTAGGTTGAACGACAAAAACCTATTGGATAATTTTTTTTAACCTGTTTTACTATAATATCCTCAAACTTCTAGAAATGTTTGACCATTTTTATTTAGAAAAATTACAGTTTCAGTTTTTGTTTGCACTCCAATAAATTACATTTCCATAAATAAAATACATTTTCAGCCTTTTTGCTTCCAGAAAATCCATCTTGTCTGTTTAGTTCCTCACTCCTCCCCCTCCCCAAAAATAAAATAAAGAAGAGTATTCGAGTTCAGAAAAGGAATACTTCTTGAAAGGATTAGGAATATTATTGGTTGGAATAAAATTGAATGGTAAAAGTTTCCATAACAACTAGATGTATCATTTGTCACATCTTTCTCATTCTAAAGATGACCAACAGTGAGTAAAAACATGATTCATTCTAAGTTCCATTAAAAGTGATGTAATACAGTATTTTTGTATACCCTGGATACAACTAAACTCATCCTACTAAAGGCACCTGATTCCGCTTAGGCTAAATAACACATTATAATGAAGCAATTTTAAAATATTCACAAATTATCAGACATAAAATTTTGTAATTATGATCTTTTGTTCAAAATATTTCAAAATACAAAATATCAATTTAAGGTAAAGGTTTGCTTTTTAAATACTTTTTGGTGAAATAAATGATGTATTACCACCTCCATTTAAAAGATGATAAATAGCACTAAGGGGAAAGGGCATGTAATAAATTCTAAATGAAATCGTAAACTTTGAATTTTTTTACTAATATTATAAAATATTTTCTTTGAAGAAAACAGTAAAAAAAAATAAGATTATTAGGTAAATGATAAGGGTGGAATAAAATTAAATGAATTTACAAAGACTCATACGTTTTTCTTTTTAAAGAGTATAATATATGATTAATTTTGTCTTGCATTAAAAGTTAGTCTTTTTCTTGTATACCCTGGATACAACCAAAATACTCCTACTCAAGACACCTCTCATTCCACTTAGGATGTAAAATTACTCATTTTAATAATTAACTTTAAAATTATCAGACTTAAAATTTTGTAATTATGATCTATCTATAGCTAAAATCTCAAAATAGTTCAAAACGAAGCATTGCTTTTTAACTATGTGTTTGCAAAATAAATGAATTATAACCACCTCCATTTTTAAGAATGATACATAGTATTGAGGGGAAGAGCAAGAAATCAAATTTTCATGAGTTGTTAACTTTATACTTTTACCTATTATAAAATATTTCTTTGAAAAGTGTGAAATATGAAATAACATGCCAAAAAACCTTCCCAATACAAGTACAAAATTGTGACTCTTGTATTTTTTCGTCTGTGTTTACTTTAACAAAATAAGAAATCCAGATGTTTTCTTTAACCAAAATAGTGTTTCAAATTTAGAGAAAAAAAGATATCCTTACATGTACTTAAAGCTACCAGTTAACATTTTCTTGCCACTAATTTTGTGAAGTTTAGTTGTTGAAAGAATTGTTAATCATCAATCATTGTACCTAATTATACTATTACTTACTGTGTATCCATCCTGCTACCTGGGCTGATGGTGGAGGACCTCGAGATGATTCTGTACAATAAATAGAAAGCTTAGAATCAATTCAAATATTGAGATAAACAGAACAAGGTCAATAATCAAACATGCAAAAGATTCATTTTTTTGCTGTTTTCAATGAAAAAATTGTAGATCATGCAGAAATTTAGCGGGAAAACTGAAAGCATACATTTCATCAAACATACATGTGGTTGACAAATTTACATCTTGTTTACATTTTTGAGACATCATACCCCAAAACTGGAGCAAATCTATTGAATAACCCTTTTTTTTAACTGACTTACTAACGTCACACAAAACTTTGTTCAAAATTTACAGAGAACAATATCGTACATTGAATTTGACCAACAATTATTGTGAACAGTTGTTATTGTTCTCACCTGTTATATTTTCCTTAAATACTTTAAGCATGAGTTGAACTATATATCAATATCATAATTTCAATAGCTTAACAATTCAATAATGTCCAAATACCAGAAGTAAATCTCATAAAATATTCACTGATAAACGACTATGAACTTTATAAAACAATGAGTGTCTGACCTCCATTAACTGAATTACTACATAAATCATCAGGTATTAACTGAATTAAATGGACAATGATCAAATGGTGCTGGCCAAAAATACTGACATCATGATCACTATATCAACAAGTCAACATGGAGAAAAATGGTATAACCATATAAAGAAACTGATATAATAAATAGAAACTGACATGAAAATCAATCAATTAGGTGAAATATACATGTGTTTATAACAGTTTGCTCTCACTATTTTTAACTACAGCCCCATACAAACACAGAAATTTCATGGCATACTGTCAAAATTTTTCAAACTTGAAAATTAAAAAATAGACCTTTGATAGTAAATGGGATTGTTTGTTACTTATAAGAACATATGGTACAAATTAAATGAAAAGGTTAAAAGGTAGAGTGCAGTCCTGAGTTTACCACCTGCATGTGTTTACACAGTCAATTCTTATTCTTTCATTAGAGATGTATGTCATCATATATAAAATATAATTTTTATTTTTAAAGCCTATGTTCTTATCTACAAAAATAGAAAGCTATACATGTTTGCATTTAGTGCAAATATAGTTATGTCAGTAACTGTTAGATTTAAAAAAAAAATGCTTATGTAGTAAGCTATATGGTGTGTCAAATCAGTTTCTCAAAAATTGTACCTTCTAATTTAATACCAATCAAAATTTTTTGACCTTAGATTAAAAAAAATAAGGATAGAGTAATGAGGTATAGAAATATAGTACTTTTGTATATGCCAAAACAGTGCTTTGTTACCTGTATTTAGTGAGGTACTTTTTACTGTTATATAATTTTTTACATATTAAAATAAAGAGAATAGAAATGGGGACTGTGTCAAAGAGACAACAACCAGACCAAAGAGCAGAAAATTATTTCCTTAAATTCATTTGAAAACTTTCAAGTATTCTTATTTGCATTTGTTATTTTATAGAAAAAGAACTAGGCCATACAGTCCAATATCAAAATACATCAAGGAAATAGTATATAAATGTTAAGAAATCTAAAAACAAAGATAGTTTAAAAGATACAGTTATTTCCAATTACAACTCCTACACTGAAATGAACAGATCTTACGATTGCCATCGGGAGTTCTTTGTTCAAATAATATTTTTATCCAACATTATTCAATAGAAGATCTTTAACAATGTAGTACTTATGTGTTTATCTCACTAGGAATCTTATTTCATTCATCAATACCCAATATCAGAGCATTTAGACTATGTTAATCCTGTTTTATGGTCTTTAAAAAGAGAAGAATGATAAAGGTTACCCTCGATATCGTAAAGATGACTCAACTGTCTGTTGTTAGTCTTTTTTTTTTCTATTTGTGATAATAGACCCGTTTTCTCTTTGAAATGAATTATAAAAATCGGTCAAAATGACCTATTTTTATTTGAGAACCTTCCGTGAGCAATATAACAATAAGAAGATGTGGTATGATTACTATTTTCTCTTTGAAATGAATTACAAAAATAGGTTACTTTGACCTACTTTATAAAAGAACCTTAAGTGAGTAATATAAAAATAAGAACATGTGGTATGTTTACCAATGAGACAACTCTTCACAAGAGACCAAATGACACAGAAATCAACCACTATAGGTCACCTTCAATAGCGAGTAAAAACCATACGGAAAAGTCAGCTTAAAAGTTGTAATTCCTCCACACTTCCTCTTAAAATGAATAAACATTGATCACACATGCTGGTATTGTGATGAAAATGATACTTTGAAGATTATCTTAAGAGAACAAAGAACATAAAAAAAACTTAAAGAATTCATAAATATCAGATTTTCTATTTAAGATAAATCCACAAAATGACTATTCCATATACAAATATTCAATTACCCACATGGAGCTGTGGTGGCATAAATTTTCTTGTGAATGTTATACTATAAAAGACTTCTGTTTTCTTTGACTTCCTACAATCTTAAATATTACAAAACATTTTACAACCATAAGCTCAAAAGCATATAAACTTTTATGACAGATGGACAAAACTAAATGACTAACCCCTAGATACTATTAATTAGAGATAATATTGTTTTTTTACTTCTAAAACATCACACCTATCGTTAATTTACCTGATTAAACAGGTTTACACTATTAAAAATCTTCTTTTGTGTACCTGATAATCTATATGAAGACAATGGAGACAATCTTTAATAAAAATACATTACAAAACTCAGGTCTTTTATGTCTATTGATTCCCGATTGTGATTGAAACAAATTATAACTGGTCTTGACATTTTATTAAATGGCAACGCTACAATATCTATCATAATTTGACTGACTTTTAAATTAAAAAGTCTACAATGAAAGTACAATATTCCAGATACTAACCCTTACAACAAATAATAAGTCTTGATGTAAAAATGTAGAACACCTGCAGAATTTTGAAATGAAGATTTTCAATCATGAATTTGCATTAGGAAAATAAGCTGTACATGTTTGAATTGTTCAGGGTGAAAAAAGCCTGACATTAAATAAAACTGTATTGAATGCTTATTCTGTGAAAGAATGAGGGACAGGAATCATTAGAAAACAGATATTTCATCATCCCCAAAAATATATACAACACACATCAATCACAAAATAAACCAACTTATCTTAATGAGCAATTTATTTTCGTGAGAGGAAAAATAACCAAACTATAAATTGATGTTAAAAACAGATTTTCTCTTTTATGAAAACAGAAAAAACTTCTTTTACATGTTCAAAGCGTTGTGAGAGTTGTATATAAGATGTATAATTAAAGTTGCATGCATTTCATTGATAAATTGATGTGGATGGACATCGAATAAACTTCATTGCTGCACTGATAAGTGATGCCATTGTCTAATATTCTCAAGTACCAAGTGACTCAAGTTCTATATTAAAAAGAAGATGTGGTATGATTGCAAATGAGACAACTCTCCACAAGAGACCAAATGACACAGAAATTAACAACTAAAGTCTTGTCCATAATCTTAACAAATATTAGGCAGTAAGATCAAAGGAAAAATGTATAAATGTATAAAATCAATTAACAATAGAACTCATATTATTATTAATAGAGTAAGCTGATTGATATATTTATCTTTTTCCAGTAATTTAGACATTCACTTTCTCAGGATAATTGCTTTTGGACTATTTAGCACTATTCATGTATCAATAAAATGGTCCCAGAAGAATCGAACTAATCATCTATTATTTACCTAAAGAAAAATTCAATCTCAGTTTTATAATACAAATTTATAACAAAGGTCCCTGACAAGCAATTGCTATAATGGATTATATTGGACATTAGATTTTTATCACCATTGACATACAATTTTGTAAAAAGTCAAATTAAAAATGTTATGTCCACTGATAGAAGTCAATTCACATCTCAGTGCAAATGGGTTATATAAGTCAATGGACAGAAATCTAACAATAATGGGTCCATTGACACTGAATTTATAACTTTATATTATGGAACATTAGCTTTTGAATTTGAAATCAAACAATTATCTCTTTACTATAAAGTTTTTCACTGGTAAACTAATATATGGCTTTGTTTTGTACAGGATCATAAAAGCTTATGGATATGGAATGTGTAACAACTTAACCAACTGCAGGTGTAGTAAGACAACACAAAAGTTTATTTCTCAAAATGAGACAATTTCAATCTATATTCATTCAGGTTCAGTGACAAGAAACTACATGCCTTACAAAGTATTCATAATAATGAGATTATGTAAATGCAAAACTTTCTATTTTATGAACCCATATATAAGTCAGATGTGGTATGATTGGCAATGAGATAACTCTCCACCATACACCAAATGATGTAGAAGTTAGCAACTATAGATCATTATAGGGTCTTCAACAATGAGCAAAACCCATACCTCTTAGCAAGCTATAAAAGGTTCCAAAATGACAAATGTAAAATAATTCAAACAAGAAATCTAACAGCCTGATTTATGTTCAAAACCAATATGACAAACAGCAACAAATGACAACCACTGAATTACAGGCTTCTGCCTTAAATCAGAAATAGACAGAATATTAATCATATTTGTGGGCACCGACCTGACTATTCTTTGGAAGTGTTTAACTGATACACACTTCAAGGATTTAATTAAACTGATCTTATTTGTGTGTTTTTGAAATTTTACCTGAATGTTGACCAGAGCTAGAAAAAGAATTGGCAGATAAGTTGTTCTCTTGTCTAGCAGGTGACTGTAAATGACTGTTATGTTGCCTTGGTGACTGACTATTTGGTTGCCTTGTAGGCTGTAGTTGTTGTTGATGAAGTTTCTGTTTGTACAATATTTGACTTAATTTTGCATCTTCCTGGCTTTCAAGCTGTAATAAGAAAGATTTTTTGTAAATGAAATGTGAATAAGTATTTATCAACAATGTTTAGTGCATTGTTTAAACACAGTCTAATATTGTTTTATATAGTACATGTATTATAAACAACAAAGGTTTCTCTATTAGTTGGTATTTCTATTCTGAATGACTTTGTGATTTTTTTGTTTCATTGTATGCCAACACACACATAAATATAACACACACAATGTGTTGAAATCAAATACATTTAGGGAAGCTTATTCTTGTTTTAAACTAAATGATATGAAGAAATGGAAGATATTTTATCCTGTTTACAATTGACAATAAAATACCACAATAACAAAATGAGTTTAAAATTCTGTACATAAAGTCATCATGTTCTTTTACTTTATTTTTGCTTAAATTGATTGACAGTTTCATTAATGCCATCTAGTCACACATTGGCTGTTTGATTTTGTTTTGTTGCTGTTAAAACAAAACCATTGGGTCAATTTGAAATCAGATTATTAATATTTATAAACATCAGAGACAGCAATCCAGCAGCACAAGTACCAAAAACTACAATTTAGAGGTCTCCATACCATCATTACTGATTGCAACAGCTTACCGGTAGAATGTATAGAAAAATCTAATCTCGTATTTTGACAATGGAAATGACCAAAGACTGTATGTAATGATAATATTTAAGAATTTCTGAGACATGACCTAGTATTAATAATTTCAATGTTAAATATCTTTGTCCACTATTCATATATGCCCTGAGGACTCTCTAATAAGTTCAAGATACAAGTATTTAAATAATCAAGAACACTTATACTGACCCTGGACATTCAATAAAACAGACATAGGTTCAATAAAGTAACAAAATGGCCTTGCTTATGTTTTGACAGATTAAATGTAAATCATACATATTATATTACAACTTGTCTACAGCTAACTAATATTTCTTATCGGTCCTCTCTGTGCTTGTATCACCCTGCACTCAGCTCTTAATGATATTGTGTAGCACAAGACGTCATAATGTTTAATGAACTTTATTAAAGCCCGGTTAATTGTCACTAATTATAGTTAACTTGGTTCATGTCATTTGTTGTCACCATCAAATTTTTTTCATCAAAATCTTGGGTCAAGAAAAACCTGCACTGTGATTTGACAATTCCCCTCCAAGTCTTCAAGTTCAAGAAAAATAGGATGAGGTTCTATTCCATCTAATCTGTCAAAAGTTTTGTTTGACAATTTCCACTATAAAAAAATCCATTAAAAACTTTGACCAAGAAATCTTGTACAATACAACTTTGATTATGAAAAAGGGCCTTAAAATTGTCAATATCAATATCATTCATATGTCATTTCAGATGAAAACAATTATTTTCTGTTTGCAAAAAAAAAGGGGATGAGACACAAAGGGCAAACAATAACCATAGGTTGAAGAAAGACAACAAAATAAGGACACAAATATGATGCTGTCAAATGCTAGGAACCCATGCTTTCTTTCATTTATGATTACTACTGTTAAAGTAGTGAAGGGCCATAACTCCATGAAAAGCAACCTTTCTTTTGTCATGTTGAACATATATATATATATATCAATATTTGAAAAGCATTGTTTAAATGGGAGTGAAAATATTTAATTGAGTTGAAAATAAATATTATAATTGGCTAAATATGATTGTCTTATGCATATTTCTGAATACACAGTCAGTAAACAGCTATTTTATAAGTGCATTGTATGTTCATTGCCCACAATATTTCATAATAACCCTTTGTCTAAGTAGGAAGTCAAATCTATACCAATCCTTACATCCTGTTAGTGTTTCACAAGAAATAGTTATTCTTTGAAATGTATGACAATGAACATTTTGAAGAGATCATTATACAGTTGTATACAGTTGTATAATGGGTACAAAATTTGTAAAAGTTGAAAGGATGTTTGTCTTATTGGAACAGAAATTATAAAAAAATTCTTGTATGCTTAAAAAGCCACCTTCATTTATCAGAAAACTTGTGGGGAAAAAAAACTACATATTTTGATATTCCAAAATCAGTCACTATTTCTTTACAGAAACAACAAAGTAAAATGGTATTAATCAAAAGGAGGCTTGTCTTCACAGAAACATTGTTAATTCTAAAACTGCACAATGAACACTAAAATCATAAAAAATTAAAAAGCTCAGTTTTAAGTCCTATCACTGGTTAAGACCTTTGAATAGATTGGTAAAAGCATCACTATGAGTGTAAGACAGAGCCAACACACAGGCCCACAATGGACATATACAATATCTATACCAGCTAATACCTCTACCAAAAGAAATTCTAATATAAAAATATTATGATGTGGTATGATTGCCAATGAGACAACCTTCTACCAAATAACAAATGCCATAGAAGGTTCAAGACTACTAGGTCAATGTATAAAAAGTCTGGAATTTCTGCAGTTATATTTCCAATGAATGGAAATTCCGCGAAACTTCATTGTATAAAACACTAATGAATGATTCAAATATAGTATAAAATGGTACAGTAAAGGCCAATTAACCAATAAAAACAAAATAAACCAGATCCTTTCTAATGCATATTCAATGTATCTCTGAATCTAGTGAATACAAAACTTTTTTTATTTTACAGCTAGTATGAACTAGAACACATCTACTACATTAGCGATTTCCTTTTATTGCATGACAATTTTGTCTGATGCACTTTCACCACATGCCAATTTCCTCAGTTAGCATGTTACCTTCTTTTTTTTTTTTTAAATTAGTAGTAAAATAAAAGTACATTGAAGCATTCAACAGTCAACAGTTAATCTATTTGTACTTTTGAACTTAGATAAGCAAAATTCTAGACAACTTGAAAGGCGATCTTGAATCACGGTTTTCATAAAAGAGCAAAAGCATTGTAATAAGTCTTTCCAAATTACATTGTATGAGTGATGTCAATGTAGATTGCGTACTACATGTAGCTTAATTTAAATGTAAATGGTTTGCATGTTTAAAAGAGATTATAATCAAATCTTATTTTCTTTCTTAAAACAGCATGCAAATTAGAGAGTTCACAAAAGGTCATTCAAAGAGAGGAAGAAGATACCAAATGGATATACAAACTCTGTCTGACAATGATGTGATCTGCCATTGCAAAAAATCAAACAACAGTGTACAAACACAACAGGTCAGTTTCCATTGGTTTTAGGACCAGAAACATACTATTCATATGTCAGCAAAAAAGCAATTTTGACAATGTTTGTTATATTTAAAAAAATATCTGACTTTAATCATTTGGTGTGTTTAACCCTTCCCTCTGTTTCCTAGACCAATTATGTCTGAAATTCAGATAATTTGTAAACTTTCACCAAAATCTCTATTTTAACCCTAATAATTTGGGGTGTAAAAATCAAAATTATATAAAAAATATTTCTATTTCACTTTCTTACATGTCTATTCATCAACTTGAAATACTTTGAAACAATGGACTTAATATCTGATGTTAAAAAAGGCCCTTACTGAACCAGCTATGAGAAAACCTTATGAAGAAACAATGAAGTTTTAAGGATGAACAGTCCTTTAGATGTGCAGGCATCGTGAGGATGATGCCTATTGGGAACACATGATTATTTTTTAGTACTGTATTTCAAACTTGTATGACATCAGAAGAATACATCTTTGGTTTACTGTAACAGACAAGAACGTGAGAAATCATTGATTTTTTTACAAAGTTGTGTATTAGTCTTCAATAGTAACTACTGTATGTAACTCACTGAATCGGTCACAAGTGAAAAGATTTTATCAAAACTTGTCTATCCCAATAAATGTTACTCATATTGAGTTAATTCAATATGAACACTTATTCAAATTCCAATTTCTTTTGAAAAGTTGTTTCAAGACTACGACCTTTTGAACCTTATAGGATTCTTATAGACTGACAATTGCTAATAAGTTGAAACATGTATTATTTTTTTGTAAATATTTGCATTTCCAAAGCACCATCTACTTCTTTTTACAAAATTTAAAATAAGAAAAAATTGGATTAATCTCATTTATTGTTCTTTGAGACTTTTAAATTACATAGTATTATAACCTTTATAATTCAGTCTTTAGATAGTGTATTTAAGTGAAGGACTTTTATATAGATTGAATACTATACATACAATATATTAAATTTCATGCAGTAGAGGTTACTATAATCTTAGCAAATCATGTATAACTTGTGAAGATATTACATACATTAATTACTTTCCCAAGAGAAATAGGTATGTTGTTCAATAGAAAGATATAGTTTTGCAAATTCAGCAGACCAAAATATTACATAACTAGACATTATATTATAGGGTTATTGCATTTATATTGAGGTTCAGAGCAGTATATAATATTGATTGATATATCATTTTACTGGAAATCTCTTTACAGAGGTTTAGTGTCTACCAAACTTTATGGAGAAATAAGTATATATTATTGGGTTATCTACACATTGATATCCTAAAATATCAGCCGTGAGCCACAATGTGAACGTTTTTGGCGAGTGAGTGCAGTGAACCAGCTCAAAAGCTTCACATTATGTCGAGCAGCTGATATTTTACAATGTCTCTACAAAGAAAATCAGATTATTTGTATATCAATCTATTACTGGCCTTTTCCCCCTACCTAAGACAATTTTTGGCTTGACGAGAGCAAGCTAGATAAGGTCTCCTTCTACATTGTAACGTCTCTGATAACTTCCCCTTAGACATTGTGACATTGCTGATAATGCCTGCTCTCATCTCAAAGCTGTGATACAAGAATTACAGAGCCACTGAGCAGGGTGATATAGGTGTAGGGAAGGAATATAAAGATGCAATATCAGTCATGTTGCAATAATATTTACTCATTAGAAATGTTATACCCTTCAGGTTTATTTTAAATCCAAGACCAGTCCACTTAAAATATCAGAAAAAAATATTACAATTTTATTTCACAAAGAAATCTACTATGGATTATTATATTATTATACGTTTGAAACCAATTGTTGTGAATTTCAGAGGAACCATGAATTCCCATGTACAGCGACTAACAAATTTTCTATAAGAATGTATTGATTCAAGTAAGGGTGAAGGTTGGTACCTATTAAAATGTTTAAACACACTGCATTTATTTGACTCTGTTTTGAAGACAGTTCTTTGACCTATAATGGTTTACTTTTACAAATTGTGATTTGGATGGAGAATGGTCTCATTGGCACTCATACCACATCTTCTTATATCTATGCAGACTTTGGCAAAATCAAAAAATCAAATACATGTGTATCTACAAAAATGCAAGTTTTCCTCAATCAATAAAAACTGGTACCCACAAAAATAAACAAATCCACAGTATCTGAAAACTTTTATATTATGTTTCAAAATTTTGGTATTATTTACTATCATATTTTTAAATCAAGTATTTTAGAATATCTGAATTATATCACATCTCTTGTCAAAGTGGGTTGGTGGGCTTGCTCTCATCAAATAGCCTATACCATGGTATCATATGATTTCACTTGTATATTTTTCAGAATATAAGAAATCATCTGATAGAAATTTGCACTCCAAACAATTAAATATAAGTGTCAGAGTATTATGACTTAGATTGTTGCAGTCTCTAGAGTGTTAAGCCATTTTATTTATCAGAGCTAATCTGTAGCAAAGACCATGGTCTTAAGCTAATTCTAGACAACCCTAGATGATATGATTATGATGATTCTGTAAATTTTAAAAACTCAAGCATATAAGAATATAAATACATGTATGCAGTCAGATATTGCCTTCAGAGACACATCCTGATTGCAAATGAATTGTGCAACATTTTAATTCTGTGGTTGTCATTTCAAAATTTGTCAAATTATTTCATCACCAGCCTGAAGCTCCTCTGTCTGAGGCTTTTTAAGAGAACATCAAATCTCTCTATTATATTTCTTATCTTCTTTTCTCAAAAACATTTATATCAGATTTTTTCCAACCATTATAACAAATATAGTTAGTGCCAGAGTGAAGTCCTTGTATACACAATATAATTTATCTATTTTATAACCATATTGATTTTGTATGTATTGTGACTTTTAAAAAGTCTTAAGAAATTGGTAAAGATTAAAGTTGATATATAACAACTTACAGACTGACAACAAAGACATTTCAGTCAAAATTTGATAAATTGTTTATTCTGCGTTTTCAATAAGACCTTGCACAGAACAGTCAATTTTACCTTAAGAAAACACATTACCTTGGTTTTTATAAAATCCAAATCAGATATAATTATTTGCAAATCAATATATGTACAAAGAAAACTATAAATATATTTGATCTTCAACATAAACAAAGACATGACTCAATACACATTCCCAATCAATTGTCAAAACTTTTGTTTATATTCTGCAAACAAAGAAAAGAATATTTGTCATTTATTTTTAATATAATTTTGCAAAATTAGTTTAAAAAAGATCAATGACTTAAAACAGCTGATCTTACCAGGTTTAGTTAGAGTTACTTATCCTTTGAATTATTAAGTACTATTAAGGAAAGGTCCAGTTTTTAAAAGTCACATTGCATACAACTTTATGCATAATTGAATAAGCTTTAATCCCGTCCTTTTTGGTCACATGATTTTTACCCCCAGGAATCTAATTTTATGTAGTTCATTATAGTATGTCATCTTTCCCTAGCAACCAGATGTAAACAAACTACAAACGTACAGGTGAATCAGAAAATTTATACATGAAATATTATCCAAGTCAGATGTAAACAAATATTTATATCACAAGTTTGTGGTCCATGCAGGAGTTTGACATATACAATAAATACAAGAAAGACAACAAAGGAATTCATCATTGTGTAAAAAATTACAACAAAAATTTGTCTTTCGTGTAGATTAAATTGGCTTATACATGGATTAAAAAACCTTTTATTTAATATCTATCCTATAATTTAATTTTTTAATTTTTTTACAAAATATTTTGAAACGTGTCATGTTATGTTGAAATATCATATTTAGAAATTTAAATATCTGCTAATGATATGTCATTTAATATCACAAAATATTTCATGGGTGAATATCTCGACCATTCTCAAGGACAAGGAATAAAACTACTTACATGAACCATGGAAGTAATATATTTTACTTCCATGCATGAACTTTCTATTGAGACATTGAATATTAATGCCTTTCAAACATCAAATGTCAAGATGTGTTTTCTTCATGTTCATGTTTTAACAAGGATAATATTTTTTTGTGTATGTGTACAGCTTAGTTAGAAAACATATCAATAAATAATCCTAGTTTTTGTTAAAAGATTCCATATGTGATTTTTTTCAAAGAAATGTTGTTTTTCTCCCATTTTCAGGAAAGTATTAATAAATTTGGGTAAATATGCTCGATTTGCTAAAAACTATCACCAAATATCAGTTAAAAAATGAAAATAACACTTTTATAAATTTTGTATGTCAGAAGTGCTTTTCTTGATATATCTTCATCACTTCAAGCTGAAAATTTGAAAGCCAAGGATATATAAGAACCGAGCTCAATGACCAAAACGGAACTATAAAATAGACAAATCCATTTAAGACCACAGATTGAGATTTTTAATTGCAAATGTACCCTTGAATGTTTATAACTGAGATGTCATAAACATTGCTTCCTTTGTACAATGAAGCAGAGAGATCAAATAAAGATCATAACCAGAATCATTGACCTTGAGCAAAATAAAAGAATACCTTGAGATTTAAACAGTAAACAATGATTATCTAAAATTTCAACAAGGATTGAGCTCAAAGCAAGACCTGTATTTATGAGCAAGGATGCTTATCAATATTTTTATATAAACAACATTTCTTTTTAAATGGAACAAACAGAATGTAGAAAACCTTATAATTAATGACCTTGAAATTTATTTATTCATTTCAAAGCAAACAAGACAAGACAAGACAAAATCATGTAGTGTAGCAAACAATTGCAAGTTTCAGCAATTCTGAAAGTATTTTCAATATATTTTTATTTATCAGCAATTCTGAAAGCATTTTCAAAATATTTTATTACAAAGTCAATCATAAGGCCAGTAATTTCATAGTAATTTATTCATAGATTTTCTATAGAATTTATGACCAAGTTTAAATTACCTTTGATGATATCTCAACTGATATACAAAGTCCTCATCTTTATCACCATATAAATATCAATTAGTCTAAACACTGGATAAATATCAGGTGTCAAAACTCATCAAAATAATCCATAACCAAACAAAGACTTCCAAGTTTCTGTATTTGTATCAGTTTACAATCTAGTTTTTTTCCTGATCATGATGTGATATAAGGTGAATTGATCTCCATAATTTGTCATTTAGTTAAACACATGGCACTTTTCCCTTACCTTTATTATTATACTTTTTCTGCTGTGAGAATTGACAAAAGGAAATTCAGAAATAACTATCTAAATCTGTCCGACTTGTTCATTCTATCTTTATAAAATCTAAATAAATGTGCAATAAAATTTTTGGAAAAAAAATCTTTTGATTTAACCTTTTTATTCAAAAAGTAAAATAAAAGATGAATGTATCTGATTTACTCAAATACCCTTGCTCAAGCTTTGAAAATGGGAGGGGCAGATGGAAAGACAGATGGTAAAGGGTATCACTAAATGCCCCTACCACCTACGACAGGGAATAAAAAATAAAAATCAAACATACCAATGACCACATTGAAGGTATCCTTTAAGTTGTTAAAATGTTTTTAAAATTATATTTCCACAATATAAAAAAAAATCGTATCCTGTCTTTTTACATAATTTCAAATCAATTTAAATCAAATAGTATCACATATATCAAAATTCATACTATTTAAAAGGGAAAATATATCAAAATTGAGAAAAAAAGGTAATAAGCATTTAATTGAAATTTAACGGGAAAAAAAATAATATCTTACCTTAATATGCATTGCAACTAGAATGCAGCATGCACTTCAAATGTTGAACAGAAATCTGTCAATACATCTAAACTGATATAACTCCCCTGCAATAAACACTGTGTGTTTTCCCTTTAATACCTTCTAATTGTAGAAGATATTCTGCTCAGCAGGTGATTATATTGTACCTGGATAATTATACCTACGTGGGGGAGCTTGAGCCAGGTATCTCAGGTAAGCAGTCAACCTGTAATCAAGGGTCTAATGACCAATCAATGGTCTGACGATCAATACCCGTAACGTAAATGTTGATTTCATCGATGGTTATCATTAGATCTCAATTAATAGATGCAATCACTTTCTAACTTTGTTCTTTTTATAACTTATACAAGCATTTAGCATTTTGCGCAACAAGAAATCACTGCAACTTTGACATTGAGCTATCGATTTCTGATCAAATGTAAAAATCTGGTAATTCCATGAAGATATTTACCTTTTTATATTTCAGGTATAAAGACGTCAGAAACACAAGATGCCTAGATGAAGTATTGATCTATTAGACACAGACTTAATTGTTGTTATAAATATGTAATTGTACAATGAAATCTGTGTCTCCAGAAAAATAAGTCGGTTATTAAATCACTTTACCAAAAATATATAAACAAAAACAAAAATATTTTCATGTATTGTCTCACGTCAACAATTCAAATATGACATTAATTTGTTCATATATGTACTACTGCGTCAAAAGTCATTCCTTCTGCATTAGTACTTTGGTCTTAAGTGACACTCACAGTAGACCATATGTATCCCCACTTTTCAATTGTTGCCGAAAACATGGTCAGAACTTAAAGCACAAGACCTGATCCTCACTATGTAGCTTTTTTTGTCTTGATCTTTGATATAGTGTTGGTCACTGCTCAAATGAGCTTTCAAACAGTCCATAGAAATAAATCTTTCCCAAGAAAAATTGAACTTTGCTGAAAGGAGCATTATAACTATCTATGAGGTCTGACCTTTGAAATTCAACATTTCTTAATTGAGTAATCTCATAACCGTCCATTGTCTTTAACATTTGCTAGGAAATAACATATTGAAATAGAACACTGCTGAGGTTAAAATTTTGTTACAAGTATGAGTCTAGCAACTACCCAAGACTTAACTGAGTAATTTGTAAAGAGGTCATAGAATAAACTGTCATAAGAACAAGAAAGAAGTTACTGACAACATTAGAACACTTGTTACTGAACCTAACATAACAAGATAAACTGTCATAAGAACAGAAAAGAACTTGCTGACAACATTGGATCACTTGTTACTGTCACTAACATAACAAGATAAACTGTAATAAAAACAGGAAAGAAGTTACTGACAACATTAGAACACTTGTTACTGAACCTAACATAACAAGATAAACTGTCATAAGAACAAGAAAGAAGTTACTGACAACATTAGAACACTTGTTACTGAACCTAACATAACAAGATAAACTGTCATAAGAACAGGAAAGAACTTGCTGACAACATTAGAACACTTGTTACTGAACCTAACATAACAAGATAAACTGTCATAAGAACAGGAAAGAAGTTACTGACAACATTAGAACACTTGTTACTGAACCTAACATAACAAGATAAACTGTCATAAGAACAGGAAAGAACTTGCTGACAACACTGGAACACTTGTTACTGAACCTAACATAACAAGATAAACTGTCATAAGAGCAGGAAAGAACTTGCTGACAACATTGGCACACTTGTTACTGAACCTAACATAACAAGATAAACTGTCATAAGAACAGGAAAGAACTTGCTGACAACATTAGAACACTTGTTACTGAACCTAACATAACAAGATAAACTGTCATAAGAACAGGAAAGAAGTTAGTAACAACATTGGAACACTTGTTACTCAACCCAACATTACAAGAAGCCATTATAGTAGGCTTTTTTTTTATGAAGAATGATATTATAGCATTTTTCACCATGGTATTTATCCATTTACCAATTTAATTTTGTAGTCAGTAACACAAGTTGTTTCCCTTTGTCAATTGTAAGCTGGTCCCAAAACCAGATAAAATGTGCTGACCATGCAAAGCAAGATAAGTTGATAGTGATATATAGGAATTTTAACAAATTTTAAAAGAAAATAATTATTATTATCAAAAGTATTAAGTCTAACAAAAGATTGGATGTAATTAAGGGATTTGAAAAGCTTAAAGATTAACACATATTAGGCACAGATAAATTTGATCTTTCCACTTGCTCTCATTGTCAATGAAAATGTAACTTCAGAAAAAATTAATCTAAGTAATGGATCTTTAATTAGAGGGTGAATTACAGAATTTCTTTACAAGAATTATACAGAATTAGCAAAAAACTATGGCCGAGTGGTCTTAGAAATCAATCTACTATATCACTAGCCTGTATTCACTTAGGTTGTGTGTTCAAATCCTGTAAAGGCAAGTGCACTAGCCCCTTATCTAAATTGACTAAGATTTTCAGTTTTCATTCACCAAAAAAAACTGACAGCCCATGAAATAGTACAATAGTGGAAAGTGGCATTAAACACCAAACAATCAATAAACTATTGGTGCTTACAATCTTTTTTGAGCTCATATGAACAACGACCAAAGTTAGCCTATACAAAAATGCTCCATCTGCACTCTATTATATCTGATATATTCTGTATTTGATTCACATAGGCTTAAAAAGATTGATACAATTTAATTTTAATTTTAATTTAACACCTGAATAAATCCCATGTGAACAGCCTGAGATGACAAACTCAAGGAGACTGTCTGGGGTTTCTAGTTCTTATTTACATTTTAATATAGGTTGCAGAGTTTTAATTGAGTGCACCTTTAGTAACTAAGTCTATGAACATTATGTACAAAGAAGAACTAGTAGAAATTGAGTTACCTAATTTAAATCATGACTTTCATTTACCTTGATATGACTGACTCTTGATTTATTGTTCTTTTTTAAGGAAGAAAAGATGTTTAAATATCCTAATACAGTAACAAAGGGCTGTTAAGACTCTCTATTATATAATGGTTAACCTGTGAAAGTTTTCTATGTGGGAGACAAATAAATTTTATGGTTTAGCGAAAAGTCGTGTTTTCTATCATGTACTCACAAAAGATATTCTTTCACACGGCAAAGGTTGTAAATCTTTTAATTTTTTTATAATTTCACATAAGACAGTAAAATCAACCATTTTTAAAAATAGCGAGAATTAAAGGTTAATCAGTGTAAGAAAACAAATTGACATGACTTTTTAACATCCATATCTTAATTATATATGGGGCTTAAAAGCACTATAATATACATTATTTGAAGTCCTCAGCACTTTGTAAGAATACACACTTACAAATATAAAAATCTCTGTATAAGAAATTATCAAAATTATATCTAAACTTCATTTCTGAACATTTTGTGAAATATAACAGCAATTCAATGAACAAGCAGAAAGTTCAGTTAACAAATGATAACTTACTATACATTTTCAGTAAACAGGAAGTTATTGAGCTTTGGTTGTTAAAAGACATCACACAGAATAGCATGCCAACACAAAGCTTGATTCCATACAGGAAGCTCTGATTTGCAATTCCTTAGAAAACTGTGACAAAAATTTCTTATAACTGATCATGACAGATAGAAACATTAAGAGTAGGGGTATAAATTGTCTATGAAATAACCATAACTTAAGTGATTCAAAATAAAAACCCTTAACTGACTCCCTTCTGATATCGAATGAAAACTTTTGAATATAAATACAAGAGTAAATGATAATTCCTTCTGTATACCCCTTTTAAACTGAGGTCAAGGTCAAATAACACTTTACATATGGATATATGATTAAAAACACCAGACCTAACATGGCAATCACAGGGTTGACTAAAATGGAATTAGCAATGAAAATGATTCTTTTCATTTAATTCTTAGCGAGCAAAGATAACATCTATTTATTAGTATAGTGTAATAGATTATAAAAGTCATATGCATATCAAATTACCTTATTAAAGTACTATTACACCTACATGCACTAAATAGCTAAATGTTACTCATTAAAAAATTTCTTTTGGTTAGTACCAAGTCATCATCTAAAGTCTAGTTAAGAAAAAAAATTAGGTCATTAGAATGCTAAACCACCAAGAACGTCTTACTTCTGCTGCGCTTGATAGAGAGCGGGAACGGGATATCTGTGAAAATGACCGACTCTTGGAGAGAAATGATCGTCTTGGCATCATCTGTTTAATCTAGAAAATCCCAAAGTACATTTCTCATGGTTTTTTGAAGTTTAAATGTAAACCTGAATAGTTGTTTATTCATAAATGTAAAAGTAAGTTAATCGGTCACATAACAAATGTCAACAAAATAGCTGTAATGATTATCAATTGCATATTAAGAAATAATTAAAATAATTTTCAATATAACATAAAAATCTAAGCATACAAATTGATTTTTTTCAAATAAGATAAAAATATCAACCTCTTAAATTACACCTGACATTTCAAATGAAAATGTCAATAAGTAATTACTACAGAGCGACATCAATACAAATAGAATAAACTTTGTTATATAGGTTAAAGAATAACTTTAAAATTTTTTTAAAGGGTTCTTAACTGGGTCTCACTTGTGATTGCAGTTGCCAGTGTAAAAGGGTAAAGTTGATTCTAGAAAGTAAGTCCAGGCCACTTATCAGTAAAATACCGAGTTTTTTGGTGAATCAAACTTTTTTCTTCAGATGCTTTTTAATCATCTTGATGATGAGCTTCTGTCTAAGTTTCATAAAAATCAAAGAAGATTTACAATTTCCTCATGTCATAAAAATTTAATCCCAGATTGTATGAAAAATGTTGTATTTCAAATTATTTAACTCAGTCTAATAGTCTTATAATTAGAAAAATACTGAAAAAATATCTTCATTTGACTTCTGAATCAGACATTGTCAATTACAAATATTCATATAGTATGTGAAGGTTTTGACAATGTAATTTGCATTAACATCAGACTGTATCCACATATGTACTGCAAAACAAAAAGTCCTTTTATCAGAAAATGAAGAAAAAAAAAACTATTGAAAATAAAGCTTCAAAAAACAAAATTTCTTAAAGATTTGGCAAAGTAATTGATGTCTGAAAAACCTTTATCCACAGAGAAAACTTAAATGTAGGATTGCTACAGCATAATTGTCACAAGCTCAAATTTTTTTGTAGTATAACAATATGCTAGGATAAGGGAGATAAGCCAGGTAAATTCTTAACAGCATAAAATATTCATCTTGCTGTAATATTATCTATCATCCATTCAGTAATTTAACAAGTATTGACATTAAAATATTCAAAGTTTTTATACTTGTCTTACTGATATTTATATTTGTTTTTTATCTAACTCTTCCTTGAATAGAAAGTATTGAACTGAATTGAATGATAAAATATTTTCCTTATACTACACTTCTCCTTAGATAAACAACTAACAACCATTCTCTAGCAATGGGCTGAAACTTTGAACCAGTTGAAATGTTAAGGTGGTACCCAACACCTGAACTAAAAATAATTTGGCTCGTTAAATTTTCTTAAAATTTGGACAAAGTATTTACTTTGACCCTTTGACAAAAATATAAAAATTTCAAAAAATTTGCACCAACCGTTTAATCAGAAAAATTACACTGGTTGTATAGCAGTTTGACAAACACTTATTTTGATCATTGAGAAGCTTAATATTACCTTAACCACACAACGTAATTAAAACGTTTTGCTGATTTTACAGAGTTATCTCCCTGTAGTGTTACGTACCACCTTAAATGGATTCAAACTGCAGCATGAAAAAGATTTTTGGTTCATTTGTGTTGTTAGAGGCTTCTGGATAAAAGCAGCAATATCATCTATCTATCAGGACATACCAATATCATCTATCTAACAGGACATACCAATATCATCTATCTAACAGGACTCTAATAGGACATACCAATATCATCTATCTAACAGGACATACCAATATCATCTATCTAACAGGACATACCAATATCATCTATCTAACAGGACATACCAATATCATCTATCTAACAGGACATACCAATATCATCTATCTATCAGGACATACCAATATCATCTATCTATCAGGACATACCAATATCATCTATCTATCAGGACATACCAATATCATCTATCTATCAGGACATACCAATATCATCTATCTAACAGGACACACCAATATCATCTATCTAACAGGACACACCAACATCATCTATCTAACAGGACACACCAACATCATCTATCTAACAGGACATACCAATATCAGCTATCTAACAGGACATACCAATCAGAACAAACTGATAGCAGCAATATCATCTATCTAACAGGACATACCAATATCATCTATCTAACAGGACATACCAATCAGAACAAACTGATAGCAGCAATATCATCTATCTAACAGGACATACCAATATCATCTATCTAACAGGACACACCAATATCATCTATCTAACAGGACACACCAATATCATCTATCTAACAGGACACACCAACATCATCTATCTAACAGGACACACCAACATCATCTATCTAACAGGACATACCAATATCAGCTATCTAACAGGACATACCAATCAGAACAAACTGATAGCAGCAATATCATCTATCTAACAGGACATACCAATATCATCTATCTAACAGGACATACCAATCAGAACAAACTGATAGCAGCAATATCATCTATCTAACAGGACATACCAATCAGAACAAACTGATAGCAGCAATATCATCTATCTAACAGGACATACCAATCAGAACAAACTGATAGCAGCAATATCATCTATCTAACAGGACATACCAATATCATCTTTCTAACAGGACATACCAATCAGAACAAACTGATAGCAGCAATATCATCTATCTAACAGGACATACCAATATCATCTATCTAACAGGACATACCAATATCATCTATCTAACAGGACATACCAATCAGAACAAAATGATAGCAGCAATATCATCTATCTAACAGGACATACCAATATCATCAATCTAACAGGACATACCAATCAGAACAAACTGATTTAAAACTGCTCAAACAATTTGGATAATAATCATTTGCACAATAAAGAACAATAATTAAGAAAGCAATGACCCATTTGATAGAGGCAATTAACTATATTGCATTACTATGTCTCCACAGTGCAGTGTCTCTGCAACAGTAGACAAATGAAGATAAAAGACATAGTTCTTCCAGATATTCAAACATAAATATTGATGTGGATGAGCATTTCTTTCAATCCTCTTTTTAATCTCTTGTTTTGAAGTAAAAAAAGGTAACCAACTGGGAATCTAATAATTACTTTGTACTTTGATATGGGTTCCTTTAACTGACATAGAATCCTTTGAAGTGTGGAACATCAGCATGTGTTATATTCTTTATGAATTCAATAGGAATCAGCCAATCTATTTTGTTATAAAAAGCATACATTTTCTAAAATTGGATTTTGACAGGTATAACAAGAGGGTGAATATGATGAGCATTGTCTAGTCAGTGTAACCACTACTTTTTTCCACAAACAAGAGATAACTGATAAGCCATACTATTGATTTTTACTAACATCAGTCAGTTGCAAACCAGTTAAACATGAGAAACAATATCAACATGAATGTGTCAAAGTACACTGATGCCTCACTCGCACTATCATTTTCTATGTTCATTGAACAATGAAATTGGCATTAAAATTAGAAAGATCATATCATAGGGAACATGTGTACTAAGTTTAGTAAGTGCAGGATAGATACGCTTGGTAAAAACTTACTTTTTCTACCTGTTTCTAAGCCTTTTACAAATAAATTGATACAATGTATAGTACATTCAATATTTGTTGCTCATTCAATGGATTTTGTGCTAATGTGATAATTGACATCTTTATCCTGTGATTATATTCAGTTATTACCACATCATTAAAAAAAAAAATATATCCCTCATGAAACTGTATTGACTATAAATATATAGATAGGTTAACTTGACAGTTCCATTATCGTGTGAATATCTTCATGCAAAAGAAGTAAGCCAGACGCAGAAAATTATGCTGTCAATGAATTATGTATAATAGAATACTATAAATTCAGAAATTATTGTGTGAATAATTTCAAAATGCAAGGATATTATTGCGATTATAACTCTGTCTCATTTTTCCGCCATTATTTCTGAATTTTCAGTTATAGATAATCTTCAGATCTATTGATCATTTATAACTTTGTTCTGTAAAGTTATAAATGCCTGAAACTGTATACACCGGCAAATAATAAAGTTTAGGTTTCTAATGCAAAGCTATGCCAAGTTGAAATACTGAAGTAAATGGGGACTCTATTCTTATTACAGTGAATCTAGTGCTATTCCCCACCCTTATATTCTAAAGTAAGATAACACTTCATTCAAAGGGATATCACCAATTGCCAAAAATATTCCACAGTAAAACAGAACCCCCCCCCCCCCTAAAAAAAAATAACCAGACATACAAACACAAACAACAACTAAAACATAAGGTCCATATAGAATGACTTGGTAGACATGGTAGAGGCATGACATGTGACTTATGCTTTACATATCACAAGTGACTTGGTAGACATGGTAGAGGCATGACATGTGACTTATGCTTTACATATCACAAGTGACTTGGTAGACATGGTAGAGGCATGACATGTGACTTATGCTTTACATATCACAAGTGACTTGGTAGACATGGTAGAGGCATGACATGTGACTTATGCTTTACATATCACAAGTGACTTGGTAGACATGGTAGAGGCATGACATGTGACTTATGCTTTACATATCACAAGTGACTTGGTAGACATGGTAGAGGCATGACATGTGACTTATACTTTACATATCACAAGTGACTTGGTAGACATGGTAGAGGCATGACATGTGACTTATGCTTTACATATCACAAGTGACTTGGTAGACATGGTAGAGGCATGACATGTGACTTATGCTTTACATATCACAAGTGACTTGGTAGACATGGTAGAGGCTTGACATGTGACTTAAGCTTTACATATCACAAGTGACTTGGTAGACATGGTAGAGGCTTGACATGTGACTTATGCTTTACATATCACAAGTGACTTGGTAGACATGGTAGAGGCATGACATGTGACTTATACTTTACATATCACAAGTGACTTGGTAGACATGGTAGAGGCTTGACATGTGACTTAAGCTTTACATATCACAAGTGACTTGGTAGACATGGTAGAGGCATGACATGTGACTTATGCTTTACATATCACAAGTGACTTGGTAGACATGGTAGAGGCATGACATGTGACTTATGCTTTACATATCACAAGTGACTTGGTAGACATGGTAGAGGCTTGACATGTGACTTAAGCTTTACATATCACAAGTGACTTGGTAGACATGGTAGAGGCTTGACATGTGAATTATGCTTTACATATCACAAGTGACTTGGTAGACATGGTAGAGGCATGACATGTGACTTATACTTTACATATCACAAGTGACTTGGTAGACATGGTAGAGGCATGACATGTGACTTATGCTTTACATATCACTGTTGAGTAAAATTAATTATACAGAAACTTATGTAAATTCAGAAATTTCAAGTCATCAGTTATCTCAGATATCCGAGTAGTTACAAAAAATACCAAAGTTAACCTGAACTGTAACATTACAATCTAGCACCTGTATTTTTTTTGTTTTTTTTTTTTGGAAAATGTACAGTATACACCAATTTTGTTACTAATTTACAACAGTACAAACCTCAGCACTGGCCGTCAGAGGACAAGTATTAGACAGATACTGACACAGCTCTGCATGCTGACCTGGCTTGAAGTGTCTTCCTCTACCTTGGCTATATAACCACTCAGCTTTTAATCTATAAAAAATTAATTTGATATTTATTGAAATGCAAAAAAACTCGTGTTTTATCTCATAATGTGTAATGATTGATAATTTAGTCTTAGATGCACTGATATTTTATTTCATGTGTAACAATTGATAATTTAGTCTTTAAATGCAAGACTTTCTTTTTTATTAGTTGTTATTTATAATTCTTGGCTTTGAACTAGCAATCAGTAACTGTGACTACTTTCAGATCTGTACTTAGTGTCTTTTTGTTGTTGGGAGATACAAGTACCTTACCACGTCCACTATGTGATTTTGTTAGATGTATTTCTATTTATATTCATCTGACCAGTTCAGAGCCTTTTTTAACTGATTTTTATAGTTTGTTTTTATGTTGTACCTTTACACCACTGTCCCAGTTTAGGGGGAGGTTTGGGATCCTGCTGATATGTTTAACTCTGTCACATTCTGCATGTAAATATAGCTGACTATGGGGTTTGGGCTTAGCTCATTGTAGAAGGCCATACAGTGACCTATAGTTGTTAATTTCTGTCTGATTTGGTCTCTTGTAAAGAGTTGCTCATTGGCAATCATACTATATCTTTTTTGTATATGTTACAGTAAATATGACAAGTCAAAGATATAAAATCCTAGTTCAAAGAATCCTACAAAAGATAACGTTGAAAATCGAACATTACTATAAAATGCATATTCAACTAAGAAAACAAATGCAACCTAAAGTATTTAACTAAGGCCGTGTTCACATTGACCTAAACTCGGTGTTGTGTAAGTGTAATTAACACGTAAACTAAACAAAATTACGTTCCCATTGATAAAATTCAATGTTTACATGTAGTGTAAAACATGTTTTGTCTACATGCAGTCGATACTCGATGTAGGCCTTGTGTAGATTAAGTGTACACAAAACTAGGCATTTAAAACATTAGTTTCACCGTGTATATTTAAGGAAGAAACAATTCACTCATAAATACATTACTTAAAAAGTGTGAGGTAAATGTATTGTTTGTCTAGTAAATGTATCTCGGATCCGTTAAATTACCCTTAAAACTAAAAAAAAAAACATTACCCCTCTCTTTGCCAAATACTCCTTGGAGAAGAAATACCATTTGAAAAAAACCCAGAAAAGATAGGAATATAATGATCCCTAATATATCATTCCTTCTTCTCTGTACTGATGTAATGCATTGGCTTTATGAGAATAAAAATATATATTCTTCGCCTGTAAGTACGCTGCTGCAGCCTACGTTTTCTAATGCTTAATCGAGACATCTTTATTATTCTCAAGCTACTGCAAATCATCAAAATAGCTTTCATAAAGAAGCAACCACTTAACTTAAAAAGGGGGGGGGGGGGTATTTTGTTAATTTATCTGAGCCAGAAATGCGCAAACGTTTTATTCCGTTTTTTTTTTTATGCTGGTAATCAATTTTTTTTTCAACATTTAACAATAGATGTTGGTCATTTAAAGACGTATCAACCGTATCTGCAGATTTATAAAAAAAAACAGTATTGATAAAGTATGGGTAAACTCTTGATTTAGAATATTTTTGTATCATCTGTAGGACCTATTTTTTCCAATTGGGGTTCGGAATATTTCCGTCGATACCCCCCCAAACCCCCCTCCCGATTTGAAGTCAAATGGTCGTTCCCTTACTGCTTGAAAAGTTGTCCGAAAAGTTTGCATTCGGTTCTACGTAATGTTTACAAGTGTGAACAAATCTTATGTACAAGTAATTAAACAAGGTGTATAGATGTGAACAAATTTAATGTGAAACCAATGTCCAGTACATTAAACTAATTGTAAACAAGTTTACTATACATGGCGTTTGGTGTGAACACGGCCTAAGCTTAGTTGTGTAATTAATCTACCTTTCTTTTTCTGTGACTTTGTACCCATCCAAAACTTGAAGCTTCATGCACCAGTTAACAATATAAGGTCTGCTGTCAAATCCAGTAACAAGAATTAAGGGGAAATAACTGCCTATTTAGTAATTGAACTTTACATATGAAGTGAGTTTTTTTTTAACATTGATAGTTTTTAGATCACGAAGGAATAAAATTGCATGTTTTATATTGAATAATGGATCAATCATGGATCATATAATAATGAAGCAAGATATAAAAATAAATAAAAAGTAAATGTTTGAAAAAAATTGCAGATGTTCCGTAACATTTTTTAAGTAAAGCATTAGCTTTATATAACAATGTGATTTATCTCATTGTTATATACCCCAGCATTCTTTAAAACATATGAAAATCAATTTTTAAACCAATCTTGAAGTAATTGAACATATCTGTTCAATCCAACATCTCTCTGTTACCATATGCATGTAATAATATTTTATAAAACTAAGGATTATAAATTTTAGTAAAAGTGAACTTTCAATTGTTATTAAAAAGGATATGGTGTGGATGCTGTCATCAGAACACATGGGTTGTTCATTAGAGATAATTGTTCTAAGTTAGGTAAACAAGACAGGTAGGCTACCTGGAATTAAAAACGTAAAGTTATAATTAAAAAAGTATTCCAAGTTAGGTTGAAAAAACAGGTAGGCTACATAGAATAAAAAAAATCTAGTTAATTACACACAATAATATGTTAGGTAAACACGATAGGTAAGTAACCTGGAATAAAAAAAAAATCATACATTTGATTACATACTATTTCAAGTTACGTTAACAAAATGGGAAAGCAACTTGAAACTATACACTTATCAACTACAAACTGTTCCAAATATACCATCAAGATAGGTAACCTTCCTGAGATAATGAACACAAAATATACAAAAAAAAAAACATTTTTAAGATGATATTTAAACACAATGTTATCCAGGATCATATATAGTTAGTCAAGATCATTAAACTGTCCCAAAGAAGATGAATGGATGTTGAATGCACATTGCATTAATTATCAATATTTAATTTTGGATGTTACACGTCTTCTGATTGGCTGACGTTGTTATGTTTATCAGCTCATAGACATAATTTAGTCATGTGACCGTGACGTCATTGACGTTTTTTCATGGTTTACATTGGTTTAAAATGGAATTTATAAATAAATTATAAGAAATGGCTGTAATTATTTTTCTGTCTATTCGAAATAACATAAAAAATGTGGTGTACACATCAAATAACCTGCTACACAGGTTATTCAGTGTGCACCACATTTTTTATGTTATTTCTTCATAGACGTAAAAAATATTAGTCATTCCTTAAATAATATAGCATACAGAAGGGTGAAAATCTTTTACTGCACAAAAAAAAATCAAACAGTTCAGTCTATAAATGCCAAAGTTTTACATTTTGAAAAAATCCTTAAACTTATGAGTAATTCAATAATCATTATAAATTTAAGGCAAGGTAAAAGGATAGGACAGGACTTATCTATGCATAGAAAAACAAGAATGTGTCCCAAGTACACGGATGCCCCATCCGCATGATCATTTTCTATGTTCAGTGGACTGTGAAAAAAGGATAACATCTCTTATTTGGCATTAAAATTAGAAAGATCATATCATAGGGAACATGTTTACTAAGTTTCAAGTTGATTGGACTTCAACTTTACAAAAACTACGTCGACCAAAAACTTTAACCTGAAACAGGACTAACGGAACGACAGACGGACGGACAAACAAACAGACGGATGCACAGACCAGAAAACATAATGCCCATAAATGGGGCATAAAACAACATTAGTTATCCATTAAGCTCATGTAAATATCATTTATCTATTTCTTAATTACACATCTAATTTAACTTGTATTGAATGAATAAAGGAAATAACAAACCCAGTCTAACAGCAATGGTCTTTCAATAACTCTAACCTGCCCTTTTCAATGTAAAACACTGAGATTACCAAACTCAATATACACACTACCTTTTTAGCCCAGAGCTTTAATTAAAATAATCTCACTAACCTCATTCATGTCTAATATCTCATTCTCTGCCAGTGAGAATATACAGAGACTGTGTGGTAAGCATGGTGGTATGGTTCTCAGCGATGTTATAATGTTACCATGTAACAGGAAAGTCTAAACAAAGATCATTACAATAAAGTAACAGTAGGTAAAATGTTAACTAGACATTTCTAAAAACATTTTTCAGTAAGAGTTAACTATCAGATTTCTCATTAGACAAAACCACTAAAATTCTTATTAGAATATCAACCTTGATTATTTCTTTATCAAATATGAAGTTTCCTGGATTCTAATTTGGTTGTTTTGGCAAATGTTACTAGCCACTGAACAATTAAACTTTGAATGTTTCAACATAGACATATCAAGTTCCGGATGGCGACAACAAGTGAATCTGTGCAGACAGACGGACAAAGTGCAAACCTAAAGTCTCCTTTCGACTTTGTCGGTAGGAGACTAATATAACAAGTGAATCTGTGAGCTACTGTTCAATAATGATACCAATGCTCACTAAAAGTATAAGGTAAAAAGGAAGTTGTTGAGAGTGATGAATCTGAAAATGCATCACAAGTTATAGCTGACCTATATAAACTCTATGTTTTTCTAAAATCCTTGTAATATATATAGTTCCTGAGAGAGATGTGACAAAAAATATTCATGGGATGGACGGATGGACAGAGGTTTTACAGTTTACCCACAACTTTTTGAAGTTTTATTGCATTGAATAGACTGACACTTAGATACAATAAGTGAAGACGTGAGGATTAATCTATGCAGCATTGATTAGATATTAAACCAAGAAACCTTTTGATCTATTGGTTAAGTATGTGATGTAATATCTGACAACGCTTACTATCAAAATAGAGAAATTAATATTAAAAATCAATACATTAAAACAAATCATGTTTATCTTTTTACAGAATTTCAGGAACTGTTATAGTGTTTGATTTTCACTTATGTTAAACATGTAACTTACCTGAATTAAAGCAAAACAAACATTATTCAAGTTAATTACACCTTGGTTAGAGTTCAAGAAAATCATTTTTTTTCAAAAATAAGGCTTCAATCAATGGATAGGATTCTATATGACATAATTCAAGTTCATACCTGTAGCCAGGGGGGTTCGGGGGGTTCGGACGAACCCCCCCTTGAAATCAAATAAGCACTGTTAAAGTCAACGTTTTGTTCAAATTATGACTGTTAAAGTCGAGTTCATGAGTCCAACGAACCCCCCCCCCCCCCCCCCCCTTGGAAATTCCTGGCTACGGGCTTGAAGTTTAAGTGCCATGTTGGAAGTGCAAGGCTTAAAGCAATTAAAACTGTTCAACAACTTTATCTATAGACATACAGTCAAAGCTTATGCATGTTGAACTCAAATATGTTGACAAAAGGGAAATAATTCTGGCTCAAATTGCGTCTGGCAATTGAAAAGTATCTATAAAAGAATAAAGTATTGAAAGAAATTTTACGGATTAATAAAAATAATATGACTTTGTTATATCAGCTTTAGTTTTCTATATCAAAAGATCAAACATTTTATTTTGCTTTGTTACATACCCTGAGGTTCTGTAGGTTGGATATATCTGTTAATGTAGAAACACTGTTGTCCGATAGATCAAGGTGTCGCAAATTTATACTGCTACTTAGGTTTTCTATAGCCTACAATATGTCAAACACAAATTACTTAATGTTTATCAGATGTTGTCTGAGATAACCTAGAAAGACTTGTATCTAAAAGATAGGCAATAAATTAAACCTTAAAAAAAATCAGAATCTTATACTTATAGTCGCTATCACGAAAAATTGGCATAAAAATTTTTGTCAATTTTTTTAAAAATATCAGTCACATTCACTTGAGATGATGTTTTTCAATTAGCGGAAGAAAAATCCTGTCCAAATATCCACTACTGTCTTACCTTTTATTGTGTTTGCACTGTATAATCCTGACCTTCACATTTTTCAAAATTATTTACATTGTAAAACCACCATCTTGGTTTCTATGAGGATCCCTTATTTACATAACATTTGTTACTCTCCACTTATATCCTTGTCATTGATGATACAATTTCCCACACTTTTTGCATAAAGATGATGAAAAGCTCTGAGAGACACGAGAAAATAGACAGCACGTGGAACTCCACGGCAGCACTTCTGGTAATAAAAAAGTTGGATTCCGCCATACATAATAATCTTGGATTATGTGGAGGTTAGGATTACACAGTGCAAACACAATAAAAGGTAGGTCAGAAGTTGATTTTTGGAATGACATTTCATTCCGTTAATTTAAAAACGTCATCTCGAATGAATGCAGTTGTAAGTTTAAAATTTTTCAATCAAAAACCTTGTACCAATTTTATGTGAGGGTGACTTTATGACATTTCAAGAAAACATAAATGATGTGCTCTCTTGTCTAATGATGCTTGTTTCAATATAGACATATAGAAAATTTAGTTATGTATGAAATTTATGGTTTTACACAAAAGTTATACAGATAAGTATATCCCGCCATATTTCCATGCTCTTCGTGAATATTAAAAACTGTGATTGGTATAGAGCTTGGCATATTGTATAGACAATGTTGAAAACTATGTTGCCTTTAGATAACTTTTGGTTATTTTTGTCATTGGGTTGCTGCCTTTTTGATATATATCCAACACCTCTATTCATTCTTATAAAGTACAGCCGTTGTCCAATACCCTAAAGCAAAAGACACAATTTTCAGTCTGTTTTGATACCTTTATACTGTTCCCAGACAGATTCAACCAGGCTAATGATGTCAAGTCTTTCAGTCCTAAAATATACAAAACATATATTAAACATCATGCCTAAATAAATTACTCAATATATGCATATATGTTAAATGAATAGCAAAGAGTAAAACCTTTATATTTGTCAATAATAAGGACACATGATTTCAAAAGATATTTATTTGATCAATGCACAGCTTCTATCTGACTATTTAAATATTTGCAGAGGCAGATTTAGGGGGGGGACCCCTTTTTCAGATAAAATTTTGGTTGATTATATTGGGAATCACTGAAGCGTGACGGAATCGGGCTCCCCTTAGGCAGTCAGTGGGCCCCCTCTTATGAAAATTTCTAGATCCGCCACTGATTTGACTGTATACATCTTATCATAGTTCAAATGGAACAATGACAGGAACACCTCTATCGATCTGGCTTGAAATTTGATGCCTGTTTGGGAGTTGGGATTTTATTTTTAGGCTTATATTCAAATCATAAGTCTTCCTTTTAAAACAGAACAACATATTAAAAGGTAAAGTTGATTCAAGATGTTGTTTCTACTTGATGCTTGACTACAGGAGTTCTTTATTATGTGCAGTGCTCACACAAATCTGAAATGAATGGAATATTCATGAGAGGAATTTATATTCATACTTTACAAATTATCAGCCCTGTCAATGCATCAAGTCTTTGATTTTGTATTCATGGCAACAAAATCGGATGTGCTATTTTTGGGATCCAAGCCAAGGTTATTATTTAGGATAGTTCATCTTCTGGAAACACTTGTTTGTTTTTATTGAAGTGATGACTAATGTATTTATACCCACCTTCTATAGATACAATGCTGTTGTTAGGTAAATTAAGAACTGTAAGATTTGTTAAATTAGAAACTCCATTCATCCGTACAAGTCTGTTTCCTGCTACAGAAAGCTGAAATTAGCAATAATATAATTTTAGTTAAACAATTTATGAAACAGTTTCACACAATTTAGTTTCTCTTGTCCTATTTTTTTACATTACACAATATAACTGAACAGTTTAATTCGAATATGTGAATAGTATCCCAAGGAATATGTTGTTTGCATAAAAAAAAAAGAAAGTCTAAAGAGATCAAAAATAAGATTGTCCATCTTGTTCTTAGGTTTTTTAGAAGCCATGTTCAAATGTACCTTTTTATTCCGTTTCTTGCAGTTATTGATAAACAGTATATATAGATTATATACCAAATAAAAAGATACATATATAATACAGCGGATTCATTTAAGTTTAAAGGGAAATTCCGCGATTTTTTACTTATCATCTAATTATGTTCATCTTAACATAAAAAACACATTTGCAAAGTTTTAAATTTATATTCCTTCTAATAACGGAGAAAATCAAGTATTTGTAACTTTTTTGGTTGAATTCTCGAGTGGGTCGTGACGTATTAGCCCGATTTATTGAATTCTGGGAAAAAATAAAATCTGTTTAACTCTTATAGCTTATCGACAATATACGTAATTAAAAGCGCACAGCTGACGAATGGTCGAAGTTATGAACCACAATATAAGAATGAACGAAAATGAATATGCATATACCGTTTTGTATTGATTGAATTAAACTCCTATAAAATTATCTCTAGTAAATGTTTTTGAATAAATTTAATTAATTATTGTTGAGATTTTTTTCATAAAATATTTATTGAACATTTTTACTGATATTGAACTGAAAATATTTCAGTTCTATTTACCGTTATTGTTTTGATAATCATTTCAATGCAACTAATGTGTGAGCAGAGTGTGTATATTATTTTGTAAAGGTCACTGTATATTTCTCGGCTTGAGGTCAATTCGTTTACCTTGTAGCTATTTAGCCGCAGGTGTGAGTTCAAGCGTACACAGGTATAAATGTTGTTATTTGGAAAGGATAAACAGAAAGGATTAGAAAGAGTATGCTGTCACGATGTTAATACACTAAGATTTAATACACGATGAGAATAAAGATACAATAATTAAATTGTGTAAATTAATTGAAAATAAAATTCAGATTCGTAATTCCGAAAGTGTATAAAAATAAAAGGAAACAATTTTTGATTACTTTCTTAACGGCAATTGGCGTAAAGATTCAAATATGAAGCAAAAAATAGTAGTTTTAATCTTTTATAAAAACTAAATGCAATATTACCCAATTTGATATACCATTGTACATCTGTTTGATATCATTGACTTTACCGGAATTTCTTAACTTGTATTCAAATCTGGCTGTGTTTAAATGCTAATAAAACTATTGCAATTTTAAAGTTTTTAATTGACAAAAAAATACAACATACAACATGCATGATTTTTTTTTAGTTTCTTTTTAACATTTTATTCTTACATAATTAAATTCATTTGACAATCATTTACACGAACTTTTTGTGAAAAGAATATCAATTATCTAAGCTAAGGCATTATTTCTTTTGAGGATTTTTGAGGATTTTTTTTAAAATTCTATGATAATATTTGTGCAATGTTGAACATGATAGCCGTCATTAATCCAAATAAGTAATACAGTAGTTGTAATAAAAGTGATATTTTAGTCATGCATAACTGATATTGACGAATTTATAATAGTTCGTCCATACATCGTTGTTCTTGAAACAATCATTATTAGTATACATGTAAGTTTCCTGACGTATAAGAGCCATTGAGGATGAGCTCCAGAGAAATCAGACTAGTGGCGTTTCGTTCGTTTGTTTGTTGGGAAAGGAGAGGAAATGCAACCGCTTGTACAGATAAACGACAGAATTACCATACAAGCATTTATAGTCAACACAATCAGAAAGAGTTCCCATCGTTAGACGGGGAATATGAAGGCTTCCAAGAATGAACAAGTGACATGTCTAACTCTGAACAGTTAGAAAACAGACTATCGACATCGACCGCTTGTTCTTAATATTTGAAACTGTATGCATATATATACGTATACGTTTATGATATATATAGTGATGAGTTCTTGCGTCTGACAAAAACTAAATTCCTTCATGGTTATATCTTGCCATACGTTTATATTGGTTTGTAAGGTGATTACTCACAATCGTTATTTGAAAATCCTGTTTGTGAGATGTAGATTCATTTCAATACAGAAATTTCGTCTATATATTTCACAAGTGTATAACACGGAGAAGCTCTGAAGGTCCATTACTCCCATTTTGTTTGGGTGTGAACCATCGATGTTTACAGCAATATCACAGAATAAGATGATGATGGTAGAAAGAACTATGGGCGTCATGTGGCAAATATTACATGCATATCGGACAATGAGTTGTCAATCTGTATGAAAAGATTTCCAAGACAACCATATTATTGAGAAGGAATGTTTACATGCTATACTCTCGTACTAGTATTACAGGGTTCTTGTGGCGTTCACCTTAGACACACATCTTTTTAACGATGTTTAAAAAAAAAGACAGACCCAATTTAATGTCATATTTCCCTATTTTTTAAATATAACTAAAAGTCTTTTATCTGACAAGAATACCCCTATTTAGCGAACAAGTAATTTATTCTTTTTTCTGTTATTGAATACCAAGAAAGAAAATAAATCCCGAAATTAATTTGAAACTTTGATACTCAAAAGTTTCCCAGCAAAATATTCACATTCCCTGGGGATAATTAGTGTTCGTCCAGTGGCATATATAACAATTGTGATGACGAATTACTTCCTTTGTTCGAGAACAATCTTATTGAAATATAAATCTGTGATTTTACTAGGTCCACAGCTTCAATGAACCAAAGCAAAAGTTATACATCGACCTGTATTTAAATCAAATTGGTTCTCTTCTTCTTCTGGTATACAATAGTCTATCGACATTCGATGATTACATACTGTTGGCATACGTGGACTAGTCTATTTACAACACTTTTACCCCTATTTATTCAAAATATATGTTTTTTTCTTATGTTCAATGTATACATGTATATATTTTAAATTGCGCTATAGTTCCGTAACTTTCTATCCAGTCGTATAAACGAATCGTCGGCAAGTGCGTACATTTTTTTAAATCAATATTTCTGGTCTGTTCCAATCTGTCCTTCACTATTGACAATGACTATATATTACATTTTCCCAAATTCACCCTTGGAAAAAATATTTAAATAGATTTTAATTTCATCAAATCTTATTTTTTGGGTATTATTTATATGTTTATGAATTATATTCTTTACACCAGAAATGTTATTTATAAACAAGCGTATGAGTTTAGTAATGACAAGTAAGACAGAGTTGTATATTATTCATCTGATAGTTCAAAATGGAAAGTTATAAGTTATAAGTTATCAGCCGTGTACACTGATCAATACCTGCAGAAGTGAAACGATGCATGAACTTGCAAGCCCGACAGGAAATCGCTTGAATACCTGGACGTGTCACCTCACACCCCTCACAATACCTTTGGAAGTAATACCTTTAGCCATGCTGGTGATCAGATGAGGGAAGATCAAAATATATTTGTTTATTACTTTAAAGAATTATGAACAAATTAGATTTTCGAAAACAATTTTCACGGAACACTTATTTATGATTTCAACTTTGACTTTTCACCTAATTCCAATATCAACAGTTTAAAAACAACAGACCATGGTAATTTAAAAAAAGTAAGAATATTTTTCGTATCAAGTTAGTTAGTCGGATAAAACAACCGTACGATTGACAAGATATCGACACGCAATTACGACTACATCGGTTACTGTAGTTTTGTTTCTTTGTGGTTTATAGACATATCGTTTTTATTAATCGGGAAAGAAGACAAAATGGCGGATCGCAGAGAATTGATACTCTAAATTTAAAATCGATGGTGATCGCTTATCTAGCGGAATAAAACTTTAATATCTATGAATTTGAGCATTTTTATACAGAATGAACATAATATCAATTTTTGATTTTTTTGCGAAGTTTCCCTTTAACACCAGAATTCTGTATTCATAAGTTATTGATAATTCAATATTACCTGTTTCAAATTGAGACATTTTTGTAGATTCTCTATTTTAGAGATATTATTCTTATCCAGTATAATAGTTGTAGGATCCAGGTTCAGAGGTAGTTGGATTCTATTCAAATTCTGACCAGAAAGATTCAAAACGTCGGTTTCAACTTCTGAAAGTATATAAAAAGATGATTTTAAATATTTACAGTAACAATTTGCTGACTAGTTCTCAAAATCTTTTCCCCCTGTACATGTTGATCCTTGAGAAAAATCTACTGGTTGTCACTATTATTCATATTGCAAAATGCCAAAATTGTCTGAGTCTAATGGTTATGGTTTGGTTTTTTAAACTCTTTTCCCATAGTGTTTTTGTTTTTTTTACATAACGTACTTTTACTGACCAAATATTTACTAATCCAAGCACAAAAAAAAACTAAATATTTAGTATTTACCGTCTTTCAGTCATCTATCAAATCATTTATTGTAGATACGGGTCAACATGTATGCAATAAGTCAATTTGAACAATATAACTCGAATGAAAATTGATTCACCAAACAAAGCAATTTGCTCAAAAGACAACCTAGAAGTTTTGAAAGATATTCCATAAACTTCTTTATCACACTTAAAAAGGCGAGAGTCATTTTTAAATATAGTGTGATAATTAATCCTTTTTCTCAATTAACCACAACCTTGGTAACATTTACTTCTTTCTACATTTCCACACTTTTTAACTTACTTTTGCGCTTCATGATGACAAAAAAATAACATCAATAGATATTCACTAATAAAATATATTAAATGTAATCCAACATGAGATAAGCTCCAAAATCAATAGCTGATTCATGTCAATCTTTATTCTCAACGATCACAAATTTATATGTCAACTTAAATTCATTCAATAAACTACAAATATTGTTTAACACAGTTTGGTTTTACATAGTCATTTTGTCATATAAGATACCGAAATTAGTCAGAAAAGCAAATATTACAATAAAGTTAAAAATTCCCATACAAAATATATAATCAATCATTTTTAAAGTACCCTGGGTATTGTTAAAAGTAATTATAAACTAAAAAAGAATTTTAAATTGTAATTTTCTTAAAAGTACCAGTCAATAGTTTTGTTACAGTAAACTAAATTAAAAATAATATTTGTTCAAATTTTGGTAATGAATCTTTTGTATAAAGCAATTCTTCTATTGACAAAGAGAACAAAGAAATAGCCAAACAAATGAAATCTATCAACTACATGTATATGTAGTACATTGGGCTCTTCATAACCTTTGTCCTGAAGAAGTCCACTTGTCCTTGACTTTGTTTTTATTGAAGTATTTTATCAGTTGTAACATTACTATAAAATTAATATATTATTTGAAAGAATATTAGAAATTGTAGGGGTATTATAATGAAACAGCCATTCAAAACATTGGTTATCTACAATTACAAATACAGCTAGAGGTCTCTAGTAGGGCTACCCTTAATTGCTCACATGAGTAACTTCAGTGTAAAAGAAATGTAACAACTGCAAAATGTGCTTTATTTCCAATAAAAAAATGTCGAAAGTAGAATTCAGAATTTATGGGACATTTATTTGGAAGCCACATTTCCATCTTATTGGATCTACAGGAATTTCCTTTGCAGACAGCCTTTCATACTGAATACATTTGTACCATTCAGGATAAGATAGGTTTAATTTGACATTCCATAGAGTTTTAATCAGTGTGAAGATAAACATGCATTTTGTGCCAATTGATTAATGGTCATTTGTTTGTAGAGGGTCTCATGAACATTTTACCTCAAACATTAAGTTTACTTTTCAATAATATGTTAATCAGATTGAACAATTGCCTCATGAAGCCTTGTTTTTCATCCAATCAGAATCAATGATTGGTAATTTTAGTTTTGTTTTTAATCCAACCAGAACCAAATCAAGACAGATCATTAAGTGACTTATTTGATACATCACTCCAGCCAAAGATTATTTCACATCATAAAGAGACCTGCTATGATTGCCAATGTGACAGCTATCTACCTTTTTTAAATTTTTTTTAAAATTTTTATAACTATCTACCAGACATCAAAAGATGAGGATCACTTTGGCAGACAGCAACAAATGAAAACTTCTAGATTTCAGGCACCTGACATGAGAGTGATGAGACTAGTTGATACAAAAAGAGAATGTGTCACCAGTACACCGATGCCCCATCTGTAATGTCATTTTCTATGTTCAGTGGACTGTGAAAATGGGAGAAAATCTCGAATTTGGCATTAGAATTAGAACGATCATATCATAGGGAACATGTGTACTAAATTTCAAGTTGATTGGACTTCAATTTCATCAAAAACTACATTGACCAAAAACTTTAACCTTAAGCGGGTCAAATGGACGGATGGACCAGAAAACATAATGCCCATAAATGGGGCATAAAAATTTAACTTTCCATTAAGATTTCAATTGCCACCATGTTTGCTACTTAATCAACAATAAAATTTGTAAGGGTTCCGCGGAACCCAGTGTCTCGCCAACTTTTGCTGTTAATCGCAGACTCAACAAAATGAGGAAAAACATCAATAAAAATTTCCCTCTCGATACTGTCTTTTGATTGAAAGAAGCTTCCAAGTTTGGTAAAAAATCCAGGATAGTTTATGAATCTAATAAATGTTGTATAAACTTTAACTGCAGACTGTATGTAATGTTAACTGGAAGAAAAACTAAGTCCATTGATAAGTAAAATACGGAAAAAGTGAATTTTTTTTTTACAAAATTTACTTCTGAATAATATCTTATGATCAGAAACAAGCTTCTGTCTAAGTTTGGTAGAAATCCAGGATAGTTTATGAAAGTTATTAAAATTTTAAAAACTTTAACCACAGAGTGAATGTAATGTTTCCTCGCAGAAAAACTAAGTTCATTTATAAGTAAAATACGGAAAAGTGGAAATTTATTTTTACAAAATATTCTTCTTGATACTATCTTATGATCATAAACAACCTTCTGTCCAAGTTTGGTACAAATCAAGGATAGTTTATGAAAGTTATTAAAATTTTTAAAACTTTAACCACAGAGTGAATGTAATGTTTCCTCGCAGAAAAACAGAGTCCATTTATAAGTAAAATACGGAAAAAATGGAATTTTATTTTTACAAAATTTACTTCTGGATACTTTCTTATGATCATAAACAAGCTTCTGTCTAAGTTTGGTAGAAATTCAGTATAGTTTAAAAAAGTTATTAAAATTTCAAAAACTTTAACCACAGAGTGAATATTTGTGGACGCCGCCGACGACGACGCCGACGACGACGGAATGTAGGATCGCTTAGTCTCGCTTTTTCGACTAAAGTCGAAGGCTCGACAAAAAGAAACCCATTTGTCAAAGGTCTTCTTATTATCAATCTTGTAAAGTTTAAAAAATTTCCAAGGAAGAAAATGTTTTTAAATTGGGTATTTATTAAGAATAAAATTTGACCATGTAGGCATGTTTCACATTCTTCTTGTTGCAGTATGGACTCATTTAATCTTAACTACAATTCTACTAAATTACATTGAGTATCTATGACTCAGAATAATTACTAAAAAGACAAGAATATTTGTTTAACAAGCAGCTTAGCTCTTGCTCTGGATCTGAATCATTGTACAGATTCTCTGCAGAAACTATATCTCTTCTTCATGTTAAGTTGAAGAATCAGGTTCCAAAAGATGGGATGTAAGACACAGACAGAAAAATTCATTTATGATTGCCATCAAATTTGTATATATCTGATAACTGAAAAGTATGATGGTAAGTAAAATAAACATCAAAAATCTTTGGCAGCTCATCTGGACAGAATAGTCCTCATATCATACTGCAGCCATCAGTCCTGATAGTCTTTTAATGTTTTCAGAATCACCTACATTTTATACATGCATATATGAGTCCAGCTTAACTAATATCAACGAGTTTTTTTAACCATTTGGTGCACTACATTTTGAATGTATATCACAAACTACTTTTTGTTCATTCTCATTTTGACCTTGATGATCAACATAAATTGGCCTACTGTAATAAAATAGAATTTAAAATCAAAGAGCTGAATAGCTCTGAAGGGAAAGACGGATTCAATTTGGACCAAGAGATCTGCATCTTCTAAATCTAAACATTCGATTAAAGTTGATAGTTAATTATGTAAAATTCAACTGATTTCTGTCATTTAACAACAACTACAATGTTTTCTGAAATCTTAATTGTGTACCACTGAACTGCAGGCTATATATATAGCTAGGCCATTTTCCATTTTTTGACAGTACCTTTTTCTTAAGAAAGTTAGGACTGAAAAATCCATTTAATTTTAAATTTCCATTGATAAAGTTCCCAGTTACAACTCTCATCACAGGGATACAGACACTAATAAAAAATAATATGACTGATGTTAACTGTGTGAAGCTTGTTTCCAGAACCAGTACATTTTGAAATATTTGTAAATTTCATGAATAAATAGGTTTAAACTACAAAATGCAACTTTTTTTTTATTTATTTTTTTACCATTACCATGATTTATTTGTTGGAACACACAATTTAGTTTTAATGGAAGACTACTAATCATATACTAAATTAATGTCACATTTTCAAATTTTATTTTGTGGACAATTACTCATCAATTGAGGTGTTCCTGATTCGGAGAAAGATTCACAAAACAGAATTTTACAGAAAAAATGAAAAAAATTGTTTCTCTCCCCAATCTCATGTATCTCCACGAACTTTTACTTTGAAAGTTGTTGACCTTCAAATTAAAGTATTGCATGTTGATGTTTGAATCATCTACAGCAAACATTATTATGTTTAAACTTAACAAATAACAATTTATAATTAGTACACGAACTCTGAGAATGATTTAAGGTAGCACAATACAAAGATTTTTCATCCCCAATCAGACATCTTTAAACTGATGTTATTCCACTCATCCTTCTTTAAATTTAATAAATGAGGTACCAAAAGAAAGAAGAATGATTAATCTTTCAAATTGTGATAATTTCATTATGACATAATTATTACATAATTAATTGTTATGTAATTACAAAAATGTAGTTGATATATTGTGATGTCCATACTTGAATGAATTTAGCTTCTTTGTTATTCATAGCATCCCAAAATATTTTATAGATTCTTGCACAACACAGTTTGACCACCAAAACTGTGTCTCAGATTTTTCCTATTGTATTTCATTCTCTCATAAATCTTCACTGAAGTTTGCAACATCAATTCATAAGAGATCACTAAATTCAATGTGGTGTAAAATTTGTTCTATTGATGTTTTTGGAAATCTGAGACACAGTTTTGGAGGTCAAGCTGTGTTGTACAAGAATCTATAAAATATTTTGGGATGCTATGAAGAACAAAGACGCTAAATTCATTCAAGTGTGGACATCACAATATAGCAACTAATTACATAACAATTGATTATGTAATAATTATGTCATAATGAAATTATCACAATTTGAAAGATTAATCTTTCTTCTTTCTTTTGGTACTTCATTTATAAAATATAAAGAAGGATGAAATGAATTACATCAGTTTAAAGTTGTCTGATTGGGAGTGAACAAATCTTTGTATTGTGCTACCTTAAATAAACAGTGACTGAAGGATATCCCTGCTTCTGCATGGTGTGGCATTCCAACAATGACGTCATTATAAAATATAATGTAGGTTGGATATATTTAGAATATCTCGTCATACTGATTTTTCCGGATTGTAAAAGAAACGTAAATAGTGTAAAAGAGAGCTCAAAATACGATAATTTCGCTAGAAACAGAAGGGAAATGTGTAGAAAAGTGTTTAAAGTCAATCTATTCATTTTTGTGTTTCCTTCTCATCAATCTCAGTAAGATTTGTTGGGGGTTTTCCACACTATAAAAACAAAATGAATGATGTGAGGTAATGTCACTCTGGTCAACCCCATAGGGGATTGGTGGCTTGAAGCCGTCTTTCCCCCAAAAAAAGTTACTTCTCAATTGTTTTTATTAGTTTCTGTAGATATCCAAAATGTCTTTTATTTTTTATACAATGATAACCATAACTAAGATAAACACTTATAACTTCACTAATTTTGCAATTAACACAATTAATTTTTATTATCCAAGTTCATCTGTATTCTGTGTCATAAAAGTAATTAGATTAATAATAAATAAATAATAACAATTTATTTTATTAAAGTGTCACATACTTGTCTACAGATTTTTTTACAAATTATATAATATACATTGCACAATAATAAAATAAGACAAATACCCAGCCTACATAGGCTTATGAGATACTAGTTGAAACATGTGTAAATATTAATTATGTCCCTACAGACAATAAGGCAACTTGATCATTAAATTTTATTAGGTACTATTTGTTCAGATCTTTTAGTTGATTGAAAATATATTAAAAAATAGTTAATTTTGATACAGAAATGACAATTGTTTAAGTTATCAAATCATACAAATGTTACACTGCTCCTATCCTAAGTTTTAATAACATGTCTATATTTAAAATATTATATCAATACACAATTGTTCACTTGAAGTAGTTGATATGAAAAGTTTATCATATGCCTCGATTGTTATCACATGCCTTTCCATAACGTTATCACATGGCATTCCGGTGATACTCAGCATATTCTGGAAAATATACCACAATGCTATGTTCAGTGAAAAACATTACAAAGTAGTGTACAAAACAATTATTTCGATACTGAAAAAGTACATGTATATTCTGTAAAATAATAATAATAATAATAAATAACAAACAAATTATTAAATAAATGCATTTTTTAAAAGTTTCAAAAATAATTTAGAAAGTTACTTTGAAAAAGATGACTTTTCCGATAATTCATTTCATTATGTATATTGTTGAATTTTTTTTTTGTCGATTCGTTCATATTAAAATACTTTTCTTCTCTTGATATGGTAGAAAGATTTCATATCGAATGTACTAAATTTGGGGTCTGACGTCAGTGAACTTTTTTCTCTTTTAACTTCAATTTGGGAACCACGTAAAAGGTTCCATATATGAGAATCTGTTATTTTTCTCAATTGTTGAAGTATATGATAAAAAGATCATAACATGTCATTTTTCATATCGCATGTATTATCAGCCCTCGAGCCATGCGGCTCTTGGGCTGATATTGAACCTAGGGCTGATAATACATGCGATATGAAAAATGCCATGTAATAATCTGATAATATATAAATGATGATACAAAGTTTTAAAAATATCTTTACTTTCACTGTACACAATGTTTTAAACCAATTACATTTGAATTTAGGTGTAATCATGGTTGTTGTAAAGTAATGGCTTGAATTTAAAGAGAACAAATTGTAATTTAATCAATCACTTTTTAAAGTACTCAACTCCATCCCTTCCCTGACATGCCTGACCGCAGTGATTTTTTTGTATTAGAAAACCAATGGGCTAATCTGGAAATGGCTAATTATCTTTCAAACAGTTGGAAAACAAACTTTCTGTCAGCTATATTTTTAATTAAAATTCAAATAATAACAACATGAAAGCTGTAGTTAGATCCATGATAATATGTATTCAGTACTGTACATGTACATCAACTGACATGATATTAGGCACCATCCCATGTATTGTATTTTATAAATCAAACATTCATCAGTTTCCACTTTAAATTATAAACGTTTAAATCACTTTGAAGTTTGCAAAGGTACATAATTATGCTCTGTTGTCATTTTCAATTCAATAATTCATAGTATAAATTTGTACTTAATTGCTTCAAAAATGTGCCAGATTTATTATTTAAAAAACAATATTGGCTATATTAATTTTGAATCAAACAGAAATAACCGGAATTGTCTTTAATACATGTACTAAAAGATGAAACCAAGTCCTAGTACCCAACTTTAACTAAAGTATGACAGGGTATTTTGAAATAGGACAGGAAAATCAGGAAGCAAAAATTGAAAAAAAAAAGAAGACAGCCCTTCCAGTTTTTCTATAAGAAACAAAAAAGCTGATTAAGCCTCATCCTGCTTTAGTGCGTATTGTTTTGTCAAATTCCTGTATCTCCCTTATCAATGTAATAATAAAGCTACACTACAGCTCAGGTGGATTTTGCTTTGTCCACCGGCCCACCATGGGAGTGGGCACCGGGTGGGCAAAATTTCTACCTTGTCCACCGGCCCACCATGGGAGTGGGCACCGGGTGGGCAAAATTTCTACCTTGTCCACCGGCCCACCATGGGAGTGGGCACCGGGTGGGCAAAATTTCTACCTTGTCCACTGTGGGCATGCAATTTCTTTTGTTTAATCTCAAGACTTGCAAGTACAATCACTTGAAATAAGCAGATAAGCATTTGTAATCACTATTTTTACACAAAAAGAGATTATAGCTAGAGTGGGCACGGGTGGGCTGCCCACGGCGGGCAGGTGGAAAAAGCAAAATCCACTCGGGCTGTTGTGTAGCAAATCCAATTGCCCCACCCAAAATTGGATTCCTGTTTTCATGCACATTTGGACCAGTCAGGTTTACAAAAAAAAACAAAAAACGGGCAATCCTGTATCATGCTTAGATCCCCATTAAACCTAGTCAAATAATAAATGTATTTCCACTTTTAGTATTTAGCTGAATTTTGTCTCCAATTGACCGTAAATCTGCTTATAATACATTGTAACTTTCTGATGCATCATGCATACAATATCCAGTCAGGGTCTCACTAATTAGCGACAACAAGCGCCAACAAGCGACAACAAGCGTCAACAAGCGACAACAAAAATTATTTTAGCGACAACAAGCGACAAGAAAACTATTTAGCGACAAGAAAACATTTTTTTTTTATTAGATATAAAGAAATTTGTATGTAATGTTTTTTTTTTAAATATACGAGCAGATATGTCTAATTAAAATGTTTTATTATATAGATAAGATAAGATGACTTTATTAGCACTAACACATTGACAATAAATGGTTATGGCAACAAATTAAAGACTAACTACAATAACATATATACAATGAAGGAGTGACAGTGGATAATTATGAGAGAAATATATAAAAAATAAATGAGAAGCATATACATTATTACAAAAATCAAGTACCTTTTAATAATGAGTTTCTCACCAACAAGCATTCATTCAAATAGTTGACAACAATTTTTAATATTGTTTGGGAATTACTATTTAGAATTGATATAAGCAAGTTATATAATAAGGAAGAAAATTTGTTGTTCAATAGAACATTATTTAATTTTTTAATAAGGTTATCTCTCACATATTTATAGGAGGAACATTTTAAAAGAAAGTGAAGTTCATCTTCAATGTCTCCATGGTTACAGATAGACGAAGAAATGAAACATTTGTGAGAAAGAAAGAGATTGTGAAGTTTATATTAGTATATTGGTAGATGAAGAAATTTAACATTTGTGAAAAAGAAAGAGATTGAGCTTCTTTTTTTTAATTTTTAAATATGAAGAATATGTATAAGATAATGTATGAATCTGTTTTCATCAAAGTCAAAGTATGAATAAATGAATGGAGATATATATGGAGCGGGCATAATGGAATATAATATTTTGATTCATTTGCTTAATACTATGCTCTAAGTGTACTCTTGTTATGTCAATTCGATGCTTTATTTGTAAAACTCTCAGCCACGCTTTGCCATCTTTATTATTTAAGCGTGTTTCCAGACCCCACGACGAGGACGTGGTTCTACCTTGGGGTCCATATACAGATCACGTACTTTTGCGGAAAAAAACCCCAAAAAAAAGGTCAACTTTCCTTTGAAGGATTTATTGAAACAAAAACATGAAATATTATTTCCTTTCTAACAGTATAATTCATTGTTCTTGATAGGATTAGATGTGGCTTCACCTTAAGGTAATAACAGTACACACAATGTGGAACATCAAATGAGATTAACGAGTCGCGTGTCCCCTGTTTTATTGCTACAATAACATCCAATTAACACCTTCAACTTTGTACACACGTCAGACTATACAATTACACGCGCCAGACTATACAATCATTGTAAATAGTGAACACCTGTTGAAAACTCAAGATTGTCATTAATTTCCTTTCATCTTCAATCAATATGCATAAACATGATAAATATCGTTTAATGAGGCAATAAACAAATAAAAAGATGAAAACATTCACATTTCAATTTTCTTTTCCTCCTGTTTGGTTTCAGTTCTTTGTATTTCACAATTTGTGTCAATATTTTCAGGACAATGATGCACAAGTAATTCATTTTGCGAGCTTAATACATATTGCACGAAAAGAGTTTTAAAATACAAATTATAAGATAAATAATATGTTCTAAAACACAAGGAAAAGTAATCTCATAATACAATAATTAAACGTAATACTGGCTGTTATTCATAATAGATGATAAAATATTATGTAAATAATGTTTCATATTTTTCTATCAATTTTAACTTTCTTGTCGCTAAAATTATTTTCTTTTGCATATTCTTTTAATATTTATTGCAATAATTAATTTTAATTAAAAAAAATGTTTTCTTGTCGCTAAATAACAGCTAAATAGTTTCTTGTCGCTTGTTGTCGCTAAAATAATTCTTGTTGTCGCTTCTTGTCGCTTGTTGAAGCTTGTCGCTAAAATTCTTGTTGGCGCTAATTAGTGAGACCCATACCTGTCAACTGACCCGTATTCTGCGGGTGTGACCCGAGATTTTCACAATTCTGAGGGATCACCCGGGACACCCGCCGGGTCATTGAAATAACCCGGGAATTCCCAAAATGACCCGATTTCACCCGTATTTCTTAGCCTTGAGATAGATTTCATAAGTAATATTCCTTTGAAATACCGGCAAATTCGTAATTCTTCCATGAACAGGCAGTTCATCTAGCTATGTAAACTGTCAAATGAAGTGACCCATTAAGTACATGGCTTCACTTGACAGCTTTGGTGTCAAACACACTGTTAATTAACACCAATTACCTTAGCTTTAGGTCGTAAATAAATTGCAATTTTGGTTTACAAACATTTCAACTAGAGAGTTACTTCCCCTTATTTGTCACCATTCAAAATTATTCCTTATATTAACGTTTTATGGGTGAAAAAGATTAAATCATGAAAATATAAAATTCAAATGCATATTGAAAAATAACTTTTCATTATTTTTATATCTTTATACAATTTAAAAAAAAAAAATTGAAAATTATTTTTTACATTTATACTTCCTTTAACTGTATTACTATATTATCATAGTATAATTAATGTGATATGTTTTAAAGCTACTTAGCCAGTATTTTAAAATTACATTTGACAAATAAATTGAAGTATTTTGACTGTGTTACACATATTTATAAAAATCTTTTAAAGTGCAATGAAATAATAATTAATAGGATTTAAAATGACTTAACCAAGTGAACATGCATTGATGTTTTGGTATCTTTGATATACATTATAAGAAAATGTACCATAAATACTGAAATTCAGCTCGAAAAAGTTCGTACGCGTTATGACCTTAGATTTGATTCTTCAATGCAGGTAATGACCTGCATTTTCATCGTCACAGGTTGACAGGTATGGAGACCGTCCAGTCAAGATTGTTAAACACTTCCAGTTAGTACAATAATCACTGTATAATTCTATATATGATTTGCATATATGGGAATACGTTGATATGATTGGTCAAGAGGACTTCCGGAAGTTTATTTTGACACTGGTTATTTTTTGATAGACAAAATTGACCAAATTTCTTTTCATAACAAATTTAAACAAGATGGCAGTGATAATAACACCAATGTTAACAAAATTTATTTTCACTGCACATTAATCGTTGAATAAAATAATACACAAAAACAATCTTTTGCATGGATCTTTTTTTGATAATAGGAGTTTATGTAGTTTATACATCAATAAATTCCTTTAAAAGGGCGTTTAATCCTATAATAATTGTGATGATAAACTTAATGGGAACTTATGTGATTTTACATAAATTCATAATGCCACAATTGCACAAAAGGATAAATACGTCTTTAGTATGTGGGACATCAAGCTTTTATAACTTGTTTTCAGCTGTTGTAGCTTAACAAGGTTTTGTTATCTCGAAATAACTGTCTTGTTGATAATAACACCACATCTCCATAATTTTTTCTTGAGATTTTTGTTGTTGTTTACATTGGAAACACACATGTTTTATCGTTTTTCAAGTCTTTGTGTGGATTTTGAATATACATAAATCTGTTTGTTGCTCTGAAAAACATTTCTTATGAATCAGGAGTTTGAAAGAGATAAAAAAGATGGTGTTATTATAAAAAAATAATCTAAAGCATTTATAAAGAAATTACCTTCCTCCATCTTTAAATTCCCGCTTGACGAAGCCATTTGTTAACCACTTTCTGATTGGTTGGGTTTTTTCTTGTAAAAATCCCTATAGTCAGTTTTTCCTGCCTGATATATTGTTAGGATTTTTGTATAGATTATTGACCCCAACTGCTGTTAATTTCATATACTTTCCCCCTACTATACAGTAATTTACAAATGCTCCATTTTATGATCAGTTGCTGTTCTCTACATACGAAATATGGGCCGTTTTTGTTTTTATTATTTTGATTTTTCGGTAATAAGTTGTACTGCAAATTTCCCACAATTCAACGTTTTTGGCTTATGAGTCGAGAACCGTCGAAGAAAGGTAAAAGTGATGTTTTTAACTGATTTTATGAAATTTTCAATCCTGTCAAATGAATTAAAAGGCCTAGTATGGCATATTTGTATATAGGCTATAAAAATTCTTTAAAAAAAAGAAAACACTGACCTTTAAAAGTTCAACGAAATATGGTTTCTGTACCAAAACAGCATCTGTCAACATCACAGGCACTTGTCTCAGAAAAAAATTTCCTATATACCTTAATATAACACAAGGTACTTAACTAAAATTTTTGAAAAATGACATCCAGTCCCGAATTCCGGTTATTTTTCGATTTCTCGGTTGTCAAACCTACTTAAACTTAATATGCCGTAAATCTAAATTGATTTATCTACACAATGGTATATGACACGACTATCATTGTTGTCGGGGTCATTAGTAGCAGGTCTCAGGAGTCGGTCAACGGAATTTTTTTTGCATTCGTCTCAAACTTTGGCAACACCCATTCCGCATGTAATTTTATACTGGTTTCTCATTGGTCAATCGTCTGGCTAAAAATAAATGTGGGAAATTTTGGTCAATTTATAACTCTACATTAGTGTCGTTGTGTACACGTGTGTTTCATAACAAAACGAATGTCAAACAGCTTATAGCATTGAATGAGGTAAACAATGGACATAACCTTTTGCTTCTGGGGCAAAGTGGAACGGGGAAGAACCATTTGGTCTGTACTATAGAACAAGAACTAAAAAAAAAGGGGGGGACGGTCGGCAGTCATAGGAACAATGGGAGTGGTTTCCTTGAATATAGGTAGGATTACTGTCCATTCCTGTTCCGGTATAGCAGATGGTCATTTTTCGAATGACAAACTATTACAAAAATTGACTATTGATGAATATTTTCGAAAAGACAAGGGGTTCTGCAAGTTTAGGATTTTAAAAATGTCAATTTACCATTCAAATAAGGATTGACATATGTTTTTGTTTTGTTTTCCCTACTCAAAATGATATCAAAATGTTATTAGAAATATACATACCATGAACAAATAGCATTATTAGCTAAATACATCTTTTCATGATACTTCAAAATTTCTCGCTTTTCAAACCTTTTGGAGTTATCTCGATATCTTATGTAAAGTCCAGAGAGAGTCTGAATGATGTCAATAAAATGGGAAAATCTGAGTTCTAAAATTAGAAACTCCTGACACATTCGACAGACCTCAAAAAACACTTATTTGGGTTTGTTTCACATAATCTGTAAAGAATTTACAATAAAGATAATAATTTATAGTCAGAGGGAAGCTGACAGTTTTTATTTTAATAATTTTTATAATAATTCAATCACTGCGGGCTGGGTGTTGCCAAAGTTTGAGACGAATGCAAAAAAAATCCCGTTGACCGACTTCTGAGACCTGCTACTAATGATCCCGACAACAATGATAGTCGTGTCATATACCATTGTGTAGATAAATCAATTTAGATTTTCGGCATATTAAGTTTAAGTAGGTTTGACAACCGAGAAATCGAAAAATAACGGGAATTCGGGACTGGGTGTCATTTTTCAAAAAATTTAGTTAAGTACCTTGTGTTATATTAAGGTATATAGGAAATTTTTTTTCTGAGACAAGTGCCTGTGGTCAACATGACTCTCCTCACTCTCAGGCTCAGGCTCAGAAGCTCAGTACATGTGTATTCATTATTTACTTTTCAATGTGAAATAGCGTTTGATTAATATCTTAATTATTTCTTAACAGTGAAATTTCCTAATCTGATTTTCTACATCTTTATTCTTATTATTAATATGGAATGTTAATTATCTTGTTGATACCCAGGGTTCTCATTAAGATGTGTATGCACGTCATGGACACATGAAAATGGAGCTGGTCACGTCAGATTTGAAACCTGCGAGTCCCTGGGAAGCATCCTCATGGTATCCCCTGAGTCCCAAACACATCGTTTTGCCTTAAAGATTCATGATCATGCACATTGTTTTGACAAGTAACAAACTAAATTGGAAGTTGATGTTGAAAAATTATCTGATGCATAGATCAATATTTTTGTTGACAGATAACTATTTTTTTTTAATTAAATGTATTTCTTTCTAAAACTTAATAATTCTGTTTAAACTTATTATTAATACATGTATGTAATAGTCACTGATATTTTTAAATTATATGAGTATTTGAAAAGTGTGTCTATTTCCACGTGTTGGACATCACTCAATCTTAGATCTAAAAGGTTGCTTGAAATACAGTATAAATTTGTGTTACTGTCTAGCGTTTAGACTTTTTTAAAAGCCGGTTCTGATCAGGGCAAAATTGTCCTTGTCAGATGTACATGTCCAACTGGCAGGTGTCATCTGACCTTGACATCATTTTCATTGTTCAGTGGTTATTTTTGTGTTGTGGTTTGTTTTTCTAACACTATGTAAATGGTCAACTATATTTGATGTAAGTAAAGAAGGCAAGACATTTCACTGTGTGCACTCTTGTACATTTGTGATATAAACAACATAAGGTGTTTTAATTCAAAATTATTAAATCTCAGACAGACTACTGTGTGCACTCTTGTACATTTGTGATATAAACATCATAAGGTGTTTTAATTCAAAATTATTAAATCTCAGACAGACTCAGTAGATATTTTTCGATAAACCTTAGATGAAAGATACTGTGGCACTGATCTTGTATATAATTGTGACAGCAATTCTAAGATTTTCTTTAAAGTGAAAGTAAAATAAGTACACCAGTCTAAAGTTTTGTACATTTACATATTTTACCAGAAATCATCATTACTTCTATACAGACTTGATGAAATGGGATGGCATATCGCCGACATAGAAATCATAACAGAAACCAAACCTCATACGATACTGACAGTGACACAGATTATTACTCAGAAACAGAAGAGACAAAGAAAACTTGTATCAAACGTACCAGGTAAACATGTGCATTCATGTCATCAAACATTTTCTTCTTTTATTTAAAAAATATTGTGATCAAGCAGGGGTCACCACACCAGGCGAAGTTGGCAACTTTCTAGGTCTCCCCATTTCGCTCTAGAGAAGCTCCAGGGAGAAGTTTATGTCGCCCTCGATTTTCAGTAAAATTCCCCAATGTCGCCTCTTGATTTTTGAGAAATTCTTGATTCAAACGTAAACGACCGATAGGTATTGAAATACAAAGCATGTTTTTCCCAAATTCAGAACTGATTTCTCCGCGATAGTATCATACTTCAACATAAAAATTGCTTTCCCGGGTGTACTATAAGCAAGAAAAAAGAAAAATCTTGATTTTGTTATGATTGTTTATTGTCCGCCATCTTTGTTATTGAAAATTGTAGATGGCACCATTTCATCTTTTCAACTCTCATCATTTACCTAATCCATATTGATATGCACTATTAATTTTGATTTTCTTATATTTACTGACAATATGTGATGCCCCATAAAAAATTTCAGATTTCTTTTCAAAAACAGAATATTATAATATCAGCTGGTATCCGCTTGTATTTTTGCTACGTACGTAGTTTAGTACACTGCCGGGAACTAACAAAACGATTATAAACTACAAAACGCAGTCGATTTTTCATTCAGGATTTTGTTTTACAGATTGATAAATGTGCTTTGTTTCAGCTAAAGGTCCTTTAAGGCCAAAATAAATTAATAGTGTGTTTCCGGTTTCCCGACCCTACCTCCGTTTCTGACGCCGACCCTAAACATTTTATTGACAAAAATTTTAAAAAAATATAAAAAATCCGGATTTTTCAGTCTGTCCGGATCCGACTATTCGTTTAGAAAACTACAGATCTTCAAAACGTTTGATAGCAATGAACATTATGGATAAGTCCAGCGCTTCAAGAACCAAGCTTTTAAATAAACAAGCATGTCTTTTTGACAACCGTGCAGCATATTAGCTGTCAAATATGCAATCACAGTGTGATCACATGGTTGCAAAATATTATGACATTAATTCCGGATATTACGATAGGATGAATCTTTTTAAGGAACACCATGATGGACCTATAGACAAAAAAAATACGAAGTTGATGCATTTTGCTCAACTTCTTTGCACAGGTACAAGACGAGATTTTTTAAATAATTGTATATATAGTGAATAATGTATTCAGTTTATATACATATATTAACAAAATCTCGTTTTGTACCTATGCTTCTTTAGACCAAAAATCAGAATCGTTTCAGTTGGACACTACACAGACAGACTGTGTAATAATTGACAAATAATTTAAGAGTAAAAAAAGATCAATTTACTAGGATTTTTCAGTATACGGATATGGATAGTAAACTGCACTTTGCTAGAAAACAAAGAAAATAGTGGTGTCAACGTCAAATACGTTAATCATTTAATAAAGTAATACAAATAGACAGGAAATACTAAAAATTGACGACAAGGGGGCAGACAATGTGAAACAAGAAATAGAAGGCTTTCCCCTGTAGGCAGACATGGTGTATGATTCATGTTCATTTATAAATGAATCTGCCCCTGCACCATGCCTACTTTTAATCTTTTAAATTTTCTCTGGCTGGTCCAACTAACAATTTATACTAGAGAAGGAAAAAAAATCATGTCCTATTAAAATATCTACAATTTTTTTCCATAAATTTGATAAGAAAGATTCTCACTCTTCTCAAAACCTGAAATTTTAATATTGTCAGAACCCCACTCTTCAAGATCAAATTCTGTCGAACAAAAAAACACAAATATTTATTAAATAAAGAGGGTGCAAGAGTATTACCCCTGGAAAAATCATAATAAGCCGCTGCTTAGCATCGATTTGCAGTGTTTTTACTACTAAAAAAAGTGGAAGGAATCTCTTGTATACCCTGTGTGTCATTTACATTGTTAGGTTAAACGAGGCCAAACAATAATGCCATGCCAGATTTTTCACTGCCATTTTTGCTTTAAAATAATTATTCGGCACGAACATATTCCTTTTAATAACAACCCATAAAAATCAGAAAATTTGCATTAAAGTTTATTTACATATTTCTTTATACAGTGAGATTACTAAATCAGATTATTAAAAAAGCTGTAGATTTAAGTACTATTAAAAATATCAAAGAAGCATGCAGGCACATCAAATGATTTCATTTGGAATCTTTTTCTGCTGTAATCGTTAGAAAAAAATAAAAAGTTTTCATAAAATAAAATGTTTTACCTACCTACCCTACCTATTTTTTTTCGGGGTGAAATAGGAAACACACTATTTATTTATTTTGGCCTAAACAGCATTTCAATGAATATCTGCTCATTAATTTGATTAGGATTGGCAATATTTACTTCCAAAGTCGTATATTTTTGAAAAATATAAAGTAAGAATTTTTGACGCGGATCGCACTGTATTTGTTTTTGATTTACAAGTACCTATTCAAATCCGGTTATGAAAAATATGACTTTACCGATGTTACTTTTTGTGATTTAGTCATATTTAAACACTTGTGAAGTGTTTTAGAATCAATTACATACATTTCTAATGGCAACTTGATTTTGGAAATCAGCATTTCCATGAAAATAACGCAAAGGTGTGCGATTACATGTACAGGATTTGAAATTAACAGTTTTACTTTACGTTTTCAACACATGTCAAACAGTTTTCTCTCTGATTTCTTATCAAATATTATTTTAAGAACAAATACATTTTTGAATCATGATCTTAGCTATGAAAGACAGTGAAACCGTATTTTAACTTTTCTTAATTGATTATTATTTTTGTTTTAAAAGGTTCTTAGACTTGGTTTAATTTTAAAATCTTTGAAATGCAGCATAATTTGATCCATGTCAAATATTCAATTCATCCAGACCTACCAGAATAAACATAGCTCTTATGCCATTAACTTATGGTCCTTATGTCATGATATTTTTTGACAATTTGCATAGGTACACATGTAAATAAAAAAGTATTTCAGACTACAAGCATGGCAACCCAAGACTTGCAAAATGTACTTCCTTAGCAATTGTCATGCTAAAATGATTCGAAAAGTAACAAAAAGGATAGATTCTTTGAAAATTTTGTTCATAAAAAGTATAAACGCGATCTGTCGATTTTCCCTGAAGTCTCCCTGTTGGGCCTTCACTTCTCCCTGAAGTCTCACTGTTGGGTCTTCACTTCTCCCTGTTTGGCTGCCAGGGAGAAGTGACTTCTCCCTATAATTTTGAAGTGTGGTGACCCCTGTCAAGTATCTATCCAGTCTGATTAAATTCAGCCCTCACTATCCACAAAGACAAATGGATTGTTGGGGATGGTTTGAATTCGATAACTATCCTGGTTTTTATCTGGACTTTTTTCAGACCTAACATTGATCATAAGCACCGGAAGCTCTTTTTTGTCATGATAAATAATAAAGCAATGAAAATTGAAATGTCTTCTTCTCACTGTTGGACTTGCTATTAATCCTTGGTCAAGTTTGTGAGAACCAATTTGATTGTAGTAAATATATATAAAAAAAAAATGAAAAAAGAAATGATCATACATAGTTATAGTGCAATGAGGAAAACTATTCTGTAAATCATTGTTTATCATTGAAAATGTATAAATTAGAGTTTCTGAGTTAAACCAGTTAATTGTAAACGCATTAATAAATTTACTAGGGGAAGTGCCAAATGCCTATTAATGCTTATTGAGAGTATAATTTTCACTTTTTGGCTCATTGTTGCCTAATTAATGATTTCCATTAAGCAAACTTTGTACGGTATATGGCATGGAAAGTCACAAATTTATTAACTTGACAATGCACAATTCATGGAATCGAATTAAGACTCTTAGTATAAGTATTAACAATTTATATCTTTGTTTCAATAACAGCTCTCTTGGAGCCCCTAGATCCAAACCCTGCCTTGTAAACAGAAGTAGAACACATAGTTTGGATACCAGTAGCTGTGATGACGCTGACACAATGTCAAAACCAATAGAATCATCGTCAGTTCTGCCAGCTATAAACATGCGTAGGATGCAATCAGATGGCCATACCAGAAATCTTGGGCCAGACACAACTTATTTTCCTTTCAATGGGGACCAACAAGGAGCCTGTGGTATCAGTAAAGGAACCAATAGTCCACGGCCCTCTGAGAGGATCACTCTAGTGGTGGATGAAACACGATTTGTTGTGGATGTTGATTTATTCAGAGGCCACCCAAATACAATGTTAGGAAGGTAGGCATAAAGATATTGTATGTAAGATTACAAATTATTTGTTTTTACGGTAAAAACAGAAAAGAATACATTTGTTTTTTTAAAACTGATACATCTGTAATTATATTTGATATTTAACAGTCTATTTATTGTTTATTTTTGCATGATTTTAGGATGTTTACGTCGTCATTAGAGAATAATTTTACTCGTCCTAATGAAAGAGGAGAGTATGAAGTAGCTGAAGGATTATCATCTACTGTCTTCAGATCTATACTAGTAAGTATTGGGGTAATGCTTACAAAAGGTAATTTGTCAATAAGTGTTTAAGAAAGTGGGGTTATACTGTTTTACCTCTGTATGTCCATCTGTCAGTCAGTCTGTCCATCCGTCCCATGAAAAAATTTCGTGACATTTTTCTCGGGAGCTACATTTTAAGGATTTCTGAAATTTGTTTTCATAGTTTGTATAAGTCAGCTATACCATGTGACATTTTTTCAGATTCATCACACAACAACTTCCTGCTTACCGTCGAGTATTTTGGCGGGGGTATCATTAGTGAGCAGTAGCTCAAGGTTTCACTTGTTAGAACTATGTTTGTCAACTACAAGATCAAACAGAAATATATTTTGTTTTCTCCAATACTTTTTTTAAAGAGATTCACACTTGCATGCATCACTCCAAGACATTGTGTCACATACATGTACCATTGTAGTGACCACTGTCCTTGACCTTAGACTTTAAGGTAAAAATTATTTTTACGGTCATTTAAATGTCCACTGCCAAACCATTTATTTTATTGCTGTCCTTTGCAAGACCTTTCTAAAGCACCTTATTGTTTTCTAAGGAATAAGACCTTGTATATTGCATTGTCTTTGCTTCTATAAATTCATATATATCTAGTGATTTTATCAGAAATTTTAAAGGGATTGAGTTGTATACCTTTGGATAGATATAAGATTTGACTCAGAATTAGATATTAAAAAACAGTAGTAGACAAAAAATAAATGAATTTAATGCATAGCAATATAATATTTCCCACAGAAAGTAACCAAAAGTTAGTGTGCAATAAATTCTAATATTGCACTAGTGCAATAAATCTTCAAAATTCATGACATCATCAATGACAAAATCTTAGTTTAAACCAATTTTTACTTTCAAATTTTATATTACTATACAATAAAAGGATTATTGCATGAATATTGGGGAATATTCATGCAATAACCCTATATTACTCAAAGTACAAACAAGAAATATACTGAACTATTGTATTTTTTACAGGATTTTTACAAGACAGGAAGTGTGCGATGTCCACCTAGTGTTAGTGTACATGAACTTAGAGAAGCATGTGACTACCTTCTCATACCATTTGATGCTGAGACAATCAAATGTCAAAATCTAAGTAAGTTTAAAATCTCAAAATAAGTTTCACAATGCACTCTACCCATTCAGGTGTTGAAAGTTGCAGAAATTATCGTCTTGAAATAACATTATTATGCAGAATTGGTTTCATGAAATAGGATGTCATATATCCTTGCTTATGTTCAAATATCAATATCATCTTCAGCTTAACACCTGATATTAAATTTTCATATGTATGTGTATGCATGATAATGAAATAATTAAAGAATTAATAGTTATTTTAACCAGATTTAGATTTAGTGTTTGATTATGATGAAACATTTTATTTATTTAATGTTTACTTTGCAGGAGGGTTGTTACATGAATTATCAAATGAAGGGGCCAGACAACAGTTTATTAACTTTATGTTTACTTTGCAGGAGGGTTGTTACATGAATTATCAAATGAAGGGGCAAGACAACAGTTTATTAACTTTATGTTAACTTTACAGGAGGGTTGTTACATGAATTATCCAATGAAGGGGCAAGACAACAGTTTATTAACTTTATGTTTACTTTACAGGAGGGTTGTTACATGAATTATCCAATGAAGGGGCCAGACAACAGTTTATTAACTTTATGTTAACTTTGCAGGAGGGTTGTTACATGAATTATCCAATGAAGGGGCAAGACAACAGTTTATTAACTTTATGTTTACTTTACAGGAGGGTTATTACATGAATTATCCAATGAAGGGGCCAGACAACAGTTTATTAACTTTATGTTTACTTTGCAGGAGGGTTGTTACATGAATTATCCAATGAAGGGGCAAGACAACAGTTTATTAACTTTATGTTTACTTTGCAGGAGGGTTGTTACATGAATTATCCAATGAAGGGGCCAGACAACAGTTTATTAACTTTATGTTAACTTTGCAGGAGGGTTGTTACATGAATTATCCAATGAAGGGGCAAAACAACAGTTTATTAACTTTATGTTTACTTTACAGGAGGGTTGTTACATGAATTATCCAATGAAGGGGCCAGACAACAGTTTGAATTGTTCCTAGAGGATCTTATTATGCCTCAGATGGTCCAGGCAGCACAGGTAGATATTTATAAATAAATAAGGAGATGTGGCATGAGTGCGAATGAGACTACTCTCCATCCAAATATGAGTCTGAAAATACAAAGTAAATCCTCATAACTGGATATAACAATTTTCAAATTCAGTTTTAGACAAATCTCTCTTTGATCAATGAATTGCAATACTTTATCAAATTGTTGACTGTATTGTGTAAAAAAATTATATTTCTACATGGATTTGTTTAAAGTTTGATCGATAAATAGACGTAGTACTTAAATCATTTACTTACGTGCCACATTTTTATACGACCGCTAAAATTGAAAAATTTTTGGTCGTATATTGGTATCACGTTGGCGGCGTTGTCGTCTGTGTCGTCGTCCGAATACTTTTAGTTTTCGCATTTTAACTTTAGTAAAAGTGAATAGAAATCTATGAAATTTTAACACAAGGTTTATGACCACTAAAGGAAGGTTGGGATTGATTTTGGGAGTTTTGGTTCCAACATTTTAGGAATTAGGGGCCAAAAAGGGCCCAAATAAGCATTTTCTTGGTTTTCGCACTATAACTATAGTTTAAGGGGGTTCGCGGGTCTAAATCATTTATATAGGATTTCTCTATATTTTTCTATAAATGAACTTTATCTTATAGTTAATAGAAAAATAAAATAAAAAAGTGGGGTCACCGTTCATTTGCGCTCACAATCTGCCTTCGAAAGAAGCATATATTTTTGTAAAGGTGTTTTTTTTCTGTTGAAGTAATAGGAGAAATAAAGGCAATATCGAAATAAAAAAAAGAAATTTATTACAAAAATCGCTAAAATTTTACAATAATTTAGTTTAAGTACAGCTTATATGGAAATTATATTAAAAAAGATAGGTCACCGATGAGTTGAAAAAGATATTTCAATTTTAGAGCCAAAAAATGGCATTTTTCCACCAAAGGGAGATAATTTGGAACTTTTTCAATGATGTATACATTTTGAAAGTCATCTGGGGCCAACACGAATTGATTGTTTTGAATGATTTTTGTACCATATGATAAAGTAACAACTACAAAAGGAAATAAATAAAATTTGTAATGAAAAACAAATGTTTGATTTTTTTCTGAAATTTTTATACCCTCGAGCCTCCTTAAGTAAATAGAAATCTATGAAATTTTGACACAAGGTTTATGACCACAAAAGGAAGGTTGGGATTGATTTTGGGAGTCTTGGTTCCAACAATTTAGAAATTAGGGGCCAAAAAAGGGCCCAAATAAGCATTATTCTTGGTTTTCGCACAATAACTTTAGTATAAGTAAATAGAAATCAATGAAATTTAAACACAAGGTTTATGACCACAAAAGGAAGGTTGGGATTGATTTTGGGAGTTGAGGTCCAACAGTTTAGGAATAAGGGCCCAAAAAGGGGCCCAAATAAGCATTATTCTTGGTTTTCGCACCATAACTTTAGTATAAGTAAATAGAAATCTATGAAATTTAAACACAAGGTTTATGACCATAAAAGGAAGGTTGGGTTTGATTTTGGGAGTTTTGGTCCCAACAGTTTAGGAATAAAGGGCCCAAAGGATCCAAAATTGAACTTTGTTTGATTTCATAAAAAAATGAATAATTGGGGTTCTTTGATATGCCGAATCTAACTGTGTATGTAGATTCTTAATTTTTGGTCCCGTTTTCAAATTGGTCTACATTAATGTCCAAAGGGTCCAAAATTAAACTTAGTTTGATTTTAACAAAAAATGAATCCTTGGGGTTCTTTGATATACTGAATCTAAAAATGTACTTAGATTTTTGATTATTGGCCCAGTTTTCAAGTTGGTCCAAATCGGGGTCCAAAATTAAACTTTGTTTGATTTCAACAAAAATTGATTAATTGGGGTTCTTTGATATACCAAATCTAACTGTGTATGTAGATTCTTAATTTTTGGTCCCGTTTTCAAATTCTACATTAAAGTCCAAAGGGTCCAAAATTAAACTAAGTTTCATTTTAACAAAAATTGAATTCTTGGGCTTTTTTGATATGCTGAATCTAAACATGTACTTAGATTTTTGATTATGGGCCCAGTTTTCAAGTTGGTTCAAATCAGGATCCAAAATTATTATATTAAGTATTGTGCAATAGCAAGAAATTTTTAATTGCACAGTATTCAGCAATAGCAAGAAATCTTCAATTGCACAGTATTGTGCAATAGCAAGAAATTTTCAATTGCACAGTATTGCGCAATAGCAAGAAATCTTCAATTGCACAGTATTTTGCAATAGCAAATATTTTCAATTGCACAGTACATATTGCACAATAGCAAGAAATATCTAATTGCACAATATTGTGCAATAGCAAGAAATTTTCAATTGGAGGTATCTTTCTTTGTCCAGAATAGTAGTTGAATCAACTTAAATCATTGTTTTATACAATATACAATGTATATTCACTTTTACTACCAACTGATAAATTAAAACAATCTTTACCATTCAGTGATAACAAGCACTTTATTTTACATTTTAATATTTTATGATGTATTTAAATGATTAGTTATTGTTGCAAACTCCATTAGAAATTTGAATTGAGATCAGTTTTGGAAAAAGGGAAAGGGGGAAGTGAAATAAAAATGGGGGGGGGGGGTAAATTTTTCTAATTTCAGATTTTATAAATAAAAAGAAAATTTCTTCAAACATTTTTTTGAGAGGATTAAAATTCAACAGCATAGTGAATTGCTCAAAGGCAAAAAAAATATTTAAAGTTCATTAGACCACATTCATTCTGTGTCAGAAACCTATGCTGTGTCAACTATTTAATCACAATCCAAATTTAGAGCTAAATCCAGCTTGAATGTTGTGTCCATACTTGCCCCAACCGTTCAGGGTTCAACCTCTGCGGTCGTATAAAGCTGCGCCTTGCGGAGCATCTGGTTGTCCGTTATAATCCTATATTTGATTTCCTATGTTTTATGTTTTTAAGAAATTTGCGAAATAGAACATAAGTTTCTGTCCTTCAACTGCACACAAGACAATTAGTGGGTATGATTTGATTTGACTTTATTCAATAGTGTATATTTACTCAATAATGTTCCTTGTTTCCAGCAAGGAGATAGAGAGTGCCATATTGTTATGTTAACAGATGAAGATGTTGTAGATTGGGACGATGAGTATCCACCACAAACAGGGGAGGAGGAAGCACATAGTATGTATAATAATGATAGTTTAAGGGATATAAACAACCATGAGTATGGAAGAACAAGACACTTCAAAAATACTTACTACACAGTTACAGCACAATGACTTGAGTGTGTAGGGAAAGTAAATATCTTTGGTTAGCTTGCTCAGACTCACTTCATTGTTGCAATATTTTCTTTCCAAAAGTATTTCACAAAGCATATTGTATTTTGTTAATATATAATAATGATTCTACTTTTAGTTATACATAGTAACCACATGTCCAGATTTTTCAAGTACATTGAAAACCGGGATGTTGCAAAGCAAGTATTAAAAGAAAGAGGACTGAAGAAAATTCGCCTTGGCATTGAAGGTAATATTAGAACTTGGAAAAAATTACATGCATGTACTTGAACAAAATGGATGTGAATGACATTAATAGATTAAGTTACTGGACTTAACCTTGAGGCATTGACCTTTAACATTATTGATACCAAAATGCAAAAGGTTTAATTCATTGAATTAACTAATTGAGGGGAAATATCTGTCTATTTCTAGAGAGTTAGTTGTTTATGTAAAGAATATTTAGGGAAATAGGAACATTTTACCCAATTCCCAATGTATGCCCTTTCTGTTCACATGGAAATTAGCATCTATCATCAAATCCATTAGAATACAAAAAAAACCAACATCTTGTAGTAAGTGCATTTAATAGTTAATGAAGAACATAAAAAACTAGAAATTATATTTATCATTTGATTTAGTGATTTTCATTTGTACATGACATTCCTTCACAACTTTTTTTAGACTAAAAAGTACAATAAGATGTGGTATATTGCCAATGAGACAACAACCCACCAAAGTCAAAATGACATAGGGGATCAGTGTACAATGTTAACAATTGGCAAAACCAATACCTTATTGTCAGCTATAAAAGGCGAACAAATGACAAAATATAAACTTATTCAAACAAGCAAACCAACAGCCTGAATTATTACAAAACAACAAAAATAAACAAACATCAACCATTAAAGTAAGGTCTTGAATAACAATGTGATTTAGAGTTTGACCTTCTACAGAATTATGTATTGATTTCTAGAAGTCTTATGTTTTTTGTTTGTTTTAGAGATGAAAAGGGTGTTCTGATTTGTTAAAATATATGAAATTACATGTTTATACAAAAAAAAATGGAGAAGTGCATCTTTCAATATGAAACAAATATTAAATCTATTTTAGGTTACCCAACATACAAAGAAAAAGTACGAAAGAGGCCAGGAGGAAGACCTGAAGGTAAGAATGAAGACAAAAATATTGCTAAGTGTTACAATCTAATGGGCAGAAGGATTTCATCTACAATTTCTTTTTGTCCCCCATGCAAAATGTTTTAGTTATTTATTGCCTTTGGAAAGATAAAACATGTGCATCCTGAGGAAGATTGGAACTCTTTTCATTTATGAATTGTATAAATAGAATGGTACCTTCTACATACTTTTTTCATTCCATTATTTTGGTTTAGGGGAGGATTATGATCTGAGAAAACTAGCTCAGCTTAACTGATGTTCATATGTGCTTATCCTTAGTCTGAAAAAGAGGTTTTATCATAATTAGACATAAGAAGATGTGGTACGAGTGCCAATGAGACAACTCGCCATTCAAATCACAATTTATGAAAAATAAAACATTATAGGTCAAAGTATGGTCTTCATCAGGGAGCCTTATCCTGAGTCTAAAAAGAGGTTTTATATACTGTAGGGACACATTAAACTCATTAGAAGAAAACCCAAGAACATCATGGTATAGAATATAGAATATAAAACCATGAAAAGACCATATATGGTCTACAGAGCATTACACATAAAACAAGAATATAGAATATAAAACCATGAAAAGACCATAGTCTACCGAATATTACACATAAAACCATGAAAAGACCATAATCTACAGAACATTACACATAAAACCATGAAAAGACCATAGTCTACAGAACATTACACATAAAACCATGAAAAGACCATAGTCTACAGAACATTACACATAAAACCATGAAAAGACCACAGTCTACAGAACATTTCACATAAAACCATGAAAAGACCATAGTCTACAGAACATTACACATAAAACCATGAAAAGACCATAGTCTACAGAACATTTCACATAAAACCATGAAAAGACCATAGTTCTACAGAACATTACACATAAAACCATGAAAAGACCACAGTCTACAGAACATTACACATAAAACCATGAAAAGACCACAGTCTACAGAATATTACACATAAAACCATGAAAAGACCACAGTCTACAGAACATTACACATAAAACCATGAAAAGACCACAGTCTACAGAACATTACACATAAAACCATGAAAAGACCACAGTCTACAGAATATTACACATAAAACCATGAAAAGACCATAGTCTACAGAACATTACACATAAAACCATGAAAAGACCATAGTCTACAGAACATTACACATTAAACAAAGAATGAGCTACACAAACACCACCTATAATCTAGGTAAAACCAATGGTGGAGATATATAGATTCCACCACTGCAAAAAGTGGATTTCAATATTTTTCCTCTCAAGACGGTTAAATTTTAATATTTAAAGCATGCGACCTACTGAGCTTATTAAAATCATTTAAATTCAACTGTTGAGAGTAAAGAAATATATAATACATGAGTCGTAGTTTTGCAATCTGTTTCCCTGATCATTTTTATGTGCAATGCAACAATTTAAACAGAATTGTACAATTAAAAACACTAAAAGAGTCAAATGTTCCATGGGGTAAGCATAAAAAAACACACCTCTCCATGTCCGCTTACATAGTGGAGGAGGGGGGGGGATAAAAAAAAAACATAAAAAAATCAACTAATTGTGTAACTTATACTCCACTAAGTTTACCCTTTATTTTTTCAGTTATATATAACTATGTACAAAGGCCTTTTTTACGCATGTCTTGGGAGAAGGAGGAAGCCAGGAGTCGACATGTTGATTTCCAATGTGTCAAGAGTAAATCAATTACCAATCTGGCCTCTGCTGCTGCAGACACACCCCAGGATCAAGGCATGGTTCAACAACAACAGGATGGTACTCTCAATGTGATACCCCCTCAGCCTTCACCGTCAGAGCCTTATCCAGGAATGCAGTTACCCCCAGAAGGGGATGTGGATTGACGCTGTATTGTGCCTCCGAATCGAATTGTAATCAGTATATATTCATTCATCAAAAGATTTAAAAACATTTTCAGATGTAGTAATCAGATGTTGAATAGCTGAGTGAGTGTTAAATTTTGAGACAGCACAGAATAAGTTTAGCCATTCAAATGACTTGTGATGAGCTGTTCTGATTTATCCTGAGACAGCACAGAATACTTTTAGTCATTCTAATGCCTTGTGACAAGCTGTTCTGATTTATCTTAGTTATAAGTCATAAAAGAAGAACTGTGAAGAGAAGAAATGATTTGTATCGTAAAAATATTTATTTAAATTTTCTGTTGACACCTTAGTATTTTTATCTTGTCGGTTCAAAATAACACCTTTAAAACTTCAATTCCAGTTCCAAGTAATTTTAGTTCTTCCATGAGCATTTAAAGTCAACATTCTTCTAAAATTTATAAATATTCTGAAAAAAATAAAATGAAAAACATATTGTAAATTTTGTTATTTGTAAATTTATATACTTAAAATTAACTGCATTTTTTGTTTTCCTTGTTCTTTGGTAATGCTTGCATTTGAGAAATTTTTCTATGAGAAAACATGTTCCTGAAAAGAATTTAATTATTGAAGTTAGTTTTTTAGAGTTAGTTGATATAAAATGTATGTCGATGGGTTGATACAAGACGTATCAAAATGTTTTAAATGTGTACATACTTAGATGTCATTCAAGATTAATTTTCTTGTTTTGATACAGTTATGAATTATATACATTTTACAGAAATTTAATTGTTTTAAGTTTCTACCAAAACATTTTTAATAAATGACCACAGAGGCAGGGTTTGACACTAACATTAGAGGTGATGTAGTCCACAGGACTACCAAGAAAAAATTTTGGGTAGTCCTGGTAGTCCACCTATATCACCGTTGAGGGCCGCAACGTGGCCCGAACTAGCATGGGGGGTCTGGGGGCATGCCCCCCCCCCAAGAAAATTTTTCAAAATAAGATGCAATTTCCTGTCATCTGAGCACCTCAAAAGCACACAAATGTTCATTTTAGTTTTGAAAATATTTTGGTTTTTTTTTCAGATAAATTAAAGTTGACATTCAGTGAATAAATTTTATTACTCCTGAACTTTTACCGTCAGAAAATTTTGAAAAATGAAATGCAAAATCTGCAATCTGAGACAATTTCTAAGGCCTTGTTAGGTGGAGTTATTTGACCTTTTATTCCAGGATTATTTAGAAAAAAAGGATAAAAATAAGTCAAAGTTTTCATTAATTCTTCAAACAGTTTATAAGATTTTTCTTGTAGTGATACAATGTCTTTGTTTGTGAACTAGAGGTCAACTTCATCATCACTGTTGAAAGCAATTCAGTGGATATGTTGCTAAAACAAAATGCCTTTAATACCATTTTGAATGACATGCATATATGGGTTTTTTTAATGAGAAAGCCACCAAAAAATATTGTTGGCTTTTTTTTCAAACTACCTCTTCCTGTTTCTTTTTTTGGGGGTAATAATTTTTTTATCCAAATTTGGGAAGTATTTTTTTTTTTAACTCTGACACCTACGTTTTTATTGTTGACCTTTGCTGTCTATTCTGCAGTTTCTTCACATTTTGGTTATCAGACATTTTCATTTTACATTGAATATCCCATGTGTTATAAACACTGTGAAGATTCTGATCAGAAATCTGGATCTCAAAAGTGCTTTCATAATAACAATACCGGACTACTGTTAGTGTCGAACCCTGCTGAGAGTATTACTTGAACAAACTTTCTCCCTCACTTAAACAAATCAATTTGATGTTTACAAAACAATAAATTTCATAAAGGGAAATAAATCTGAAGCCAATCAGAACATCTTTTACAAATCATTCATCTTTTCAATTTCTTGTATTACTAGTTCTTGCATTTGAAAAGAAGACTATAAGTATTTAATTATACATGATAAGATTTTTGAAAAAAAATGTTGACTTATAGATGTATATTTGCACAGAAGAATTGGACCAACAGATCAAGCCTTGCAGTCATATAAGTTTCAAGTAGGATTATCATTGCCTAGACTCAGAATTCAACCAATCAAAAGTACTGAGTTAAGTTTTATGATCAAAAGGCCAGTCCTAATCACCATGATATGTCTTAATGATATTCAAAATGTTTCATAAATCTTTCATCATGAAATTGTACACAAGTTTTTGTTATTGTTCATTTTCACACTGCCAAATTAGCATTTTAAAAAATCAGCATAATTTTATGAACATGTCAAAAATTAGACCAAAATTTGTTATAAGATACAACTATATTCTTGGTTTCTGTTGCCATAGCTTGATACTGATCTGACTTTGAAATTTTATTATACTTTGATATTAAGATACTCCAGTTATTCATAAGTATGTCTGTTTTTATAGTATAAAATAGGTTTCAGTATTGAATGAATTTGAAATGAACAAACAAAAGAAGGTTGTTGACGATATATTTATTTATTTAAATACATATAATCAAAATATAAAAACAATCATATGTAATGTAAAATGCTTCAGATAGATAGAATTCATGTGTACACAGTCATCATTTTTCATTGATAACTTATTTTGATTGTATAGCTATGCCAAGTGTTTTCAATTTAAGCCTTTAATTTTTTAGTGCCTTTTTGTTGTTACTTCAAAGTTCAGTTTGGGTTATATCAAGCACTTTGCAAAACAATTTTTTTTTTAGTGAATCAAAATTGCTCTAACATGAAACAGCTTAATTCAGGAGATCAAAATTCTTCATAAAATTTAAACTGATTTAAGAAGTATCAATAAGATATGATTAATATAGGCATTTTCAGTGTGGGCTCTGCCTAACAAAGCATTTTGATGGGGCCATCTGTTCTGTATTGTTTATTTTAAAGAAATAATTATTCTTTGTTATGACAACTGCAAATGTTGTGACTTACCAATGTCCATAATGCAGGGTGTATTGTAACAACATTTAAAGTACAAAAGTTATTTAAAGCTGTTGCAATTTTTTGTACATTTAAAAAAAAAATAACTTTCAATTTAATATTTTTTGATGGACACATGGGACTGTGTAATATATTCCTGAACATGTTTTAATTCTAAGCTTATTAAAAAGCCATTAGTCGTAAATATATTTTCTTATTTTTACTGTATTATGATTTCAAATAGATCTGACATTCAGATTTTGATCTCATGATATAGTGAAAACACCTGTACCAAATCCACATTTCCTAGAACAGATGAAGTTCAAAATTTACCAAAAGCTATTTAAATAGATTGTATCTTGATAGAATCAACATTGCTGAATTAAAAGTTTGATTTAATTGACCTTAAGATTATATTAGATCTGTTTGTCCTGAACATGCATGAAATATTTGCCACTGGGCGTTAAGCTACCAACAATCAATCAATCATTAGATCTGTTGACAGAATTTGAAGTGAACACTTTGCAAGAAAACATGAGTAGGTGGAGATATTTTTCAGTAGCTATGCATAATACACTTGTGGTGTTAAATACAGTTATTAGACCAACCTTATTTTTTGTGCATTTCAGTACAATGTACAAACACAAATGGTTAATGTTGATTGTTTTGAATAATATGTGGTAAAGCAAAAGATAAATGTCCACCTGTTTGTTAAAAAGGGGAGGTAACTAGAATAAATGTCATAATGATTAATTACCATTTTTTTTATGTACAATATGATGTTTTTGTTTTATTGTTTTGATGTATAGTATGCCTGGATAGCATATTTAATGACTAGCAAGAGTTAATCTTTTGTGTTTTTATTCTATTGAAATATTTTGTTCAAATAAAATCTATATGCTAAATAATATTCAGTTTGTATTTTTTTGATTGCATAGGAAATCATATTAATGATCAAGTTTGAGAAGTTAAAGTTACACACCATTTGCGCAATACCACTAAGCACAATTATGATTCATTAATGTTATATTATTAACACTCTGAAGTTAGAAACATCAATACAAAACTAGCACAGGGTATATACAAAAAGGATGTGCCTTTTTTACCCTCTTTGCTGTGGTATTTGCCAACAAATACTCTATCCCACTGGACGCTTGTAACGTCACGATCATTAATGTGTTTTTGTTCGTTAATATTCTGTGTAATTAAACAGATATAGCATGTTTTTGAGGGGTATTTGCGAAAAATACCAGTCTTGAGAATGAATTTCCCTCTCTTTACGGCTCGCGAAATTTCACATTCTCTCGACTGGTATTTTAAGCAAATACTCCTCCTTAACATGATATATCTGTTCAAAAGCAGACACATCAAACATTTTTGTTTTCATTTCCAATACTCTGTACATGGTAGTTTTTGGCATACATGTGACAAAACTGGCAGAATGCGATGTAATGTTTTCACACTTAAATCAGAATCTTAGTTTCTGCTAGGAACAGTTTGTATGGAAATATTTATAAAAGGAACAAATCTATTTAACTTTGGTCATCTTACCTTGATTTTATTTTAAGTTTGGTCTTATTTGTGTAACCATAAGTATATTTTATGAATAGAATCATTGAAAAATGAACAATCTGCTTGTCAGTTGTCAATTGACCTTATAAATGGTTCAGTGATTAGTTTTTGTGTGGAGGTTAGTTTATTTTGCTACTTTGAGTAATGGGGAACTATATTAACAGTAAACAGATTTACTGTATGTCATAAATTTCTGTGTATCAGGTGTCGCCTTACCTTGAACTCTGTGATTTATGTCCAATTTACTGCTATGATCAGTTCTTCAGTTACTTGAAGATGAAGTTAAGATATATCTAGTATAAAAGTATAGCATTCCTGTCTGTCAAATAGGCTCAACTGACTCAATCTACGTTTTTATGGTTCATTCATCAATGATTTTTTATACCCCCGCTTTTAAAAAAGGGGGGGTATACTGTTTTACCTCTGTCTGTCAGTCCGTCCGTCAGTCCGTCCGTCCGTCCGTCCATCAGTCCGTCCGTCAGTCAGTCCGTCCCATGAAACTTTCGTCACATTTTTCTCAGGAACTACACATCCACCCTTTCTGTAATTTGGTATCAACATTTATATATGTCAGCCATACCGTGTGATGCGTTTTCAGATTCATCACTTGACAACTTCCTGTTTACCGAACACTTGTCTGATTTTACACATGATAGCCAAGTTGAAAATTTTCGTCACATTTTTCTCAGGAACTACAATACAAGGATTTCTGAAATTTGGTTTCAGGATTTATATAAGTCAGCTATACCGTGTGATGCGTTTTCAGATTCATCACTCTACAACTTCCTGTTTACCGAACACTTGTATGATTTTACACATGATAGCCAAGTTGAAAATTTTCGTCACATTTTTCTCAGGAACTACAATACAAGGATTTCTGAAATTTGGTTTCAGGATTTATATAAGTCAGCTATACCGTGTGATGCGTTTTCAGATTCATCACTCGACAACTTCCTGTTTACCGAACACTTGTATGATTTTACACATGATAACCAAGTTAAAAATTTTCGTCACATTTTTCTCAGGAACTACAATACAAGGATTTCTGAAATTTGGTTTCAGGATTTTTATAAGTCAGCTATACCGTGTGATGCGTTTTCAGATTCATCACTCGACAACTTCCTGTTTACCGAACACTTGCATATTTTTACACTATTAATATTATCCACTTGCGGCGGGGGTATCATCAGTGAGCAGTAGCTCGCAGTTTCACTTGTTTTTTATAATTTTAACAAGAATTTATCTGAATATTCTTCTCTTCACACAAGAATTGATTTCAACAAATATTGATGTCTGCAGAAGTTCATGTTTATTCATTGGCATGAATTAAAATGTTTTAAGTATTAAAGTTTAAACTGGAGGCAAAAGACTTCAGGATCAAGGCAGTGTTAAGAAACCTGTAATTCAGTGGTTGTCTTTGGTCAATGTCTGCCATATTTGTTTTTCATGTATTGTTTTGTCATAAATCAGTTCTGTTGTTTGAATTGTTCACATTTTGTTATGTTGGGCATTTTATTGTTGTCTATATGGTAATAATTAATTTTGGATGTTACATGTCTTCTGATTGGCTGACGTTATTTTGTTATCAGCCCATAAACATAATTTAGTCATGTGACTGTGACGTCATCAACATTTATTCATGGTTTTCTAAGGTTTAAATGGAATTGAGAATTAAATTATAAGAAATGACTTTAATATTTTTTCTGTCTATTCAAATAACATAAAAAATGTGGTGCACACTGTTAAAAAACTCGCTACGCGCGTTATTCAGTGTGCATCAAATTTTTTAAGTTATTTTTTCATAGACAGAAAAAATATTACAGTCATTCCTTAAAGGGTTTTACTCATTGCTGAAGGTGGTACAGTGATCTATTATTGCTGACATCCACACTATTTGGACATTGGTTTATAGTTATCTGATTGATACACATACTACATTTATTAAGGCTGTTACAATGTACATTAATGCATCTGCTTTATGGTGAATTAACACTTTGTGCAGCAACATTCATGACTTTAACACCATATATTATAGGTAAGTATTCTTATCAAATACATAATGCAATATATTAGTCATACATATCTAGAAAAAAAGAATAATATACCGATCTTCTATTGTTCTATAAACAGCTAAACTGATTCAATCTAGAAATGAGAGAATTATATTGTATTCTTCATTTGTTCTATAGGTAGCAAAACTGATTCAATTGAACCTTGCTTTATAACTTCCCAGACTCTATATAACATTCGGAATTGGTTTACCAGTAGTAACATTCTCAGAGGTTGACTAGACTTGGTTTGTCATATACATGTATGCAGATATTAAACTGATGTTTTAATGAACTACTGTTTAAGAAAAAATCATGGTTTGCAGGTCTTCTTCTCTTGAATGCATTTTTACTGGATTTCCTAAGAAAAATATTGGTTATTAATTTGATGATGTATGACAGATTGGTTGCTCGTAATCTCCCAAAAGTACAATAACTTGAAAATGCTTTGACAAACCCTTTTCAAATATAGATATGTTGTTTCCTTCCTGTGATAAAATGAAGGTCAAGTTTGATTTTCACGATTTAGCTTTAGCATTGTTGAGTTGTAGACCTTTAAGTTGCAAAAAGTGATCCCGTTTTGGGGTCCAGATTTGCAAATATTATTTTCATGCAGAAAAATATTGTTTTCTGTCAATCTGACAGTCTCTTCTTAACTGTGTTGTGACAAAGTTAAACTTTGTTTAAAGTATAACGAATGAAGTGTGACTGAATGGGCAACTAGAAATCTTGAATTTCAGTTTGAAGAAAAAAATTTGAACCATATGAAACAAATGTGATATGGCTCCACATATCAGGGAGTCACTCCGTATTTGGGTCATAAGGTCCCTTCAAGGTCAGCAACTAGAGAAAGCAAAGTTTATGGTTTCCAGATAGTATCTTTTGTAATGTACATCCAACTTTTACTGGAATGTGTTTTGTAATGACCTAAATGATGGATAAGTAACCCATAGATGTTGGTGTCAATAAGTCAAAGGTTGGGGTAACAACAGCCTCTTATTAACTCAAATATAAACATCCGTTTGTTCGTCCTTCTGTCCATCTGTGCTTCCGCCCGTTCATCCCACTTCAGGTTAAAGTTTTTGGTCAAGGTAGTTTTTGATGAAGTTGAAGTCCAATCAACTTGAAACTCAGTTCAAATGTGCCATACGATATGATCTTTCTAATTTTAATGCCAAATTAGTGTTTTGACTCCAATTTCATGGTTCACTGAACATTGAAAATGATAGTACAAGTTTCAGGTTAAAGTTTTTTTTTCAAGGTAGTTTTTGATGAAGTTAAAGTCACATCTACTTGAAACTTAGTACACATGTTCCCTATGATATGATCTTTCTAATTTTAATTCCAAATTCAAATTTTGACCCCAATTTTACAGTCCACTGAACATAGAAAATTATAGTGCGAGTGGGGCATCCGTGTACTATGGACACATTCTTGTCTATTCTCATATTGTGTCTATACTGCAATCTCTTTGAAGGTTATATTATCTCATGGGAGTTATTTCCCTTAATGGACAATTTTTCACTATTAAAAAGTTTGAGTTTTGCATGTAATCTTCAAAACTAAAAATAGCAATCAATAAAGGTTAAGGAGTAATGGTCAGTAATATGTTTGAAATAAGCTTATCTTTGAGTTGCAATTGCATGTTTGTACTCTTAAGTTGTACAATAACTATATCAAGAAGTCAATAACCATTTGTCTTTGAATAATCTAAAAGAAAGTATAAGCCAAATAATCGTCACCTAAATTATTTTAACATGTTTTCTTGTTTAACAATGGTTTTATGAAAAGTTAAAGTAATTAATTAGACGTCCTTTTGGATTTGTTGGCACAGTAAAGTGCGAACTCACAACGAAATTCTCTTAAAGTATAGTTTTTTATTCTAGATATAGCCATGCCATTTGGAAGCAAACAATGGAAGTTAATTACACACTAATCAGATTACAATTGAAAAATGAGAAACTGTTAGAGACGAGAATGTTGTTTGAATTTCCCTTGTGATCTGTGATACCATCAGTGGCTAAAGGCTTCTTCTTTTATCAATTTCTATGAAAAATGTTATTAGGATTGATATGTGTTAAAATATGTTTTTCTTTATTAAAACAGATCTTAATTAAAGCTCATCTGACTTATAAAGGTCAAGATTGAGCTCATATTCACATCACATGGCGTCTGCTATCTATTGTTGGCTGTCTTTGTCTTTTATTTTCTTCACATTTGCATTATCTATGAAATAAGAGACTAAATTTGAATCTATCTTTGCAGGATTATTGTGATCATTGTTTGAAAAATCCTTCATATTATATCTCATATCCTTTTGATGTAGGCTAAATTTAAGTGGCAAGAAATATTGAATTCTGATTTGGAAAGTGCATGCAACTACAGTAACATTTTTACAAAACTTTATAAAACTTTTAACTCTCACTTTGATAAATTTTCAGATTGTGCACTGATCAGTTAGCATACATGACTGCAATGATGTAACATAGGATCAACAACTCATAAAACTATTAAGATTGAGAAAGAGGAAACCCTTCCAAAATTTGTGAGAAACTTAGTGCTCCAAAAGCAGATTCAGTGGCAAGTTTTAGGAAAACCTTGACCTTAATAAATACTTTGCTATCTGTAACACCTCAGTTTATGTGTTATCTTAATGGAAAGGCATGTAGAATCTGCTATGTTATATCTGTCAATTAACGATTTAAGAAAATTAATGTTTTCATTACAGATTTGTAGTAATTAGTTTTTGACATGATGTAAATGTTGTATAATTATTGTTGACAATTTCAAATGGTTTCCTTTTACTCTAACCACTTAATAGCCGATTGAATGCAATGTATTGATAAAAATTGGTAGAAAATTAAATCAAACAAGAAATAATAATCACAATAGCCTTGTAAGAAATGTATTTTTGCCTTAATGTTCAATTATTTTTCTGAAAAAATATTATTTTATGTGATTTTAACTGATAACTCAGAAATTAAGTTAATCCAGAGTTCAGCTTTCATCTGTTACGTAATATATAATTTTCTTTTTTTCAGATACTTTCAAGAAACAGATTTTGGCATGGAGAAAAAGGATTGTACCATGTAAATAGATATCTCTTAAGGTTATTATAAGTTGATTGATTACATGATTGAATGATTATGTTTAGCTCCACTGTCAACATGGTTGACTATATCCTGGGGGCCAACTTTTATCGATGGAGTAATCTTGAAGGAAAACACAACCATCAACAGGAAAACTGCCATTTTAGTCATTATGTAAGAAGTTGAATTCACTTCTCATGTGAAGGCTACAACTCACTATCAATTGGCAGACTGACAGGCTAGTGATCACTATAGATGAATCCCTTAGACCACTCAGCATTTAGGCCCATAGTAATTTTAAGTACTAAGGGATATCATATGACAAAAAAGGGGTGCTAGGTAAACTTCTATAACACAGTGAAACAAAAAAATTATATGTAATGAATTTGTATTCTTGAAGGTATTTATACCCTTCATTATCTATTAGTAGGTATAAGATAGCAGTAAGCCAGTAAACTGTCAGATTTAAAGTAGTCTTTCTTAGCAGTGATTTATTAATTCACTTGTGTATTATATTATGTTTGCATTTTAACCTGTTAGGGTTTCATTTTTTGTAATCAAGTTTATCAATGTTTGCTTTATGGCCAGTGGCAAATACGTCATGCTTGTTCGTGATAAAATTATCAATGAACTGAAATAGCTGTTGGCTGGTCAAAATCCTGAACTGTAAGCATTATAATGGTCTATGTAAGATATTTAGTTTGTAGCATAAGCCAATAACTGGTCTAATTATCCATTAAATGAGGATAGAATTTATTTGATATAATGACTTTATAGTATACTAACAGAAGGTTAAAGGTTTTAAATTCTTATGTGCAAAATTGTTACTTTATTATTGAATAAATAACACACAATGATGAAAGAAATGGGTGTACATGGATTGTTATAAAAAGATGAAAGGTACACTGAATGATGGAAAATGTCTTCAGTTCTCAATGAATTTTTAAAAGTACAGTAGGAAAATATTTCAGTGTTCTTGTTGTATGCACCTTTAAATATATGGCTGAACATTAATTTAATGTACTTTGCAAAATTAGTTTCTATAATTGCTGCATAATAAGCCCATCATGATACATATGAACATTAAAACAAGGAGATTTGGTATGAACAATAAGCAACTATCTATAGACCAATGTGAAGTTTATTCTTGTTTGTCAATTCAGTTCTAAGATTAACAAAAGAAACCACTTGGAAATACCCTTAACATCTAATGAACCTAACTTTCAACGTTCCATGACAAAAAACGTGAAATCTAAATCTAAAGAGGCCCTTTATTACGACTCTAAGGATAACAGTATACTACATTTTCTTATTATAGAGAAAAGATTGCTATATCCTCGAATTATAAATGTTATAACAAGTCAAAAAATAAATAGCTTAGAGAATTCAAAGTATCGGTGTGTTTCTCCTTCTATATGTCACAATCATATAAGTAATCTTCTAGTACATTACAGTCATATAGCTGCAGGGTTCAGCAATAGGAAGAAAGTACATTTTAAATCAGCAATGAAGAAATTATTTCCATTCTTATTGCGTTGATAATATGAAGATTTAATGCAAGTCATTGACCTTATTATCCCATCTTGGGATCTGAATGATGTAATAGGTGTATTCAAATATGTACTTAAAATTGTAATTAAATTTCCTTTTCAAAACTTTTCAGTTACATTGACATCTTTAAACCAATTAGATAGAATTTGTTATATCAATTTGCCTATTGCCATTAATATTAAAGACAACCTATGCTTTTCTCCTTGTGTTGTAATTCTGTTATATTATTCTGAAATGTAATTTTGTTTAAGAGTTGATTTGGAAAATATTTTGCAAAATACATTTTTTCTAGAAGCTTGATATAAACTTAAACCAATAAATTTTGTAACTATTATATCCACCCACGTTAAAATGACAATAAGGATCAGTTACCAATTTAAGTTTTTTTTACTATTAACTTGAAAACTTTAATAGATAGATAGAAACAATAACAGCAGAAATGATATGCAGTAGAAAATTTATTAAAAAAGCTAAAAGGCTAAACCAATTTAATCAACTCTTTATTTGAGTTATTGCCCTTAAACAAATGACAATTTTTGTTGAATTTTATAACTTTCCAATTTTTTTAAAAACTGTAATACAGCAAAAATTATCAGCAATATTTGATCTTATCAAATGTCAAAGGAGTGCAACCATTATAAATATTTTCATAGGAGTTATTGCCCTTTTAAAAATGACATTTTTGTTAAGTTTTTAACTTTCCCATTAAAAAATGTAATAGATAGACAGAAAATTGTCCACAGCAAAAATTATCAGCAATATTAGATCTAATCAAATGTCTCAGGAGTGCAACCATTTAAAACATTTCTATATGAGTTATTACCCTTAAATGACATTTTTGTTGAATTTTATAACTTTCCTATTTTCTTGTAAACTTTAATAGCTAAAATGAAACAGTTTAGGCTAGTTTAAACAGCAAAATAATATCAGTATTACAAGATGTACAAAAATGTCATATGCTTGAAACCATTATAGATTAATAATAGGAGTTATCATGTCATTATATGACCATTTTGACAAATTTAAGTGTTTTTGTTTCAAAAAGAATTTACTATTTGACAAAATTACTGTGTCAGTTTTATATTGTTTGATGTACATTTTTGTAGATCTAGGTGCAAGGATCTATCTCTATATACAACTACAATACAGGTTTCTACTTTCTATGAGTTTTTGTTAGAACTATATCCGTTCTATCTCCACACTTCCCATTGAATGATGACATAGCTTCTTCAGTTTCTAAGGGGCCTTGGTGGCCCGAGTTGTCTAAGTAGTTACTACTGTAATCACTAGCCAGTCAACACTAAGGTTGTGAGTTCGAACCCCAATCGTGCAGGTGCACTCGACTCCAATCTTAAATTTGACCAGGATTGTCAGTTTTCCTATCGAAGGTCAGTGTTTTTCTCCCAGCATTCCTGCTTCCTCCACCAATAAAACTGACCGCCATGAAATAGCCTAAATGCGGTGCTTAAAAGTGGCATTAAAACACCAAAAATCTCTCAATCAATCTTCAACTTGCTGGACACTGGAAGTTCCGAGAACAATATTGATATTGTATTCTCCCTCCAATATCCTCAGATACTGTAACTTGACTGTTAAGTGTTCTCCCCCTATTGTAGTTATTTAAAATTCTATACCAATTGCAATTTTTTTTTATTCCAAACTATTACTGTAAACTGGTCAGAAATTTTAACATACTGCATTAGAAAGCCAGTCAAGTCATCAATGTGCAAGATGATAAAAAAAAATCATACGATCCTATAAGATTTATTATTCACTTTAAAAGTGTTTTAAAAATAATGTTAAAAATGTCTATACATCCTGTTGTCATATGTAAAGAGCCATATCAAAAGTGATAAGTAGTAAATCTTGAATTATTTAAAAATGTCCAAACTTAGCTTAAATACAATTTTGTGTTTAAAAAGTTCTCTACATTCATATGAATCAAATATTAGTTTGAATTAAAACAAATTCATTAAAATATGTGAAGTAACAAAATGTTTATAAAAATTAATACATTTATTTCAGAAATTGGTATTGGATGTTTGCCTCCTGGTATACTATGACTGAAATCAGGGACCTTCTTAAGGCAAGGAAGAGGATTAAGCTTTCTAAGTATGTAAAAACTACAGGATATTTAAAGCATATACTATTCAAATCTATGAGCTAAAAAATTAGAATAGAAATTGGAAATGTGTCACAGAGACAACAACCCAACCAAAGAGCTGAAAACAGCACCAATGAGTCTTCTTCACAGCGAGTTAACCAACACTCAAAGGCAGACTTCAGCTGGCCATAAACCAAATGTGAGTCTGTCTGTTATATATATATGTTTTTCATTCAATTATCTTGCTTTTGATTTAATGGATTTGTTTCTGGTAATTTTTTAGGTTATCTTTCAGCATAGGTCTTTGCTTTGCGGTGAAAATCCTGTTTGTTCATTTACTAGTATTTTGGTCTACAGTGCATGGTTGTTCCACTGGCACATATAATGGATAGTAGTTTGAAAATATAAACAAAAAGTTTTTGCAGAAAAGATATCTCAAAATTCACAGGAATTAGGTTTGTAATAAGAAGTTAACGAGTGTTTGATTGATTAATTGTTGCTCTAAGTATTTTAATGAACACCTTCAATTATGGTTGAGTTTATTTAGATGCATACCTGCCAACTGTCACTATTTGCGGGGGATTTCCCCCATGGAGGCTCCCAAGTGGAAATTTTGTAAGAGCAATTTTGTCCACTATTTTAAAGAAAACAATTAATTAACAATGGCTATGAGCTTGTTAAAGCATGAAGAAACCAAAAAAACACATTAAAATATATTTGAAGGCCCCCTTGAAGGTTTTGTAGGACTATAAGAATCATCTTTCATGTAAAACCCCCATGGGCATTTTGAAAAGTTGGCAGGTATGAGATGCTTAAGAGTTGTCTCCCTGGCACCAAGTCAGTTATATTTGATAAAAACAAATTAATATATGTCATATATGATTAATAGTATTGATGCTAAAGTTGAAGTTTTATATACTTTTATGCAAGGTTTAAGCATAACGATTTTGGTTTTCTGCAGGCTGAAAGAAAAAAGTTCAAATTAATTGGTTTGTACTTGGTTTTGTTGTCATTGATTTTCTTGGGGCTTTATTTGTCTGATTGGACATTTTCTTATTCATCCAATCAAGGAAATGTCTAAGGGGACACTTGTCTTTTGTCAAAAGGTGGACTTACGTTAAATAAAAAGAGTAATTTATGTCACTATTTTTCTGTTCTCCCATCACAATATGTAAAACAAGACTCGTAAAATATCAAAAAGTAATGGTGTTCTTCCTCCCATATTTAAACAAGGACATTTAGAAAGATCAGAATGATTAATACGGACATGTTAAATGAATTTACAGATACATCGATACACTATAAAAAAAGATAAATGGGGATTGGTTTGCTATGTAACCTTTTCTACTTTATATTATTGTAGAATAATGCTTTCAAGTTGTGTCTGTAAAGGAAATGAATTGTAGGGGTTGGTTCTGTTGTGACAATGATCATACATTTATTGTCACACGTAATGAGGTAAATTTAATGTTTCTTAAAGGCCATTATAAGTTGGTCCTCGAACGCAGTTTACACACTACTTATACAACAATAAAATAAAGACCTTTTTACTTTTATACATAGAAAGTACAAAAGGTTAAACAGTAAAATATGTAAATTGTCTGCTGATAATTTTATAACTTAGTTACAGAATTTGGTAGTTTATGCAATACTTTTCATGGTATTTATTTTCTTTCAAGGTTTGTGAATCTCACCAGGCATTCATAATTTCAGCACCAATAAAAACTGACTGCTACGAACTAGCACAATAGTGGTGAAACACTAATCAATCAATCAATCAATCATTATAATATATATTTTTTATAATTTTTTTTACAGTGTCCCGTGTTGTAGTGTCACTGTGTGGATAGCTGTTTTATTGCCATTTGTACCAGATATCCATTGAACAAGTCTTATGCAAGATATGTTAAGAAAGCTGAGATGCTACCATTTATCAGGTAAATATTGTGTGTCTTATTTTAACTATGTTTGAGGATGACATTTTACTTGGAAATTAGCCCTACCATTAACATTTCACAATCAATTTAAATGCACTTTACTTGGCTGTGAAACATGTAAAATGAAAACATTGATAATATAACTGCCTTTTCTACTGTGTACACCCAGAACAAAACCTCCAATGGAAATAATCATATATGCATGTACTGTTCAAGGCTCTCCTTTATAGCCAATTAATGTTTCAAACTTAGTCACAGTGCTGACATCAATAAAATTGTCCTCAATATCTAGAATTCTTTAAAAAGTTTAATACCTAAATATTAAAAAAAATATATAGATACAAATAATAAATAATTGTACATTCATTATTTAATATGAAAAAAAAAATGTATAGGTACAAAAAAATTGTACATTAATTATTTTATATTAATATAACTTTCAATGTATAAATTTATCAAAGGAAAGTATCAATGATCAAGATCACGTAGATATTTTATTCTCGTAAACACTTCATATTATTATGATATAAATATAAAAGCTAGTAATATCCTGACAGAAATTGATATTTTCTCAAGTTTGTAGATGATTTAGTTTCCAACTAATACAGTTGTATGTATATATATGGATGAGTGACTTATCTAATATCCTATCTCCTGTATTGTAATATACAAAAGATTAATCACTTCTTCTCTAGATACATTTCTTTGACCTATCATATTGGATTCTGGTCATCATAAAATCTTATATGATACATCTACGTAATTGTATATTCTGTAACAAGGTTTTACTTATTTAGGATAATACTATTGGAAGCTTCAATTTGAAATCGGCCAGTTAAAGGGGAAAGGATGTTTGACCGAGAAAAAAGAGAATAAACTTAGATATGTACCATAGGAGAAATGTCAATTTTAAAGGTCCAATGTTATAAGTAACAACAGTTTGAGTGTCTTTTTTTTTGGTGTTTAATGTGTATTAAAATCATATCGTAATTGATGTACATTGTATTTTAATCTCTTATCATGCATTCACAAGATTTCTACAAATTTTGTAATATGTGTGCTGTAGGCATTTTAACACAAAATTTACTTAATGTGTTCAATTAGATACATTGTACAAAACTGTGAAACATGATACCCACAGCAAAGAGGCTCACAGAACCTTCTTACATAACATAAAAGATTATACAATTCTTTAAATTAAGTTTAATAGTCTGCTTAATGATAAATCTGAATCAAATGAATAGTTGACTCAAGTTCAAAGCCTATGTCTGATTAGTTGGACCAAACAAGATAAATAGTGGGAGAATTAAGTTTTTAAAACTCACTCTACTAACTTTTTTGTTCCAAATCAGGTAAATATTTTACAAATTTTTCTCCTTTAAATAATTGTTCGTGAAAGCAGATCTTTGAATGTCTTTTCTCTTAAATGTACTCTGAACTTGTCTTACTTTGGGTTGAAATGGAGCTTGGAGGAAAGAAACTGTTATATTGTTGCTGATTGTAATGAGTGGCTATTCATCCAGTGCAAATTAGATGCATAGTCAGGAGGAAAACATGTTAAAATGATATGAATATGATTTTTTTTCAAAATAGTACATTGACCTTATGATTTTTTTCTTTCAGTGTTGGGTTACTGTGTCATTGACATTTACTCCACATTTAATCTTTTATTTATACCTAACTGCCTTATTTGTATCCTTCAATTTAACTCCCATTAACAATCAAGATATTATTCTTTGAACTATAGCAGGAGCTTAATATGTCACAGGATAACATTATAAGAAACTGATAGTATATTGACATTTCAAAAGAAATGAAGCTACTTACATAAAAAAGAACTAGGTCATAATGCTATTTCCAGAAAAACTTCTATTTTTTTCTTTTAGAATGTTAGATTTCTATTTAGTTTTTATAATGAATTCACAGCATGAGAAAACACCTTGATAGCTTACAGTAATATCTACATATTGTCAAATGAAGCAAATAATTGTCAAACTTCCAAAAACATCGTCATTTTAAACATTTTTTTCTTGTTGTTTATAAGTGTAACAGTACTGACAGGTACTAAAATAATGGTGTGTTTTATCATTGAGGTATTATCTAAAGATATTTTCATTTATTTAAAAATATTTGCATGGTCTTACTAATTCAAACAGAAGTTTTGCTGTACATTCATGGTAGGATCTCACCTCTTACACAATAGAAAATGGGTTCCATCCATGACCTAGTAAAACCAGTGTTGGACTACTGGGTATTTATAATTTGCTATTGAAGACAACAGCTAATAATTTTTAAAAGCTTTATGATTTCTTGTAGAGGTCCACACATATGATCTCTCAAAAGCCTTATGAGATATTGAGGTCCACAGCTATGATCTCTCAAAAGCCTTATGAGATATTGAGGTCCACAGCTATGATCTCTCAAAAGCCTTATGAGATATTGAGGTCCACAGCTATGATCTCTCAAAAGCCTTATGAGCTATTGAGGTCCACACATATGATCTCTCAAAAGCCTTATGAGATATTGAGGTCCACACATATGATCTCTCAAAAGCCTTATGAGATATTGAGGTCCACAGCTATGATCTCTCAAAATACTTATGAGATATTGAGGTCCACAGCTATGATCTCTCAAAAGCCTTATGAGATATTGAGGTCCACACATATGATCTCTCAAAAGCCTTATGAGATATTGAGGTCCACAGCTATGATCTCTTCAAAGCCTTATGAGATATTGAGGTCCACACATATGATCTCTCAAAAGCCTTATGAGATATTGAGGTCCACAGCTATGATCTCTCAAAAGCCTTATGAGATTTTGAGGTCCACACATATGATCTCTCAGAAGCCTTATGAGATATTGAGGTCCACAGCTATGATCTCTCAAAAGCCTTATGAGATATTGAGGTCCACACATGATCTCTCAAAAGCCTTATGAGATAGTGAGGTCCACAGCTATGATCTCTCAAAAGCCTAATGAGATATTGAGGTCCACAGCTATGATCTATCAGAAGCTAAATGAGGTATGGGTTCCACAGATTTGATCTCTCAAAAGCTTTATGGTGTATTTAGGTCCACAACTATGATCTCTCAAAAACTTCATGATGTTTTGAGGTCCAAAACTGTTATCTCAAAAGCGTTATTAGGTACTGAGGTCCAGAGCTATAATCTCTCAAAAGCTTTTTGAGGTATTGAGGTCCATAGCTTTGATTTTTTAAAAGTTTTTTTTTATGTATTGAGGTCCATAGCTATGATCTCTCAAAAGCTTTATAAGGTATTGAGGTCCACTGCTTTGATCTCTCAAAAGTCTTATGAGGTATTGAGTCCCACAGCTATATGCTCTCTTGAAAGCTTTATGAGGTACTGAGGTCCACAGCTATGCTCTTTTGAAAGCTTTATGAGGTTTTGAGGTCCACTGCTTTGATCTCTCAAAAGTCTTATGAGGTATTGAGGTCCACAGCTATGCTTTCTTGAAAGCTTTATAAGGTATTGAGGTCCACTGCTTTGATCTCTCTAAAGTCTTATGAGGTATTGAGGTCCACAGCTATGCTCTCTTGAAAGCTTTATGGGGTATTGAGGTCCACAGCTTTGATCTCTCTAAATCTTTATGAGGTATTGAGGTCCACAGCTTTGATCTCTCTAAATCTTTATGAGGTATTGAGGTCCACAGCTTTGATCTCATTGATTTATTATTGATGGTAGTATAGTACTAGTATTAGTCTACCACAGTAAAGTATACGACAATTTTTATCAAAGATAACTGGTTACATGCTTAAAAAGTTGCATTGTTTTAGTGTTATATAATATAAAACATTTTTTAGCTCACCTGGCCCAAAGGGCCAAGTGAGCTTTTCCCATCACTTGGTGTCCGGCGTCCGGCGTCCGGCGTCGGCGTCCGGCGTCGTCGTCCGGCGTCGTTAACTTTTACAAAAATCTCCTCCTCTGAAACTACTGGGTCAAATTTAACCAAACTTGGCCACAATTATCATTGGGGTATCTAGTTTAAAAAATATGTGGCTAAAAATAGAACATAGGGGTAAAATGCAGTTTTTGGCTTATAACTCAAAAACCAAAGCATTTAGAGCAAATCTGACATGGGGTAAAATTGTTTATCAGGTCAAAATCAATCTGCCCTGAAATTTTCAGATGGATCGAACAACCAATTGTTAGGTTGCTGCCCCTGAATTGGTAATTTTAAGGAAATTTTGCCGTTTTTGTTATTATCTTGAATATTATTATAGATAGAGATAAACTGTAAACAGCAATAATGTGCAGCAAAGTAAGACCTAAAAATAAGTCAAACATGACTAAAATGGTCAATTGACCCCCTAAGGAGTTATTGCCCTATAGATAGAGATAAACTGTAAACAGCAATAATGTACAGCAAAGTAAGACCTAAAAATAAGTCAACATGACTAAAATGGTCAATTGACCCCCTAAGGAGTTATTACCCTTTATAGTAAATTTTTAACAATTTCCATAAAATTTGTAAATTTTTACTAACATTTTCCACTGAAACTACTGGGCCAAGTTCATTATAGATAGAGATAATTGTAAGCAGCAAGACTGTTTAGTAAAGTAAGATGTACAAACACATCACCATCACCAAAACACAATTTTGTCATGAATCCATCTGCTTCCTTTGTTTAATATTCAAATAGACCAAGGTGAGCGACACAGGCTCTTTAGAGCCTCTAGTTTAATTTGCATTTCATGTTTCTGCAGATTGTTTGAAATTAACATTTCCTGAAATTGTTTAAATAAATCTTTGTTATTTTTTGTCCATTTATCAACGAATGCAATAATTAATACATGCAGCAATATCAGAATTTACAGTTTTGTGTTTGGTTCATCAAATAAATTTAACATCTGATTACACCTGGCTAAATAGGGGTGGGTGAGTTCAATCAAAAATGAATTACTGTCTTGATATATTTATTGTTCAAATTGCAATTTATGATAAATTCCACCGAGGAAGCTCATGAATAAAAGATCTATCTTCAGTAACATTGATTAAAATTTTGAAATTTTGAAATTATATTAGAAATTTCCTGACATGCAAACCATATTGTGATGTCTAAATGAATTAACATGATCTAAATAGTTTTTCATCCCATTTGGGATTTGTCTTTGAATTATTTCTTACTATGTCTGCACAATTGTATATTTTCATGATACATATGGGAAAAAGTTATTCAGAATAACTTGGCATTTTTTACCTTAGGCAGCAACCATGGTTTTTTTTTCTGTGCAAACTTTTTTTTTCGCCTGCGGCGAAAAACAATCTATTTTTTTCGCGACAAGTCGAAAACAATTTTTTTCTTTCAATTTTAGCATTACATATAGTGGCAGCTGAGGGTGAAACAAACATTTTTTTTTTCTCAGAATCAAAAACAAATTATTTTTTTCTCCAAAAACTGGAAACAAACTTTTTTTTCCAAAAAAAACCATAGCCCCCCCCAGAAAATCAAATGGTTGCTGCCTTAGATTTCCAATTTCAAAGTTGAATAAACTCTCTAGAGTGACTATCAGAAGCCAGGTAAACTCCCTTTGAAAAAGAAAAAAAAGATACCGTTTTTGTACCAGTATATAATTCAAAAGATATTTTCCTAGAAATTTTAAAGGGTTTGCCAAGTCTGTATACAAACTTATAGAAAATTTGGACTTTGTTTAACATTTAGTTCATTGTTAACCTAAGGTTTTACCAATGAAATCCACAAAACTTGATACCCATATATGATAATCCACAGTAGATATATATATCTCCTCCCATTGAGGCTTTCCAGGTAAAGTTAAAATGAATGTCACAGAAGGTGAGACATAGGGATGCTGACCTTGACCTCATCTCATGTATTTGTAATCAATGCAATGTAAAGTATTTGTAACTAATATAAAAAAGAAGATGTGGTATGATTGCCAATGAGACAACTATCCACAAAAGACCAAAATGACACAGAAATTAACAACTATAGGTCACCGTACGGCCTTCAACAATGAGCAAAGCCCATACCGCATAGTCAGGATGAAATATCATGCCTGCTTTTATAATAAGTAAAAGACTTTAGAATAAAGGTTCTACTACAAGTATAACATAAACTTATCAGTATCAATAATATGAAAAGATGAGGCATTTTCTCAGATACTATGAGAATTAGGTCAATACTATGGTGTAGGAAATGATTGTAAGGTGAACATGTCAGTCTGGCAGGGTTCATCTGACCTTAACTTCATGTTGATAGTTCATTGTTCAGTGTTAAATTATCAGGTCTGGTTTTTCAAATATCAATAACAATAGATTGACAAAAGCTGGTGTATAGAATAATCCATTTTATTTTCACGGTTCGTTGGTTAACTTTAAGGGTCTGTGAGGTTAGCTTTGTACGTTAGATACTATAAGCAATAACCCATCTATATTTTGTGTTTGGAATGATAATGTAAGGTGGTCATGTCCTTTCTGTAAGAGTCTACATGATCTGAATGAGACAAATAACCAGATTTGTACTAACAAGAGCAACACGACAGGTGCTACATGTGGACTTTTTCCAAATCACCAGAAATCACCCCCTTGTTTTTGGTTGGATGTGTTGCTTGGTCTTTGGTTTTCTTTGTTGTGTTTTGTGTACTGTTGTTTGTCTGTTTACGTTTTTAGCCATTGTGTGTTGTCAATTTATATTCAACTTATGAGTTCGAATGTCCCTTTGATATCTTCGACCTCTCTTTAACTAATTTTCAAACAAAGTTTTCCTTGCTATTTACAGAAATTATAAGCAATAGGTAAACTATATTTGGTGTATGAAATTAAAGTAAAGTGTCCGTCTGCAAGGATCATCTTCCCTTTACCTCATCTTTTCATATTATTGATATTGATAAGTTTATGTAATACTTGTAGTAGAACCTTTATTCTAAAGTCTTTTACTTATTATAATTAAAGCAGGCAAGATATTTCATCCTGTGACCTCTTGCATAAAATATACAGTGAACAATTACAGGTGACAAATACTTATGTAGGTTTTTGTAATTGGAAATCACTTTTGATTTGTACATATAATATGTTTCTCTATTTATGTGCAGATATCATCAGACAAGAGATTTGTATAATGAATTTATGAATACAATAATATCTAATAATATCTCTCGAGTCTATGGTAGATTCAATTATTAGTTAAAATAATTTATTTCCGTCTGGTCTGTACATATCATATTTTTATTAAATGTTCCTATATGTTTGTCACTATTAGTAATCTTTAAAAAATAGTCAAGAAATTATGACTCAATGTTTAAAATTGCTCTAAGGCTGATAAGAAAGTATCTAGAATGATATGATACTATTATTTGAACAAACACCCCAAAAAAGATAATTACATTTAATCAATTGATTGAAGAATAACATTGATGATGAGGAGAAAATGCAGGAAATGATTCCATACAAAAGGTAATATCTATGATCTTTTGTAATAAAAAATCAACTAAGAATTAAAATTAATTAAAACTACTATAAATTACCAACCATTCAATAAAGATATCAAAGTTTTTCACAAGTTATTATGAATGTCAACTGTTTTATTACATATTATTTCTATGTAGCAACAGCTGCCCCAGATTTTTCTCCTGGGTTTTACTTCATATTTACATTTTCTCCAATGATAAAGTGTAACATGTGCTAATAAGATGTTTTCAAATTAGCATACATATATTGGTTCAATTAGACAATCTTGTATCTAATGTCAAAATGAGAAATAAGCAAATACTTATGATATATTGAGAAAAGATTTGTATCAAAATTGTATAGGTTACTATCTGTTTTAGCAATCGACTGTAGATTGCAGTGAAGACGTTCCTCTGTGATACACTTACACAATAACACTTCTGTGTTTAGTAGGAAATAGAATGAATTCTGTGTTGATTTGTTTCTACGCTGGGACATTGTGGTGACATAATACAATCGGAGAATCTTCTGTCTCGTTTTCTAAGTTAAGAATTGGTTTGACTTACGAGTAGTAAGAGGATTACAATAAAAGTGACTATCAATAGTATTGATCTGATAGAGCTAAATGTCTACAAGACGTTCCTCATGTAGTGTATTACGATATTTCTTGGTTTCTTGGCGAGGAGAATGTTTTTAGTGTAAGAACAGAATTATTTTTTAGGTCAGTGGTCCCATCTGCTGTCAAAAGGAATCAAGGACTATTGATAGTAGGAATCATGGATCAGACCAATCATTAATCGGTGGGTTTTTAGTTAATGATGTCCTGTCACTGACGTTGATAAGCTTTGATTACAATACCTGAAGGATTAATACAATAAACATTCAATTGATCTGATTTCCTGAAAGGGTGAAAGGTAAGTCACTTTTAAAATAGTTTCTATTCAATATTAAAAAAATGGAATTTTTATTTAATGATTATTTATCAAATATTTGCTCATGTTATTTTTTAAATGAATGACATAAAATCAATGTGTTTAATTGTGGCTGAAGAGGAATGTGTGTAGGAAAAATGTGCAAATAATGTCATCTATTTAGGTTATTAATGGGATCAATCTTTATATCCTTTTCATTAAATCATTTTTTGTTCAGTTTTAATTGATTTAAGAAAGAATTTCTTATACTGATTATTTATCTTGTAATGTATGAAAATGAAAATTAATTTAAGTCTAATATTGAATCAAGGAGAAATTTGTCCAGAGTAAAGGTTGTTAAGTGTATGACAGAAAAAAAAAGTTTTTTAACGTGAAATATATTGAAAAACCCAATCTTTAAGACTGATATTTTGGAATTATTGATTCGTACATAAGAAATCGAAGCATTCTTAAAGAATAGAATACATTCAAATATTTTTAATCAATTTTATTCAAATAATTTTAAGTCTGAAACCATTAAGCAGTATGCTGTGATTTATGGTTTTGAAAATTAAATTATATCCTCTTAAGTTTTACCATAAAACAATGGAGAGTGGGAAAGAAAATAAATGTTGTATTGAATTTTGAATTAAAACAACAAGTCTGTTTATTGTTCTGGGTAAGTGATCTATCAATATTGGCAGAAAATAGCTTTTCTAAAGTGAACAAAGCAAATCAGATTTCTAATCAAACATTAGTTGTTATCAAGCAGCCATATTACCTTGCACTGGCTAGCATAGCACTTTGATACTTCAAGAGGAAGATATTACTTGTTAAATCAAAACTATAGTGATTAGTATTTGGTTTTGAAATATTAGATAATGCTAGATGTTTCCCATATTTTATCAACATGATGTATATTTTACAGTTTTAGAAGAAAAAAAGAGTTAATCAATGAATTAAAGATTTGATTTACATTAAAGGTTGTTTTCATTAGCTCATCTTGTATCATGGACAGAAAAGGTGTCTTATTTTTTTAATTTTTTTAATTCATATTTTTTTATTGTTAATATTCCCACACAAAAAATATGAAAATAAGGAGATGTGTGTTCAAATGAAGTGTATGCAAGCAGTTATAACAATTTACATATGTAGTGTATCATTCATAGGAATATAGAAATTAAGGTTAAATTTATTGTATAGAGCAAACATGAGGTGAAAGGTCAAAGTATCTTGCAAACTGAAAAACCATGAGGTCAATTCCAAGTGATACATGTTAATTGAACATGTGATTTCTCACAATTATTTATTATAGAAATTAGCATTTAGGCATTTAGTTTAGAATTGGTTACTAAATATCTTGAAATGTCAGTTAGATCAAAAAGGGCCTTTTTTTTACTATTGCAATTGTACCAGCTCTGCTCTCATTCAGTAATTATTTTTTTTATCGTCAAAAGGGGTAATTTTGGAGCTTTAGTTTTATTTTTGAAAGCATTTTTTTCCATTTTATCATTTAAAACAGTCGTTTGGCTAGATCTTAATACAGCTTGATATAGGATGAAATAGCTCAAGCCTCAGTTTGTAAGCATTTTTTTTTCATTACATCATAAGTTTAAGGATACTTAATATTGTTAATTTTTCTCCATTTGTACAGTTCATTGACTCCGAGTCTCAGTTAAGCTTTGATTGAACAATGGCCGTTGAATGTATCGTTTCACAAAAATTGTCATGATAGAGACATTGTATCTAGAAATTTACTTTAGATTGAACAATTTCTCTTTTCTCTGTCAATGGCATCATTTATAAGAACGATGATTTTGGATTATGTTGTTCCGTGAACCAAGAAAGTAATTACAGTATCTTCTGTAAGAGGAATGCCTTGAAGCGCTGGTGATCTGCTATTTCAATCGTTCATCGATTCAATCTTATCTACAGAATATTTTAGTTCTGCTTTCAGTTTGGATCTTTACATTTTTTTTTTAACAGAGTGCATAATTTTATTGAAGCTTTTAATGATTTTATTTGTCTTTATCACATTGAGATTTGAAGTCATCGTTTTTTACTAAATAATAGGTTCTTAAACTCAGCTTGCTTCTCATATTATTTTCTTCAAACTTTTAAAGACAGACAAATTTGATAAATGATTCTTATTTTATTCCAACATTGTTTGCCTTTATAAAAATATAATATATGCCAATACATATAATTAACATCACCAGGAGCTGTTAATTATGTGTATAGGCATATACTATATTTTTATGCTTTTACATTTTCCCCACTGAAACACATAATTAATAGGGTTTTTACTAATGAAAGCTCTATTCGGAGCTAATGTGTTTAGAGACCTCTTATGTCAGTACACCTTTCCTATATTACCTATCTGATTGTTTGCTTTTATACCTGAAAACATGGTCACCTTTTTTCAAACCAATATAATTGATAAAATTTCTTTCCTAAAACACTTTTAGATAGACAAGTGAAATTTTGAAGGAGTGTAAGCACTGAATGTAATTTCCTACTGATATTGATGATTTGGTCTTGTCCTTACAGTTTATTTGAACTAATTTCTGGACAAAAAAATTAAGCTATAGATATTACAAATCCACATTATCAAAATTTTGAAAAAATAGATATCTTTTCTGTAATTTTTAGAATGCTTGCAGTTCAGGTTTTTTTTTTTTTGGTGTTTCATTTTTTTTTGGGAGGGGGGGGGGGGCTAGTGTTTTATTATTATCAAATTATGAAAATATTAATACTTATAAGATTTATCTTGTAACTTCATACTGGTGTAAACATAACACCATGTCTCACAAAACAAATTTATGCAATAATACAATGTAAACTGTACAGACAGTGCATGTAAGAGGTAAAACTTTAATCCAATCATGTATCAAAGGTAAAATGATAAAATGATTGCCTTTTAATTTTTTATTCAAGATTTCCCAAAACATAAATTTACAGGGTTCATCCTGGATCAGCCCCTGACACACCCCTTTTTATACGACCGCAAAATTTGAAAAATTTTTCGTCGTATATTGCTATCACGTTGGCGTCGTCGTCGTCGTCGTCCGAATACTTTTAGTTTTCGCACTCTAACTTTAGTAAAAGTGAATAGAAATCTATGAAATTTTAACACAAGGTTTATGACCACAAAAGGAAGGTTGGGATTGATTTTGGGAGTTTTAGTCCCAACATTTTAGGAATTAGGGGCCAAAAAGGGCCCAAATAAGCATTTTCTTGGTTTTCGCACTATAACTTTAGTTTAAGTAAATAGAAATCTATGAAATTTTGACATAAGGTTTATGACCACAAAAGAAAGGTTGGGATTGATTTTGGGAGTTTTGGTTCCAACAGTTTAGGAATTAGGGGCCAAAAAAGGGCCCAAATAAGCATTATTCTTGGTTTTCGCACAATAACTTTAGTTTAAGTAAATAGAAATCAATGAAATTTAAACACAATGTTTATGACCACAAAAGGAAGGTTGGTATTGATTTTGGGAGTTTAGGTCCCAACAGTTTAGGAATTAGGGGCCAAAAAGGGACCCAAATAAGCATTTTTTTTGGTTTTCGCACCATAACTTTAGTATAAGTAAATAGAAATCTATGAAATTTAAACACAAGGTTTATGACCATAAAAGGAAGGTTTGGTTTGATTTTGGGAGTTTTGGTCCCAACAGTTTAGGAATAAAGGGCCCAAAGGGTCCAGATTTAAACTTTGTTTGATTTTATCAAAAATTGAATAATTGGGGTTCTTTGATATGCCGAATCTAACTGTGTATGTAGATTCTTAATTTTTGGTCCCGTTTTCAAATTGGTCTACGTTAAGGTCCAAAGGGTCCAAAATTAAACTTAGTTTGATTTTAACAAAAATTGAATCCTTGGGGTTCTTTGATATGCTGAATCTAAAAATGTACTTAGATTTTTTATTATTGGCCCAGTTTTCAAGTTGGTCCAAATCGGGGTCCAAAATTAAACTTTGTTTGATTTCATCAAAAATTGAATAATTGTGGTTCTTTGATATGCCAAATCTAACTGTGTATGTAGATTCTTAATTTTTGGTCCCGTTTTCAAATTGGTTTACATTAACGTCCAAAGGGTCCAAAATTAAACTAAGTTTGATTTTAACAAAAATTAAATTTTTGGGCTTATTTGATATGCTTTATCTAAATATGTACTTTGATTTTTGATTATGGGCCCAGTTTTCAAGTTGGTCCAAATCAGGATTCCATATCAAGTATTGTGCAATAGCAAGAAATTTTCAATTGCACAGTATTGCACAATAGCAAGAAATATCTAATTGCACAATATTGTGCAATAGCAATTAATTTTCAATTGGAGTTATCTTTCTTTGTATAGAATAGTAGTTGATAATATATGTTGGAAATTTACCAGACATGACTATGATGTCATTTTCTATTTTTATTTGCCAATAACTTTATGTAAATAACTTCATTGGAAATTTGCCAATATAAAATGTTGCTGATGAAGCTTTTTTTCCTTATCTTATCTAAAATGTTTTTAGATAATGTATGTTGGACATTTGCCAGACATGACTATGATGTCATTTTCTATTTTTATTTGCCAATAACTTTATGTAAATAACTTCATTGGAAATTTGCCAATATAAAATGTTGCTGATGAAGTTTTTTTTATTGTTTTATACAATAAACAATGTATATTCACTTTTACTACCAACCAATCTTTACCATTCAGTGATAACAAGCACTTTATTTTACATTTTAATATCTTATGATGTATTTAAAAGAGTAGTTATTGTTGCAAACTCCATTAGAAATTTGAATTGATATCAGTTTTGGAAAAAGGGAAACGGGGATGTGAAAAAAAAGGGGGGGGGTTTAATTTTTCTCATTTCAGATTTCATCAATAAAAAGAAAATTTCTTCAAACATTTTTTTGAGAGGATTAATATTCAACAGCATAGTGAATTGCTCAAAGGCAAAAAAAAAACTTTTAAGTTCATTAGACCACATTCATTCTGTGTCAGAAACCTATGCTGTGTCAACTATTTAATTTTAGATTTAAAAAGTTTGAAGAAATCTTTAATTGATTTGTAAAATTTTGACATTTGTTTTGTGTAAAAAAAAAACATATAATGTCAAAAATTTGATCACAATCCAAATTCAGAGCTGTATCACGCTTGAATGTTTTGTCCATACTTGCCCCAACTGTTCAGGGTTCGACCTCTGCGGTCGTATAAAGCTGCGCCCTGCGGAGCACCTGGTTAAAATATATTAAAGTGCAACAATATCAAATGCCATATAAACCATTTCATCTGCGTAATTTATTTATAATTATAATACAAAATAATCCCCTCTACCCTTTAAGCTGCAGATGACTGCATTATTACACATGTTACAGTAAATACAAAAACTCATTGTTCATACTGCAGTGATCTGCCATTTATTATACAGAGAAAATATGTTTAAAAATAGCAACAACAACAACATCATTTTCTTGTGGTTAATCATAAAGAAAATTGACAAGAAAAAATGCCTTGGTACACATCTGTCATCATAAGCTGTTTCCATACAGTTATGTACAGGTACTGGAGTTCATTTATTATACACAGTCGGTATCCTTTGCTCTGTTTTAAATAAATAATCAACATGCACAATATTACATAATTCAATCACAGATTCCCAACATCTGAAGGATACACCTGGGACAGGTGTCTTTTTGTTTTCCAGTTTGGTACACACATGAATATTAATCTTACTTCCCGTAGCTGGCTTAGGTTTGCTGAATGTTGCATATGTAAATTTTGATCAGATGGGTTTTGAATTAAGAATTCATTATATTTGCTTATCAACTTGACTTGTTTATTTGTTTTATAAATTAAATTCAATGAAATTCATGTACCTTCAAATTGAAGAGTTTTTAAATCAGAGCCGTGTAGTGATTGCATATCATACCTGTAGCCAGGGGGGTTCGGGGGGGGGGGGGGGATTCGACGAACCCCCCCTTGAAAACAAATAAGCCCTGTTAAAGTCAATGTTTTGTTCGAATTGTGACTGTTAAAGTCAATTTTGTGAGTCCAAATAACCCGCCCTTGGAAAGTCCTGGCTACGGGCCTGCATATGTCTGTCTGTTTGCTCATCATTCATCTGTCCATCAGAAATTCTGCAACTCCCCCTACAGCGGTGAATTTAGTTCACAGGTTAAACATGAACTTTGATATCTATTCTTATTCTTATTCAAATGGGGGGAGTGTTGATATTTTTCTCAAATTTTCGATCGACAAAATTTTTCTAGTTAACCTACTTTGGTCAATCCTTTTACTTTTGGTATATAATCAACTCCATTGGTTGTTCGTCCAATTGTGTAAAATTGTGAATATATCTTGATGGATTTTTTCCTTTACAGTGAATAATAATTATATTATTTGATTATGTTAGTCTCTGGACAGTTTCTTATGTATGTTTATTTACATTTGATGTTCATTTTAGTATATGCAGTTTGGCTGAGAATTGTGATGGATAAAGGTTCTTATTATATAAACTTAAGTTTACATCTATGTTATTTCTTTTGACTGCAGATAAACCAGTAAAGTCTCAGTATGGTAAAATATGATTGTTTTATAACTGATTGTTTGCCACTGAAGATGCAGGTTAAAATACAGACTCTCAAAATATAGGGAGAAAATCGGAATACTAGTAATAAGAAGTGTCATTTTTATGTCTGATATACATATCTGCATGATGTCTGATATACATATTTGCATGATGTCTGGTATACATATCTGCATGCAGATTTTTGTAAAATTTAAATGATTAAATTCACATTTTTTACCATTCTTTAAAAATCGAAAACTAAATGCACACAATAATTTCTGAATTGACATTACAAGTTCTCAACAGTTGAGGGAATGTGAAACTTATCCAACAAGTTACATAATTATAAATGTAATTATTACAAACAAATGTGGATACATGTGACTTTTGTGGTTTCAAGAGTTCTCTTACCTGTTTACGGGTAAAAAAGTGGCTTCTATGTTGGCCCTGATAGCGTTGCTAAGCAACTGAGGTAAAAGTTTGGCCCTCATTGGCTCTTGAAGTTAACAGTTGGGCCTTCTAGCAATGGGGGTAATAGTTGACCCTGGTTGCCCCACAGAGTCAACAGTTGGGCCTTGTAGCCATGGAAGTAATAGTTGGCCCTGGTTGCCCCACAGAGTCAACAGTTGAGCCTTGTAGCCATGGAGGTAATAGTTGGCCCTGGTTGCCCTACAGAGTCAACAGTTGGGCCTTGTCGCCATGGAAGTAATAGTTGGCCCTGGTTGCCCCACAGAGTCAACAGTTGTGCCTTGTAGTCATGGAGGTAATAGTTGGCCCTGGTTGCCCCACAGAGTCAACAGTTGTGCCTTGTAGCCATGGAGGTAATAGTTGACCCTGGTTACCCCACAGGGTCAACAGTTGGGCCTTGTAGCCATGGAGGTAATAGTTGACCCTGGTTGCCCCACAGAGTCAACAGTTGGGCCTTGGAGCCATGGAAGTAATAGTTGACCCTGGTTGCCCCACAGAGTCAACAGTTGGGCCTTGTAGCCATGGAGGTAATAGTTGACCCTGGTTGCCCCACAGAGTTAACAGTTTGACCTTGTAGCCATGGAGGTAATAGTTGACCCTGGTTGCCCCACAGAGTCAACAGTTGGGCCTTGTAGCCATGGAAGTAATAGTTGGCCCTGGTTGCCCCACAGAGTCAACAGTTGGGCCTTGTAGCCATGGAGGTAATAGTTGGCCCTGGTTGCCCCACAGAGTCAACAGTTGTGCCTTGTAGCCATGGAGGTAATAGTTGACCCTGGTTGCCCCACAGAGTCAACAGTTGGGCCTTGTAGCAATGGGGGTTATAGTTGACCCTGGTTGCCCCACAGAGTCAAGTTGTGCCTTGTAGCCATGGAAGTAATAGTTGGCCCTGGTTGCCCCACAGAGTTAACAGTTGTGCCTTGTAGCCATGGCGGTAATAGTTGACCCTGGTTACACCACATGGTCAACAGTTGGCCTTGTAGCCATGAAGATAACAAGTGTTGATATGTATACTCAAATAAAGTAAATGTGGGTCATGTGTCAATGTGACACCAACTGGACAACACAAAAAATACACAAAAGATAACAATTAAATTTACCCATTAACAAGTGTCTCCTTATTATTTCTTTACTGTATAAAAGAAATATTTCTGTAAGATGAGTTGGTTGTTGATATACTCAAAACCTGGGAATGGTTTTGCAACAAATGCTTGCTTTAAAGATCTGTTTTATACTACTATTATCAGCTTGTAAAATTGCAGAAAATGTTGTAGGGTAGTAAAATTTTAGTTGTAATAGATATTTTACCTTGAATATTATACTAATATGAAATATTGACCTTAACATATTTCATTTGAATATGATTTCCACTGAACATTATGAACAACTATATCATATTTTATATTAATACTGGTTTGCATTATTTATCATCAATGGGAAATGTTTGATTGAAATATTAGACATCTCCTTTGATTTCATGGAAATGGTAATATGTTCTATGGAGTATGTTATACAACTGATTTCCTTTGAAAAAAAAAATCCTTAAAGAAAGTATGTTTGTTAATGATAAATGGATTTGATTTTGAGCCTGACATACTGTACATATACATGTATATGCATGCCTATGGTCGAAGGCCATACATTGACCTCTAGATTTTTATATATTTTTTTTATGTCATTAGGTTGCTGTCATAAACTATACATTTATAGAACATTTCTTTTCTTTCTATTTGCCTATTTCCCACTCCATGATGTATTCCAGTAAGAAATTTGTTAGCTGTTTGATTCTAACCATGCAGTTGCAAAAAAGTCCCAAAGACAGTAAAGAGAAACTCATAAAGCTCGAAAGACCTTTTTTATCTTCTTAGTGGAAGAGGGATTTTTGTTTTAAGACAGCTGTTATAGTATTAAACGTAACACAAACATTCCCATATTTTTTTTTCATAAAAAACATAGTTGTTCTATCCCAAGGACCTAGCTTATGAGGATTTATCATACATGGCTTCATACATTAAATTCCAACACTGCAATTTTCTCCAACCCTATAAAAAAACTTGATTCTTTGGATGGTTCCTTAAAAGAAAACTGAAAGCATTTTGATAAATTAAGTTCAAATCTTTACAATGTGCTCAAATAAATTCCTGGGAAAGTATTTATATATCTGTTTTAAAAGTGAAATGTATTTTAGATAGAAGAAATGGACAAAATGTCTGATGGAAAATTTTAATGGCTTTTCACAGCATTAACATTTACAGTAAAAGCTATCAATCACATAATTTTATTGCTAGATTTATTTCTGTGAAAAACCTATTGTCTGTAAAGAATTTCTATTTTATCTGGTCTACTGTATTTAGTAAGTTTGGTTACCATACTGGTATCCATCAAGGGATTGTATAAGTGTTGATAAAGTTCTCAGCTGTGAAATTGATATTTTTTCCTGGTCATTCTACTTAAGATAGTTCTAAGGCTGTTAGACAAGGTTAATCGGCAGAAGAATTACATAGAAAACATACCCATTGATTGTAAACTCCCTCAAGACTATGTCCGAATAGAGGTGAGAAATCATTAAAATGTTTTCACTAGCAGTCATGTTGGGAATCCCAAAAGAACAATTTATATGTTGTTCACATGTTATTAAAATCTGTTCAAACATGTGTTTGACTACACACTGAAAAAATACATTTCATAACTTAGAATTTACATTATTATATGTCTTATTTCTTGACGAGTGTTATTTTATTTTTAGAATCATTGGCCAATGCTAAGTTTTTTTTACTGATAAGCTTCTGTTTTCTAAATAGTTGTCAATTTACTATATTTAATGTATGGAATAATTGTAAGGTAAACATTGTAGTCCAGCAGAGTTCACCTGACTTTGACCTCATTTTCATGGTTCATTGGTTAATGTTAAGTTTATGTAGTTAGATATGTTTCTAAGATACCATTAGTAAAAGGGTCATTATATTTGGTATGAAAAATCAAAATAATAAGTTTTGGCATGATTGCCACTAAGACAACTATCCAGATTTAGTGACCAAAGATAAATGGTTTTGGAAAAATTGAAGGTCACCATATAGCCTTCAACAATAAACAAAACACATTAATTTGAAATTATAAGATGTTGTATGAGACAATTGTTTTGCTTTTTGTTATGTGCTAGCTATAGGCTTGTCTTGAGAACGTCTGACGACTTTCTTTGATATTTATTTTGTGAGATATTGTGCAGGAGTATCCCATTTGGTATTCAGTGTACTAATATTCATTATGGGCATGATGTCTTTATTCTTCAGTACTTAGCCTTTAGAAACTACAGTCTGACATTATCATTTACATATGATGAATACAAAGATTAATTTTTTAATGCTTTGTTCTATGAAACCTATATGATATTGTTGATGTTTTACAATGTTCAAAGAAAGATCTTTCTTTTGTACATACTATCTCCTACAGGCTTGTTTTTCAATACATGTATCTTTATCTATAAGAAATTCGAATATAAACAAAATGTGTAAGCTGATATTACACTACAAATGTGATTTGAATTAATAATTGTAAAATAAAGAATTCTGGTTTATCATTAATACCAGCTAGCTATAGCTTTCAGTTATCTTATTTTAATCTGTTGTCGTACATGTGCGCTTTGATAAACTTTTGCAATATTAACCTCTTTCATCAGTTTTTGCCATCAGTTTGGGTCTTTCATCTGCTGTCCATTGTCTTTAGAGGTATCTTTTAAAAAAAAGTCCTCTGAAATTGCTCAATGGATTGAAACAAAAGTGTGTCTGCTTCTTCAATAAGATTTCTACTTTGAAAGTTATGATTTTTGCTCAGATTGATCAGCCATGTTCATATCTTGAAAAACTATAGCAATTAGTGAAATACAAACCAGGGTAAAAATCGCAAGCTTTATTAACCTTATATTTCAGAAAATTTTGAAAACTTTAGAGCTTTTTTGGAGTTATTGCCCCTGAAATGTTAATTTTTATAGTTCTTGCCTGTTGTTTGAAAACCTGAAGGCTCAGCTAGGATAAAAGCAGCAAACTAAAAAAAAAAAAAACATGGCAAGTTCTGTGAACCATGAAAAGATCTGAAAATTAGTTCAGGAGTTAATGGTCTGAGACCACAATTGTCGTCCCTTGATTTTCGTTGTTCACGAATATAGTCCCTGGTGTTGACAGTGGGTTACTTGCCATTATTTTTTTTACCCCTTCCAAATTTATTTTTCCATGTTTAATGCCTCAAATTGCCAGAAGTGGGGTGAAATTACACTGTAAAAAAATTTGGGTCCAGAATTTTAAAGGAAAGTAGTGATTTGGTCCAGTCGAAAAATGTTAAAAATTAGCACTTCAGAAGCTGTCAAAAGATTTCAAGATGCCCTAAACAAAAAATTGTCCATATTTTGAGTTAGAGCCGATGAAGTTTTCTATAATTTTGTCCCAAAAGTAGTACAACACACTGTAAAAATTTCATTGAGAAAGCGCAGGTGGGATTTTTTTAATTTTCATTTATGTTCTAAAAGAAATGCACTACGAAATAATTGTGGTCTTGGACCTATAATGCCTCTTGAAATTTTGAATGGTGTATTTTCTCATATAGGTACCATTTTATTGTGTCTGCATTATAATTCAATTAACTTAGGGTTGAAATCGAGCTTGATAAGGTTTTGTGTATTTTTTGGCAGAAATTGCTTTTTATTTCAATCTTAATATGGATTGATGGTAATGTATTTGTTGTAGAAAAAAAAGTTAAACTGATTTTCCACCAATCTGCTCCAGGGTCATTTTTCAAACTAACAAATGAGATTTTGAGTGATTTTAATCATCAAGTCCTGAAATTCATTTCATCAAAAGCTCTCCAAGGCATGATCCCATGAAAAATACAATATTTTAGTATGACTTTTATTTATTTTGTTTTTTTTTTGGCTTTGATCTTTCCGTTGATATAATTTGAGGCACTAAGGGGAAATAGCAATCTCATGAAAGGAACTTGCAATCTGAAAAAAAATGTCAATGTGTATTACAAATTTGATAAAAGATATGACGAAACATTGTTTAGAAACATATTTAAAAGCAATATTCGTTGTTTGAAAACTTGAGAATTTCTGAGGATCCTGGTGTTACCTCAGCTAGATCGTAATGTCAAATCCATTCACCATTCATCTTGTTAGTTTCATTTGGCCTGTCCAGTATTAATCTTACTCATGATCTAACTGTCCATGATACGTTAATTTAGAATGTCCAGTTAATTAAATAAAAACCAGTATTGAACCTATAGGTTCCTTTCATCGGACGGCCAAAATTGGATTATGAACGACTTTGCTTTCATAACCACATTTATTTTATGTGGTCAATTTTGTTCAGTTACATCAATAAGGTCCTGATATGAAGTCCTTAGGTCTATAATTAGGTATGAGTTTATTTGACTGGAAGATATCATAATAGATTCTAAGTATTGAAAAAATTGAAAAATTGACTGGATGTTTTTAGGGCCGGTAAAGTAATTTGATGTGTAAATAATTAAGGGAAGGAATGGGATTTAGTTCTATATTTTAAACATTCAGAAAGTTTTTACAAAGAAAAACCGCTAGGATACTTATCAAACTAGTTCTGTATTTTTGTAAATTCAGAAAGTTTTTACAAAGAAAAACCGCTAGGATACTTATCGAAAAACGGTAAATGTAAGCTAACATTTCAAATTCCTACTGCATTATTTGTATCCAGCATTTCCATTAATCCCATTTAGTTAGAAATACATAAATATTAAGATGTAGACAAATATCAATTAGTCTTCTAACTATAGATTACCATTACCTTCATTCCATGTTTCTATGATTAAATAGATGAAATTTTTTATTTGGTATAAAATTTTAAATTAATGATGCAGTAAGATGTACATGTATATGATTAGGCACTACAAAAATATTTATCAATATTAAAAAAATTGCACTATTTACAGTTTTATCAAATTTGGTCCAGATAATCTTAATGCAAAATAAAACAAAATGGCGTTTTAAAAAATAGGGGTCCATGCACTCGTTTTCAAATTAAATCAGTTTGAATGATAAAAATCAGTCGAAAAACGTTTTTTTTTCCCGATAAGTCACTGTTTGACGTCGCGAAAATAAAAATTTACGTTAGCAACGTCATTACCTCCCCTGTAACTGTATCGTATGCCCTTAAGACTTAAAAAGTTATCAATGGATATTGAAGAGTACATATTAGTCAACTGTAGTTGACCTTGCTGAAAGGGGTAAACTCTTCAAAATTTGTTAAAAAAAACAGCACTTAAAGCTCTCCTCATTGATAATTTTGATATTTGTTTAGGTATAAAATGTACTTGAAATATATTTCAGCTTTGTTTTAAATTAGCCAAATTGGTTTCTTTATGAAGGAGGAATTAAGCTGTCTAGGTGATAATTTTCTAATAAAAAAAATTTTAAATTTTATATGTGTGATGCCAAACAAAATAATTACAAAAGGAGGAGAGAAAACTCCTCATGCTGTTTTAAAAATTAATACCAAGCTAATTTAATGAAACTTAGATTTTTTTTAGCGGAAATTCATTTCAAAAGTAACTTTTTCATGTATAACTTTCTCCAAAAATAACCTTTCTTGTAACCACTAGTCAAAAATTGCCAAATTTTACATTAATTCTTACACTGTTACAAGGTAAACCCATCAAAACTCATTAATAAGGTCTAATAGAATTGGCAAAATTCATATTGGTGTGCCAATTAAATTAATTTTCTTATTTTGTTGATTAAATGGAGAAAATTAATATTAGTCGCTCAATGTAAATTAGATGGAATAAACATGTTTTAAATTAATAGTTAACAACAACCGTACCTCTTAGTTTTTCTGCTGATGATTTATATAATAGTTCTTTATTGAACAATTATCTATTAAGCAGGAAGAATATGAAAACAGAAATAAGACGATATTGAAAATTCTGATGAAATTGATTATTTTATATATGAACAGCTGACAAAAATACAGACATTGATGAATTCTATCTGTTTGTAAGAGTGTTTGAAAGCACTTGAGCTAATTGTAAAAAGAAAGATTGTAAAGGTTTACTATTGTTTACTACTAATTACCATTGCACATTGTTACAGTACTTACTATGTTTATATTGGATGTTGATGAAAATCCTTACAAATACTAATATATCCGATACTATATATCTTCGCTATTGTACAATTTTTCACCATTATTCAGCAATGGTGGTAAAATGTAGGTTTTTTGCAGTTATTTCCGATTAGCTAGCATTGCTTGTCTTCATAGTTGAATGTCGGTCAGTTTTTATATCAGTTAATTATCTGGTAAATTCAAAGGGAAAAAGATGAAAGGCTAACTTTAGACCATAAATAGTCAGTAGTTTTCATCATTTTAAAGAAATAAAAGGAGTAATACATCAAAGAGACAGAAACCCAAAGACAAAAATAAGCAAAAGACATCAAGCTGCAACATACAGTCTCAATCAATAGACAGGTGTCTTTCAATATGTGGACTTAAAATCTTCTTGAGTTTATAAAGGTAGTGAATACAATAAAAAAATCTTCTAACAAATGATCTGTATGACAAAAACATTTAAAATATTACAGAGAATGACTGCTAAGAAGACTCCTAAATTTGGACAGGTACATGAATGTGTGGCAGCGTTAAGCTTTTTTTTGTGATCTTCAACCTCTTGACAAGGTGAATAACAAACATGAGAATGTATAAATGAATATAAAATAAGATCAGAAAAAAAGTTCTGAATTGTAAAATAATGGTAAAATTGATGACAAAAAAAACAATTTCATCAACTAATTATATCTAATAAAGATAACTGACATTTTTGTTTACTCACTATTAAAAAAAAACATTATTTTAAAAGATAATTGTATAATAGATTTCAAATACAAAAAACAATCAATAAACTGTACCAAAAAGAATCCCTGCAGATTTGTTTATTGACTATTAAAAAAACTTGTTTACCAATCAACAAATTAATGTACCAAATGAGGAATTTGTCCATGGCAGTCTTTGTTAATAACTACTTGTTGTCCTATTAACATTACCACCTCACTGATCTGTGGTAGCATTGTTTGCCTTGAAACCTAGTGTTCTTGGGTTTGAACCCTGCCAGGTCACAAAAGAATTTAAAATTTAGTATTTGTTGCTTCTACAGTAAGCACACAGCATTTAGGAGTAAGGGAAATGATTGGTTGGCTCAGAGTCAGAATAATCCAACTCAGCATGTTGGTCTAGTACAAAGCAGGGTTAACATTCATATTATATTAACATATTCATGGCCTGCATATGCATTTTATTTCCCTCTAAACCTAAAACATATATCCCACCATCATCATCATCATCATTCTATAAAAAAAATGTGTTTTCTGCAGATCTTTGGGTGACATTAGTACAACTTTGAGCATGACATATATTCTAAAGCTAATTATAAAATAAAAAGATGTGGTATGATTGGCAATTAGACACCACTCCAACAGAGACCAAATGATACAGAAGTTAACAAAATTAGGTCACTGTTAGACTAAAGACTGAGTTGACCATTAGTTATATTTTTTAAGTTTCATTGTGTATTTGTGTTGTTGTCTTATTGACATATTTCTCACATGTTTTATTCACATATATATACCCTGTCACAATATTTCATGTTCAATTTGTTGCCTGTATCCTAATTATATTGTAATAATACAGTTATATATAACATGGCTGCAGCCTGTTGACTAGACTTTCACTGTCAGTCTTCATTAAAGCACCGTTATAAAGACTGGTATTGTGATAATGAGCCATGATGTAAAGCTAGTTATTAAGTTGGAGAAAAATCTCAATTCCAAAATTAGATACTGTACTTTGAATCTCCTTGTTTGTTTGTGAAAAAAATTGTTATTGTTTAAAGTGTACAATGAATTGTTATCTGATTTGATTTAAAATACTCTGAATTTGAAATGTTTGCATGCATTTGTTATTGAAATTGTTGAAAAACAAACAAAAAGGCTAGATTGATTATTGTGTTTTTAGGAGATGCTTAATATACAAATAATGCTATTGGTATTAAATTAATGCTAACCTATCCTGATGGAATTTTCACATTAATAAAAACATTGCAACTTTATCTTGATTTACAGTATAAACTAGTGGTACCTGCCATTCATAGATACATTTCTGACTAAATGTATAGAAAATATTTTCCATTGTCATCCCTGTACATCCAGAGGCAAATTAGTAAGGGGATGGGGATAGTGTGGGGGCAAGGTGTTCTGTAAGGCCCTTCTTTTTGTGGGAAAAATTTGGTTGATATATCATATATGACACTGAAGCATGGCTAGAGCGACCCCCTCTCATGCAGTCAGTGGGCCCCCTCTTGTTATCATTGTAATTATTGTTTTTACACCTGCACATGAAGTGCAAACTTCTAGGTAAAAAACCTACTCCAAGGCTGAGATTTCATATGATGACTATTATTGTTTAGGTTGCTTCATACAAGGAAGTTCTTCATGGTTGTCATAAATTCCTCTCTTTGTAATATTTGCTATCTCTATCATGATTTGGTGCAAACTTTTTGAATTTTTTAATCAATGAATGTGACATTATGACCTTTTGTTTGCTTAGGAACTGCAAATTGTTTTAATCACTTTTAAAGTTCATGTTACTTCCAGATCTTTTGTTTTACTTAAATTTTAGTCTCCTCAGTTTTTTTCTGTACAGTGTTTTTGCATAATAGACTAATGGTTTTTGTCCTGTGGGTATATTTCTTGTTTTATTAATTTTGTAGTGAAAATCACATGCATGTAAGTTAAAACTTACATTGACTATAAAAACCCATGTTTTATTTATAATTTCCTGAATGTAAATTTGATGGTTAACCAGTTATTTTTGCAAGGGTTCTTTTTATAATTAACAGAGTGACATGTTTTAGCCAGAGGGGAGCAATTAAAGTCTCTTAGGAGCCTCTAGTTTGTATTCAGATTTTGATTAAAACCTCGACAACTCCATGGAATATGCAAATAGGCACTGTGCATACTGTGTTTGCTCTGGGATAGTTACAAATCAATATAATTACATACATTCTTTTAATTCCAGATTACAGTCTGAGGTCATGTTGTGCTTTTGTATTTTCATTCATTTGCTTTTAATGCTTCAGTTATTCTTATGCATCAGTGTTATGAAAGTTGTCCTTATAGCATTGTATAGTGTTGATTATCAATATTTAGAGTAGAATAATACATAACAAACATTAAGCAAAAAAAAACCTAGTATTTTAAAGTGTAACAACAGCTGGTAGTCACTTGAAGTTTATAGCTTTGTTAAAGAAAGTTGTTTATTGATCAGTATTGAAATATGTTCTCATTGCCTGGTGAGAAACCTTCAATCAAGTTTGGCCTTCGTGTTTAAACATAGTTTGCCTAGTTATACAATGACTGAATTTCCGAAGCTTATCTACAGTTTCTTCGTTTTAATTTCACTTAATTAACTTGATAATAATTAATGAAGGAAATGATAAAGTCGTAAAATATTTGATTATAATTTGTGTTTTAGAAGTAGTGCTATGGATATGGTAGAGATCTAACTTTACGGACGTAAAACAGACATTGGGAGATATTCCTGGATGTTTTTACTTTTACTGTAAGTTCTCTTTATATTTAATACTTCCTATTAGATGCCATGCTATCTTATGTTTAATTTGTTTAAACCTTAATTACTTATTTACATGAATACTCATGAATGTTTGATATTTCCAACTTCATATACTGAACAACTGAAAATATTCACCATTATCATAATTTATTATAGTTTTAGTGTTATAAAAATCAAATGATTTGATTGCTTAAAGAAATAAATGAATGTGTTAAATAAATTTACACTAAGTTGTTGCCAATAAGGAATTTTAACTTCAGACTTAATTAAAAGAAGTTTTCCAATACTGAAAAAAAGTTTATTTAACCCATCAATGAAAAATATAGTACTGCTATGAAATTGAAATTTTCTACTTGTTAGCTAAATTGACATAGACTTTGAGCAAATAAAATTATATGTAAAGTATAAAAAGGAGGAAACTTTCATTGATGCACTTTTTAGATAACGAAGTGTTGTTGATAAGCTAGAGAGATAAGAGAATGCATAAAGAGTTGAAGACAGATCGAATTGTACTATTAGATCAGATTTTATAATAAACTTAATAAATTCATAAGTATACATTGATGAATGATAAAGATATAAAAATAATTGTGTTAACTACTAAAGATCTGTATTATTTCCAAAAAGATTTTAGATATATAAAATCAATATTAATTGCAAACATTTATCCTTTAAAAGAATAAATATGGTGAACAATGATATTAAAATGACAAGTGATTTGAAGTTTTTCAAGACTTTTTGACTGATATTGAGGTTTTTGTTTCCAATTCTTTTTTGCTTAGCGCACTGCTATTGCAAACACCTAGTAATTGAATTTGCTAAAACTCCTGTTCCCTTAAATTAGAAAAATTCAAGTAATGTCATATCTATCAAGAAAAACAGTGTCAGAACTTTGAAAAATAGATTTATTCCCAAATGAAGGTGACATTTTGGTGCGAATAAGAATCTGAATTGTAGACAAATTTGTCTGACTGCAGTCATATATTTCAATGAAATGAAATTTGTCTACTGTTTTTTTAGAAAATCATGTTATTTCTAATTCTTTTTTTCAACTTTGAACATTGAAAGACTAACACCATCATACGACAAAAGACTTTAAAGACAGTGTAATTGAATTTTACTATACAATTTACCTAAACACTTTCTCTCCAGAGGCAAATTTTACTAAAGTAAAAGTCTTTTAAGATATAATTATAAAACATAAATTTTGGCTTGTGATTGGATTATATTCATTACTGGATTTCCTCTGTGGTAGATTATCTCTTTTAGACTGAAGCCAGACCATAATTCCGATCGTAAAATCAGCATCAATTTGTTCCTTGTCTTATGCAGACCTTTAGTGTCTCTACAACAGTAACCATACAAGGAAATTACAAAGGACAAGATAAGCTCTTTATGATATATGTAATTAAATTTTCAGTAGATTTATGCTCCTCCTTTGGCTTTGACATAATAAAAATAAAAGCTAAAGTGATATTTATGTCCCATGGATTAATTGGATCCTGTCTATTCAGCCTGTTTATAGATTTCAATAGGATGGTCCTGTGGCATTGGAAAATTATCAGTGATCAATTTCCTTAAAAATCTTACCAGAAATTTTACTCGTAAGTTACGAACATTTCAGTATAATGACCAATTTTAGTCTAAATATTATTTGCTTAAATCAGCTTTTGGTTTTTTTTTAAATCCAGACTTAGGATTAGATGATATTTATTGTATGATTTATATTGCTACAGAATATTATATGCTTCTGAGCAATCTGAGGTCTGAATATACTATTAGCTAATTACGTGAGGGTTTGGCGCCATCTAACATTTTTTACCCTGCCTCTTAAATTTCTATTTGTGTCTGTCCTAAGTTAGGAGCCTGTAATTCAGTGGTTGTCATTGTATATCATGTTTGTTTTGTTTGTTTGTTTATTGTTTGCATTGTTTTTACATTTGTAATTTCTGGGCTATTTATAGCTTTTGACGCAGTATGGGTTTTTGCTCAATGTTGTAGGTCATATATATGATTACCTTTAGTTGTCAACTTCAACATCATTTGGTCTCTGATGGAGAATTGTCTCATTGGCAAGAATACAAAATCTTCTTTTTCTTTTATATTAGCTTTGAACTTTTAATTTCATGTCATATGAAGCATTTAATACTATCCTTATATTTCAGTATTTTATGGCAGTTTGAAAGAGTATAAGTGAATACATTATGGTAGCAAAACATATAAAATGGTATGTTGACCTCTTAGTGTTCTTGTCTGGTTTTTATCTCATCTGTGACAACAGTCCATTTTGAGGCCACTTTGTCAAAGTAAAAGAAGCTTTGATAGCCTGAATTTGTGCAAAATGATGGTTGAAAGATGATCTTTTGTACAATATGTGAATTTGATACCACATTTGGTCATGCAATTGTCAATGTAGAAGGTACCTATTGATTTTGAGGTCACTATGTCTATGCTCAAGGTCAGCGTAGAAAGAGGGATACTGAAATTGGTCTTAAATTTTGATTTCGGAACCATGTTAAACTTTCACCAAACTTACTTGAAAATAGCCCGTGGATAGGAAACCCTAATGTTTCAGTAAGTCAAAGGTGAAGGTTACAGTGTCTATGACTGAAACTTTGGGAAAAGTCTCATTTTAGGAAATAGTAAATGTCTGTTGAGATTAAGATTTTTTTCTGATTTTTGACGAATGATGCTGGTGAAAAAGGTCCTCATTGATTTTGAGGTCATTGCAGCAATTGATAGACTAAAAAGTAGGCAAAATGTTGGATTTCTTTTGAACCATGTGTCCAACCTTCTTTCAAATTTGATTATAAAGACATCTTTACTGAATTTTGGGGTCTAAAGGTAAAAGATCATAGTCTTACCAATGTTTTTGTAAAATCATATGCATTGGGGAAGACAATATCCTTTTGATCATTTTAGTTTTGAGGTCTTTTGTCTAAGAAAAAGTTCACAGTTTACAGCATCATATAAGAGCATGAAATTTGGAAAATTAATGTTTTGTAATGTAAAATATTTTGTCTGTTTCTTTTACTCAATCATTTCAACTAGGCTGAAATTTGAATTATTAAACAGCTACATACATGTACTTTAAAGTTCACTGGTATCAAAATTTAAATATCGGTTATAAAAAATGTGTTTTACAGAGTCCACTGAGTGAATATTATAAAGGTAGAAAATGAGTTGTTAGTTTATTCGATCTTCACTATTATATGCAATCTTTATGGTCAGAATATGCAAATTTTAATTGTAACAGTTGTGATTTGTAATAACAGAAAACTAATGTGTACTGTGTTCACTTGAAGCAGCTGCAGGTTAACAATTGAAGGGTAAGGAGAAGAAGATTTTATACTTTTTGTAAAAATTCTTGATTTACTGAATCATCCTTTTGTTATATATATAAGTTACTGTCAACATCATTTATATGCAGCTTAATACTGTCTAGGTACACACTGTGTAAATATTCTCTATCACATGTGTCTTCATGTTATTTTTTCTAAACTATAGACACCTTTGTGAAATTTATTTTTGTGTATAGATATAACCAACATGAAGACACAATTATAGAGGACACTCAAAAACACATTTCAAAAAGGAAGTTAATTAGGTCATTAGTTCTCTCGTTTGAATTGATTTCCATTTGTCATTTTCAGGACCTTTTATAGCAGACTAAATAGTAAGGGTTTTGCTCATGTTTTAAGGCCTTACAATGACCTGTAGTTGTTAATTTCAGTGTCATTTTGGTCTCTTGTGTAGAGTTGTCTCATTTGCAATCATTCCACATCATCTTTTTTATATAACAATTCATCACAAACACAAATACACATTTCATAGAGGTTTATGTTTCCTTTAAACTTTGGTATCTATTTATAAAAATGAACAAATAAGATAATACTATTGCAGGAAGCTTTATACATCTGAATTTTCCTAAGGGTACATTTTTTCTCTAATAAATTTCCTCTTAGTAATTCAGACATATTCCTCATTCTGACATAACCCATACAGCAACAAACGCAAGTAGCTGGAATCCTTATTTAATTCTGAGCTTGTCAAATTTAATTCTCACCAGACTTGCCATGGATTAATCTTGGCATGCCTGAAACCATTGACGATGTCAACACTGAGAAATGACAAATCGTTGATTTATAAACAGGTTTTATTGGCTCTCATCATTGATTTCAGTTTACATGATAAATTACTAATTGGCAGATTACATTAAGAAAGTGCCGAGAAGAGATAAGGAAATATTTAACTTCCAACTTCACTGTCATCATTTATTTTTTCTAAAATAAAAGAAATTACAGAACTTTGACTCCCATTATATTGGAATCATAGTTTTCTTTTTGAAAGTTTTACCAGAAACAATTGAAGTTATCTCCCCTTTTTTCATAGAAAGCACAAGAGGTTTAAATTGATATACATGTGTAATGAACAATCTTCTGAGTGTGAAAAATACATTTGTGTTTTGGTTTCCTTTTATCTTAAAAATGCTAGTCTCTTACACATATTTTCTTGAAATTGTTGGTTAGTCAATCTGAAAGAGGAACTTTAACCAATTAGCTGAATTTAGGCTTGAATATATTTACTTTAAAACACAGACAGCCTTCAACACTGAGCAAAACATAAATGCTACATAAGGCCATGGCAAGACAAAATGTTAAACAACTCCAGAGAGAGTAATTGCCAGATTTAATGCTAATAGCAACAAACCAAAAATAAATAAGGCAGACAGCAACCAACAACAAAGTTCCCTATTTGTTTGAAGATTTTAAATTTGTATGAAAGATTTGTTATACCAATTACACAGTCATGTTTTATACGAGAGAGAGTAATAGCCATTTGAAATGTAAAATAGTCTTGAAAATGCTGTTTCACCTATATGTTTATAGATATCATTGAAACTCATATAATATATAGAGGATATTTAAAAATTTATAAGTCAAGATATTAAAAATAAATTGATGCCACTTGATATATTTGTGACAGTTATGACCATTAGAAGCATGAGGCAAATTAATATAAGATCTGTGAGTTCTTATTTTTATGATTTGTTTGTGGATTTCATTGAAATTTATTAGAAAAATTTGAATATCAAACAACCCCTGGATTTTTAAATGAGCACATCTTTAAAGATTTTTATGAGAGTTATATATGCCCATTAGAAAAGTAAAATTCACATTGAATAGTTTAGTGGGCACTCTCAGGATAATATTTGTTGAAAGACTTCAATCAAATTGATATAAAGATTTTTCCTCAAGTTTGAAACTGATTTGATGCGGTACAATTTTCCTAGAAGTCTTTTAGCTCTCTGAATTGTAAAAAACATGGAAAATAATGGTTGTCACATATCATTTATTCTTTTGTTCATTGTTTTATATACTTGTGTTGTGATTTGCACTACTGTCACAGGAGACTGAGAATGTTCAGGAACCCTGTTAACATATGTAACCCTGCCACATTCTGTATGTGCCTGTCCCTAGTCAAGAGCCTGTAATTCTTTGTTTTTGTTTATAGTTTTGTTCATTAATCAGGCCTTTGACTTTTCAGGCCTTTTATAACTTGCTACATGGTGTTGTCTTGCTCATTGTTAAAGACTATACAGTGAGTTATAGTTACTTAGTTCTATATGTCATTTGGTGTCTGTTGGAACAAGTTGTCTCATTGGCAGTCATAGCACATCCTCATATTTTTAGATTTGTGTATGCATTTCAGTGAATTTTTGTTTCAAATATTGATATTATTAGTGTATTCTACTGTGGATTCATTATTATTCGTTGGATACCAATTCTCATGGGTTTCGTTGGTAGAAGTGAACCACAAACTTAAATGTTCAACACATAGCATATTTTCATTATGCTTTGTATGCAGAGATTGGCAAAACCACGAAATCAAGTACCCACGAATATACAAGTTTTCAGCAATCCACGAAAATAAATACCCATGAAAATAAATGAATCCACAGTAATTATGTTTGTAAATGATAATCCTTCAAAAAATTTCTATAACTTGTGGTTTTCCATTTGTATGTCCATCCAACATTTCTTAAAGGATGTGGGGTAAATTATGGTAACAGTATTACTGTCTATAGTTGAGAAATAAGTTTTGATTTTTATCAATTAAATTCATACTTTTTGCACACATACACATGTTAAGTTACTGGCAAGGGTAACATTGGCCTTCATTAAGGATACAATGGTAATAAAGCAGGATTTCTCAACTGGGATCAATCTAATAAAAAACTAAGGAAACAACCATTATGTTTATCAATAAAGAGGTTTTATTTCAAAATCACATGCAAATAGTCTGTTAGAAAAAACTGAACACTTGTACATTAAATTATTTTGACCTGTTGGAGCTCTATTTGAGGAGTTTTGCGGGAAAAAATATGGAAATTGGATATTTGATTTTTTTTATTGTGATAGATATATACTAATAATTCAGTCCTTGTTGTGCTACATTTAGAGCAGGAAATTTGTTAATGTTTATATATACATGTACATGCATAGCTTACTTAATGAACTTTAACAGTCAAAATGTTGTGTGATATACAAACTAGGAATTTGAGCCACTTTTCATGATTGATTGATTGATAGATTGTTGGTGTTTAAAGTCACATTCAACACTTTTGGCTATATCATGACACTCACATTTTATTGGTGGAGGAAGCTGGAGAACTCTGAAAGAACCATTAACATTTGTCAGGAAAACAGACATTCCTAGTCAATTGTAAGAATCTATCTCATGTGGGTTCCAACTCACAACCGCACTGTTAACAGGCTAGTGATAGAGAAGATGACCTACTTACACCACTCAGCCACCAAGCCCCCATTCAGTTTTCATATGAATGGCAGATATGTGTAAAGGTTTTGATATAAAGCAGCTTAGAAAAGGAAAGACATAAGCATGATTTTGTGTTACAAATGCAAATTCTTATAGTTTTACCTGAATATCAATATGACTGAATTTCAAACAAAATTTCTGATTTATCATACAGTAACAAAAATACCTGGTATTACAAATAAAAGAACTATGATCATTCTGTATGAAATTAATTATTTGTAAGCTGAAAATAATGTAATTTAGAATAAATAAGTTATACAACAGACTAATACTCAAGTTTAATGTTGTTTTGAGCTGCAGAGATTTCTGCTTGTGCCAAGAATCTGGAAGATACATCAAAATAGTATGCCATAACTACTTGGATGGCAAGGTTGTAGTTCAGCAGTATAAATTGTTCTCCTCTGTAATTAAACTGGCAATTTCATGCTCTGTGATGAGTCTTTGTGTAATACAAATTATTTGTTCTCTTATTCAGTCTTTTAGCTTTGATTACTTTCCTTATAAATATGATACCAGACTATTTTGTAAACCAATTGATTTATTTCTATAGTATGCAAATTCATCAAATCGTTTTTCAGCTTTTTCTTGCAATTGATCTTGAAGAATTTGATCATCTGAGATGAACATGTGTGATTGTAAAATTTGCGTTAATGTGATATGATGTTCGGATGTAGAAACTCTGTGTATTTCATTCTTAAACATGGATTATTTTGATTGACAACATAAAAACAATGGTGTAACATTTAAATTAGAATTTTAAGGTAATTTTATTCTCTTTTCCTATTTTGAAGAGCTATGACAATAAATCAAGTGACCATTTTTTGTATTTTATTGCCGATTTCTTGTACTAACTCTATAATTTACATTGTATTTTGCAGCTGAGGAACATTTGATCAATAAAATGTTGTAATTGGCATTTACTATTCAAAAAGCTTTTTCAACCATCACAAGAATCTAATCTTCAAGTTTCATAACTGAAGAATATAAAATGTCACTTGATTTAGGAGAGCAAATCTTTTATTGTTTGTCTTTAAATTTTAATGCATAAGCAGATACCTCAATGAAGTTGATACAGGTTTCAACAGCTATGGTTAAAAAGTGTCTCTCAAATTATAGCTTTATTCTAAGCTTAATTTGTGATGTTTTTTAAAAGATTTTAAAAGGAAGTTGGTAGCATACAAAAGAACTTCCTACGTTTCATGTAAGTTTTTTCGATTTTATGTGAATTTTGAATTTAGTTAAATATACTTACCTGTTACTTATACTATTGACTACATTTTAAGTTTAAGAATGCTCACATTGCAAAACTAGAGGCTCTAAAGAGCCTGTGTCGCTCACCTTGGTCTATGTGCATATTAAACAAAGGACAAAATTGTGTTTTGGTGATGGTGATGTGTTCATAGATATTTACCCACCCCTGTGATGCCATATTACTTTACTGAACACTCTTGCTGTTAACAATATATCTATCTATAATGCACTTTGCCCAATAGTTACAGAGAAAAACATTTTGTGAAAATTTATCAAAATTTACCAAATTATGAAAATTATTAAAATCTGACTATAAAGGGCAATAACTCCTAAAGGGGTCAATTGACTATTTTGCTCATTATGACTTGTTTGTAAATCTTACTTTGCTGTACATTATTGCTGTTTACAGTTTATCTCTATCTATAATAATATTGGAGATAATAACCAAAACAACAAAATTTCCTTAAAATTACCAATTCAGGGGCAGCAACCCAACAACCTGTTGTCCGATTCATCTGAAAATTTCAGGGCAGTTAGATCTTGACTTGATAAACAATGTAACCCATGTCAGATATGCTCTAAATGCTTTGGTTTCAGAGTTTTAAGCCAAAATCTACATTTTACCCCTATGTTCTATTTTTAGCCATGGCGGAATTTGGTTGGCAGGCCGGGTCACTGAACACATTTTTAAACTAGATACCCCAATGATGTTTTTGGCAAAGTTTGGTTAAATTTGACCTAGTAGTTGCTAAGGAGAAAATTTTTTGTAAAAGATTACAAAAATTTAAGAAAAAATGGTAAAATTGACAATATAGGGCAATAACTCCTTAAGGGGTCAACTGACCATATTGGTCATGTTGACTTATTTGTAGATCTTACTTTGCTGAACATTATTGCTGATTACTCTATCTATAATAATATTGGAGATAATATCCAAAATCAGCAAAATTTCCTTAAAATTACCAATTCAGGGCAGCAACCCAACAACAGGGTTGTCTGATTCATCTGAAAATTTCAGGACAGATAGATCTTGACTTGATAAACAATATTACCCTGTCAAATTTGCCCTAAATGCTTTGGTTTCAGAGTTATAAGCCAAAATCTACATTTTACCCCTATGTTCTATTTTTAGCCATGGCAGCCATCTTGGTTGGCTGGCCGGGTCACTGGACACATTTTTTGAACAAGATACCCCAATGATGATTGTGGCCAAGTTTGGTTAAATTTGGCCCTGTAGTTTCAGAGGAGAAGATTTTTGTCATTTGGATAGATGATCAAGATTTCAATTTTTTCATTTTATTTTTATGTTTGATGGGTTAATGAAATAACCTATTTTGAACCTAGAAGAAAGTTAAAATAATAGTGACGAGGAAGAAAATCACACAAAAAAAATAAATAATCTAAAATCTCTTATTATAAATGTTTTATTAATAAGAGAAAATGAATTTGAAATTTCTGAAAGGGTGTTCTTGTTGATATAACATAAATGTTTTCGATGTCAGAGTTTTTTGCTCTGGAAGTAAAGTTTGAATAAAGTCAACTACTTTTAAATATGACTGATTAAACACAGATGAATTTGGTTTGCATACAAAATTGTTGAAAAAGTTATAAGATTGAATTGCTTCTTTATTGTCTTTTTTTTCATTCACAAATCCACCATCAAAAGCATTGCATTCAACCTTCCTATGAACACTGTAAAATTCTTTTATTAACCAAAAAATTGAGGGGTCTGCGACATGCATAATAAATTATTTTTGTATTATGAGAATGTTATTTCAGACTGAAAAGATAAATGAGATAGATTTGACTGTGTGTGTTGTTCATACTGTTATAACTGACTATTTGGTAGGGACTTTGCTCATTGTTTAAGGCTGTACGGTGACCTATAGTTGTTAGTTTCTGTGTCATTTGGTCTCTTGTGTAGAGTTGTCTCATTGGCAATCATATACCTACATTTTCTTTTTTATAAATATGGTCTGTTTGTATAGTGTATTTTACTTCAATCAGAATCTTTAATAACATGGAGTTTTTTTTGCATGTTTACTAGATGGTGAAACTTTTGTTTATATAGTTATTAAATCTTATCAAAGTTGAAACAGAATATCAAATGAAAGTAAAACAATTTTTTACGGCCTTCTTGTAATAAAATCAACAGTATCAACTAATTTCAAAAGGAATATCATAAGATTTTCTTGAAATGCAATAATTGGCTAATGGCTATGACAAATGTCATTACATGTAATATAATCCCCTTCAACAATCTCATCCATGGTCAAGCATGAACTGACCAATATTTCTTAGACTTAGATTTTATCATAAACATTTGATAGACATTCATCAGACAAACTAGCACACCTTTTGAAAGAGTTCTATCATATAGGACTAACTGTGGGTTATCATTCCTGGATACATTGGTTTGTAGGTTTCGTGGGTATAAATAAACCTCAATAATGCTCAATATACATATACATTTTCTTTGGGCTTGTACTAAGCAAAATTTTCAAACCCATGAAATTAGATAACCACAAAAAATAAATGTATCAACATTATACATATATGTTGGTCTTCTTTGTGGCTATTTGAAGATAATATAAGCTTAATGTAGCATAAAGTCCCTGATTAACGTTTATATAACTACTTTTGAATAATTGTATTTGTTTGATTATATTTCCCTGATGTAATACATTAACTCTTTCAAATGTTGTTGTATTCTTTAATCAGATATTGGTAATGTTGTCATAATATAAGAAAATCACTAGATGCCAGGGATGAAAATACAAATTGTATGTGCTAATACAAGTTTATAGGAGAAATCTGCAGGGTGACTGCCAATGAACTGAAAGATTCTGCACCAATTATCAAGCAGGCATTCATAAACACAGTGTTTTAAGGATATATATATCCAGGGATTAGTAGATTTGATGTAAATATTTTATCATTTGATGCAAGCTAACTAACAGTTATTATCAATAAACACTAAAAAAACAGCTGGAGAATAGTAACTGTAAAGGCTAAGGCAAAGGAATTTCTATGTTATAAATAGACTAAAACTTTTTATATGAGAAGTGACCACATAATTAGCTGATTTGCAGAAATCAACATAAAAAAATAAGGGGGCATTAAGGGATGTATAAAAATTCAATGAGATAGCAACCCAACAAAATTTTATAAAACCATATATCTAGCTCAAAAGAATGACAAACATTTCATAGAAGAAAAGTCAATAAAAATCAGTTTAAAAGATTAAGCACTTGACTTAATAGTACAAATATATTTGTATCACAAAAAATGGAAGCGGCAACACTAAATGATATCATTCAAATGAAGCTCAGATGCAGTCATAGAAAGCAAGCTCACAGCTTCAACATAAAATAAGCCCACTGGATCATAGGCTTCTTGGTTGGGGCAAGGCAGAATGAATGAGATGGGTTATTTTACGAGTTTGTGAGCACTCAAACCTGGACAATGGTGTATCAAATACACAACATTAGAAAACACTACAATAAACATATTTATTTCACTCTTATATTTGCCTCATTACTTCCAAGTACAAATGTATATATAAAACCTCAATGTCAAGAAGAGTACAGATAAACGAAGATCATATGTCAATGACCAAGGTTAGGCCTATTTGGTGTACAGAATTTTAATTAAGTCTTTTGGTGTGTTTAGTGCGCATTTGTGTATAATGCGCACCCACTTTGTGGTCAAAGAAACGAGATAAAAAAAGTTTATTGGTCATTCTAAAATCATCAAATGAAACTTAGTAACTTAGGCAACTGTATAAAGCCAAAGGGCCAAGTGAGTTTTCCCCATCACTTTGCGTCCGTCGTCCATCGGCGTTAACTTTTAAAAAAATCTTCTCCTCTGAAACTATTATGCCAAATTTAAGCAAACTTGGCCACAATCATCATTTGGGTATTTAGTTTGAAAAATGTGTCTGGTGACCCGGCCAACCAACCAAGATGGCCACCATGGCTAAAAATAGAACGTAGGGCTAAATGTGTATTTTGGCTTATAACTCTGAAACTAAAGCATTTAGAGCAAAATCTGACATGGATAAAATTGTTTATCAGGTCAACATCTATCTGCCCTGAAATTTTCAGATGAATCAGACAATCGGTTGTTGGGTTGCTGCCCCTGAATTGGTAATTGTAAGGAAATTTTGCTGTTTTGGGTTATTATCTTGAATATTATTATAGATAAAGATAAACTGTAAACAGCAATAATGTTCAGCAAAGTAAGATCTACAAATATGTCAACATGACCAAAATAGTCAGTTGACCCCTTAAGGAGTTATTGCCCTTTATAGTCATTTTTTACCAATTTTTCGTAAATTTTTGTTATCTTTTACAAAAATCTTCTTCTCTGAAACTACTGGGCCAAATTTTACCAAACTTGGCCACAATCATCCTTGGGGTATCTAGTTTAAAAAATGTGTCTGATGGCCGCCATGGCTAAAAATAGAACACAGGGATAAAATGTATATTTTGACTTATATCTTTAAAACCAAAGCATTTAGAGCAAATCTGACATGGGGTTAAATTGTTGATCAGGTCAAGATCTATCTGCCCTGAAATTTTCAGACGAATTGGACAACCTGTTGTTGGGTTGCTGCCCTAAAATTGGTAATTTTAAGGAAATTTTGCAGTTTTTGTTTATTATCTTGAATACTATTATAGATAGAGATAAACTGTAAACAGCAATAATGTTCAGCAAAGTTAGATCTACAAATAAGTCAACATGACCAAAATTGTCAGATAACCCCTTAAGGAGTCAATATTGAACAACTTTTCGTCATTTTTATACGACTGCAAAATTTGAAAAATTTTTCGTCGTATATTGCTATCACGTTGGCGTCGTCGTCTGCGTCGTCGTCGTCGTCGTCGTCGTCGTCGTCGTCGTCGTCGTCGTCCGAATACTTTTAGTTTTCGCACTCTAACTTTAGTAAAAGTGAATGGAAATCTATGAAATTTTAACACAAGGTTTATGACCACAAAAGGAAGGTTGGTATTGATTTTGGGAGTTTTGGTCCCAACATTTTAGGAATTAGGGGCCAAAAAGGGCCCAAATAAGCATTTTCTTGGTTTTCGCACTATAACTTTAGTTTAAGTTAATAGAAATCTATGAAATTCTGACACAAGGTTTATGACCACAAAAGAACGGTTGGGATTGATTTTGGGAGTTTTGGTTTCAACAGTTTAGGAATTAGGGGCCAAAAAAGGGCCCAAATAAGCATTATTCTTGGTTTTCGCACAATAACTTTAGTTTAAGTAAATAGAAATCAATGAAATTTAAACACAATGTTAATGACTACAAAAGGAAGTTTGGTATTGATTTTGGGAGTTTAGGTCCCAACAGTTTAGGAATAAGGGGCTAAAAAGGGACCCAAATAAGCATTTTTCTTGGTTTTCGCACCATAACGTTAGTATAAGTAAATAGAAATCTATGAAATTTAAACACAAGGTTTATGACCATAAAAGGAAGGTTGGTATTGATTTTGGGAGTTTTGGTCCCAACAGAATAAGGGGCCCAAAGGGTCCAAAATTAAACTTTGTTTGATTTCATCAAAATTGAATAATTGGGGTTCTTTGATATGCCGAATCTAACTGTCATGACTGTGTATGTAGATTCTTAACTTTTGGTCCCGTTTTCAAATTGGTCTACATTAAGGTCCAAAGGGTCCAAAATTAAACTTAGTTTGATTTTGACAAAAAATGAATCAGTTAGGTTCTTTGATATGCTGAATCTAAAAATGTACTTAGATTCTTGATTATTGGCCCAGTTTTCAAGTTGGTCCAAATCGGGGTCCAAAATTAAACTTTGTTTGATTTCATCAAAAATTGAATAAATGGGGTTCTTTGATATACCAAATCTAACTGTGTATGTAGATTCTTCATTTTTGGTCCTGTTTTCAAATTGGTCTACACTAAAGTCCAAAGGGTCCAAAATTAAACTTAGTCTGATTTTAACAAAAATTGAAATCTTGGGGTTCTTTGATATGCTGAATCCAAAAATGTACTTAGATTTTTTATTATGGGCCCAGTTTTCAAGTTGGTCCAAATCAGGATCTAAAATTATTATATTAAGTATTGTGCAATAGCAAGTCTTTTCAATTGCACAGTATTGCGCAATGGCAAGAAATATCTAATTGCACAATATTGTGAAATAGCAAATTTTTTTTTAATTAGAGTTATCTTTCTTTGTCCAGAATAGTAAGCAAGAAATATCTAATTGCAAAATATTGTGCAATAGCAAGATTTTTTTTTAATTGGAGTTATCTTTCTTTGTCCAGAATCAACTTAAATCTTTGTTATATACAATATACAATGTATATTCACTTTTTACTACCAACTGATAAATTAAAATAATCTTTACCATTCAGTGATAACAAGCAGTTTTTTTACATCTTAATATTTTATGATGTATTTAAATGAGTAGTTATTGTTGCAAACTCCATTAGAAATTTTAATTGAGATTAGTTTTGGAATAAGGGAAAGGGAGATGTGATTAAAAAAATTGGGTTCAATTTTTCTCATTTGAAATTTCATAAATAAAAAAGAAAATTTCTTCAAACATTTTTTTGAGAGGATTAATATTCAACAGCATAGTGAATTGCTCTAAGAGAAAACAAAAATTTTAAGTTCATTAAAACACATTCATTCTGTGTCAGAAACCTATGCTGTGTCAACTATTTAATCACAATCCAAATTTAGAGCTGAATCCAGCTTGAATGTTGTGTCCATACTTGCCCCAACCGTTCAGGGTTCAACCTCTGCGGTCGTATAAAGCTACGCCCTGCGGAGCATCTGGTTGTAACTTGTACAAAAATCTTCTTTTCTAAAACTATGGGCCAAATTTAACCAAACTTGGCCACAATCATTACTAGGGTATTTATTTTAAGAAAGTGTCTAATGACCCCGCCTACCAACCAAGATGGCCGACATCAGTAAGTACAGTAACAGGTGAGTGACACAGGCTCTTGAGAGCCTCTAGTTTTTGTCTTCCAATAGTCTGCCTAGTGTTAGCTCTGAATGATCTGGAAGAATGGCTTTCTTTGTAGATTTAAAAAGCCAAATTAACAAAAATTTGAACATTCCTACATAATTCAAATATTTTATGCCTAATCTCTTAAACAAAGTTATCATTGTATTTTATAGGAGTATCAAACAGGTATCACATATGAGGCAGGACTTGATTTAGTACTTGATTTTGATGATGGGGTTCCTTGTGAAATTAAACATGTTTGAGTGCTCATAGGTTTTTCATTTTTAGCTATCATAGCTTTGTCAGTTTCTTTTCAACTTGTGAGTTTTAAATGTCCCTCAGGACCCTTGGTATCTTTTGCTGTTTTTTGACATTCCTTCATATTTAAAGTTTTTAATGATTGAGCCCAAACATAATGAGTATTGCAGCTTTTATGTTTTTAACTAAGGTAATTTGTGGTTACTTTTGTATCTGTTACAGGTTACATTGAATAGTTTTGGCCTATAACATGCATTCTGATGTAGATAAATGTAGAATGTTAAAGTAGTTTGTTTTGCAAATACCATTAAAGCAAAATTGCTGTCTACATTAATTAAGTTTATGATTATTTTTATTGATATCTATAATAAAATATCCATTTCAATAATGTTTTAAGTGTGCAGCATAATGAGTATGTATGTAATCTAACATAAATCATTCAGCTAAATTTTAGTAAACAGTTGTTTTTTGTACCTTAATTTTATTATTGCAATGAAGAGTAAACTTCTTCAAGCAAAATGAAATAAGTTCCCAGTAACCCTTACATTGAACTTCAGTGACTGACCTAAGGAGGGGCTCTCTCCAGTTACGCTTCAGTGATTCCCTATATAATCAACCAAATTTTTCCCACAACAGGGGGGTCCTGGGCCCTCCCAGGCTCACCTGGATCTGTAAAACTTGGTTGGTTGATAATATATTATAACTCCAGCTCCTGTGGAGAGAAGAGTAAACATTACATAATATACAGATATAACACATTCCCGCGTCTTTCTTTAAACTAAAAGTTAATTGTCTGTTGGCAAAACTTGAAATGTTAATGGTCTATTCCATGCGAGAATTTAAAATATTTAAGAAAACAAAACAAACGTCTAAATTTTTAACATTGTCAATTTGAATGTTCGGTTTCAATTTCATGGTCCTTTCCCAGTACTGAGAACTTTGATCAAGGGATGGAAATCAGCTCCTGCTTTAGTTAAACAATCCGATATCTGGCTGCTGGTTTTAATCCATGTGACTGTGATGTCACCAAGACTAACACTTTCTTTGATGCTAGCTAAATCTAAACACAACCGTTTCTCAGAAATAAGTTTTGTTGAGTGAATGTTTTGACACAGAGATTTGTTGTCTGTGAAACACTTGATTGGAATAGATTCTCCTGCATTTAATTTTATCATTTCTTGAAGAATGCTACTTACAAAATAGCAAGCATCTAGTCCATCATCAAGTGATAAAGCTTCCGCAGCTAGAGTACTTTTAACAACTCGTCTGATTTTCTTTGAAGACCAAGAAATTGGGCAATTTTTTCCATTTTGTCCGCGTAGAAATATCACATATCCACCGGCACTTGAAACACGATCAGATAAATTGGCATATGAGGCATCGGTATAGAGTATTAACTCAATGTTCTTTAGACTTTCTAAGTTTGGATATTTAATTCTGTATGAATTGTTTTTAGCTTTTCTGATTACTTTATTCAACTTTGATTGAGTCTTAGCTTCACTTACCTGTACAGAAGTAGAAAGATCCAAAACATCAAAGCACAAATCAGGTCTACTCTGTGTGGCAATCCAGTGTAACTGACCAACAATTTCTGGATATATACCATTCTTAATGTCAGCTCTATCAACTTGCTTCAGTTCATCTGTATAATCATGTTGTTGTAAGTATATATCATTGCCTTCATGTTGAATATTTAGACCTATATATCTGAAACTACTGTCTAGTTCTTTCCCACAATCAAATTTGTCCCTTAGTTGACATATAACCTGCTTTTTGAAATGTTCACTTCCTGCCCATAGAAAATCATCTACATGCATTAGGAAAAGTCCTTCAAGATTGTTGTTTTTGTGCCAATAAAATATGGCAGGATCAAGCTTAGACTGAATACACTCTAGTTGTAGAAGTTCTCTTTTAACACTAAGAAACCAGTTCCTAGAGGCATCAATAAGCCCATAAACACACTTGTTTAGTTTCCATGCTACTGGTTTATCAGAAGAAAGCTCTTTTGGAGGTTTTACAAAAATAATTCTGTCTACTTCTTTACCTTGTAAAAATGCTGCCTTTATATCTATTGAATGAATGTCAAACTCAGCAGTAGAAGCTATAGCTAAAAATAATCTTAGACTTTCTTTGTGTACGGTTGGTGAATCTGATTTTACTTCATTTTCTTCCTCAAACCCTCTCACTACCAACCTAGCTTTCACTTTTCTTTCTCCATTCATTTCTTTTTCTGTAATAACCCATCTTGTTGACATTAATTTTTGGCCTGAATATGGAATTTCATCATAAACTTTAAATGATTTCCAATTGTCCATTTCTAGCTGTTTAGCATGTTTCACTTGGTTCTCATTATGCCTAGATTGAGGAACAACAACTGCATTAACTTCATCTACATCTTGTTCTGTACGCCACTCTTGAACATCTTTAGCAAAATCTATGCCAACCTGAGCATCTTCATTTTCATCCTGAAGGTTCAAATAAGCCCATTTTTTTCCAGTTGATTTACCACCTTTACTCACAACCTTAGCTTTGACCCATGTGTCATTTTTTTTCATTTTGTATACTATATTTTCTCCAACATGTGGAATGTCTTTGGTTTTATTATCTTTTGGCCTTACAGGCTGTTCAAGGTTATCAAATGCTGCTCCAGGTGCAATATTTTGATCTACTTGTTCATTGTCATCATTTTGCATTTGAGGAAGTTGTATATTTTGCTGATGATCATTTTCATTTTGTACAGGTTCTTGTTCCTCTATATTCTGTTCCACATTTCTATTGTTGTTTTCCTCCTCCTCATCACTATCATAAATTGCAGTTTGATGAATTTTCTCTCTAACTGGTTGTACATTGTTTTTGTTTACATTTTGTTGCTTAGATGGGATATCATTAAACTCTGTTCCACATCTGATAAGCCTACATGGATGAACCCTGACATATATACTTCCATGCCTTACAAACACTACTTTGCCATCTTGACCAAGGACGGTTCCAGGTCCTTTCCACTTATTATCATCATCTCTTTTGTAATAAACTTTATCTCCATGCTGAAAACATTCACCAGAGGCTCTAATTTTATGACGTAGAGCCCTTCTTATTCTTTCTGATGACTCTGCTTGTATGAAAGCACGTCTACCAGAGTGCAATGCATTTAGATGATTGGCAAATGTCTGACTGACTGTATTGTGCTCCAAAGCAGGAGGTTTATCATTAAGCACATTTGGCAAGTTTGGGTTTGTTCCAAAAACAAGTTGATACGGGCTCCATCCATATACCATCGAGAGACTGTTTTTTGCATTCAAAGCCCATACTAAAGCTACTTCTAGATTTAGTTTTGGTTGATCTTCCAATATTTTTGCAACACAGTCATCAACTACAGCATGATTACATTCACAAATACCATTCTGCCAAGGACTATAAGTAGCAGTATTCATTACATCAATGTTTAGGTTAGCACACATATCACGGAAAATTTCATTTGCAAATTCACCACCATTGTCAGCTAGGAAACGCTTTGGAGGTCCCATTCCACTCCCTATCCACAGAGACATTATCTTGTCCGCTATGACATCTGGTATTTTCCTTTTGATAACTGTAGCCAGACTAAATCTTGTTGCAATATCAATTAAATGCAAAAAGTATGTGTTAGGTTTCCATTCTTTCAAATCAACAGCAACCACTTCATTGAACTCTGTGGCCAACGGAAGTGAGACCACTGGTCGAGCTGGAGTTTTCTTATATTTCTTGCAGACATCACAACCTTCTGTTATTTCATCTACACAATCTAAGTGTTCTTTGGTATAACCACCTGCATCTTTCAACAAAGTTTTCAGTCTTTTAGCTGATGGATGAGCAAACTGCTTATGTAGTTTTTCTATGATTTTGGTTTTGTCTTTGGTCATTTGTGTTGCTACAAGTGCAGCGGCTGTAACTTTAATATCAATTTTCAATTGCTCTATTGGTACACAATAATGCCCTGAAGATGTACACTGCAGTTGAACATCTTTTCCGAATATATTTGCACTATCATTTTCAAGATCTAGCTTCATTTTTGCTTTCTTCATGGAGTCCTTACTCAACAACAATGGTATATCGCTTGTTACAACATCTGCCTGAATTTCACATTCAACACCTGCAATAGCGCATGGAAAAGTTACCTTCTTTGTTGATTGCAGAACTGTACCTCCACCAAATTTGAAAAGAGTTTCACTTGGGTTTTCCACTACTTTTTCCCTTATAGAAGAGTCTAGGGAGTCTAAATAACACTTCATCCATGTTTCCCCTGCCACAGTGGAAGTACAAGCACTATCTAATATTGCTGAATTGGCAGATTCCGTCAAAAGAACAAGAGCTTCCTGTGACTTATTTCCAGTAAACAACACAGCTTTTTCAACACCTTGATTTGCCTTGGCCATATTTTCATAAGAGTGTGGGCATTGCTTTACTAAATGTCTAATTGAATCACAACTGAGACAACGTAGTGGCAAACCATCAGGTCCATTTGAATTGACAGATTTGTTGAATTTTGCTTTGTAATTAGAGTTGCTTTGTGGCCTATAATCACCTGCTCTATTTGAACTTTGATTCCCTCTGTATCCTCTACCTCGTCCAAAACGATTCCTTGAATAATTTACCTCTTCATCGGCCATACATGCTGATTCCACTTTAATTCTGTCTCCCATATCTTTGCTAGCTTGCTGTCCAAAAAACTTTTTAAGAGAAGTTGCCATCTGCTTGAAGAGTGATTCTACTTGCTCGTAATTGACACCGGTTAACACTAATTGTCGATCTTTCATTTCTAATTCTGAGTATTCTAACAATTTAAAGACTAAAACAGGCTGTGGCAGTTCCATTTTAAACTTTTTGGTTTTGTTATACAATTTCTCAAATTCTGTTACATACTCCTCCATTGAACTAACCTTACTACGCCTAAATCTATCAAATTCAGAATATGCTTCATAAGCCTCGCTTAGCTCATCTTTCTTGAAAATTTTGTCCATAAATTCAATGAGCTTATCTACTCCATCATCTGCATTTAAGGCTTCTAAACTTAAGTCGCTAAACACTTTATCTCGGATGGAATTTAGTCCTTCTTCAGGAAGTGACAACGCTATCGCTATACCCATCTTCTTTTTGTCTAGATCAGTCAAGGCCTTCCAAGCTTTAATTTCATCAATCCATCTGTTATAAGGCTTCTGTTCAGTAAATACAGGTGGTACTTTATAGTTGACTGATGCTGCCATTTTAACTCTACAGTACAATTCACTAATCTACAATTCACTACGCTAATCTTCAACTCACTTCGCTAATCTTCAATACACTTCGCTGATCTACAAAACACTTCGCTAATCTACAATACTGAATATTTAGTCTCTACGCTACAACAATGTTATTTCACTACAAAGTCAATTTCTAATCTGTTTTCTTCACAATTGGGTGGATCTCACACTCTGCTGCCATGTAAAACTTGGTTGGTTGATAATATATTATAACTCCAGCTCCTGTGGAGAGAAGAGTAAACATTACATAATATACAGATATAACAGGATCCGCCTATGAACTCCTATCCCTAAAGATTACTATAATAGGTATTTGTCAAACTGTATTACTTCTCTGTGTCTATTCAATAGATTATGTATGATATATTAACTGGCCACCTCACTTTTTCAACTTATAAAATGGGGTCTATACATTATGAATAAAATGAATGTGAATACTTCAATAGTTCAATAAGATAGCAACCTACAAAAAACAGGGCATGTCTAGAGTTTTGAGGAAAGAGGGAGCATTATATGGCATATTGTAAAAATGTCAACGATCTTTTCAAACATTTTTTTAATTATTATTATTAAAGGAGCAGTGTTAAACATCCTCTATGCCCCCTCCCCCCACACAAAAACCTTGACCTGAATCTGCCACTGACACAATATAAGAGGTTTTTTGTTTTATTTCTTTAAAGATGCAGACATGGTCAGGACATTAATATTATGGTAAATGACATATTTTCATGCATTTATTTGCATGTGATTACTCTGTCTGATTAAGTACATCCTTTTGTAACATTGCACCTTTAAAGCAAACATCCTCTGGTAAACATCTTGCTTCTATCTATACATCTCATAAATGTTTTTTTTATTAGAAAAGGAAAATTCAAAATTAAATTTTTAGACATTTGATACTTATATAAAGGTTTCAAACTTTTTATTTACAGTGACTTGACTGATAGTGTTGCTATCCAACAATTGCAATTCATTCAAAATTTTGACCAAATTGCAATTTGTTTTATTAAACCAAATTGTTCAACTGGTCAGAAATTTGAACAAATTGTTCAGTCAAAATGTGAAAGTGCAAGGTGATAAAATAAATCATACTTACAATCCTATAAGACTTTAACTCCACTGTGTTGATGTTATTTTTAAATTAGTTTATCAATCTGTATAGTTATATATAGCTATTACCATACTAAAGGTGAACTGTTTTATTTGTAATTGCTATAAAAATGTCCAAACTAAGCTTTTATATAGTTTTTCTTTCAAAATGTATTCTATATTCATAAGAATCACACAGTATATGAATAAAAACATCATATTCAGTAAAATAATTTGTAAAATTGCAATATATTTGTAGGAAGGGGAGATAATCTTTTTTGGTTTCAAAAAGTCTTTATTCAAAAGAATAGTATTTTAGGTTATTTCCCAAAGGAAACTTATCAATAGCATATTGTTATTTCACATATAGTTTACTGAATATATGATGTATTATTTTAAATGATATATGATTCTTATAAATATAAAATCCTTTTCGAAAGAAAAACTATATAAAAGCTTAGTTTGGACATTTTTATAGCAATTCAAAATAAAATAGTTGACCTTTAGTATGGTAATGGCTATAATATAACATATATGATATAATAATTATACCAATTGCAACTCATTCAAAATTTTGACCAAATTGCAATTTGTTTTATTAATCCAAATTGTTCAGCTGGTCAAAAATTTGAACAAATTGTTCAGTCAAAATGTGAAAGTGCAAGGTGATAAAATAAAATATACTTACAATCCTATAAGCCTTTAACTCTACTGTATTGATATATTATATCATATATGTTATATTATAGCCATTACCATACTAAAGGTCAACTATTTTATTTTGAATTGCTATAAAAATGTCCAAACTAAGCTTTTATATAGTTTTTCTTTCGAAAAGGATTTTATATTTATAAGAATCATATATCATTTAAAATAATACATCATATATTCAGTAAACTATATGTGAAATAACAATATGCTATTGATAAGTTTCCTTGGGAAAATAACCTAAAATACTATTCTTTTGAATAAAGACTTTTTGAAACCAAAAAAGATTATCTCCCCTTCCTACAAATATATTGCAATTTTACAAATTATTTTACTGAATATGATGTTTTTATTCATATACTGTGTGATTCTTATGAATATAGAATACATTTTGAAAGAAAAACTATATAAAAGCTTAGTTTGGACATTTTTATAGCAATTACAAATAAAACAGTTCACCTTTAGTATGGTAATAGCTATATATACCTATACAGATTGATAAACTAATTTAAAAATAACATCAACACAGTGGAGTTAAAGTCTTATAGGATTGTAAGTATGATTTATTTTATCACCTTGCACTTTCACATTTTGACTGAACAATTTGTTCAAATTTCTGACCAGTTGAACAATTTGGTTTAATAAAACAAATTGCAATTTGGTCAAAATTTTGAATGAATTGCAATTGTTGGATAGCAACACTATCAGTCAAGTCACTGTAAAAAAAAAAAAGAAATGACAAAATTTTTTTATATGAGTATTATTTTGAAATTGATCTCTAGAAAAAAAGAAATATTTTTAGTGTAACTTGGGAATATAGCATTTCATTAGACCAGATGTTTTTTTCTTTTTAATTTACAATATGCATATAATGAACATTTTTTAACACAAAATAATGAACTTAAAATATCACTGAAAAGAGTCCACTTATTTTTAATTAGGTATTTGTTCAGCCTTTTGCACTTATTTACCCTATGACATAAATAATTAATCACAAAATTTGTCACCAAATTGCAAAGAAAGGAAGTGAAAACGAGTTGTAAAATCTGAGCAATCAGTAGTATTTACCACAAAAAAGGCTGATTGATTTTTGAAAAGCATACAATAAATATTGCCATCAACTTCTGCAATATCCTTCATTATAAATCTGTTCAATCAAAAATATCTTTCAAAGGGAGAAAAAGGGAGTGTGGCAGGGTGCCCAGCCCCTCCATATGAAACTTCATACCAGGGCGGATCCAGTCATTTTCAAAAGGGAGGGTTCCAACCCAGGATAAAAGGGGGGATCTGTATCCAGGATAAAAGGGGGGATCTGTATCCAGGATAAAAGGGGGGGGGGGTTCAACTATATGTCTTTATTCAAATGTCCCCCTAAAAAGTGGGTTCCAAATCCTGGAAAGCTCCCCCTGGATCCCACCACTGGTTCTTATATGCGTAGACTCTTCACACGTTCCAATCTTAACACTGCCTAGTTTTAGGGCAAAGGCTCCCCCTCTTTTCAAAATCCTGGTTCTGCATCTGCCTCTTTATGCACTATAAATACCAGTCTGTACTTATCATCTCTAACACCTATATCAAAAGATATCTTAATATTGACAATTTCAAGTCCAACCTCCAGACTGTAGTGGGCAGCCTATATGATATGCTGCCCATGCTAGTAACGTTGACATGAATTTTATCCATAACAGTCTATGCTGAATGTGTTGTCATTTTGTCTCCCCTACATGTTTCTTATCACCCTCGACTGTAGGTCACAATGCAGTTTTCTACTGTATCCATTCAATAACTTAAGTCATGTATGGCTCACTATACAACAACAACACCATACTTTTTTTTTACCAATTATAGACCTACAAAGGATAAAAAGAACATATAATATATGATACATGTACAAACACCTAATCATTATTAGTTAGTAGTATAATGAGCTTTCAAAAGCTTTAATTCTCAGGATGGTGTTCCAAAGATGTTTACCATCCACACACTGTTTCTTAATTAAACTTTCAGTCTGTTAAACAGCCCCAATAGTTGTAGGTAAAAAACGTTCTGGCTGTTAATTTCAAATAAGAATTTGTAAACAACTATGTTAGATGCTTCATTAACTTGCATTGATTTTTTTTCAAGCCAAAAAATATCATAAAATCACTTAAGAATTCATGCATCTGTCTGCAATTAGTTTTTACTTGGTTTCAGTCTGACAACCTTGTCATGTGACTATGGTAAATGTCAGACAATACATAACTTGTATGGTGTCTTTACTATTGAACTAGAAATTGGCATACCAAAATCACTACTGGCTAGTTTTTGATAAAGTACAATATACCAGTAGTTAGATGACTATCCTAGAGGCATGTTTCATCAGAATGAATTAGGTGGCAGAAACCAGTTATTTTACAATAAATCTTTAGAATTTCATGGATTTATGATTTTATTTTCTTGAAAATTCATTCAAGCTTATATACAAATAAAATGTATGGTTTCAAGGAACTAAGATGTGTGTGCGTTTATTTAAATATGTAGGACTCTAAAGTGCGATGGGGACGCTAAAGTACGATGGTCACGCTAAAGTGCGATGGTCTACGCTAAAGTACGTGGTTCCATACGCTAAAGTCCGATGGTCCGGGAAAATATCGACGTAAAAACGTAGTTCGATAATGACGTTAACAGTTGCACTGTGCTTAAACGGCTGTGGGTAACTTAAGTTACCCACAGCCCAAGATGGCGGACTCTAAACTCGTTGATATTTAATTCATACAAAATGTACCTTTTGCGACGTTTTTCATGCAGAATGTAAATATTTATAGGATTATTGAATAAAGAAATGACTAACAATTACCATAAATTTGTTAATATAGAGTTCACTAAAGCGCAAGGTCAACTTTAAAAAATGCATAATATGTCCGTAACTTTTTTATCGAAACTAAGCAGACTGTCCGTAACTTTATTTTTAGATGTGGGTAACTTTTGATTTAAAATTTTAAGAATTATAATTTCAACAATTAGAAGACAATTAACATCATATTTGTAACCTTCGCGGCCGTTTATATTACTCATTCACCACCAAATGTGATTTTATTAACGCATCATACTTACACCACAGAAGTTTTATGTGGGGTTTGTGGTACTCCATCCTGGTTATGGTTTGAACTTTTATTTACTGATGTGCGTCTTATCGACGTTTTTCGCTTGTCAGACCAAGGCTTTTCCATATTCTTTAATGTTTTGAGTTTAATTATATGTTTGCGGTTTACCTTCACCTCTGTTTCTTTCTATGTGTATTTTGATGAATACTCTTTGACGAGGCTCGGTATTTATACATCCCACCAGTTAGTTATAGTGTTATGATTTTTTGAATATGTTTCCTAGTATGTTTTTTTTCTCTCTCTTTGTATGTTATCAGGGGTTGTTAGACTATTAAACTACCCTGTTGTCCTACGTAGTTATTTATATTTTTATATACTATGTCGAATTGTTACACTATGTTGACTGCTCTTTTCCTTTTATTGTCACTGACTTTTACATATGCAGCTAGCTGTAAAACTAGGTTTATTCATTTATACAAAATGTCCTTTTTTTTTTTTTTTTTTTAAAGTTTTCCCATTTACTGTAAATCTTGGCCAGGGTGCCGCAATATCACCGTGCGCAACGTCCCAGTGTGTCCAGATTGACACCCCTTTTATTTTACTGTCAATGCTGATGGGATTTGTTTGTGTGGGGATGAGAGAAAAGTGTTTTTGGCTTTTTCAAAAAGACGGGAAAAGTTTGTGCACTTAAGTCTCGTATAGTCTATCCACTGCATGCCTGGGCAATTTGGGTTCCCCTCCAAAATCCCGAATTCACGCTACCCTTGTCGTTGCTGGCAGAAAATCAGTAAGTGTATACATGCTACATGTATGTGTAAAAAATACTTGTGTAGTCTACTTGTTCAAAAATAAAAACGAACAATGATGTTTCAACAGTTTATCTGCTATGATCGGAAACAACCCTCCGAACTAGGCGATTCGGGTACCCCGACGTTATACAAAATGAGACCCGAGTTTTGCGGATTTATCGTGATTTTTTCATATTTTCCCAATTTTGTCTTCCATCGATACAATGAATTATATCATACTAGAAATCTACTTCGTTTTGTGAATATGTATTCGATGCAATCTCTATCATCAGTTTAAACATTACATCCGCGTATGTCGATTCTTTGAAAGTTACGGACATCTCTATTGGTATGATGAAAAAAGTTACGGACAAGTTGTTTTGAAGTTACGGACAGCCTAAGTGTTTTTTTAAATCGTGCTGTGATCGTTTATTTTGTAGAATTTAATCACCTTTCCAATTTAGGGGTTTCCCTAAACGATTAATACAACTTTTAAATTCAGTTGTTTAATTGATGCATTCGTGGTATTGTTATTCTATAGAAGAAAAGTATCTAACCGACGCAAGGCGGCTCCATCTTGGGCTGTGGGTAACTTAAGTTACCCACAGCCGTTTAAGCACAGTGAGTTGTTTATAAAAACTAAAAATGAACATACTGGAAAATATATTAGAAATATTTGATTAACAATTTTTACACCATATGTCCATGACAAGTAATCGAGTAATTGATTGAATTTAACCGTTTTTTTATCAGCTGAATCACAATGTTTATTTTTTATCGAGTGCTGGAAAAAAGACTTGTGTCCTACAGTCGACCGTTTTACTATATAAATACAAAACAGTATACGCATACTTATATCCTGCTTCTATTTGAAGCGAACGGATTGTAAAGCCTATCTCATATGTTATATCTTAGCATAATAGCTTTTGCAAAAAAACTTTTTAAACCTCTATGTTTTGATACTTCCAATCTTACCCTTTGGACCATCACACTTTAGCGTGAGACACCATCGTACTTTAGCGTAGACCATCGCACTTTAGCGTGACCATCGCACTTTAGAGTACCATCGCACTTTAGAGTCCTACAAATATATAGAAAACCTTTAAATTTGTGTGTCTGTCCAGCATTGAGATTTTAAAATTTATAAACGCATTGCAAATAAGGCAAAAATGTGATGCTCTGATACCAATCTAATTCTCACCTGCAGAATCATGCTTAAAGCCGACAAGAATTTTAGGCAAAATTCAAGAGAATAAGGATATTTAGTGAATTAGAGCCTTGTACAAACCTATCCTTCTTACCATCAAAATCTTAAGATATTTTTGTTTACAGAAAAATGATTTTTTTCCCCACTTTGATTGGATGCCGTCAAGTGAGGAGACCACAATTTTGACATCTGATTGGACCCATATGTGAAGGAAATCCCCAACCTTTGTATTCAACTACTTACTTGTGTAGTACACTAGCCTAGAATTTACATTCATTTATTTTTTCAGTCTACATGATGCAATTATATACCTCAATGCTTAACTATAACAAAATTTCTGCATGGGACACATGTTCTGGTACACCAAAACTGGTAGCTGCCACCTTAACTATTTATAAAATGGTTGATAAATTCAAGAGACTCCTTTTTTAATTGCTGTAAAACCTGAGTTTAGGAATATTTTCATTTTACTATTGTGCAAATTTACCACTAAGGTAAAATCAAATAGAATTGGATCATAGTTTGAACTCCTTTCCAAGGTGAAACCCTGAAAGGTTTTTATAATCCGCTCAAAGACGATGGGGAAAGTATGCATTTTATAATATTTACATCTGTATTTTCAAAAAAACACAATATTTTAGGTTGATTAATTTTTTTTTAACTTTGCCACATAAGGGGGAGAGAACTCAGAAAGTAAGGGAGGTAACTCAAATGAAGTAATTTTTCTAATATTAGAAAGTGTTGTGAATTTACTTATTTTAATATGTAGCAAGAAAACAAGTCCTGTAACCCATTTTTAGCTCACCTGGCCCGAAGGGCCAAGTGAGCTTTTCCCATCACTTTGCGTCCGTCGTCCGTCGTCGTCCGTCGTCGTCCGTCGTCGTTAATTTTTACAAAAATCTTCTCCTCTGAAACTGCTGGGCCAAATTAAACCAAACTTGGCCACAATCATCAATGGGGTATCTAGTTTAAAAAATGTGTGGCGTGACCCCGCCAACCAACCAAGATGGCCGCCATGGCTAAAAATAGAACATAGGGGTAAAATGCAGTTTTTGGCTTATAACTCAAAAACCAAAGCATTTTGAGCAAATCTGACATGAGGTAAAATTGTTTATCAGGTCAAGATCTATCTGCCCTGAAATTTTCAGATGAATCAGACAATCCGTTGTTGGGTTGCTGCCCCTGAATATGTAATTTTAAGGAAATTTTGCTGTTTTTGGTTATTATCTTGAATATCATTATAGATAAAGATAAACTGTAAACAGCAATAATGTTCAGCAAAGTAAGATTTACAAATAAGTCAACATGACTGAAATGGTCAATTGACCCCTTTAGGAGTTATTGCCCTTTATAGTCAATTTTTAACCATTTTTCGTAAATCTTAGTCATCTTTTAGAAAAATCTTCTCCTCTGAAACTACTGGGCCAAATTAAACCAAACATGGCCACAATCATCATTGGGGTATCTAGTTTGAAAAATGTGTCCGGTGACCCGGTCAACCGACCAAGATGGCCGCCATGGCTAAAAAAAGAACATGGGGGTAAAATGCAGTTTTTGGCCTATAACTCAAAAACCAAAGCATTTAGAGCAAATCTGACATGGGGAAAATTGTTCATCAGGTCAAAATCTATCTGCCCTGAAATTTTCAGATGAATCGGACAACCTGTTGTTGGGTTGCTGACCCTGAATTGGTAATTTTAAGGAAATTTTGCTGTTTTTGGTTATTATCTTGAATATTATATAAACTGTAAACAGCAATAATGTACAGCAAAGTAAGACCTAAAAAGAAGTCAACATGACCAAAATGGTCAATTGACCCCTAAGGAGTTATTGCCCTTTATATAGTCATTTTTTTTTTAACAATTTTCACAAAATTTGTAAAATTTTACTAACATTTTCCACTGTAACTACTGGGTCAAGTTCATTATAGATAGAGATAATTGTAGATAGAGATAATTGTAAGCAGCAAGAATGTTCAGTAAAGTAAGATCTACAAACACATCACCATCACCAAACCACAATTTTGTCTTGAATCCATCTGTGTCCTTTGTTTAGTATTCACATAGACCAAGGTGAGCGACACAGGCTCTTTAGAGCCTCTAGTTTTTCTTTTTCTTATCTGAAGTCATGTCATAAGATCTAGCTTCTCGCAATGTATCTTAAATTCTATTGCATAGTTTTCTTTTTCTCACTCATAAAAAGGATTCCCCATGCATAATTTTTACAAAATCTGACAAAAAATGAAGCATGAAAAAAAGTCCAGTAACCCATACTTTATCTTATATTTTCAAAAAAAAGCATAATAAAAACTTTATTTTGACAAATTATTAAAAAATTCTATGGATTTCAATTAAGACCCAATCAGGTCAATGGCACTAACTCCACTATTCCTGAATTAATTTTCTCCAAACTCAACATTATCGTGGGGGTTGGTAAAAGAAAGCTTCATTTTAAATTTTTTTTGGTTTGTCGTTCCAGAGTTATGGGACTTTGGTTGTCAGCTTTAAGTAAGTTTTCACGTTTTGTACTATAACTTGACCATGCTTGATTGATTTAGTGGAAACCCTACAGAATTGATGGAATTGGTGTAGATAACAAACTGTTTGAATTAATTAAAAAAAGTTCTGATATGTCATTCCAAAGTTATTGGACTTTGATTGTCAGATAAACAAACAATATTTTTTTAAATACCATGCTCTGGTTCTAGTATGCTTGGATAAAAAGAAACGATGTTATGGTTCTACTTTTAGGATGTGTCTGAGCTGTTATGTAAATGTTTTGCATGATAAGCAGACCTTTTGCCAAGTATGTAGTCGATGCCAGATCAGATGTCACATTTATTCTAACAGGACTGTTGATTTTGTCCTCTTGTGACCATTCAACCTTTGTACTTTAATCTAGTTGTACATCTTGTCTCAACTGACCTAACTTTTTTTTCTCCTCTCCTACACCATGTATTCCGATCTTATGATCATCATGAGTAAAACTGATTTGAATATCTATCGTGTATTACAATACACAGTGGGTGGTTAATTAAGCAAGTAAACTGTTGTTAGAATTGGTAATTAGGTTTTGCAATAATCGTATCCCAGACAAACTATGAATACTAAAGATGCACAGCCAAGTGGTAATAATTTGGTATAAATAGTTTGTAGAAATCAATTTCGCAAGAATAGAATAAAGAATCTCTGATATTATCACTTGTAAAAGTGTCAAGCATCATTGCTGCTGATTGTTTTGATAAGAATAAGTATAGACAGGACTAATTTGAACTCTTCACAATTGTTTTAATTAGGTTGAGGTTTGATGCAATATCTGTCAGTATTATATTATGGTAATTTTTCTGCACTAATGATTACTTATTACAGTCTTTTACCTTCTTTTGACTTATTGGAATGTTCAGATATTTCCTGTCTTTTTAAAAATATTAAACAGTTGATATATTTACTTTTATGATATGAACTGTTGGACTAGTATAATACTAAGTTCATTTAGGAAACGGATCCATCATAGCTTGTTTATTTCCTACTTCTACTGGTAGAAGATTATATCTTTTTGATTATTTTTAATCATTTATTGGTATTCATGATAAAGATTAGTTAAAAATAATATCACTTTGTAGGAATTGAAAAAATTAATGAACTTGAAGAAAAAAAAAAAAACTTTGAGGATAATTCAAAATCAAGAGTAAATAAGGTTGAGTTAAGAAATTTTTCCTTACTGCAAGTGATTTACAAATCTCTCTGATAGTATTTTTTTTATCAACAAGGAAAGATATAGACATGTTCCCAATATGAGCCATAGGCTATATGACCATTATCAACCATATTTGTATGTACCCATAAATATGATTATAGCAATCTGAAAATATGTGACACAGTTATTGTGTCACATCTATAGAATGTATCTGAAGTTTTTTTTTAATTTATGTTTTTTTTTAACTGCAATATGAAAATAAAGGGTCTCATCAGTACAACATCTATGCAAAATACCTTTACGAGGAAGTAAGTTCTATATTCTCTGCTTATACAGAAAAATGACTTGAGTGTGTAGTTAAAGTAATATATTTGGTTTAAGCTTGCTTACTAGCTGAACCTTGAAATCATTATGAGGTTAGGTATATTACTGTCCTTTAAGAGTAGACTAGACTGACAGATGACCAATCTATCTGTTTGTAGGACTAGCCTACTCCGAAATGAGGGTAGTCAACCTAACCCATGATTGAACGGTTCAGCTAGCAAGCAAAATAGCCAGAGATATTACCTTTACCTACACACTCAAGTCATTTTGCTGTAACATGTACAGTTGTTTAACATTTCTCAAGAAAACTATTAATTACCAAATACATTGTTACTGTCTATCCAATTATCCCTGAAAAAATCTGTATTCATTAAAAAACTGTTATAAACAAACAAAAGTTAAATGTTGTACTGTTACAATTATTAGATTATCCAAGGTGTAAATATTTATCCGTTTACTTAGAAGTAGTAAATAGAATAAAACTGTTTCAATTAGTTTGTAGACATTTTCTTTGTTATTTTCACGGAAACACTCTGAACTAGATGATGTCACCACTCAAATGAGTACTGTAAACCAACTTATTTTCCTGAGCGGTGCATTTTTTGCGACTTTCGCGAGTAGAAAAATAACGTGAGTTTGATTTGTCGCGAATATATATAACTTGGATCTTTCCTTATTTAGGTATCTCCAGTACATTAGAAAATCGCGAAATTAAATCCCCACGAGGTGGACTAGAAAGGGCTAAACGCGAAATAAAGTATCCGTGAAAAATTGACTGATGTGTTTTCTGTCATCATATGATCTCTTACAAAAACCTACTTTAGTAGACAAATTTCTGCACAAATGGACTATTCTTTATATTATAATTGTTTTATTTATCTAGAGCTGTTTTAATAAAATGTGTTAAAACTAAAATCTAGAGTCTGATAATGTACTCTGTCTGCAGTTTTATTTTAATTATTTCCCATTATAGTTTGAAATGAAACCACTTTAAATGGAGTGTTTTGTAGCACTTTTTGTGCTGACATGAATTGTCATTGATATGGTTATATTTATAAATTTACTGTTTACAAATTTTTGAATTTTTTGATATACTAAGACTTTTCTACCTCAGGCATAGATTACCTTAGCTGTATTTGGCAAAACTTTTAGGAATTTTGGTTCTCTATGCTCTCCAACCTTGTACTTTATTTGGCCTTTTTATAGCGAACCAAATGAAAGTTTACCACAGAGTCTTCTGCTCTTGACCAAGGTATTTAAACTTTTGCAAGTTTACATATGTACCATTGAATCAATACAATAGATATTGTTTTCTGCGTAGTTTATTCACTTGGACATTTAAATTTCTTTTAGGAAAAATCTATCACTCATTGATTAATTTACCTGGCCAAAAAAATATCTTCCTTGTTGATTGAAATACATGTATAAAATCACATAAACTGCATGTGATACAGTATTTATTCAATATCAATAATATATTTTCAATCAGTTCTGATTTATTATACTTTTTTGAATTTGAGCTTCACTGATGAGTCTTTTGTAGACGAAACGCGCGTCTGGCGTATATACTAAATTTAGTCCTGGTATCTATGATGAGTTTATTGTTAAGTTAACTTGACAATGAGTTGTCTCATTGGCAATCATACCACATCTTCTTTTTTATATTGTATTGAGTTGTATTTAAAGTTTACGAATGATAAATTATGATGAGTTTTTATGTGTTAGTGATATTTTGAACTGTGGAGAAAGCCTCTTCCTTGTATCCTGATTGGCTAAACATAGTGGTTGTCAGATCTATCATGCAGCTTCTTCCTGTTTCCTGATTGGTTGAACATAGAGGTTGTCAGATCTATCATGCAGCTTCTTCCTGTTTCCTGATTGGTTGAACATAGAGGTTGTCAGATCTATCATGCAGCTTCTTCCTGTTTCCTGATTGGTTGAACATAGAGGTTGTCAGATCTATCATGCAGCTTCTTCCTGTTTCCTGATTGGTTGAACATAGAGGTTGTCAGATCTATCATGCAGCTTCTTCCTGTTTCCTGATTGGTTGAACATAGAGGTTGTCAGATCTATCATGCAGCTTCTTCCTGTTTCCTGATTGGTTGAACATAGAGGTTGTCAGATCTATCATGCAGCTTCTTCCTGTTTCCTGATTGGTTGAACATAGAGGTTGTCAGATCTATCATGCAGCTTCTTCCTGTTTCCTGATTGGTTGAACATAGAGGTTGTCAGATCTATCATGCAGCTTCTTCCTGTTTCCTGATTGGTTGAACATAGACTAATGATAGAGGTTGTCAGATGTATCATGCAGCTTCTTCCTGTTTCCTGATTGGTTGAACATAGAGGTTGTCAGATGTATCATGCAGCTTCTTCCTGTTTCCTGATTGGTTGAACATAGAGGTTGTCAGATGTATCATGCAGCTTCTTCCTGTTTCTGATTGGTTGAACATAGAGGTTGTCAAATGTATCATGCACTTCTTCCTGTTTCCTGATTGGTTGAACATAGAGGTTGTCAGATGTATCATGCAGTTTCTTCCTGTTTCCTGATTGGTTGAACATAGAGGTTGTCAGATCTATCATGCAGCTTCTTCCTGTTTCCTGATTGGTTGAACATAGAGGTTGTCAGATGTATCATGCAGATTCTTCCTGTTTCCTGATTGGTTGAACATAGAGGTTGTCAGATCTATCTTGCAGCTTCTTCAGTCTTCATGTTTCCTGATTGGTTGAACATAGAGGTTGTCAGATCTATCATGCAGCTTCTTCCTGTTTCCTGATTGGTTTAACATAGAGGTTGTTAGATCTATCATACAGCTTCTTCCTGTTTCCTGATTGGTCGAACATAGAGGTTGTCTTCAGCTGCCCACTTAAACAAAAATCTGTACTAGTTCAGTGAAAATGAACTACACATTAAACTCCCAAGCATATAAATGAACTAAAAATTTCGTTTTTATAAAGCTCAGATTCCTTTTAATGTCTGGCTTTTTTTATATCAGCTGGTGCAGACATTTTTTTTTATCCTTGATATTACCTATTCTTCTTGTTTGTTCATAGTTTGAATGAGTTCCATGATGAACCTAGCTTCTATGATATTGCATGAAAGCTTTGTTGTTGCAGAAAGAAAAAATAATAATTTCTTTCTATAGATGTATTTTTAGGTTAAAGGAAAACTTTGTAAAAAAAATAAAAATTGATAGTCATTAAGATAGCACCTTACAAGTAGAATAATGAAAGGAGATTTTTTTGTTGTATGTTTCAGTATTATCTGAATTTAAGTCTTTCCAAAATTGGGTTTTTCCTTCACATATTTTCCTCTGCTTGTTACTTTGAATTTGAAATTAGCATCTAAAACCTGTTTCTGATATCATATTATTATTTCTGTAAAAGAGAACTTTTATGACTGACTTTCATTGGTAGAAACTTTATTAGCATAGCAGAATGAAATCAGCCATACTTAATGATAGTTTTGTTCTAAATAACTAGAATTTCTCTCACATAACTGCTTGACATTTGGAATAAAAACAAATCATATTATACATTTATGACAGTTGTGGAAACAAATCTTTTATGTAGAGCTGTCATTTAAGCATACTGTATAGCGGTTATTTCGGTTATTTCGTAAGTGTAAAATTTTGCGATATTCATTGAATAAGGTATACAAACTATTTTGGCTGTTATGATTTTGGCGGATTCAAAACTTTTATCAATACCTTTGCATGTGCCTTTTTAAATTGGTGGAATTTATTTTTGTGATTTTGTTCTCTCCGCGAAAATAAGTGCAAATTTGCAATCACAAAATATTATGCTCCGAATCAAACTAAGGAGTTTTGTGAAATATTGTTTTTGATGTAAAAATACATTATTGTTACTTGACTCTTAGTATAACATCCATGGTATAACATATTATATAAAAATTACATTATAAGTTGAGTTTTGTGAAATATTGTTTTTATTGAAAATACATTATCGAAACTTGACTTTTAGCATTATATGAAAATTACATTAAGTAGCATATGATTTATGACCCAAGAATTTGATGTGCTAAAGAGTCCCATGTGATCTAGTTGTGATTTTTAATTGGTTTATAAAGAATATTGAAATTCCATGCAGGAATGAAAGCTGACAATATCATTTGAATATTACAGTTCCCTTTTGATGTAGTCGTGTCTACCAAGCAGTTAATAGGGTTATAAATGGCTCATTTTTTAGTTGATGATACATTTGAGCTAGCTATCTCCACAGATGTAATAGCAATATTTATAGAAAGAAATTATTAGTTATGATCATTGCAAGAGAAAAATATGATTTTTAAATTATAAAAGGATTACGTTATTTTTCCGTACTAATGATCTATTTTTCATTTTCTAATTGAATTTATCTCACAGTGATTATATTTATGGTTCCACAGATGAGAATAAGAGTACTCATGAAAAATTAAAAGATGCAAGACTGATAAAAAGCTTTGTTCTTTGAAATAATAATTTTATTATAATTAAATTAGCATTGAAAATGTCATTAAGATTTATCAGTGAGCTGCACAAATGTGGAAAAATTAACTTTGCATTTTAATGTACTCTACAGACTGAAATGAAGAGATATTTGGCAATGTAAAACCGAATTTTGCGTGAAATAAGCAATTAATAATACAATTTGCGTGTTCTTTCCAATCTTAAACCTGCTTAATGGGCTTTGCTCATTGTTGAAGTTTGTACGGTGATTTATTATAGTTGTAACAGATCACATCAAAGACATCAAATAAGGTGATAAGTCGAGTATGCGGTCTATATAAGTATCTTTATTCTTCAAAATTACATTTAATTTTGGCTTCGTATACCATATCATAACAACCGTTCTCGATTATGATCTCTCTATAAAAATAATGATGCGTCTCCGAATATCAAATAAATTGCAATGAATAAAAACTAGACAACGTAACGTACGTCAAAAGCGAAACGTCATAAAACTTAAAAACGGGAAATATTATAATGTTCATGAGCGCAACGTTACATGTATGCGCAAATACCCAAAAATCGTATCTACAAGTATTATAAATAAAAGAAATAAATTCAGTAATAATAAATGAAGTAACCCAACAATTTGGAATTACATTTCAAATCTAACAATAGTTATTAATTTCTGTGTCATTTGGTCTCTTGTGGAGAGTTGTCTCATTGAGAATCATTCCACATCTTCTTATTTATATTAGTAACATATTTGGTTATTAGCTCATTCGGACAGTAATGTTTTGTAATAAACACATTTCCAATAGAAATAATAATAATAAAAAGTCAAAATTAAGACAATAAAAATCCAGAGGGAAAGCTTGATATGTTTTATTTTCAAGGATAAGGTTTATTTTATTGGAGAGTTAGACTGATGTCACAATAAACTCACACTTATTGTATTGGTTGCATTGCATTGTTTATTCATGATCATAGAATATAAAGGACAAGGTTCACTAATGGCACAAAATGGCCTAAAATATCAACTTTATCATAAAACGCCAAAAAGGTCTCAATTTGGTTCGTAAATGGGTCTATTTCAAAAGTATAAATGCTAATTATATCAGTTCTTTTCATAAGACTACAAGATATTCACCAAAGTAAGCCCATTTTGGACATTTTGTCAAAATATGATGATTTTGTGCATTTTTCAGACATAAAAGCTTTTGAAACACATTGGCCACCACCTACGATCCAGAATGTGTTGTAACCAAAAGATTCCAATTTTGATATAGATTTCATCAATATAAACACTTTTTGGATCGTAGATGGAGGCCAAGGTTAATTATGCCAAAAACAATTAAAATTATTGACAAAAAGTACCAAAATTGACCTTTTAATACAAATTGTACTCATTGAAGGGGTCATTGCTCCATAAATAGTAAAGGAAAGTGCCAGAAAAAAATATTTTTGTCTTAGTAGTATTATCACAAGTATTTCTATGTGACATTTGTAATTTTTTGCCCCAATTTTAAAAACATAAAAAAATCAGGGCCAATTTTAACCCTTCGTGAACCTTCTCCTTTATTAGTTTGTTTAAAGTTGAGAAGCCTAATTAGGTCAATTGTGTCATGCTGACATGATTTAAAAAAAAATGTAGTCTCAATACCTTAAGAGTTTTAGTTTAGCAGACTTGTAACAATGCTTGTACTAACCAGAAAGAAGTCCTAAAATTACATGATTTGAAACAATTAAAAAGAAAAAAAAAATAATGGCATCATCAGTGACAATACAATAAATGATATACAAGTTTGACGGACAGCAAACAATGAAGACCATTGAATTACATGCCTATGGCTTTGGACAAGCACATATAGAATGAAATGAAGTTAAACATGTATGTGAATACTCAACACCCACCTAGTAACCTAAGTCCTGAAGTATGAACGGAAATCTATTTTATCATTCATATAGTTATTTTATAATTAAGGCCACCTTCCAAAACTTACCTATATTTTCTAGGAAAGTAACTAGGCTTTAAACTTTAAAGGAACACTATATAGTTATTAGCCCATTTTAGCCTACTTTGCCGTGATTTAATTTTTCCTAATTTCAAATTTACCTCATGTATTTGAACAATGGAAGATCCAAATTTAATATGTTAGTGACAATTTATATTCTAGTTATTTATCTTTTCACAAAAGTTACGAAAATACATCGTTCACGAAAATTAGTTGGTTTACAGTAAACATGAATAGCTCTTCATGCATGTAAATAGCATTATACTAAAGTCTAAATAAAAACAGATCCATTCAAAGAAACAGATATTATTCAAAACTTGCCTATTTATCTGTTTTCCAACAAAGAATTATGAATAAAGGTATTGTGAAATATGAGTGTGATTACAGAAAATTAATACCAACATTTACAGTTGATTCTGGTCAATAGGAAGTTTTTCTAAAGCTGTTTAATTGATAGAACATTTCCTCACATCTTATAGCTTGGCTTTATGTCTCTGAAATTGATTTTTTTTTGTCAATTTCTTCTTTATTCTCACAAATATTAGAATGACAATAATCTACATGATAATTTTGTCGATGGTTCTGTTTGGATTCCTGAAATGACAACTGTGATAATTGCCTATCATATACAGCCTACCATAATTGGTAGTTAGACATATGAATATTTTGAGGAGTATATTGTTTAGTAATTATACTTATTGATTAACCCTTTAATGACTGATGTTGACTTGTAAATCCCTGTGACAAATGACAGAAGAGCGTTTGTTTGGAAGATCACTACTGTTTGGTATGTCTATTTGTTCATATGTTTTATTCCTTCATTAGGATAAATGGTTTTTTATATTCATTAATGGAATATTATGTGGAGTAGCATGTCTTAAGTAAATCTCTAATAGCTATTTCAGGTATGCAATTTAATTTGATGTAATGCTGAAAGGAATCATTTTATTTATAAGAAAGTATCTTAGATCAAAGCTTTTATCAATGTTTTTTAATTTGATTTTGTAGAGAAGCTTATGTGTAATTATTATCCATCAGCTAAAGACAGCTATGATGATTTTTTAAATAACTTTGTAATGTTTATCCAGTTGTTCTATTTTTAAATCAAGGAAATAAGCTTTAAAGTCAAAACTGTTGTATTACATCTAAGGCTTGTCTTTATTTATTTTTATTATTATTAATAATGCCTCTTTTTGAACCCCCTCTCAATGCATTTAGGTGGACATATAATTCATGGCATCTATCCAGTCTTGTAAGTGCTCTCACGTGAACAATTCTTGTCAGATTTTATGAAAGTTATATTAAAAGTTTATATCAGCAATGTCTCAGAAAAGTTCAAAAATCAATGATTCATCAATGCTAATTAACGATTTTTAAAAGAGAATTGCCCCTTGGAAAACTGCTTTGTTAGCGCTCTTACATGTACATTACCAATTCACTTTCATTTTTTCATGAAATTTATACCAAAAGGTTAGTCAGCAATTTGTCAGAAAATTGAAATCAATATAGGTCACCAATTTTTATAGAGATATACCCCTTGGAAATCTCAACTATATGGAAAAATTCAGTTTATAAATGTATTTAAAGTGTTCTTAATCCTTCATTTCTCTAAATTGTTAATAAATAGTATCAAGAACAAACAAGAAACAGAAATATTTATGTAGTTATTTTCCTTAAACAGAAAACATTATCTAAGGAGTTATTGCCCCTAAAATATTGTTTTTTCTTGTTGTTGTTGTTGTTTTTTTTTCAACCTTTTTTGGCATTCCTTGCAATTTTGTTTTGAAAAAAATATAGGAGATGGATTAAAAGTGTTGATTACAAACAGAATGTATCTACCCTGAAATTAGAGAAAAATTAGGGGGAAAAAAGGAAAGACAACCCAGTCCATAAATCACTACATAGATAACTTAAGATTGATCAAAAGAAAAGTCACTAAAAACCTGCTTACATTTTCTGTCCTGAAATATGTGGTGTATTTTTGTCAAAGAAGGTTCTTTTTAAATTTGATTAATAAAATCTTCTTCTGAATGTTTGAATTTGATGTTATATTATCATTAGTAATCAGTATATTGTAAGGCATAATTGTATAATGTTTAAAAGTAATATTTGGACTGAAATTCTCAATAAAAATCTTTTGTTTTGTTCAAACACTTTGACAGAAGATTTTAATAGAATTATTTAAAGTAAGAGTTAACAACTATTCTATTGAAGTTTATTCATGAGTGTTTACGGGATAAGTTAGTAAATAAAATATATTCCTCTTTTCACTTTAAACTAAATAAATAAAATGTTTGCTTTCCTAACTCAAATACGGAGACGAGGTTTTTCTCACAGATTATAACTTATACAAAGGAATTAGTAACTTTACCCCACACTCCAACCTGTAGCATACCATTCTGAAGTAGTATTTTTTTTACAATTAGACTCTTCTGATATATTATATAAGACATTTAAGGATATAAGTGTTTTGTGTGTTTAAGTGTTTTGTTTATCCTGTTTTACTTCTTTGAAGGTAGGACAATATTATTTCTATATATTAAGTAAGTCTTAGATTCTTTACTCAACAATTTGTTTTGGAATTTTTAAAATATGAAAAAAAACAAGGTTACATCTCCAATACATGCCTTGTCAAACTCAAATTAACACATTTCTATATTTTAGGTCAAATGGGAAATTTTGACTAAAACCTTTTTAAGCATACATTTTGAAATATTTAAACCATAATTAATGAACATAATTTAAGTTGATTTGACTTCAACTTTATCATTATCTACTGGAAGCTCAAAACTTTAGCCTACTTTGATAAATCAATACTTTAACCTGATCGGTGAATCATGAAATCTAGGTCAAAATCCTAATTTTGGTGTATATTTTAAACACCTGATTAAGAACACTTGCCCTGATTTTGCATGAAGTATATTCATGGACGTTAAGCAAACATCAATCAATCAATCAAATAAGCACCCTACCACATATTCTTAATTTATGTGTGTGTACTAAGTTTCAACTTCAAGTGACCAATATCCTTAATTTATGTGTGTGTACTAAGTTTCAAGTTCAAGTGACCAATATTCTTAATTTATGTGTGTGTACTAAGTTTCAAGTTCAAGTGACCAATATTCTTAATTTATGTGTGTGTACTAAGTTTCAAGTTCAAGTGACCAATATCCTTAATTTATGTGTGTGTACTAAGTTTCAAGTTCAAGTGACCAATATTCTTAATTTATGTGTGTGTACTAAGTTTCAAGTTCAAGTGACCAATATCCTTAATTTATGTGTGTGTACTAAGTTTCAAGTTCAAGTGACCAATATCCTTAATTTATGTGTGTGTACTAAGTTTCAAGTTCAAGTGACCAATATCCTTAATTTATGTGTGTGTACTAAGTTTCAACTTCAAGTGACCAATATCCTTAATTTATGTGTGTGTACTAAGTTTCAACTTCAAGTGACCAATATTCTTAATTTATGTGTGTGTACTAAGTTTCAAGTTCAAGTGACCAATATTCTTAATTTATGTGTGTGTACTAAGTTTCAAGTTCAAGTGACCAATATTCTTAATTTATGTGTGTGTACTAAGTTTCAAGTTCAAGTGACCAATATCCTTAATTTATGTGTGTGTACTAAGTTTCAAGTTCAAGTGACCAATATCCTTAATTTATGTGTGTGTACTAAGTTTCAAGTTCAAGTGACCAATATTCTTAATTTATGTGTGTGTACTAAGTTTCAAGTTCAAGTGACCAATATCCTTAATTTATGTGTGTGTACTAAGTTTCAAGTTCAAGTGACCAATATCCTTAATTTATGTGTGTGTACTAAGTTTCAAGTTCAAGTGACCAATATTCTTAATTTATGTGTGTGTACTAAGTTTCAAGTTCAAGTGACCAATATTCTTAATTTATGTGTGTGTACTAAGTTTCAACTTCAAGTGACCAATATCCTTAATTTATGTGTGTGTACTAAGTTTCAACTTCAAGTGACCAATATTCTTAATTTATGTGTGTGTACTAAGTTTCAAGTTCAAGTGACCAATATCCTTAATTTATGTGTGTGTACTAAGTTTCAACTTCAAGTGACCACAACTTCATGGTAAACTATCTTAAACAAATCTTTAACTTGATACAGGACAGATGGACAAACAGACAAACAAATGTTAGCACAGACTGGAAAACATAATGCCCCTCCTATTGTAGAAGTGGAATGAAAATAAAGATGGTGTCAAGCAAACTTGTTGTAAATTTAAATTTTTTATGAGATATTCAACATTTTTGCAATACACGAAGTACAAATGATTACAGGCAGGTTGTGAAATTTGTTTCTGACAGATCCTTAATTATAGTCCCTAGTAAATTCTGACAGGTCCTTAATTATAGTCCCTATTAAATTTCTACCATTTCGACATAACGTGTAGACATTTTCCAAAAGCCGTATGTTGACTTCTAGATGTCTGTTTGAGCTGTTGGGTTCCTATTTTATTGACATATAATACTCCTTTTATTCATAGTTTACATAAGAATTTAGTTACTGCATTTAGTTGGATGCAGTAGAATGTGTCCCGTGCTTGTAGTGTATGCCCTTATATTTTTCAGTTATTGGTTGTTTGCCTGTGAGAGAGCTTTCACATGTTTAATTATATAGATAAGACCGTTGGTTTTCCCATTTGAATGGTTTTACACTAGTAATTTTGGGGCCCTTTATAGCTTGTTGTTCGATGTGAGCCAAGGCTCCGTGTTGAAGGCCGTACATTGACCTATAATGGTTTTCCTTTTTACTTTTTTTTTAAAATTGTTATTTGGATGGAGAGTTGTCTCATTGGCACTTACACCACATCTTCCTATATCTATGGATAGAATTTTTACTTGAAAAAAGGGGGATGACCTAATTAATAAAATAATGGTCCACAGAACTCACATGTATGTTTATACCAAAGCTTCTCATTAATCCTAAACCCACATGTCAAGGTATAGAGCATGAGTTCTTTTTAATTAGTGAAACCCCCTAAAAAGGAAGTCTAATAGAAATAAAAAAGTGTATGATGACACTAATTACGGGAGAATCTTTAAAATTTTCATGTTAAATCATTTGCTTGATAAGGAAGTGTTGCAATAGATGAATCCTACCTAGGACAGATTTCATTCTTGACTGTGTAAACAAGATCAGTTCAGGCTACTATTAAATAGGAGAATCAGAATAGATCAGTACTGTGATACTATGATCGGTTCATGTAAGTCCAAGCTGCCATTATAAAGTGTATCAAATAGAAGGAACATTAGACAAATTGAATCAGTATAATACATGCATTAATTATGAGGCATAGCATATGACGAACATAGTTTGAAATTAAAACCTGGAGAAATGTTTGAATGAATGAATCATACTATTTGTTGATGACATGATGGTTGTCTTCTATAAAAATTTAACTACTTTCAATTTGAAATATATTATAGTAGGTATTGTATTGACATATACCATATTAGGAATGTTAGAAAACTGATGTTTTTGGTCTGTACGTCAGTTCATTTGTTCGTTTGTATATGTTCATCCGTCTGCCTGTCCCACTTCAGGTTAAAGTTTTTGGTCAAGGTAGTTTTTAATGAAGGTGTATTCCAATCAACTTGGAACATAGTAGACATGTTCCCTATGATATGATCTTTCTAATTATGCCAATGGACACATTCTTGTTTTATACATAATTTACATACATTGAAAATTCTGGATATATGTTAGTAGTTCTACAAGTTCCTCTAAATGGCTAGAAATAATTAAAGCAAAATAAATGAAACAGTTCCACGAAATCATTTGCAGTTTACATGTTGATTCAAATTTTGATCAGTTCACCTTTCCCATTAAATAACTACAATAGCTGTTGTTTTCTGAATAGCTTATTCACTTGGAGGCCTTTCAATGTCTTGGAAGAGAAATCTATCTCTCCTTGATTTATTTACCTGAAGAAAAAAAATTCTTCTAAGTAGATGAAAATACATGTATCAACTCACAAAACTGCATGTGATGATTTATTCAATATCAATAATTCTTTTTCAATCTATTCAAATAAAAACACTGATTCAAACATTTACAGTTGATTTCTGACAGAATTTTAACATTGTTCCTATTTTACTTCATACAAGTGAGTTGGCCAGTAAAGTCACCAGGGGTACGACCATTTAATATTCTCAATCCAGATTGAATACAAATCTCATTTAAACTTTTACCACGTGTGGACAATACCTCATCCATACTGTAACGTACAGGAAGGTTAAGATCTGGAGAAATTTTATCAAAAACTGGTATATTATCAAGTGATTCATCATTATTTATAAAGTTTATAGACCTGGGTACCAGTTCTAGCATTTAGATCCCCTGTTAATAGAATCTTTCCAGTATCAGAGTATTTGGAAATATCTTTCTCAATAATGTCAAAAATATCTTCCTGTAGAAATTTTGTATATGAAGAATTTTCTGGAGGATAATAGATATAACAAATAAAAATATCATCTTTCAATCCAAAAAAGTTACTGCATAATTGCAGCCATATGTAATCATTATTTACATGTTCCAAAACTTTTACACCTGGTCGTAACTCTGATTTAACAAATATTGAGATTCCTCCTGAACGTTTATAAGTGCCTTTAGATTTAGGTCTATTAAGATGAACTGGTGTAAAACCATCGAGTGAAAGGGATTCTTTTAGAGAACAATGAGTTTCAATTAAACAAATAATATCTTTATGACATATTTCATTTACAAATCTTGGGTCACTGTATTTGTCAAAGGCCCTTGTTTTTATGACCACTAGAACATACCCGCGAAATCACGGGCATATAAAGCTTGTGAACTGTTGTAGGATGATTTTTTGTTAAAGATATTATGTATGTAGAATTACATAAAAGGTATCTCCCTTTTTCCAAAGTCCGATATTTGTTTCCTTTCTGTTAAATTCAATTATATTCGTGTTTCTGGCCTACGACCACAATTATTTTTCTCCTTTGCTACTTTGCTTCTTTTGGTAAAAGTCAAATCAAATTAAAAATTTGCACCGTTTCAAACATGAAATAAATGTAACTGCTTATATATAGACCATTATAAGTCTATAAAATATGCTTCTATGACAATCCATCAGTGCTTTTTTGAGAGCCTTATTAACATGCCAATGGTAGGATTTGAATCATGTATAAATGACTAATACCGACTAAGGTTAATTTGAGGGGTTGTCGATCGGAAGGGTCCTGATCCCGAAATCCCGTGCTTAAAACCATGAAATCCCGAGCTGCAGAATTTAAGGAAATTCATATCCCGAAATCGAAAAATATATTCCCGGGTCCCGTAAGGATCAATCCCCTTATCCCGAGCTTAAAAACACCCGATCCCAACGCCCCGAAAAAGGTCCTGCATCCCTCTAGTCTCTACCTTACTTTCATTTTTGCCAAATCACTATTTTTCCTTTTAACAATAAATTTTTATGCCCCAATTATGGGCACTATGTTTTCTAGTCTGTGCATCCGTGTGTTCGGTCGTCCGTCTGTCTCGTATATCTGTCCCACTTCAGGTAAAAGTTTTTGGTCGAGGTAGTTTTAGATGAAGTTGAGCATGTTTAACTTATTTTAATATATATGCAAGTGGTATGACCCCGTAAGTAAACATTTCAAAGAAAACAGTAAACAGAATCAGGGACTTTCTATACTAAGTTAGTATATAGTCTAACATAGAAATGGTCTGACAGAATACAGAGAGTCTCTATATATTAAAGCAGTATAATCGTAGTTTACATGTAGATAAACCCGAAAAATATTTGTCCTCTCTAAGGAGGTTTAATAGTTGTGATTTTGGCGATCTAAACACCATGATATGGAGAACGCTCTACGATTGGTTGTACTTGTGTCACATGTTTTACTTATTTTAATATAAATGCAACTGGTATGAGCCCTTAAATAGTAAACATTAAAAAAAACAACAATAGACAGAATACAGAGTCTCTATATATTAAAGTAGTATAATCGTAGTTTACATGTAGATAAAGGCAAAAAATAATTGTCCTCTCTAAGGAGGTATAATAGTTGTGGTTCTTGCGATCTAAACACCACGATATGTAGAACGCTCTGATTGGCTTATCTATTTTTCATTTTTGTTATCTATCATACGATTGGTTGTATTTGTGCATGTTTCAAACCAGAAGTCTTAGCTATGACTAAAAGTCACTCTGATGACGGAATCATATCTGGACTCCTTTTTTGTCGTTTTTCTCCAAAAATAACTCAATCTGAATAATCATAAGAATGGATGACAAATGCGACTATGCATGTTACCTATAGGACAGAGAGGCATGATGATTAATTTATTGTGGAAGGAAGAGAAGCGACACACAAAATGAGGTCTTCTCGTTTAATAGTATAGATACTGTGGATTCATTTATTTTCATGGGTACCAATTTTCGTGGATTTTCATTGGTATTAGATTTTGTGGTTTTGTTAATCTCTAAATACAAAGCCTATGAAAAATGTGTACTTTATTGAACATTTGAATTAGTGGTTCACCTGCACCCACGAAAACCACAAAAATTGGTATCCACAGTAATCATTATCCTTTCAGTGCATGCAAGCTTTTTGCTTCAAAAAAGTTCTATAAAGATTTAACATTAAGCAAATGATAATATGACATTTAAAAGATTTTTGTCTGATTTTTTATGCTGCGTTTATTGAATGCTTTGCCCAAACAGACAGGATAAAAGATATATACTCCTTACTGCAGAGGCTGTCAGGTTTTCTTAGTAATCACAGAAAAAAATCTAATCTTTTATCTTACGAAAGTCAAGAAACGGAAATAAATGTCACAGTAGCAGTTAATCTGGGTAAAAATCTCTGTCACATGCTTATTTTACTGCAAAGTGTTAAATTAGAGGTAAATTGAGCAGGAAGATCCTATGACGAGCCTAGTCAACTGTCACCAACCAACCAATCAAAAGATCTCAATCTGTCACACACCAAACGCTTTCCTAATAGTAGTCAAAGATAAAAAAAAAATATGAAAGACAAAAAAATATAATTAAGATATAGTCTATAATTGATTATACAATTTCCATTATATTCTTGGGGTATTAAGATAGATTGTTATAGAGGTGCTAGAAGCTGATTATGACTTTATACATTTGTTATAAAGCAACATTATGGTTGTAGTTAGTTAGCTTTATTTCTACAGCAATTTGTCTTTATGTTTTTTTATTGATTTTTTTCTCCTAACTATCCTTGTTGACTCGTCACATTACTGACCAACAGTAGGTATTAACAAAGAAGAATGTAAAACATTGTCCGATAATTTGTTTTATCGATAAATTGCATGTTATGTGTCTCGGTAAGATCTTTTTAAGGAAAAATATATCTTGCACTTTAGTTCTGAAAATAGCGAAATATAACCTGTACTTTAGTTCTGATAATAGCAATCGTAGGAATTTAAATCGAAATTCAATATTAGTTTAAAAAGCAGAACCTTACATCATCTTTAATTTTCTTATGTAAAAAAGAGGATTTTTATTTAAATCTCAGAGGCATAAAATTCAAATTGAGCAAATTATTTTTGCTGTAGTCACCTTCATAAGATCAAGTTCTTTTTAAGTGCTTTATTGACAACTCCTTACTACAAATTAATTCAGATTAAGATATTAGTTTTATGTTTTGTACTGTTTCCAATTGCAAGGTGTGTAAATATTAATAATTTGTCCCAATTGCATTCTGTAAGTTGAAAAAAATGGGATGAAATTGGAAAATAAATGAGCATGTTATTTTTTCTCTTTTTTCCTTCTTTTTAAAAATTTAAGTTTTACATTTTTAATGAATCATTTATCTGTACTATTATAGAAACAACAACTATAACAAAATTGCAAATATAACACCTGAAATGGTAGAGATAAAGATACATTTTCTGCCAACTCTTGGACTACAAAATTACACAGTTTCGTGAATGAATTGTGATTTACTTTGGTTGTTAGCGAAACATTGTTATGATCTGTCTTTACGTAAGGGTAAATATTAATAATTATCGATCTGATATACTCTTTCTAATTAGAGTATCAGATTAAACTAATTACCAGCTAATCAAAAGGGAGATAATAGGCACGTCAATACCACTATATGACATGATTACTGTTCCAGCATATGACACAAAGGATTGTCAGATTAGGCTGTTATAATGGCTATTGATTGGTTGATGCCATTTGATACCTATATTAACCTAAGCAGGTGATTTCGTGAGGTGATTCTTATTAAAATCAGCAGATTATAGAGAATGAGCCCTTGGTCTAATATATTGTAATGAAAAAAGTTATGCTTGAATTATATGTATTTTTTTAATAAAATATTTCTATTAGTTAAAACTCAAGGAAAACAATCTTGATAATATGAAAGAGAGATATATTTTATGATAATAAGATGATATGATAAACCCCCTTTTAAAATGGCTGGACCCGCTCCTGTGAATCTATAAATTTATAGACCAAAAGTTAATACCATTAAACTACCTCAGTAGACAACTGTTGACAAGAATTCTTATCAAGTACTGGTGCATGCTGAAATATGTTGGTATATAACAGGGGCGGGTCTAGCCATTTTTAAAAGGGGGTTCCCAACTGAGGATAAAAGGGGGGTGTTCCAACTATATGTACTATATGTCCCCATTCAAATGCATTGATTGTTCAAAAGCTTCCAACCCGTAGAACCTTCCACCCCTACCCCTCCTGGATCTGCCACTATATAAATGGGATTGGGAGTTCAGGCGCATGAACATGTGTTAGTGTCTGGACAGGGTTTGGAGTATAAACTTATTAAGGTTTGGAGCTCAAACCTCCCCCTATTAAATCACTATCAGAATAACAAAATGGTACACAAGAAGCTACTTAAGTATGCCCTTCACTCATATTTTTTCAAGTTATTGACATAGATAAATTGAAAATTAGATTTACTGTGCTTATCCAGTGACCTTTGGGGTATTACAATAGCAATGGCCAAAACAGTTTCCCAAATTGCAGTTAGATTTCTTCTCCAACTAACTGATCAACTGGTAAAATATTTTAGCAGATTGCTCAAGTGTAATGTTGTTAGTATGAAGTGAGTGCTGTAAAATCAAAAGTAATACTTACCATCCAGATCCAGTTAGTTGATATCTTTGTCAATTGTTTCAAACACAAAAATGACTTACTATAGTATGAGTCACTGAATAAGAAGGTCTAATTTTGACATGGAAACTTCTATCATAAATAGATTTTATAAATAAATAGTTGAAAACATTGTTTTGTAAGTCTATAATTTATAGCTCCGTTTTCCAACAACATGTTAGTGCATAATTGTAATTTGGATTTTTTTTTCTAAAGCAATTACTTATCTGCTACCATTAAAGGGAAATAATTTACATTACTGAAAATCAGCAAAATGTTGTCACAATTTTTGTCTGACAAATATCAACTTTCCTCATTTAATTTGTTTGTAACATTACTTTTATGATTATTAAACTTTTATCCTCTGTTTTGAAAAGAAACAATGAAATTTATTTTTAAGTTGATTAAAATTTTGAAAAAAATTGTAGGCAAAATCAGAAGCCAGGTATCATTGATTAATTTTTTAGTGTACAATAACTCAATAAAAATTATTTCCCTTTAATGCCAGCAGATCAGTAATTTGTATAGAAAATATCATACGAATCATAATTACACAATAACTTTGTCTTAGAAGACAAAGCTATAAAATATACATCTACAAAAATGTTCCTTCATCCAAGCATATCTTGGATGTGCAGGATGAAGGTCATTCTTAGAATATGAGCCTGAGGCTCGAAAGTAATGAATTAGCTTAACTTCTCTATGAGGGGTGAAGCTTACATATAATATCTCTGTTTAAAGAAACAAACTATACCCATAGCTGGCCAGTGACCTTGACCCTAATATATAAGCACCTGTTCCATAATAACTTGTCATAATTTAAAGCAAGTTTGTGTCGACCAAATATAAAACCCAGTGGAAAAGGGTGGGTCTGACTGATAATCCCTAGGGTGGGAATTAATTACTTTCGAGCCTCAGGCTCATATTCTAAGAATGACCTTCATCCTGCACATCCAAGATATGCTTGGATGAAGGAACATTCTTATTCATATTTCGCCTTCGGTCTCAAGTAATGAATTAGCTTGTTTAAAGTGTAGACACAAACTAAAAACAATTTTTATATAAATGCCAACATTTAATAAAGGATAAAAATCACAATCACAGTAACTACAACTGAAGAAAAGCGTTTTAGTACTGATATTATTCACTTTCCTGTTATAGAACTTGTAAAAGGTTTGATCATATGTCCAGACAAAACTGTTGCCATAATGTCCTTAATAGAACATTCTGAAGCTAAATGCACCTATGAAGAGGTTCCTCTAAATAAGTTAACCTTAAAACCTCGGATAAAATTAGAACTCTCTCTAACTATCTAAACTTTACGAAAAGACTTAGATGAATTCTCTCACCTATTTTGTACACAAAACATGATAAATCATTGTCTTAACAACACAAAGTTTTGGTTTATCAAAACCTTTGATCACCTCGTTAGGTAAACTAACTAACAGATCTAGTATTTTTCAAAAACTCATGTATATGAAAAAATAAAGTGCCATGTCTCTGAATGAAGAAACATAGAATGTAAATCTACAGCTGATAAAGATAGTACTTTAAGGCAGCTGTAGTCAAGGCAAATAAAGACACAAGTATAAAAGACAGTCTTCAATGTTAAATTCTCCAATGAATATTAAGAACTTAAAAAAGATAGCACTAAATTCATCTCCCAAGTGAAAGAGTATCTAACTCTTCAATTGCAGATTCAGGTTTAAGCAACCTTCCACAAATACATGTAGTAAACAAACAAATTAAGTAACATCTATTTCTTAAAGGATAAAGTCTGTTTCAACATAGAACAAGGAAAATTCACATTAAACATGCTGAATATGAAAAGCTTGTGTTTTACAAAAAATTCAATAATCAATAACATCCTTTTTAGATGGTGATAAGGAATTGGTTCTCTTTGAACACACCAAATAATGAAATTTCTCAAAAAATATTGATAATGCTTGATTATAGATGCATGGTCTCCAAGATGAAGTGTAAATATATTTTACAAATGATTCTGAAATCTCCTGTTTATATTAAAGTGATTTCTGAGTATAATACACACGTTTTTACCCTACTGCACAATCAACCCTTCAGGTGTTGTTTCACTTATATTTTTTACAATATACAGTTGAATTAAGTCTCTTCCTGACAGAAAGACATTATCTTCAGTATGCAACATTGTTACTAATTTTTATGCTTAGCAGTTTAACTGGCAAATAAATTAAAATTGGTCTTAGCAAAGAAAACCAACTCTGAGCAGGCCAAAAAGGATAATCAAAAGAGCCTTCTGAACTTTATCACTAATAATTTTCATTAATAATTATCCCCAACAATGAAAAAGATGGGAAAATATAAGGTCTTAATTCTGACCATGAAAAATACAAACATCTCTGAAAGGAGCTTGTTGGTCAAAAGACAACGAAGTAATTCTCTACAGATTTGAAAATGAAAACGTGATAACAACAAAACAAATATATCTTCTTTCAATTGCCATCCTTTTGAATCTGTAAATTTTTTAACCATATGATAAGCATCAAAAATTTCTTACCAGGAATATAAAGAGCTGTGATAAAAATGTTCTTTCTTGAACACCAAGCCCAAATAATGAAATATTTGTAGTAAGCATGTTAAGTGACAACGAGGTTTTACCTCCTATTGCATAATAAAAGCTACTGAAAATGTATTTTCTGATTGTATAACTCTCTGTGACTAAAACTTTTTTCTCCAAAAGAAAAATATAGCCAACAATACTATGAAATCTATATGAAATGAGCGCATACTCTTAAAGAAGCTCCATCTACCAACAGAAACATTTTCTTCAAATTTGGATCCCAAATCCTTCTTATGAGGAATCTGGTCCAATCCAAAAACTTATTTGGATGGGTCTATAAATCAAATTTTTAATTTCTGATTTTAAAATGTTAAAAAAAAAAATTCACCTACATGTATTGATGAAAATAAATACTGTAACAACTCTACAGTGTTTCAACATTATTTCTCGCCATGTTTCTGCAATGTAACATTCCCACAGATACTGCATTAAAAGCATTCGTCACAAAACCAATATATGATGTAAATCATCTATAATACAGTTACACAATTCTATTTAAGAAGAATTTCCCAAGGGAGATAATATTACCATTTCTCATCTGTCAGAAAAAACTTAAAAAGCTCAGTATCAATAATGAGACAAAGGAAAACAATGTGCTTCCAAGAAATGAGTACCAACTTCTCAAAATTTCTTCCGAAGCACAGCTTATCAAGCATTTGCACCACTTCTTCTGTATTCACAATACAATCATCTAAACTCTGATCCATAATAAAAGAATCATCAATGTATAAACTATAGCATGTATATACTTCAAGTGACATTATTTCATAAATACATAGACAGGTTTTAAAACCTTAGTAAAAATTCTTGATACAGAAGCCAATCCAAAACAAAAACATAAATATCATATCAATGTCTTTTCCACATGAATCAGGAAAATGTGATATAATCATAAATGAAACTTAAATATGCATCTGTGTGATCTATAGATGTTAGCTCTCTCTCTATATATATATAGATATTTATCCTAAAAATTTAATTCTAAACAAAAGATAAATGGTCCTGCTCCAAATGCTGATTAGCAACAAGCTAAGTATGTTTGAATTTATCAAATAGATACAGGCCTTGAAGACCAATCTTTCTTAGGAACTAAGAAAATATAGGAAATAAACTGATTTTCCATTGATCGATCAACCTCTTAAATAGCTCCCTTAGCTATCAATTTTTGGACTTCTGAAATTAATTCATCCTTATGAAAGGTGAAATGTATTTAATTCAAAAATGATGAACCTTGTGGTACATCATTAAAAATAATTTTATAACCATTTCTTATTAAATCTAATATCAATAGATCATTAGTAACATTTTCCAAATCATAATATTTAAGTTATCTATACTGTATATATAGCAACTGGTTGAGAAATGTGACCTCTTCGAGATTCCCTGTTCCCTTTTGAAACCCTCTCCCTCTCAATGAAGGGAATTGCCTACTAGTATAGTCGCCCTGTTGACCAACAGAGCCTCTGCAGTTAAAAAACTGATATTGCCTTTCCCATAACAGCTGGGAGTAAATTAATTGCTAGACCTGGAACCTCTTCCAAGGAATCTAGAATTTGCTTCAGAATCTTTGTATAAACACTAAGTTTGCTTCATGCAATCATAACTAGAAACGTGATAAAGCAACTATCACAACAGAATTACAAATAAGTTTTATCATCTAAATATTTCTGAGCATCTCCTATGGGTCTAACCAGAAACCCATGGTCAAACAAACAAATAGAATTTTACAATAAAATCCTTGTACTATCAAGATCCAATGGCCCATTCTTACAACAAGAAATAGCCAACTCAACAATAGGGGTGATGATCAACCCCTTAATAAAGTATCTCTGGGTTTCCTGCATCTTTGAAACCACAGAGTGGGCCTGTCTAGGCAGTGCCATTTCGATTTTTTATTTATCCTCGACACACTAGGATTGTCACAGTTCTCAGTGTGATAGTATTACCTCTATGAACTTTATATTTTCCTGATTTTATATTTGCTGACATGGTAGTAATATTTACAATTTTGGGATTTTCAAAGCAAAATCATGATTAAACTGTTCAACAAACAGGATGAGATAATGGACCATTAATCTCACTAATAGAAGCCTTAAAGGCTTCTGAAAACCTTAATGCAGGATCAAAAGATGAATCAAATTCAACTCCGACTGGACTATCATCAGCCATGGCACAAACTCCAAAAGGAGGTACATACACAGTATCATTTCAGTAGTTCAGATCAAAATATAGAACTAAATCTTCATTAAAGTAAGCCTCTAATGGCAAAAATCAAATATAGCAGCAGGTTTCTCTACAAACTCTGCTCGAGTTGAAGGCAGTAAAACTGTCTCAAACCTCATGATTCATACAGGTTCTTTAATACATTAATAATAATGAGTCAATGTATCAATATACATGCCTATCTTAAAACTCAACAGCACTTTCGTGAGAAACATTCACAAATCAAGTAGATTTTGAAGCTATACAAGTAGCACTAGATTTAAAAACTTACTTTTTACAGGTTCTGTTGCTTTGTCAATTATTTCCAATTGCCATGCCATTATGATCTTTTATAAAACTACTAGGTTTTATAACTGTTTAAGAAGAGGATTTATTCAAAATACCTCTTGTTTTCCTATTAAATTTATCATCTTTAATTTCTAAAACATCATTCTAAACATCTTGCAAAAACAATACATTTGCATAAACAAATTCAGCCATTGTAATACAAAAATGTGTACCTGTGCAGGTAAAACACGTGTAAATTGTGAAGAGTACTCACGACCTTCAGGTGAATAGAAATACTTTTAAATATCTACCTGTTTAACAAACAGGAGTATGAATTAAGTAACAAATGTGCCGTACATCGTAGTGTACTAAGGCAAAAACTTAATGAATATATAAAATTGTCATACATCGTAGACAATAAAATATTTAATTAATTTCCATGAACACTTGTCATACATCGTAGACAAGAAATTTTTAAATTCATTTCCATCAACACTTGTCATACATCGTAGACAATTGAGGAAGTATTATTTCTAAATAACAAAATAACATTAGAACTTGTCGTACATCGTAGACAAGTTAATGTAACTTTAGTAACTCTCTCCCAAATTTAAGATAAAAATAAAATAACTAAAAAGAATTCAAGTGAAGTGTTCACTTCACCCCTCTAGAAAAATAATGACAAGTTATTATGGAACAGGTGCTTATATATTAGGGTCAAGGTCACTGGCCAGCTATGGGTATAGTTTGTTTCTTTAAACAGAGATATTATATGTAAGCTTCACCCCTCATAGAGAAGTTAAGCTAATTCATTACTTGAGACCGAAGGCGAAATATGAATAAGAACAATGGTTTGAACTATTTATTTATAAAATCTATTTATGATAGAAGTTTCCATGTCAAAATTAGACCTTCTTATTCAGTGACTCATACTATAGTAAGTCATTTTTGTGTTTGAAACAAATGACAAAGATATCAACTAACTGGATCTGGATGGTAAGTATTACTTTTGATTTCATGCACTCACTTCATACTAACAACATTTCACTTGAGCAATCTGCTAAAAAATGTTACCAGTTGATCAGTTAGTTGGAGAAGAAATCTAACTGCAATTTGGTAAACTGTTTTGGCCATTGCTATTGTGATACCCCAAAGGTCACTGGATAAGCACTGTAATACATATAAAAAAGTTTACATGATAACTAATTATGATGCTCTTATTGAAAGGACATTGAAAATTTCATTTGCAATTAAGATCAAAGAATTCATCATACTCATATTTAATATTTATCAATGATTTTTCTTTAATTTATATGTAAGAGAACACCTGATCTTCTCTCTGATTATATCATAAATATTCACCAGGTATGACAAAATACCTGTTCTTTTGGAATTATCTTCTATGACTTAATTATACCTTTTTCCCCCTGAAAAGTTATATTTCATTAGTTATCCCATTATTTGATTATCATGGGAAATAAAACCATACCTAGTTTTATTGAAGTATGACGAAAAAATTGAATAATTGCCACAATAGATGAAATTAAAATCTATTCTTCGATATTTCTTATATATTTATCATTTCAAACATTTAATGGATATAAAGTGCAAATTAGGATGCCAAACTATTTGTTTGCTGACATTTAAAATGAATTAAAATATATTTAAGGGCGACAAAGGATTCATTTACACGAATTTTACAGGTTTTCACCTGACTATATAAACATCCTTGGACTTTTTTGTCTGTGATAGGAAAGTAATAAGTAATTTGTAAATATTGAGTAAGGACAGACACGGAGAATAATGTGAACTTGCAATGTTGAGTGCAAATTTATGGTAAGAAAATGACTACTTATTAACTAACGTGGGAGATCAAGACACGAAACCTTTGTAAATTGAAGATCTAATTTAGGAATAATCATTATATAACGTGTGACTCAGTGTCATCCTATATAGAGAATGAATACTTAAAAATATGTAAAAATAACAGTGGAAGCCAGGTTGTAAATTGTTTTGCATTTTTACTTGCAATTAGAATTTAAGAGATTAAATAGATGGTCAAATGAAAAGTTTACAGCTGAATTATAGGTGAAATACACTAAATTTCTTGTTGATTTAAAAATTCTTTTATTTTTCACTTTATTTTGTTTCACTTTGATTCATTTTTATATATTTTTTGTTCTAATGGTACAATCAAGTAATAAATTCAGAAATTATTTTGAGGTTTTTATTTGAATGTGAATAAAGTGACTGGATGAGTATTGCAATAATAAAATAACTTGCATTCTGATTTCTGATAATTTGATATCTGATTATGATAAATGTATGCAATTTTCCTGAAATCTCAAAAATTAATCTCACATTTTAGTCCATTTCAAAAATTGCAATAATAAATGCATGCAATAATTTCTGTACAAGAAGTAGTTTAAGTAACTAACAACTAGTAACTGTTCTCTCTGCATGATTATAAAATGAGGACACATAAAATTGAGAAGGAAATGGGGAATGTGTCAAAGCGACAACAACAAGACCATAGAGTAGACAACAGCCGAAGGCCACCAATGAGTCTTCACTGTTGCGAAAAACTATGGGTGGAGGCGTCCCTCAGCTGGCCCCTTAAAAAATATGTATACGAGTAAGGGCAGTGATAGACTATTTAGATTAGTATACCTTGTTAATTTGATTCATTATTAACTCCAATTACAGTGAACAATGTCAGACCCTAATGTTTTCTTTCATTTTGGTTCTACAGTACAGGACTAAATTATGGTAGACTTCAACCTGATTTTCCTTTTCAAGCATTCGTTGTTTCAACATGTTTTTTTGGAACATGAGAACATTTGATATTGTTAAAGAAAAGATAATTGCAAAATAGAAATATGCATTCCAATTCAATGATTATCTTAGGTTGTATGATCATGTTTTCATCTTTTAAACCTTTTAAACATATTTAAATGGTGTAAATTGTCTTTTACATAGGCTTGCAACTATTTATATTTTTTTCTTTTTTTTACTGCTATCTTTTAACTGAAAGTCATTCCTAATTTTCTTAAAGAAGACAATATAACATTTGAAGCAAACTTAATGCTATATTGATGATATATCTTTAACATTTAAAAACCTGAAATCTATTCTTGTCCAATTGATCATGTCAAAGTTTCTAAAAATGTAACAAAAAACAACTTAACATCTTGTTTCCAGTTGCATTTTCTAGCATTTATTTTTAAAATATTAATTTCAAAATTAATAGTTAATTGAGCCAGGTTCTGCTTAGCATTGTTATAGCAGTAAAATATATAACTCTTGGCACATCCTATCAAAAGAAGCAATATAAAAGGGTCATTAATTGATGGAAAAAAATATCATAAGTAAGTGTTATATACCAGAGAGTATTGAAACCATCTATCACTACTCTGGATGTAGTTTATGTATTAGCAACACATATTATAGGGGAGAAATATTATTTCATGCTATACTTTTATAACTTGTTTACCTAAACTGGTACCTAATTTTTCAGGAAAGGATGTTACCAAGGGAGACATGTTGGTTGCTTTGGATGTTGTACTTGACAACGATTTATTTATCACAGACAGGAGGTCAAGGTGAGACATTTTGTATATTCATTTCAATTCAGTGTTGCAGCATGGTGTCCTAATTTTTACATATGTCTCAATTAACAACTTTAAGATATAAGTTCAAATCTACAACTTTTAAAGACATACATTCAAATTGACAACTTTGAGACAATGTTCAAACTGAGAACCCAGTTCTTATTGTGATGTGAAAAAGACTGATGAGAGAGATAACATTAAAAAACTGGAGAAGATACAATTATAGCGTCAAAATCTGCACATGCTAAAGTGTCTTTGTTCTTGATGTGAATGTCTGTAGCTTGAAATGTGTGAATGTCATGTGCTTGAAATGTGTGAATGTCATGTGCTTGAAATTTTTAGTCATGTCCTTGAAATGTGTGAATGTCATGTGCTTGAAATTTTTAGTCATGTCCTTGAAATGTGTGAATGTCATGTGGTGCTTGAAATGTGTGAATGTCATGTGCTTGAAATGTGTGAATTTCATGTGGTGCTTGAAATGTTTGAATTTCATGTGGTGCTTGAAATGTGTGAATGTCATGTGTTTCATATGTGTACGGTAAATGTCATGTGCTTGAAATGTGTGAATGTCATGTGCTTGAAATATGTGAATGTCATGTGCTTAAATCAACATTTGTTTCTTGTATTCTAACATGTCTTAATAATGATTATACATGTTTTGTTAACATGTTGAAACTGAAACACAAAACTTAAGCAGAAATTGTTTAGTGATTTGAAAGCAGTATCATGTAACATCAGAATCAATTGTATAAAATGAAGAAGTTAATTTCAAAGAGAATAATAGCTCATATCAATTTTAAATAACTGTTATATAATATTGGATAATAATTGATTATGGATATTTATATTAATAATTCATGTTTTCAACATATAATTTTTTTTTTCAAATATTTTTTCCCCCGATGTTTATAGATATATGAAGATGTGGTATGAGTGCCAATTAGACATTACTCTCCATCCAAGTCACAATTTATAAAAGTAAACCATAATAGGTCGAGGTACGGTCTTCAACATGGAGCCTTGGCTCACACCAACAGCAAGCTATAAAGGGTCCCACAAAATTACTAGTGTAAAACCGTTCAAACGGGAAAACCAACGGTCTAATCTATATAAAAATAACAAGAAACGAGAAACACTTATGAACCACATAAACAAACGACAACTTCTGAACATCAGATTATAAACTTTTAATGTTTGCAACAAGTACACACAATGAATAATACTGTTGATTTTTTGGTGGATGGATATAAAAAAAAATCTATTTTTGGGTTACTCTAATATAAATTGGAATCATATGACCAAATCAGGTGATTCATCCTGTAACCAATAAAAGAAATGTATTTTATGAATAGAGAACATACTGTTAATATTAATCATATCTAGCAATATGACTGAATCCATGAATTTATCTTACAGGAGTTACTGCCCTTAGGCAATTATTTAATAAGTTGACTGGATATGCTTCAAACTGTCCTTAAATGGGAAGTGTAACACAACTCCTTCTAACATAAACGCAGTTGACAAGATTATTCTTTTAATTATTTTTTAAGCACACAAGAAACACAAAGTATGGATTCCCAACCTATATATTGTTGACCCAGAGAGATTAGAAATATTTTCAAGATTTTGTTTAATTTCTTATATCGCTAGTATGCCAAGTATCAGTTGATTACATAGACATTCAATAGGATAGAATCGTAGGTGTAATTTGTCCCTGGTAGATTAATTCTTTATTTATAGATTTTTAAATTACCAAGTATGGTCTTCTTCATCTTTAAGATTGTCAGAATAAAATCCTATTTATAGTAGTTTACAAATTTTCCAATATGTCTTTTGGACCTTTGTGCACTGTTTGTGGTTGTCAGACTTTCTGTTTTAATGTATATATTTTGTAGCATTAACGATACAGACAGTCTTTACACAAATGATACAGACAGTCTTTATACAAATGAAAGAGTACGTTTGGTATACATCCATGATATATTGTAATAATTTCACTGATGGTTCTAACATCTTTATTCTTTTATACCAGCATACCATTAAAAACCAATGTCTCTGTGAACTATATTTCATGCTTCATTAATTAGTTCTTAAGACTAAAACTTGTAAAATCTACAGGATACATAAATTTTAAATTAGCCTGAAGTTAATTTCTTAAATGATGAATTAATATGTAGTGTACTTAGACAAGTAAAACATTTTGAAGAACTGTAAGATTTGATTTTTTATCATCAAATTTTTTAGCTTTCCTGTGAAGTCCATTTTGATGACGTCACAAAAATAGGAACCATTCCTGATGAAGTTACATAAAGGAAGAACACATCTTTTTGCAGAGCATTGGGGAAAAAAAGATTAAGTTTGTCTACATTTTCGTCTAAAAATCATAAAAGAAACGCATTCTTACACCAAAATCTCCTGCAATATGATATTTATACACTCTCGACATTTAAATTCTAAATATATAATACCCTCGCATTTAACTGGACCGAATGGAGACATATCATATTGCACTTGATGCAGTGGAAGAATCTATTTGTAGCTGTTACAGGTTTTAGGCAAAATTAACTGCTGCATAATGTTTGATTTAAACTAAAAATTCACATAATGATTTTACTTTGATGTTTGGTTTGGACTTGTTTTACATCCTACAGTAAGTACAAAAAAAAAAAATATGAAGATATTTTGATGATGTAATAGTTTGCTCAGATTTAAGTTTAATATGCAAGTTTTATAGAGTTAACATGATTGGAAATCTGAATATAAATAAACTAATACCTAATACTTACAAAATTGAGTTTACGACCCTCATTTTGAGTGCAGTGTTAAAGTCACATTTTAAATGACAGGAGATTGCTGCATTCATAAATCACTGAGAAAAAAAAGAGAAAATGATTCTAATTCAATTGAAACTTCCATCGCTAGGTTTTAGCAATACCATCAATTCAAAATCCAATTTACACTTTCATTTTACAAGAAAGTTTTTAAATTGATGCTTCAGGATTTCTACCATATTTGTTACTGGAGAAATTATTGTAGAAAATTAGCACCTTAGCCTCATGCTGCAATGTCTCTAAGCTTCGATACCGGCAGTTAATTCATCATTTATACCATTAGGATGTCACTGTGTTCGACAAAGGTTTCAGTGAAACGGAAATAGTCCCATTCTTTTCATCTTAACATTTTCTAGGATTAAGTAAAGTGGAAATTTCCCTGTGGAGTGTATTGTATTTGTATTGGGTATATATCAATGTCTCCCGTCTCACATACTGATGATATAATTGTACCTTTAAGTAATGGTCAGTCAAAAGAAAAAAATAAGCTCATAACCTTTATAGAACTTTAACAAATTATCTCCCTTTTTCAGATTAATTATTGCAGCATTAAGACATGGGTTAGAAATTGATCTGTTTTTTTATATTATCTGACAAGTTGAATTTGAAAATTTGATGGTTCTCTAAGGAAAATCTTAGACTAGTATATATATCACTTGTCATGACATTCAGTAGTACTTGTAACAGGATCAAAAGGTAAATTGAAATGAATTATACCTTCACATACGTAACTTGCTATAACTTGACATACAGTATCTACATTTCCCAGGTGTATTGTTTTTGCAGTATCTCATTTCAGACTCAGGACACAAGGAAAATTGTTATTATATAAAGCACTAGACCTTCACTTTCATAGCACAAGGAATACACTTATTTTAAGCACAAGCCATGCAAATAGGTTTGGCACAAAATGCATGTTGTCTGTTCTATGGTCAGGTTGTTGTCTCTTTGAAACATTCCCCATTTCCTTTCTCAATTTTATTAAGTACAAGTCATTTACATATTTCAAGCCTTTACTCATTTTAACCACATTGACACATTCTTAGGACAATATTAACACACAAATTAAGCCCAAGATACCAAATATTAAGCACAAGACAAACAAACAAATAAAGCCCAAGATGCCTACACATTAAGCACAAACATAAGAATTTTACACATTTCAAAACCTGAAGGCATTTACTCATATAGAAGCACACAACATTCCCACATTTTAAGTACAAGTCATTTACACATATAAAGCCGAAGACACTCACAAATATCAGGCAATGACATTCTTACATTTTTAGCACTAGAAATACCCTCTTGTTAGCGCAAGCAGACATTAACCATTTGTTAAGCATAAGATATGCAAACATTATTTTGCACATGACATTCCCCTCTTTCAAGCACACTAGAACACACCTGCGAAATCGGGGGCATTCAGAGCGTGGTTGAAAGTATGTAAACTGTTGTAGGAAGAATTTTGTAAAAGATTTTGTGACTGAAAAATTTAAGGAAAGGTATCAAAAGTCATAGGTGCTTGGGGATAGGACAATTGTTATTGTCCCCCTCCTCCTTTTTTTTCTCCAATTTCCCAATTTTTTTGTTTTCTATTAATTTCAATATTAGTCCGGCGGCTACAAGCATATTTCAGACGAATTGTGCACATCCTGCTACAAGCATGAAATTTGGCATAGACCTTCCTCAACTATTACTCTTTTATTTCAGATAGGGAGGCATTTGAAAAAAATGTCTCACTTCCGGTAAAATCCAAAATGGCGGACGTCATACTTAAATCAGTCCAATATCGAAGGCTAGCGTGTAAACATGTGTTATTATCATGCTACTATCATAATATTTGGTACAGACCTTTGTTTTTTTACTACTTTTGGATAAATTAAATAGATTAGGTGTCTTCAGAAACCCCACTTCCGGTTAAAATCCAACATGCCGGACATTGTACTTAAATAAGCCTATTTTTTAGATTGGGTAATTGAAATGTGTTTTAACGTATTGCTACTATCATTACATTGTGTAGGAACCTTTCTTTGGTGCTTCTGATGAATACAATGTATAAGACATACGTCTTTAAAACCCTTACTTCCGGTAATATCCAAAATGGCGGACATAGAAATATCAATTTTTTTTTCAAATTTTCAACTTTTTTCAAAATGTAAAGAAAATGATTTTATTTTGTGCTGGTCATTAAACTTTTGGCTTAAAGTTATCCCCAAAACCACTTATTCTAGCATGTTGTAAATGTTTAGATATAAAGTTCACACTTCCGGTAAAATATGACGTAAATTTCAAAGATGAGTCCTCAATCTATTTCTTCGTATAGAGTTTTGGATAGATTGATTAAAACAAAATAAAATCACTATAGTACTAAAAAATATTTAAAATTACTACTATTTGGCCAAGAATACATGTTTATTCACAGTCACCACCACATGCACAAAAGGCAGTACAAGGGAGACCCGATTTTTCACATTAAAAATAACTGCGGCATCCTTTCTTACATCCATAATGTACAAGCTTCTGAAAAAATGATGAGGTTTCAGAAAGAGTTTTTGTTAAAAGAGACCCTCTTTGTCCCTTCGCAATCCATTAGTGACTAAACTAGGTAGCATAAGAGTCATTCCCAAGTTCGTCTCACATGTTTATTCACAGTCACCATGACATGCATACATCGCAGTGCACGGGATACCCGATTTTCCACATTAAAAATGACCGCGGTATCCTTTCTTACATCCACAATGTACAAGCTTCTGACAAAATGATGAGGCCTCAAAAAGAGTTTTTAAAAAGTTATCCTCTTTATCCCCGCCTGGAGTTGGTAGCATAAGAGCCAATCCCAAGCTCGTCTCCCTAAACACCTACCTAAGTATATTGCATGATTTACATGCTTGAAAAGACAAGACCAATATGAGGGAATAGCCTCAAAAAGCCTTCCCTTTTGCGCAAATAGTTATTTTCTTGCTTCGTTAACCATGTTATACCCATCTGTTAAGTTTGTGTGATCTTGCAGTAAAACCCCGGTGTTTTAGTCTGATTAATCATCATTCTTTTTGTTAAAGTCACATCTTCAAATGCAATCAATGTCTCCCACATAGTCTTTTTTTCCCTTTCAAGCAAAGAGAGAACCATATCACAACAGGTAAAGGCATGGATAACAATAAGATCACTCAGATCACTCATTGCCTAGTGCATTTGAAAGGCCATTGAGAGATATTAATCCAAAGTCTTTTGCCCTCCCAAACACAATCCATAGTTCGTCTACCCCTATGTGACGGAATAGCGAAACAGTAGTGACAGCATCATCATTAACGACTGTTCGAATCATGACTCGTTTAAGTTCGTGTTTCACTGCATCAGACACATGCACCATGATTTTAGTGTCTGCCTCTAATTGTGAACTTGGTGCTGAACTTGAAATACATCACGTGGTGAATAAGATAGAATATCCTGACCATTTGTTGCTATAACTACCATACGCATCCAGGACTTCATCCACTCGTATTTCAGTTTCAAGGTATTTTATTAAGGTAAGGACATAATACCCAATCAGCATACTCGTTAGGCCGCACTTCACAATCGTAGAGCTGATTTCCAACATTTAAAAGACTGTGGTATTGTTTCTCACATCCATAAATTCCAAAAACACATATTTTCTTGCCTTGTTAACCCAATCTGTTTCTTTTTTTCGATCTTACAACAAAACCACGTATCGTTTTCAATGACATTAAACTAATCAAATCCATCTGGTGATGTTGGCTGGTCAATCATCATTCTAAATGCTATAGTCACATCTTCAAACTCTATTAATGTCACCAACGCAGTTCCTTTTCCAGCAAACGTGTTATCTTTTAATGCCTAGTGCATTTGAAAGGTCATTGATTGATATATATCTTATACTTTTTCCCCTTCCAAATGCAAACCAAAGTTTGTCTGCCCCTATGTCACGGAATAGCGAAACAGCAATGACATCAGTATCGACTGTTTGAGTCAAGACTCAGTTAAGTCTGTGTTTCACTGCATCAGACACATCGATCTTGATTCTAGTGTCAGCCTCTTCGTGTAAACATGGTGCTAAACTTGAAACATCATCAAGTGGTGGATAACACTGAACATCCTGAGCATTTGTTGCTTCAACAACCTTGTACTCAAAATTGTATTGAAAAAGCTGCTGTGAATGAAAACTTAAAAGTTCTTTCTTACTGTCGTCATCTCTCAGAAAACTTTGCCAATTTTGAGGATGTTTTTAATCCTGGATTCGTCTGTGTATTCCCTTTCCCCTAAATGTTGCTCTTGCTTCTTTTGGCAGCTTTCAAACTACCAGTATTGTCTATGTTCACAACCGACACTACATCCACTGTTGTTACAGTTTCAAGGTGTTTCCTAACGAGTATGATGATTGGGTATTATGTCCTTACCTTAATAGCACCATGTTCACATAAAGAGACTGACACTTAAATCATGGTGCATGTGTCTGATGCAGTGAAACACGAACTTAAACGAGTCATGATTAACATTCACTGATGATGCTGTCAATACTATTTCGCTATTCCGTGACATAGGGGCAGACAAACTATGGATTGTGTTTGGGGAGGCAAAAATCTTTGGATTAATATCTATCAATGGCCTTTCAAATGCACTAGGCAATGAGTGATCTCGCACACTTATTTCTGACCCATACCTTTACCGGTTGTGATACGGTTCTCTCTTTGCTTGAAAAGGAAAAAAAGACTGCGTGGGAGACATTGATGGTATTTGAAGATGTGACTTTAACATAAAGAATGATGATTGATCAGCCTAAATCACCGGGGTTTTACTGTAAGATCGCACAAACTTATCAGATGGAGCTAACATGATTAACGAAGCAAGAAAGTCATTTTTTGCACAAAAGGGAAAGCTCATTATAAGTGAGGCTATTCCCACGACTTGGTCTAGTCTTTTCAAGCATGTAAATCATGCAATATACTAATGCAGGTGTTTAGTGAGACGAACTTGGGAATGACTCTTATGGTACCTAGTCTAGTCACTAATGGATTGCGAAGGGACAAAGAGGGTCTCTTTTAACAAAAACTCTTTCTGAAACCTCATCATTTTTTCAGAAGCTTGTACATTATGGATGTAAGAAAGGATGCCGCGGTTATTTTTAATGTGGAAAATCGGGTCTCCCGTGCACTGCCTTTTGTGCATGTGGTAGTGACTGTGAGAATAAACATGTATTCTTGGCCAAATAGTAGTAATTTTTTTAGTACTATAGTGATTTTATTTTGTTTTAATCAATCTATCCAAAACTCTACATCGAAGAAATAGATTGAGGACTCATCTTTGATATTTACGTCATATTTTTACCGGAAGTGTCAACTTTATATCTAAACATTTACAACATGCTAGAATAAGTGGTTTTGGGGATAACTTTAAGCCAAAAGATTAATGACCAGCACAAAATAAAATAATTTTCTTTACATTTTGAAAAAAGTTGAAAATTTGAAAAAAAAATTGATATTTCTATGTCCGCCATTTTGGATATTACCGGAAGTGAGGGTTTTTAAGACATATGTCTTATATATTGTATCCACCAGAGGCACCAAAGAAAGGTTCCTACACAATTTAATGGTAGTAGCAATACGTTAAAACACATTTCAATTACCCTCCCTAAAAAATAAGATTATTTAAGTACAATGTCCGCCATGTTGGATTTTAACCGGAAGTGGGGTTTCTGAAGACATCTAATCTATTTAATTTATCCAAAAGTAGTAAAAATCAAAGGTCTGTACCAAATATTATGATAGTACCATGATAAGAACACATTTTTACACGCTATCCTTCGATATTGGGCTGATTTAAGTATGATGTCCGCCATTTTGGATTTGACCGGAAGTAAGACATTTTTTTCAAATGCCTCCCTATCTGAAATAAAAGAGTAATAGTTGAGGAAGGTCTATGCCAAATTTCATGCTTGTAGCAGGATGTGCACAATTTTTCACAAAGCCGCCGGACTATATGGACATACATTTAGTATATTATGAACATGCATTACTATAAATAAAGGGTATTTGCTCTTTACTATCAATTCTCAGTTTATAAATCAATGATTTTTTGTAAAAGATTTTATGACTGGATAACTTCAGAAAAGGTATCAAGTCATAGGCACTTTGGGACAGGACAATTGTTTTTCTTGCCCGGCTCCTCCTTCTCTCCAATGTTCCCACTTTTTTTTTTTTTTTATCAATTTCACTAACACCGGACTAATTTTAGCGCTTATCGTTATATTATGTTCATCATCATTCCTATAACAGGGGTCTCTGACATATTTATTTTTTTTTGGGGGGGGGGGGAGTCGATCCCGGATCCCACTTACACTATGTACGTAAGCCATTCTTTTTTGTAATTTCCCTAGTCCAAATAATCATGACGTCTCAGTGGCAAGGCTATTTTAATTTTTTTTCTGGGACACCTTCCTACGACCCAGAAAAAAAATTAAAATAGCCTTGCCAGACGCTTATCTGTATATTATGTTCATTCATTCCTATGGCAGGGGTCTCTGACTCATTGGGGGGGGGGGGGGGGGGCATCCCGGATCCCACTTACACTATGTACGTAAGCCATTCTCCTTTCTTGTAATTTCCCTAGTCCAAATAATTATGACGTCTGGCAAGGCTATTTTAATTTTTTTCTGGGACGCCTTCCTACGACCCAGAAAATAATTAAAATAGACTTGCCAAATGTCATATTATGTCTATAATTTCCCATGTCCCGCTAGACTTCATTTACCGTTTTCACGGCACGATACTTTGACTTTCACGTGTTACGCTGTAACTGCCGCGGATAATTAACTTGAAAATGATAGCAGATAGCAAATACACTTTAGTCGTATTTACTTTGAAATGATAGCAGATAGCAAATACACTTTAGTCGTATTTACTTTGAAATGAAAGCAGATAGCAAATACACTTTATTCGTAGCATATGTATGTTCACTGTAAACAGAAAACGCCATCCGGAAGTCTGGTCTGACTTAAAATTTTGTCCAAAGACGGAAACAATATCCGGATGCCTTTTTGCTTGTTTTTCTTCCAAAATAGCTCAATCTGTATAATCTTAAGAATGGATGACAAATGCAACTATGCACTGTACCTATAGGACACAGAGGCATGATGATTAATTTATTGTGGAAAGAAGAGAAGCGACACAAAAAATGAGGTCTTCTCGTTTGATAGTATAGGTGCAAGTGGTATGACCCCTTAAATAGTAAACATTTCATAGAAAACAGTAGACAGAATCAGGGACTTTCTATACTAACATAGAAAGTCCCTGACAGAATACAGAGAGTCTCTAGCTATATATTGAAGTAGTATAATCGTAGTTTACATGTAGATAAACGCCAAAAATAATTCTACTCTCTAAGGAGGTATAATAATTGTGGTTCTTGCTATCTAAACACCATGATATGGAGAACGCTCGGAATGGATTATTTATTTTTCATTTTTGTTATCTATCATACGATTGGTTGTACTTGTGTCACATGTTTTACAAATTTTAATATATATATGCAACTGGTATGACCCCTTAGATAGTAAACGTTAACATTTCAAAGAAAACAGTAGACAGAATACAGAGAGTCTCTATATATATTGAAGTAGTATAATCGTAGTTTCCATGTAGATAAACGCGAAAAATAATTGTCTTCTATAAGGAGGTATAATAGTTGTGGTTCTTGCGATCTAAACACCATGATATTGAGAACACTCTGATTGGCTTATTTATTTTTCATTTTTGTTATCTATCATATTATTGGTTGTTTCAAACCGGAAGTCTTATCTATGACTAAAATTCAGTCTAATGACGGAATCATATCCGGACTCCTTTTTTGTCGTTTTTCTCCCAAAATAACTCAATCTGAATAATCATAAGAATGGATGACAAATGCCACTATGCATGTTACCTATAGGACACAGAGGCATGATGATTGATTTATTGTGGAAGGAAGAGAAGCGACACACAAAATGAGGTCTTCTCGTTTAATAGTATAGAAGATATTTGCACATTTCAAGCAAAAGACATTTACATATTACAAATATAAGACATTATATGTCTGAAAGTTTGCAAATAATGGGACACATGTCTTCAAGTTGTGAATAATAGGACTTGTGTCTTAAAGTTACAAATAACGGGACTTTATATGTCTTAATGTTGTTAATTATTTGACACATGACTTAAAGGACTGGACACAGAAAATATCGTTCACATTCAGATGGTCCAGTACAAACACCCCAACTTTGATAAATCTAGTCAAATCTCTCACAAAGAAAAGTATTCTCTTAAATAATTCAAAAATTCTCTGCATTCCCTTCGTTTGTAATAAAAACTCCACAAATCTCTAGTGATTTGCATGATGTTCTATAGAGAGCAGAAATCAGAATGCATGACATCTCTTTTAGAGCTTAGTAAATGTTTTAACGCCTGAGTCAGGTAACATTACGAGCATTCAATCCAATATCTGTTTACCTGTTAATTAAATGATAAACCAATACCCTTCACACCTGACCGTTATTTGATTGTGCCAGAAATCAGGATAGAGCTGCCGTCAGCTTCCTACTCTAATTATTATCCTTACCTGCCAGCAGCATACTGAAGTATTATAGAATCATTAGTATGCATATCATTAATATTGATAGTTTATTGAAAAGCAGACAGGCTACGGAAAGGAATAGTAATTGTGTTTTATTTTAAAAAACAAACTATTCTCCCTCAGGCAGGCATCTCGTACCATTGATAATGTACTTGGTTGATATTTTCAGCTATAAGGAAATTCTACTTATGGTTGAGAAGACAATGTTTTGTTACTTAAAGATAAAGCAATGTGTACAAGCATCTCTTCTCTATTAAGCCAAGGGTTATAAACCTATTTTGATATTTTACAATTGATTTAACAATTGACTTAAAAAAAATTGAAATCATCAGTTTTTAGTAAACATTTCCATTCTCAATTTTATTTTATGAACTGACATTGTATGAAAAATATCAGAAAATTTACATAGCAGTAATGCAACAATATGAACAAATATATATATGGCCATTTAAATATAGATGTCTGCTTAAGTGTTTTTCATACCTAGCAGGCCCCCTGAGTCTTAGGTCTGTCAGCAAGCCCCCCTTATGAAAAGTTCTGGGCCGCCACTTTAAAGTACCATAAAATAAAGGTAATTTTTCCCAAATATTGTTAATATGATTTGAAAATAAAATGGTTTATGTCCTCATCTATCAAATTTGATCTACCCTAAAAAAAAAATCTTTGTCTAATTAAAGATCATGAACTGACAAAAAGTGCTAGCTACTTAGATTGAAATTGTTTGCTTTTTTAGCTCACCTGGCCCAAAGGGCCAAGTGAGCTTTTCCCATCACTTGGCGTCCGTCGTCGTCGTCCGTCGTCGTCGTCCGTCGTCGTTAACTTTTACAAAAATCTTCTCCTCTGAAACTACTGGGCCAAATTTAACCAAACTTGGCCACAATCATCATTGGGGTATCTAGTTTAAAAAATGTGTGGCGTGACCCGGCAAACCAACCAAGATGGCCGCCATGGCTAAAAATAGAACATAGGGGTAAAATGCAGTTTTTGGCTTATAACTCAAAAACCAAAGCATTTAGAGCAAATCTGACATGGGGTAGAATTGTTTATCAGGTCAAAATCTATCTGCCTGGAAATTTTCAGATGAATCGGACAACTCGTTGTTAGGTTGCTGCCCCTGAATTGGTAATTTTAAGGAAATTTTGCTGTTTTTGGTTATTATCTTGAATATTATTATAGATAGAGATAAACTGTAAATAGCAATAATGTTCAGCAAAGTAAGATTTACAAATAAGTCAACATGACCAAAATGGTCAGTTGACCCTTTTAAGAGTTATTGCCCTTTATAGTCAATTTTTAACCATTTTTCGTAAATCTTGGTAATCTTTTAGAAAAATCTTCTCCTCTGAAACTATTATGCCAAATTAAACCAAACTTGGCCACAATCATCATTTGGGGTATCTAGTTTAAAAAAATGTGTGACGTGACCCGGCAAACCAACCAAGATGGCCGCCATGGCTAAAAATAGAACATAGGGGTAAAATGCAGTTTTTGGTTTATAACTCAAAAACCAAAGCATTTAGAGCAAATCTGACGTGGGTTAAATTGTTTATCAGGTCAAGATCTATCAACCCTGAAATTTTCAGATGAATCAGACAACCCCTTGTTAGGTTGCTGCCCCTGAATTGGTAATTTTAAGGAAATTTTGCTGTTTTTAGTTATTATCTTGAATATTATTATAGATAGAGATAAATTGTAAATAGCAATAATGTTCAGCAAAGTAAGATTTACAAATAAGTCAACATGACCAAATGGTCAGTTGACCCCTTTAGGAGTTATTGCCCTTTATAGTCAATTTTTAACCATTTTTCGTAAATCTTAGTAATCTTTTAGAAAAATCTTCTCCTCTGAAACTCCTGGGCCAAATTAAACCAAACTTGGCCACAATCATCATTGGGGTATCTAGTTTAAAAATGTGTCCAGTGACTCGGCCAACCAACCAAGATGGCTGCCATGGCTAAAAATAGAACATAGGGGTAAAATGCAGTTTTTGGCTTATAACTCAAAAACCAAAGCATTTAGAGCAAATTTGACAGGAGATGAAATTGTTTATTAGGTGAAGATCTGTCTGCCCTAAAATTTTAAGATGAATCGGATAATTGATTGTTAGGTTGCTGCCCCTGAATTGGTAATTTTAAGGAAATTTTGCCGTTTTTTTGTTATTATTTTGAATATTATTATAGTTAGAGATAAACTGTAAACAGCAATAATGTACAGCAAAGTAAGACCTAAAAATAAGTCAACGTGACCAAAATGGTCAATTGACCCCCTAAGGAGTTATTGCCCTTTATAGTCAATTTTTAACAATTTTGATAAAATTTGTAAATTTTCACTAGCATTTTCACTGAAACTACTGGGCCAAGTTCATTAAAGATAGAGATTGTTGTAAGCAGCAAGAATGTTTAGTAAAGTAAGATCTACAAACACATCACCATCACCAAAACACAATTTTGTCATGTGTCCTTTGTTTATTATTCACATACACCAAGGTGAGCGACACAGGCTCTTTAGAGCCTCTAGTTTTTTTTTTACTTTCCTTCAAAAAACAAGATACATATTTTTACTGTCCCTCAAAAAACAAAGTATTATTAAAGTCTTCCCATAGAGTTTTTTTTTAATAGCATGTTTTTGTTAAGACCACTATGAGATCATTGATCCAAAAACATTGTTTTGAATGGATTTAAAAGTTACTGTTTCTTAATATGTATTGCAATAAAAATTCTGCCCAATTGCAATTTGTTTCATTATATCAAAATGTTTACTAGTCAGAAATTATAACCAAATTGCTGTGGTAGAGAGTCTGTGTCACTGTGGTCATATTGTCTAAGTTAGTTGATTAGATGAAAAAAGAAAAAGTTAATACAATCTTAAAGATTATATTTCCATTTCATCTCTACTTTTATAGTATGGCGTACTAGAAACTTATATGCAATAGTCCTAGTAGTTTTTACTGTAATGAATTGCAATATGTAGAGTGATTCCCCAAGTGAAACACTGACTGTCAAGTCTCAGTAATTGATATTTGAATAGACATGTTAGCTATCTTTATCACTTTCTTTGATTGAAATTTTACAGGAATGATGTTAGATTCTTATTGAAATCGGTTATTTTATGTCGGTGTAGCTTATTGAAATCCGTTATTTTATGTCGGTGAACTCCAACCACCATTCATGGAGCATTCTGTCACAATCGACACCACAAAAGATATTATTTGATATACCGGTAAAAACAAAATGTTGTATGATTGCCAGTAAGACAACTGGATTCCTTGAAAACCAAAGGACAAAATGTAAATGATGACAGGTCACTATACAACTTTGAGCATGGACCATACTGTATAGTAAGCTATAAAAGGCCCACTCCCAGGGATACATATGAATGGTTGGTTCTTTATAAAACTTTGAGTGGCTTTTTATTAGGCTCTAGTCATGCTTCAGTGATTTCCTATATAATCAACTAAATTTTTCCCACAAAAGGGGGGGGATAACCCCCAGGGCCCACCTGGATCCGCCTACAGAATTTGATGCCAACCTGCATTTTAAGATGTCTGATAATATGGAATGTAGTTTATTATGGTCAGGGTTCTATTCTTGAAGGTACTTTCTGAATTCTTTTACCATTATTTTAATGCTGTATTCACACAACATATTTGGCCTATCAGTCTTCCCTACACAGCTCAAAATAAAATCCCTTATTATGGTTTTCTAATATCAAAAGTGTTGACCTGGCTTTGATTATCAGATTTGTCTGATATTGTTGTTAAAATAAGCTCATATTTTATGATATTATTATGGAAAAAAACTGAACAACTGTGAAGAAATTATCGTTTTTTATATGAATCAGATGAAGTATTATAGTAGCTTAGTTTGATCAATCTTCCTGAACATTTATATAATATTTGCCACTGGATATTTAGTGAACATAATCAGTTAATTGTATAATGAAGAAAGATGGATAATATTAAGTTATTATGATAAATCTTCAAATAAAAAAAATGAAAAGATTGGAAAAACCTCCAACAAATCCTTAAATGAAGCTGTTTGAGATGATTTTCAAAGATACATATTTTTGTAATGTGATTCCATTGCTGAATATTGTAAATCTAAAAGTATTTTATATTACTGGAAATAGTGATAAATAATACTGTGTAGGAGTGTTTCAAAGTGGGAAAATGATATCCTGGAATAGTGATGTAACAGGGAAAACGATACCTTCAGAATGAAAATAGGAAATATCAGTAGAAAGTTATAATTTGTATGAAATAATACCATGAAGAGTCTTAAGGACAATGTAAAACAATATTCCTGTCAAACTGTAATGACAAAGAAAAATAATATTGGATGTCATTTTCATGGGACAATGTAAAATAATACTTTATGTCAAACTATAAGAACAACTTAAAATATCATATCACTATCTAAAAAATATTCTCTTTGGTGTGGAAGTGTACTGTAGGTTGTGTCACATGATTTTACATCATAACTCTTTGTTTTAATATCAAGATGTCAACTGTTATTTCAATTGTAAAGCCAAGATGGTAGTAATAGTAAAAGTGAAAAAATTTCAGATAGTATTTCATGATCACATATCAATATATAATATTCTGGAAATTCCTTTATTATTATGCAATGTTTGTAATAAAATGTAAAAAGTATAAAATGCATTTTTTGAAATGTTAAGACAAAGGATTTTCAATAGAGACATATATACTGTATTTATATGTCTCTGGTTTCAAAGATTAAGACAATGGTTTATTATACAAAAATTGCATTTGAAATAGACATATATTTCTATTCTTATACACTGTCAATTGATGAATAAACATCTTTTTAGCATTTTTTATCCTTCAAATAGTCAGTAAATGCACAATAAATATACTTTTGACCCATTCATAAGACTACACATTATTAAGTTGCAGATCGAGGATTTAAAAAGGTGGGCAGGCATGACAATCATCTTTAGGAGTCTCTTGTAAAAAGGCTGTGCGTTTGGTCTACTCTTCTTTCTCTCACATGAAAAGTGTTAATGTATTTTAGGTAGAAGGAAAATCATTACCTTTAGAGCAAGAGGGTATCAGTCTTTTATGATTTGTACAGAAAGAATTCAGTACTCCTTGTTAGAGTGATGGTTGTTCATTATAGTTATAGTGGTTTATAGCCATCATCTATTTCAATTGACACTATTCAGGTATTCTTAATGGTTTCCTCCTTTACAGACTTTTCTTCTGTTTTATTCTTGAAGAATGGTTTCTAGTCCAGTCATTCTATCCAAAATATGACCAAACCTCAAACTAATTGCAACAGAATGTTCTTCTAGTTTTCTAAGCTGGTTTAGGTGTACTGTTGAACATGAAAAAAATCGAGAATGTTTGGATGAAGAGAAATTGTTAATTTTGGGTGAAAACCTTGATTTTTGGTGAAAAATCGCTGAAAACTGAAAATTTGCTGTGACTCAAAAACAAAAATAGCAACTTGCATAATTTTTAATGAAGTCAATAGATCTTATTACAGTAATGATTTATTTAAACGTTGATGAACTGCAAAGATCAGGAAATTGAAAATTTTGGGTGAAAACCTTGGATTTTGATGAAAAATCGCTGAAAACTGGAAATTTGCCGTGACTAAAAAACAAAAATAGCAACGGAAATTGTTAAGAAAGTCAATAGATCTTATTACAGTAATGATTTATTTAAACGTTGATGAACTGCAAAGATCAGGAAATTGAAAATTTTGGGTGAAAACCTTGGATTTTGATGAAAAATCGCCGAAAACTGGAAATTTGTTGTGACTAAAATATGAAAATAGCAACGTACACAATTTTTAATCAAGACAATAGATCTTATAACCATTAATAAAAAAAAAATAAACTATGATGACTTTTGAAGTATAAGAAGTGATAATTTTGGGTGAAAATGTTAGTATTTTTGATAAAAACTGGGAATTTATGTTTTCTAAATAAAAATCAAATTATATCATAAGTTTTCAAATTAATTTTATATATATACGTTAAGTGTTAGATGGATCAAATAATGACCAATTCGTAAATTCAATAGATCTTATAACAACAATAAAAAACGATTGACCGGTATGATACTTTTGTTTTAAACCAAAATATTTACTTTATATGATAACAAAAACATGCAATTGTTTTACCGAAACCCCTTAATTATGCTTATTATGTTTTTTGCGTATTCTACATAAATTTTTTGAAGTTGATTGTCACTTAATCGTCCATGTCAACTGTTTTGCTCCAATTTGTACAACCAGTTCCTTTACATTCGCCACAAGCTATTGAACATTCAAGTCCATTTTTTCTACAAGTACATCTTTTAGTGTCACAGTTTGTCTTACAATTGCATCGAATAATGTTCAGCAATTTAGAGGGAGCTGCATCCATTGTACACTTAAGTGGAACAAGGTTTCCATTAGCGACTTTCCAACCCCATTCACACGGATTTAGATTGTCCTTGTTTATCCACATTTTCATTTGATGATACACCCTCTGGCTATGAAATGAAGCCGCATTTGATGTTGGCGGCAAAGTATGAATTTGAACGCATGTTTTGTTTGTCAATACTCTTGCAGCAAACTTCCTGTAACGAAGAACATTCAGTCCTTCATATGGAGCACGATTATATAAAGAGGAAATAATGTTTTCACCAGCAGAAATAACATCATCCTTTGCGTTAGCATTGCATAGTAACTGTGCCTGAGTCTTAACAAAGTCATTCTCTCCAAATTTCTTTAGGGTCGCTGCCTTACTGACACCGAACATTCTTGAAGTTGTGTCACAACCACTGATAGCATGAATTAAAGGTAACAGTGTACATAGCTCATCACCAAGCAGCAATTTGGTCTTCAAAATATCCCATATTTTAATATGTGTGTTTACTTTTGGCACATTGCCGGATTTGAATATCAGTGAATTTGATGTAACGTCCGCATGATGAAGGAGTAGTACCAGAAGATCAGTGTCCTCTCCAAGCAAAACAGTTGGTTTTGTTTTCGCTGATTCGATTGCAGTAAGTGCTATCAAAACATCAGCATCGGCATCTGTGTGTTTAGTTTCGATTCCCTTTTCTGCCATCTTTGCACTCAAGAGATTAATAAAGTTTTGCTTATTTTCAATATTTGCTAGAAATATTTCTTTTTTAGATTTGAAAGGAGTTTTATCTGTGAATGAAACTTTTGTGCCTATGATTCCTTTGGTGCGCCGCTGGTCAGTGGCATCTTTAGTATCTGGACCCGAAGCATATCCATCAAATACAACTATAGCTTTATTGTATTTCCGTTCTACGCTGTCAATGTACCTTTGACAAATTTCACCGAAAGAAAGTCCGCTTTGCCAGTGTATACGATGGAGAAGAGAGCCGCCATCAATAACATACTGAGTTTCGTCGTTTTCGCTCATTTCGAATGCGCAACAATCGCCCTTTCCCCAAATAGCATCTGCAAGACTAGACTTTTGTGCTGTTCGCATGAGACCATTTGGATCAAACATTGAGCTGGGATGACTACAGAGTTCATAGGTGAATATTTCGGACTGATCTTCATATATGCCATTTGATGCAGCAAGAAAGCGCTGGAAGAGAAGCTGTGAATCAACAATAATGACATTATCATCAACTTTGATAGCCGATTTTGCACTTAAGATAGTGGCCTGTTCTTTCCTTTTAAATGAAAATTCATCTATTTTTTTTCCGTCCATGGACTTCAGTATTTTAATGCCTAATTCCTTCGAATTATCAACACTGACAATTTGTCCGCCGAGACCCCTGTTTCTATGTTTCGCAAACTCGTTCCTTTACAAAAGGATTTCTGCTAATAAGAAACGTTAAAAATGTTTTCACATCTTGACAGTCTCTAGATCTCCTTGACTCCCCACCTTCTTTATGTTGGTCACTTGTTCCATAATTGACTCCAGTAAACTCTTGCAAAGCATTGTTCATTTCCGCGCAGTCTGGCATAGATAAAATCCATTGGGCTCGCTGACCTTCTGACATACCTCTTCCTCGAGTCATACCGCCTGTCATCTTTAAGCTTCTCATTAAAACCTGTTCTATGACCAAATCAGAAGAAAGACCTGCCCAGAATTTATCACTCCTTCTTATAACATGATGGCCTGATTGTAGAAAAGCTAATACTTCAGGATGGGTTGTTTTCAAGTTCTCCATTTGTTGTAAGTATACCCGTGATGATTTGACATACAGATTGTGTCCCGAAGCTGGAAGATACGGAAGCATGTCCTTGACTGTTTGTAAATGTAGTTCCCAGTTACCAGTCCTTTCAGCTTTGATGAATCTACGGAGAATATCTATCATATCCATATATTGGAACCATAGTTGTGAAGTACGAAAACTTTTGTGTGTCTCCCGAAAGTTATCTATCCTAGATTTAATTTGATCTATTAAAACATTGCCGCAAGCTTTTTCGACGGATATGTCCCCTTTCAGTAGTTCATCCAACATCGCATCTGCTTCATGCAATTCATCCGAAAAGTCCTCAGCGTTAATATCGGTATTGTCGATATTTATGTAATTTGCTGGATTAATATCATTGGTACCAGTCTCATTTTCGATTTCATCTGGAAGTGGTATGCCGTATATGTGTGACAAGATTATTGACGTGAGAGCTGTATCTATCAAAAAATGTGCTCTTACTGCTCGTGCAATAGCCTTTCCGCTAGTCATATGAGTTACTGCATTTGGTGCATACACTGTTTCAAGTAGCTCAGTAATTCCTGATCCTTCCATCAAGTGACCAATACCGCCTAAAAAACTCATTTCTAAATGAAAGCCTCCAAGTCTCAAGATAACTGACTTTAAAGGACTGTTCAATGGTTCATCTTTAATTATGTTCATTGCCTTTCAATAGAGGGGTTGATCAAATGTCAAAATAGGTACACAATGTTGAGCCTTTGCGTGCTTGCCTATGAAGTTAAGTGTTGAATTTATATATGTCAGATCACTAGGATTCATGTCTATCATTGGCAAAAAAACAACAGATGATTTTCCTGGGTAGTCACCGTCCATCACTTTGTGCATAATTGCTGACCAACTGGGTCGGTTGCATGTCAAAGGCCAGCATACTTTTGACAGAATGTCTAACTTCCACGTTGTATCGATCATATTTGGCCCATAATTCATGGCTGCGAACTCTGCCTGTAACGATTGTTTAGATTGCATTTTATAATATTCTATGTTAATTTTTGCTAGGTCAGAGACTTCCTTTAGTGTGGGAGACAGCCTAGGGACAGCTTTGTCAAGTCTGAATCCCGGAGTGACAGCTGCAATCATGCCCATACCATGAAATGTTCCATGACCATCTAAAGTTCTCAGATTATGGTCTACGTTATCAGCTATGTACTGAACGAAAGTGCCATTCCCAAACTGTGTGTTGGTTCTTTCATGAGCAGCAGCAGCAGCATTAAGTTCAAATCGTTGAACCTCTGTGTAGGAAGAAGCGAAACCAAGAGTGTTCAAAGTGTCCAATAAAAATCTTGATCCAAAGTGATGGTGCATTTGTACACTGAGGGCAATTTGTAGTGGTGCAATAAGTGTTCTTGGTCGGGAAGCCTGAATAATAGCTTGACCAACAGATGCAACTTTAACAGAAGAGTCGTTTTGACTAAATAATGCACGTAGTAATGTTTGTAACGAATCTGGGACAAATATAATGTTTTGCTCTGAGTTTATTTCAACAGAAGACGGATATACAGCTTTTGAATCTTTAAGACTCATAATATCAGCTTTTATTAACTTAGCTGCTGTTTCTATCATCGATAGCTTTTCCTCTTCTGGACTCTTAGATGATGGCCTTCTGTAAAATTCGTTCAGAATAGATGATACTGTTCTCCTGAATGTGACTATATTCGGCTTTCCGTTTACTTCCGTGATGATGATATCGGATCCAAAATAAGTTTGCAGTCTCTTTTTCATGTGCACCACACTATACGCCTTATCTCCACAAATGTCTTCCATAGCCTGAACAAGATCGCTTACGGATGCAAGTTCGTCTTGTGTTTCTTCTAATTGTCTAACTATTTGCAGGAAAGCTTTCTCTGATGAATCTTCTTTTGGTCGTCCTGGTGTCGTTCGTTTGACCTCTTTGTTTGCTTGCTTCGAGACGGGGATTTGCTTACCAGTTCTAAAATTAACACTACATGTTTGGTGGTATATTGCGTCTGCCGCGTGCAAATCTGATGGTGCAATGTTGAGCCTCCTCAAAACGATTTCGGACCATTCATCATTTCTTTCTTTGCAGATGTTTCTAAGGGTGTTAGAAAAATCTGTTGTCCTGACAGGAAACACGTCAATTCCCCTTTTGCTCTCTGAAAATTTTGCGAAATATCCACAAAATAACAGTTCTTCTGGAACTCAAAATCAGGAATAGAAGATCGTAAGTCATGAGTTGGCTCGGTTATCAATACATCCTTTTCTCGCATGTCCTTCTTGATTGAGTTAGCATTAATGTAATCACGTCGACATTTCTGATGAACTTTTTGTCCTGGAGTTGTGACAATTGTATCATTTCTGGTTTGACTGGTCCTATTAACCGTGTTACATCCTTTTTCTCTTAGTTGTGCTATTTCTTCACCATTTTTTAGAGACACCCGACAAAAAACACAAGCATCCATTATTACCTAAAAAAAAAAAAGATAAAACTGTTAAGATGAGATTCAATTATTTTGATTTTGCTTTTATATTATTTTTATCATATAAGATTTGTTTTGAATACAATATTAAAAAAGATATATGTTGACTTATAAACAATAAATTATTCCGATGTAGTATCTGTTCTCAGTTGAATTGTATAATGGTATTTTTGTTGAATTCTAATTTCCCTCTATTAGTTGATTAATAAATATTCATTTTTTATCATTTGATTTTTTTTGAAATTGTCTCATCCTGTCCTCCCTATTTTTTTTTCATTTTTATCCTAGCCTCCATACTAACATGAAAAATTAAATGGTAGCTCCATAACACAATTTGTCTGCATGGATTTTGTATTTGATTATCGGTACAACTTCATTTTTCCATGAATTAAATTTAGTTAGATTGTAACCTTTTTGGCACAATCGGCGTTCCATAGTTTTTTTTTCGTCAGCAACTCCTGGCATTAAGAATAAAATTTCCTGTTTACGGGACTATTTAATGTATGTAATGTATATAATGTAGTCAAAATATAAAAAACAGAGCTGTTTTGTATGTGATTTCTGGTTTAGAAACCTCGGCAAACCGAAATGAGCTCATTTCTGCCGCGTACTACATTTTGACGTTTCCCGTGTATCTACGCCTTTCAAAAACATCCAAAATACCTTGCATGGTAGCGTTAACTCTTAAGAATGTTAAATACGTATAAAACTTTTATATATAAGTTTTATATTAACTTACCAGAATGAAAAGGATGGAACCAAGATGCGTCGTCTGCAGTTGACCATTACGAGTTGTCTCCCATATCGTCATTCTTAATCTACGGACGCCATATCTTTCCATAATATCTGAAGTAAAATCTAGATTTTTTTTTGGCCAAAATTTACGACTTTCCCCTATTTCGATTTTTCTCGATTTTTGATATGTTTCTTATACGTTATATTTCTCACGAATTCCACAAAAAACATTTCTGTTGCAATTAGTTTGAGGTATAACCATAGAATGACTGGACTATTCCTCATTAACAGACTTTTCTTCTGTTTTATGTGTCTATTTGCGTTGACACTATTTAGGTTTGAATATTGCTGTCCTCTTTAACAGACTTGTCTTCTGCTTTATGTGTCATTAAATTGACACTACATTTAGGTATTCTTAAAGTTAAACAGACGTTTTATGTGTCTATTAATTAGTCTACCTATTTAGGAGTTTCCACCTGTCAATTTAACGAACTAAAGACGACAATTCTTTCCCGAACACAAACTGTCTGATGTCAGTATTTGTAGGGTTGCTTCTAACTAAAAATTGTATTTATTGTCTTTTTAAGTAAACTGTAATAAAATAATGGATTCATTGTTTTTAAATCAGCCGTATTTGTCAGGGATTTTAAGAAAGCAGAGTTTTCAGACATTTTAAATGACAGGATGTTTTCTTGTGTCTAATCTTAATGGACTCCTCCCACCAGTGCTGTCCTGACAATTCTAAGAACATTTGTAACAAGATCATTGGAATGTTAACTGAACTATCTCTCTTTAAAATAATTATAGTAAAATGCTGATAAGTCGAAAAGGAATGGTGAAAGTCAGTAGAGTTGTCAGAAGTTAATCATATCAATGTACAAACAAATTATTCTTTGGGGGACCAAATCCTTCCAACAACACAAAAGTAATGTTTTCTGCACACAAGAGAAGTAAACAACGAAAATTATCTTAATGAAAGTTTATTAGTGGCAAATGGTATAATGATTAAGTCCCCTGAGAGTTGTAATATTATTAGAATTCATTAAAAAGGTATAGAAAGGCATAAAACTTGTTGAATTTGTTCAGGTTTATGACAGAATAAACACTGAGCTTAGTTTAACATAAGCAATAAATGAAAATGTAAGTGTCAGGCTCAGTATAAAAAAAATGAAAGAAATATAAGGTTTGATCTTCCCACCTATACATGCAATAGTTTATATAGGAAACACATGAGGGATATAGTTGTCTTTTGATCTTTATTTTACTTCAACCCAATTTGCCCACTTGATTTCAATTATTATTTTTTCAAGGAGTTACTAGTCATTGGTCAGATTTCACTTGAAATAGCGAATACAAATAATTTTTTGTCAAATGACTGTTTAATTTCAATCTCCATAATTTAGTATGTACAAGAAGGCATTCACAAAATTATGAATTTTCATGTGAAATAGTACATTTTAATTGGATAATTAGTTATCTTCAAAGAAGTTTGTGAACTATTTTTGTCAACTATTATATTATTATTATTTTCTGTTTGCTATGAATTATTGTTTGAATTACTTCATGGTTTTTGGACAAAATTTATATCATTTAGGTAATAGCTGCAGAACCTAACTTATAGGTCTTTATGATATTTTTTTACTATTTGCGGACCATAAATAGTCGAGAAATATCCTCAGAGCTACAGTTCCGCAGCTACATTAAGGTATGCTGTGTATGTTGTTGTTTCACTGTTTTATAAGTTTTTAACATGTGCTTATAAGGGAAACAGAAAAATTGACATCAATCTATATCAGATGACAGGAAGAATTTTCATAGATGATCCTTTTCTTTCCCAAGCTATTCCCAAGATATTTTTAACTAAATGATGAAAGTGAGGATGATAAACTACAATGTTCATTATGCTAACATCAGAACACAGAGGTCATACATGCTAACATCATAATCCACAGAGGTCATAATGATTAATTCAATCTTTTAACTTAGCTATAGAGAATCAACACACAAGAACAAGTCTCTTCATATACAATTATACTCACTCTGACTCATTCCCTATTTGTTTTTTGTTTTTGAAAAATTACTGGTAGGCTCAAGGTAAAACAGTTGTTTTTGAAATAAATCATGTTGCCAATGGTTCCTATTTTGTGCTCTTTACATTTTATCAGTACATTGTATTTAAATGATAGAGTTATACTCTCTGATTCCCATTTTTTTTTTAAATTTTAATTTTAAAAAATTTGCTGGTTGGCTCATGGAAATACAGTTGTTTCTGAAATAATTCGTGTAGCTCAGTTTCTGTTTTGCTCTTTACATTTTATCAATGCTAATCATCCAATCATGTACATTAAATTGTTCAAATGAAAATAAAAAATTGACGTTAAATTGTTATCATATTCCTGGAGAAGAAATCTGAAAGTGCAGATGACATTAATCTATCAACTCAACCAGTGCTCCAGGGTAGCTAACCATTTACTCCATCTTCATGTCAATATTGATGGTTCATTCTTTATTCATGCTCTTAAATTATAAGTGGAAAAGTGGTAAAATTGATATAATTTACTACACGATTTGTCCCTGGGTGTTAGTTAACAGCCTCTTTATTACTTTTTAGGTTGTAGGAATAATTTAGTTCTTCATTATATGTCTTATTTTTAGTGTACTTTTAATAAATAAAACTGTCTATAAATTTTCCATACTTTTATGGTCTTTAACAAATTATACCAAAGAAATTCTTCTTCAAAGCAAAATAATATTGACCTATATTCGATAAATTTTTGTAATTGATGTTTTTGACTTTTTTCCAAAGATAGTATCGGCCAATTTTCTTAAGATTAATCAAGCTTGAAAAATATCATAAATAAATAGATGAATTATTGGAAAATATTGTCAGTTTTATTAATGCAATTGGATATTAATGAATATTAGAGAACCATTATTTTATTTTCCCTTATCTTCCCTTATTGTCAAATATATATTTAATCAGAATTGGAACAGAAGTGAAATATAAAATTGCTGACATAAGTATTGGTGAAGTTTCTCCTGTTAATTTTATCTGCTAGAAAATTGATATATATAAATTGTGTAAAAAAATGTTATCTCAAGTTAGACAATGCATTTGTATATTTAATTTATAAAGTTCCGTCCTATCAAAATCTACCTTATTCTTCCTGAAGATCAAAGTTTTTGCAACAAACTGCTATATGATAACAAATTTCAGCAGCTGACAATTTTTTCAAAAGTTTCTGTAAAATCAAAATTGAATTGGACATTTGCGAAGGATGAAGGACCATAGCTATAACTTTCACTTTTGTTTTCAGACTGTAGATACATATTCAACTTTTCCTTAACAACAACTGTCAGCCTGGAATATTTGTAACGAATGAACGACCTTAGCTATATCAGTTTCACTTTTGTTTTCAGACTGTAGATACATATTCAACAATTCCTTACTTCCAACTGTCAGCCTGGAATATTTGTAAAGGATGAACGACCTTAGCTATATCTTTCACTTTTTTTTCAGACTGTAGATACATATTCAACAATTCCTTACTAACGACTGTCAGCCCTGGAATATTTGGCACGCCTGGCTTTGGATCACGTAAATATCCAGTCGGCAGAAGATGTCACTATATTTTTATTGGAAAGCCTGATGAACGGGTAGAAATGAAGTTTACCAAGTTTAATGTTCAAGGAGTAGCACCACTGTAAGTAATTTATGTGAGATATGATTAGCCTTTTCAGAATCTAAAGGGCTATGGGTAATTTGATTGTTTATACACTAAAAATGAAAAGAATGTCACGTCATTGGTTAAACTTCCATTGTATGGGACGCTTTTAATCAATCACAAAGTTTTAGTGTACACTTTTGGAAATATTACCCAGAATGCATTAGATTCTGAAACAATGAATTAAGGTAGTTATCAGCATGAGAAAATTCTCTTTGCTCATTTTAAAAGAAACTTAAAGGAGATTAAGCGGTAGTCTGCTAAATGTACAAATAAGAAAAGTATTTGGATTACATTCTTGTACATGCATTATAGATGTTTTTTATAAGTACTTTAAATATTTTATTTCTTAGTTTTATTATTCCTTTCTGACTTCAAAAACAGTTGTTATTGTCTAGACAAGTCTAGGAAATGATATTATCAACTGGTTGTGCTGAGCCTGAACCAGACATCTAAAGTGGGTTTGCTTTTCTAAAATAAACATTAAATATTCTTAATCTGTGTGCATTTTCAAAGCAAACTTGCCAATTTCCTACATATAGTAACCAAAAGAGATTAACTTAAGTGGCTTTAACATCAAGCATTTATCAGTTATAAGGAGAGAATTAACAGTGGAAACAAAACAGTGAAGAGAGCACATAATAATGTTATATTTATTTAATGTCATCTTCTATGCTGTACGTTTTGTTTTTTTTAATAATTTTTGGGGTGTTTTTTTTTTATAAGATACATTTCAATGTTTCGCTATGAGCATGCTTTGCAACCACATGATCTCTTTGAGGTCAGGAAACCATAGACTTATTTCGGATCTTCAGATTCTTTTAAGTCATTATTTATATCTCTGTTAAGTATTCAACTTAAAATTGGTAATAAATTAGTTGTATTTTACCAAAGAAAATTCAAGATTGCACCAACACCATGTTTAATTGCAGAATCTCAACACAAAAACCGAAGCCAATTGAATCATTTGATTTCCATCAGATAACATTTCACTGGGACTGTTTGATATGTAAATTTGTCTAGCTTTCAGGTCCCTGGAGACCAGATTCATTACAAAATAACATATAAAGTTAACAATATTTTATGAACAAATATCCCTTTCAATTTTTGGTGTCTGTAAAATATCCCTGAGGAATTGCTGGTAATGGGTGTGAAATATTGTAACTGTTTTGATACACAACACATGTCCCATTAAATAATTTGATTAAAATAGTAAGATTGTGGTATATTCCTGGAGTAATTTATTACGAAATCAATTATATTTTGTCACTTTTTAATATCTTTGGTAATATTAGATAACATTATCAGATTTCATACCAAACATTTGTAGTTGTTCTCCGACGTTTTCACAAATTGACAGATTTCTGCAATTATTGTATTGATTCATTGGACATGAGCTAGTGTAATTTGGCGGACCAGAATCGTCAGAGGAGCTTTGTAGTAGATAATATACTAATGGAATCCCCTTGTTTTTTTAACTAAACTCATGATAAAAGACAAAAAAAATAGTTTTTGAGATTAAAGACAAAGCCTAAATGAAATTGTTTATTGTATTAAGATAGGGACAGATTTGACATAAAAGAAATGTTTTGTTTGAAGTCGAATTATTGACTAGCGGAAATAGTTATTCAACAAGTAGTTGTCAGTTTTTGCACATTAATGTTACTAAATGTTGCAGTAAAATATATCCTTAAAAGCAAAATAATCTAATGCATTGCGTATCAAAAACAATTGTAAAAATAAAGTTACACAACACTTAGAACATTAAATTGATATATTGGTTTCATCCAAAATGGCTCTGCTTTACAGAATAAAACTGAGTTATGGGTTTGTTCTTAGTAACAAACTTATGTAAAATGTTATATTTAATTTGTTTGACCCATTATAATTAGTGTTATCTCTTTGGTTATGTTTTTCCTAATTATGAAGTATTGCAATATTTCATTTTCAATATGATTAGATGAAGCAGGCTAAGTGGGGGCTCTGTTGCAATCACCTTGTCTTTTCATCTATCCATTTGTCCAACAAAACTTTAGTCACACTTTTCCCACAAGTTACTGAACAGATTTTCTTCATATTTGGTCAACAGTGTCGTTATCCCTGTTGAATTATAGAAAGTAGACTACATATCAATTTTTGTAACCTAGTTATTAAAAATTATTTCTAGAACTTAATTTCAATCCAAATATTTATAACAAATCACTTAAAATATCAATAGATTTCGAGAGTTTTAAAAGCTTAACCACTCTCCCTTTTCGTCTCATCTTTCAAATCAATTTGATTTTTTTAGCTAAAAAAGTAGACATCAAATATTATACAGAAAAATTGTTAATTGTGAACTGAATCACAACCTAACCAATACATAGAGATTAAACATCAAAACCAGAGTTATCTACCTTGAAATTGCAATAATTGACATGCATGAAGAGCAAAGTTAATATTTACTTTGATAAATATTTTTTGGCTGTTAATGTTGTATAATATTTCTTTGGTAAGTTAGTACTGAAGTCTGATTCATCAAATATTGCTTAGTCATGCAGTACTGTAATTCGATATGTTAAATATGTTATGATCTAAAATCAGTTTTTACACCAAATAAGAGTAGAATAATAAAATGTACCTATGCTATACTATTTCAATATATGTTTTTTTTTAAATTTGAAGCATATATATATATATATATAAATATAAAACAACTGGATGAAATAAAAAAAAAAAAATTTTGTTAGTTTTAACCCTCAGAGGACCTCAGAAGACCTTAAATAAAATCTTAAAACTTTTATTAAAATTATGCAAATTTTGCTCATTAGCTAGTTTTGTGTTTGCCTTGTCTCTTTTTTGATATATTGATATCTTCACTTTGTCTTCTTTTTTAAAATCATATATATTTTTTGCCTTTTTTGAAGCTGACTTTGTATTTATGAAGATAAACTGTTTTTATAGCATGATAGAAAGACGTAATTTGATTTCATACACTCCAATAATATGGGTGAATTTTAATAAATGTAATGTTGTCTCTTTGAATTAATCTACTCCCAAGTTCTATAGAATAGCTAATTTACTTTCAACTTTCTGGAGACTATTTTAAATGCTTTCACAGAAGACATGATGTTCTCTGTCAGTATCAACAAATATTTCTACTTCAAGGAATAACAGAAAATATGTTTAAATCAAGGATCCATAAAGAGAGAGACTTAAAAAAGTCTCGTTTTCAGAAGCATAGATATTTTGTTCTTATCAGTCTGATGTTATCATCCCTCCAGAAATTTATCTCAAGAATTTATATATTTAGAAAATACAACATCCTTTGTCACACGGAAGTTATTTTAGCTTTAAGGATTCAGAAAGAACCTAACAAGAATGCCCTTAGGGCAAAATGACTACAATTGAGATATATGACGTGACTTTTAACTGCCGTGTTTGGATAAACTTAGTTCTAATTACATCTCTTTCGCTCTAACCTTTTCACCACAAATGAATGACAAAAATCAATTTTATTATTTCCTTTCTTCATGATGGCACTTCTTGGAATTTTAAATCGCTGAAATTATTTGAATTTGATTGTTCGATGACATGAAAGTGTAAGAAGACTAAAATGCACTTATTCCGTATTGTAAAGTTTGTATTGTGATAAATACTTAGTGTCTCAATCTCTCAATCTCTTCCATTACATTTCGATGTTTGATGCATTTTATTCCTATTTGTTTAGAAATGGAAGACTTTGAAATGTCAGCTTTTTCAATTTTTATTGCTATTTCCCGTAGAGAAATGATTGTTTTTTAAGTGATAAAAGTCAGAAACTCCTAAATCTTAAAGAAATATATTTAAAGAGGATTAAATGGTTTTTCATGATTTAATTTTTTTTTGATTTGTACAAAAGTTTATAGTTCTAGACGGCTTATTGTAAGCAATAAAAATCTTCCATTCTAATATGAAATTAGAGTATATTTTCTATGCCTTAAGGTCATTTGATTTGTTCTAGTGAGGGTCATTTGTGGTTTTTATCTGGTGAGAGTCTGATAAAGGTTTTCCTGGTAAGGTCATTCATGTTGGGTTTTTTTTAAGGTGAGGGTAATTTTTGGTTTGGGTCGTGGGGTATTCATGAATAAGGCAGCCATCTAACAACATGGGGAAAAGTATAGTTCAACATGACTAAAAGGATAATATTTGGGTAAATTTGATATAGACATTACTGAATACTTTCAATGTTAATTAACCTAAAGGATTAAAAATTTTCCAACTGGAAACTATTCTATAGTCTTTAATAATAAAGCATGGTATTCAAGGTCATTTAATAAATGCAAAGATAAAACCAAAGACCACAAGAGAACTATTGATGATAAATTGCAAACAATATATAATAGAATTTAAATTTTTGAAAAATGGCAAGTTTTAAACCAGTTTTTTTTCATAACAAATGACTGGTCCCTTTAATGTCATTGCATTTATATTTGTTTATTTATTTGTGTTATCAACATTAAAGGGACATCTGTGAGCCATCCAGTCATCTGTTATGACAAAAAGCTATAATACATATTAACATATACATGTATTTGTTAAGGTAAATTAATAAAATATTAAAGGGTGATCTGTGATTAAAGCCACAGTAGTCAAACAAGCAGTACCCACATTTTACAAGGAAACTTAGGAGGCGATAGAGAAATTACAAAAACATTCAGAATTATTTCAAACTAATTTTCATTTATTTTAAACAGTCCTCTCTCTCGAAAAATAGAAAAATTTAACATTAAAGGATGTAAACAGGAATTTTAAAAAATACCACACCATAGGACAGTCCACATAAACCACCAACACCCTACTTCCCTGGAAAAAACAGACATACAAACAACAACAATCAACATTGAACAACACATGGTGCAGAAGTCCTTTGCCCTAAATTTTGAATGAAGCAAATTCAAATAAAATTTAGCAATGATTATTGAAAGGTAATGTACCATAAAGAATAATTCTAAAAGATTTCCAGGCAGGCCCACCTCAATGTTTTATAAAAACTGCTCAGATTAATGATGAAGAATCAACAGAAATTTCCAAACATCTGATATTACAGCCAAACCTAAAGATATGTTAATCAAAATAAACTCAGGACAAGATTAAGTATTTACAACAGCATGCTTTAGTTTTTTGTTAATGCAAGAAGAATGTGTTTCAATTATGAATTAAGTAACAGATGTAAAATCATTTATTAATTGGTGGGTGATTTTGTAAAAAATGAAAGACAAATTGTTTTAGCCTGTTGGAGACATATTTTTTTGGCAGGTTCAGTGCAAATGAGAGAATGTTAGCAGGTATGACATAGTTAAGGAGATGTTTTTTTTCTCTGCAACTCACACACAAAATTCTTACAAGAAGTCCTGCATGAGACTATGATTAATCTAACTTCTCAATTTGGTATATATATGTATCGATAAAAAGCAAGCTTTCAGTTTGAGAAATTGTTTCAAACTCATAAATCAGCTTGTCTAAAAGATTTTAAAACCCATTAGTTCTAGGCAACCAAATACTAATATTATTGAGTATTGGACTGAAAAATAAAGATTGAGAGCAAAATATACACTTTGGTGCACAGGTTAATTATAAGAAGTAATCCATTATTTTCAGTCTCAGTTTCTGTCTAGGAAGTAAAACGAATTTACCTATCAGTCTTCATCTGCTTCCCAATGTCAAAAATGTAAGATTTGAGATAGTTATCTCCCTTCATTGTAGAAAATCAATATAGTTGTCTCCTCTTGGTATGTGACTTTTAATCTCATTTAATTTTCTCCATTGAAATAGATATGTTTATAGAAAAAAAAGAGAGAGAAAAGCTTCTTGATTTGTATTTGATAAAGGTCAAATAAGGGTATTTGATACATGTTGAAGGTCATACAATTGCTTACCTCCACTTCATTTGAACTTTGGTGGATAGATGTCTCATTGGCAATCATACCACGTCTACTTATCTTGATAGAAACAGTTTAAGAGCCTTAAATTTAATATTGAATTTTTTAGGAATAAACCAAGATCAAGATGGATACCATTGCTAAAAATAGGAAAATGCAATGGAACCAATTTTGATTTCCTAGAGTGTGTTGTAGATTATTTTGTCTAATGATCTCTCTGTGCTACAGGCTTCATTATTACCATGCATATATTGGGATACCATATCAGTATAATAATTGTTCATTTCTCTGAAGTAATGCAAATAATTTCATTCTGAAAGTAGGATGAATATGTTTGGATAATGTTTCATTGACTTATATTGACATTAGCTGTAAGCATGAAGACAGGACAACATGACAGACATGCTGACTAGTGTTGACATATGTATATGAAAAGATTTCTTTTGGATACAATTTGAAGACTGAAATGAATAAAAGAAAATGCCTATGACAAAGTATTTTTCATATGTATGGTGTCTTAATTGCAATAGCAAAAGTTTTAGTTTTTGAATTTTTTACTTTTAAGGTAATAAAATTCTACTCAACTGTATGGATGAATATTTGGCACTGTTTTCAAATATTATGGGTAGTTGTTTTTTTTTTTCTTATTTGCTGAATTACATGGAAGTAAAAACTCCAAAGTAGCTGTAGAACTCAGTTTAACAATTTGATGATCAGCACTTTTAAAGTGATGTAATATGATAGATGACAGTTTTAAAGTAATGTAGACACCTTGGAGTCGCAGGTTTCATAACATTTTTGCCTATTGAAATGAATTTATTTATTTCTAATTTGAGAAAGTATTACATGTAAATCTTGTTTTCAGTAGACAGTAAATCATGAGATTAAATTGAAGAAAATTTTATGAGATCTTAATCTCTAAAGGAAATTAATCCTGGAAAAGTCTATTATCTTTTGAACATTGATGCAGATTACAACGACATAAATATTCCTTGTTAGTTTCTAAGGTTTCCTTTCCAGGGAATAACTACCATGTTCTCGAGTGTCAAGATTTCTTCTTAGGTCTGATAGAACATGGCCTTTCAATAACGTTTTTGGATTGTATGACATTGCATCAATGAACGTTTTTGCCTGTAAATAAAAAAATGCTTTCAGCTTCATGATATATAAGATTGATAAAGCCAAAAAAATCTGAGATGCTTTAGGCTAAACCGAATCAGTTTTATTTGACAGTGACGGTCAATTAATTAAAAATTTCATTTGTATGGCTGTCCATCCTTGATTGATTTATAAATATATTTTTGTCTCTATGTCTTGACTTGATTTTATTTACCAGGAAAGCTATAACTGGAGGCTACTATCCAGACAATATAAGTTTTTTTCTTGATGCATATTGGTATTTTATAATTAAATATTATACAGAAGTTATAGCCAATAGCTGAAACATGCAGACAAATAATATTTGACAGAAAGAAGATAAAACGTCTTTCGCAAAAACTTTTCACATCATTGTCGTCATAGAAAAATCTTTACATGTTAATCTCCTTTATAGAAGAAGGGGGATGGGTGAAAAATCTATTTAAAGTGCATATTGATACTGATAATTAAATGTCAAGTATAGTTAGTAACAAAGACTCTGATTTGGAACCAGATTGATACATTTGACATACATTCTGTCAGACTCAGAAGTCAACCAATCAAAATACTGAATTTGTGGTTTCAAGCACAAATTTTGTTCTCCGAGTATTGAGTATAGTTTTATGACCAAGAGTCCGGTGTATTTGCTGATAGTGCACTTTGGGTCTGATAGTTTAAAATCAGCAGTACCCACTTAGAGGTAGTCAAAAATATATTATATGATTGATTTGATATATTAAATTGCTTTTGTCTAGCCTGCAACATAAGTGACAGACAGTATACAAGACATCAGGTTTACAATCTGGCGGCAGCAAAGGTGTACACTATTTGTTTAAAGCTTTACATTTTAGAAGGTAGAAGACCTGGATGCTTCATACCTTGTGAACAGAAAAACATGTTAAGATTTTTCTGTCTCTCATATGCCCTTTGTCCTTGACCTCATTTTCATGGTTTTGTGACTACATAAAAAAAAGTATATTTTTTTTGTCAAGTGAACTACTCCCTTATTATGAGTAATAGGATAACAAAATTTGGTATATGGATTCCTTGCAACATCTACATATCCATCAAGTAGGGTTCATCTAACCTTGACCTCATTTCTTGGATCAGTTATCAAGGTTAAAGTTACATGGTTTAGTCCATATCTCAGATACTATAAGCATCAGGCAATTGACCTTGACCTCGATTGTGTGATTGTACAATGTTATGTTTTAGTGGTTTGGTCTATTTTTTTCAAGTTACTATAAGGGATAGGGCCAGTATATTTAGTGTTTGGAATGATTGTAAGGTGTACATGTCTGTCTGTTAGGTTTCATCTGACCTTGAATTCGTTTTCATGGGACATTGGACAATGTACACTTTATGTGATTTGGACTATTTCTCAGTTATTATTTAAGCATTAGGTCAATTGTGTTTGGAGTATAGAATGATTGAAAGGTGTACATGATTATCTGACAGAGTTCTTATGACCCTGACCTCATTTTTATAAATACTTTGGTCGATGTTATGATTTTGTGGTTTGATTTGTTTCTCAGCTATTATTAGGGATCAGACCCCCATATTTGGTGTATGGAATGATTGTAAGGTGTTTTGTTTATTAGCATGGTTCATCCAACTATGACCACATTTTCATAGAACATTGATATTGTTAAGGCAATGTGAAACTTGTAGCAAAACCTTCATAATACAAACTTTCAACATGAAAAACAGGTGAGACATTTCATTGTGTGCACTCTTGTGAATGTCAAAACTGAGTTTAGCCAGTAATGCAACATTTAAGGATAAGATGTGTAGGGTGATCAGAGTTCTTAGATGACCTCCATTTATGATGATCCGTATTGGGACAATGTAAAAGTTCTGTCAATAGATTTATTAACAAAAAAGTTTTACGTATGACCTTCAAGTTATGGATGAGTAAAAAGATGTTCCCTTTAATCATGGCCAATTTGCACCAAACACAGCTAGCATTATCTCAAGGGTATCTTGATGGCAGAATTGTAAAAAATAATATTACATGTCCATCTGAGAACATGTATATCACTGAACTAGTATATATTTGTTTAGAGGCCAGTTGAAGGACGCCTCTGGGTGCGGGAATTTCTCGCTACATTGAAGACCTGTTGGTGACCTTCTGCTGTTGTTTTTTTCTATGGTCGGGTTGTTGTCTCTTTGGCACATTCCCCATTTCCACTCTCAATTTTATATATATAGTTTAATATCACTGGTACTTATATTGTCAATATTATGGTAACGATGTCATCTGCCCAATACAGAACATTAATGCTTCATGTTAATTTGTCATAACTAACTAAATTTTCTCTTTTTCTTCAAATCTTACAGAGAAATATATAAATATTATTTTCTTGCTTAAAAATTGTAAAATCGTGTCCAGATTTGACAGTTATGCTTCTGTGATTATTTCCTAGAATTATTTACGTTTCATGAATATAGTTTTCAGTTAGAATATAACATGTTTATATTGATTCCATATTCATTATAAAGCCTGATTAGTTGTTTGAGAACCCAGCAAGTGTCAGACTGGCCTCCTAGTGTTAAATAACATTCATTATATTTCCTACAAATGCAAGACAAAAATAAATATGGTAATAAAGCCTAGTGTTGGAACAAGGGCATTGAGAACAGAAGTAATTAGGATATACGTTAGCAATTATTTGTTGATAAAGGAACAGTCATACTAATTAGGCTATATAAAGCAATTCCTTGTTGATACAGGAACAGTCACACTACTTAGGCTAGGTAGAGGCAATTGGTTGTTGATAAAGGAACAGTCACACTACTAAGGCTAGGTAGAGGCAATTGTTTGTTGATAACTTAACAGTCACACTAATTAGGCTAAGTGTAGGCAATTGATTGTTGATACAGTATTAGTCACACTAATTAGGCTAAGTGTAGGCAATTGATTGTTGATACAGGATCAGTCACACTAATTAGGCTAAGTGTAGGCAATTGATTGTTGATACAGTATTAGTCACACTAATTAGGCTAAGTGTAGGCAATTGAATTTTGATAAAGGAACAGTCACACTACTTAGGCTAGGTAGTCGAGTCAATTGATTGTTGAACAGACAGACTGAGAACAGAAGTAATTAGACAACACATAAGCAATTGTTTATTGATACAGGAACTGTCATACTAATTAGGCTAACTGAAGACAATTGATTGTTGATACAGGATCAGTCAAACTTATTAGGCTAGATATAAGCAATTGTTTGTTGATAAAGAAACAGTCACACTAATAAGCCTCTTTGAAGGCGCTAGATTGTTGATATTTGAACAGACAGACTGAGTACAGAAGAACTTAGGATTAGTCACACTTATTGGGCTAGGTTAAGGTGTAAGCAAATGTATTTAGTCAGAAATATTTAAATTAACTGTAATTAATTGTGTATTTGTTTGAGGATTTGCATACACACTGAATTCAGACAAACAGTTGTTGGGCAAGATACAGGCATTTTTATGTTGAAATTGAAAAGACACTCGGAAAACAAAATAAAAATGTTGATATACTAAGAACAAAATTATTTTGCTAAGAGTGGTTGCAAATAAGGCTATGTGAAGGCAAATGTTTTTGGAATTGATTCAGACATACTGAGGCCAGGCAAAATTTTATAAGGCAATTGTCTGTTTTCAGTAATGCAAGATGTTTCTGGTTATTTTGTTTGCCAACTGAATATCAAATAAAGCAATGTTTATAGACATTTTTCACTTTCACATTTAATTATTTTTAGTCTCATATGGAAACCATCTGTGAAATTATACTTTTGGTGCAGTTTTATAAGGTTTATTTACCGAATGATTAATTGAATAAAAAAATGTTAAATAGAGAGAATGTTATCCTGTGTCGTCAGAGCTTATATCTATGATTTGATCAGACTTGTTAGAAATACAGTCTTTTCCAAGGATTTCTATTTGATTAGGTGATATTTTTCGTCGACATATTGGCTGCTTCTATTACGTTTGTTCTGAACAGCCCTTCCATTACAAATAAGACTACAAATTGAATATTTTATTTACTTTTTTGTCATGTGCAATCCTAATTAATTTTGTATCTGATTTTGCTAGTATTTATCGAATATGTTACATAAGAAATGTCTTAAATGTGAAATTCAGCAAACATTTATCAAGTTTTTGCGCTTAAGCTTCATTGGTTGTGATATATTTCCATGGAAATTGTACGAATTATTTTTAAAGTGTCTTGTAATTTTTAGATTAGGTTAAAATACCATTAAGGAAGACATTCTCTGAAATGCTGTGAAATGAAGATGTCTTCAGACTTAAATCAATAATTGAAGGGGTTTAGAAACAAAATCTGGTTAAAAGAAATGTTCCTCTAATATGAAATGATTTTATTTTGTAAAAACATAGTTTCTTTTGTAATGTGGTGTTAATCAAATTTATTCTTTAAAATTGATCATCATTTTCAATTTGTACATGTGATAATTCTAACACAACTAATAGCGCTGCCATGGAACATTTCTAAATTAGTTTGACAGAAAGTTTTTTGTATATTTGAAGGTTGCCTATGAACAATTGATTAAGTATTTCATCCTGTTCAAGGAAATTTTGAAAACAAATATCTGTATTGGGAACAATTTTAAAGGGGGCAAAATCAAAACCAGAAAATGGTATGAATATATTTTGTTTTCAAAATCTATAAATGAAAAAAATAAGTAGAGTGGGGTGCTCATTTTCGCCATAACTTTCCATGTTTTCTGCAGTTTATGTTCAGGTCTTTATGATTTTGAAGTAAACTGATATTTTAATATATTGATTACATCAAAAGCAACTTATTCTTAGCTTGCAAACCTATTTCTTTGAAAAAAAATTATCTGAGAAATTAGATTAAAGGCTATTTGAAATGTCCTGATGTTTTGAAAAAAGGGGACACATATCGGCCGTTTTTACGCATCTATTTATTGCGAACCCTATGATAGTTTTCCATAGATTCACCTGCAAGTTACCTGTCGATTTAAACTTTTGTAAGTTCTATTGTCCCATCTAACAAATACAACAGGTATTAATCTCTGTGTAGATCATTCACCAGGACCTTTAAATTTCTTCTAGGAGAAATCTATCACTCATTGATTAATTTACCTGACCAAAAAAGTATCTGTTTTTTTATTGAAATACTTCTATAAACTCACATAAACTGTAAGCAATATTGCATTTATTCAATATATCATTAATATATTTTCAATCTGTTCAATATGAAATCTGATTTAATAATAAAAAGTTTATTTTAGACACATTTTTTAGTATTTTCCAATGTTTTTGTTGTTGTTAATTTATAGAATATGTTTATGAAGACCTTAATTTAAAAATAATAATATTCAAATTTTTATTTATCAAACACACAAAAATATTTATTGAATATTTGATCAGAAATCAACTTTTAATTTTTAAATCATTATTAATATTGGTCCTTTGAGGTAAGTGCCCTAATTTGGTCTAAGTTTCAAAAATAATCTTATTTGGTATAAAAATATAATTTACCGGCATATTTCTTCCATTTCAGCCATCCTTTGAAGTTTTTACATCTCAAAATCATAAAACGACGAAATTGTGTCCCCGGCAAATATGAGCTCCCCACTCTAGGGACAGAGAAAATATTCTTCCTTGCTTGTCAGTCTGTTTTCTCTAATTTTCTTATGTTAAATGAATCAAGCATAACTTCGGATTATTTTGATATTTTCTTTCTATTGTTAGCTAAATTATAAAACATGAGCACATGGACCCCCATTTTTGTGTATTGAAATCACATATGTACCAACATTAGAATTTATTTTCTATAAGCATTTGCATTGGCAAGAAAATTGTCTACAGCTTTTAATAACCAATAATTGTATGGATCTGCACATTTTATCACGTTAAACTTTCATTGTTTTATACATTAAGAAACACTTTCCAATAAACAGGGAAATTTATCTTTCCGCTTAAAGGTTAGATTTTGGAAAAATGGAAAATTTCAAACTGAAATATCTCAAAATTAGGGGATGCAGGTATATTTATAAAAATTGACTTAGTGATAATAAAAATTTGGCAATTCTATGTGGTATGCTTTTAACTTAAGAATTACTTTCAATCAATACTATTATTACACAACTGGTTGTTGGAACTTCAGAGAATTTATAGTTTGGAAAGTCATCTTTCTTTCTCCCTTAATAACCTCTTAGCAGACATGATTGCCTGAATAAGAATTAGAATTAAAATCCTAATTAAGAAGGTGCCAAGGTTATTTATTTTTTGTCTCTTAAGGGAGAGAAACTAACAATATATTATTGAATGTAAAGAAGTGAAACATTCCTCAGAGGAACAATAAAACAGTACAAGTTATCCTTAATTTTATTTTACTACCATCTTTTTCTACTTTAATCTAATGATCATGAAATTTAATCTTTTTCAGATGTCAATTTGATTATCTAGATATTTATGCAGAAGTAAGTGATATGACGCAACCCCACATTGACACGCCCCTCCTAGGAAGATTCTGTGGGGAAGGTACTGATCGTCTGCCTAATCTCATCATCTCTACATCAAACATCATTATTTTGGACTTTTACTCTGACTTTGATAAAGCTGATGATGGATTTGAAGGACGATATAGGTTTATAAATGATTGTAAGTTTACAAGAAATATTTCAAGTAATTTGCAAATGACCAATATTGTTTCACTCAGTTAGCATATTGCCAACACTATTTTACCAATCTATCTTTATGCCATACATTTTTCACAAAACTGGCATATATGACAAACAGTATTTCACCTAATTTGCATATGACCAACACTATTTCACCGAACTAGCATATGACAAAGGCAATTTCCTCTAATTTGCATAGCATATGACAAACACTAATTCACCTAATTAGCATATGACAAACACTAATTCACCTAATTAGCATATGACAAACACTAATTCACCTAATTGGCATATGACAAACACTCATTCACCTAACTAGCATATGACAAAATATTCACCTAACTAGAAGATGACAAACATTTTTCACCAAACTAGCATATGACAAAAAAAAATCACCAAACTAGCGTATGACAAATGTTGTTCACCAAACTAGCATATGACAAACAGTTTTCACCAAACTAGCATATGACAAACATTTTTCACCAAACTACTATATGACAAACATTTTCACCAAACTAGCATATGACAAATATTGTTCACATAACTAGCATATGACCAATACTATTTAACCTAACTAGTATATGACAAATATTGTTCACCTAACTAGCATATGACAAACACTTATTCACCTAACAAGCATATGACAAACACTTATTCACCTAACTAGCATATGACAAACACTTATTCACCTAACTAGCATATGACAAACACTTATTCACCTAACTAGCATATGACAAACACTTATTCACCTAACTAGCATATGACAAAATATTCACCTAACTAGCATATGACAAACACTTATTCACATAACTAGCATATGAAAAAATATTCACCTAACTAGCATATGACAAACACTTTTTCACCTAACTAGCATATGACAAACACTTATTCACCTAACTAGCATATGACAAAATATTCACCTAACTAGCATATGACAAACACTTATTCATGTAACTAGCATATGACAAACACTTATTCACCTAACTAGCATATGACAAACACTTATTCACCTAACTAGCATATGACAAACACTTATTCACCTAACTAGCATATGACAAACACTTATTCACCTAACTAGCATATGTCAAACAACGTTTCACCAAACTAGCATAAGACTAATACTTTTTAGCATATGACAAATATTGTTCACCTTACTAGCATATGACAAACACTGCTTTACTTAATGCTTTCGCTCCCAATCCCAGCTGTAGGCATGATGGCGACAACCATTCTTTGATGGCACGTATGACCCTCCATACTTTTTTTAACTGCCCCAGCTGAACTGTCATGATAGCAGGGACTTCAACCAAGCAGTTCATGGTCCACAAACTCTTCTCAGATGTCTGTTTAAGAAATTATGGCACTTTAAAAGCTGTTTAAGAGTTCAAAATCGGAAAAACATGAAAAGTAGCCAAAATCAGGTGGGGGTGGGCATCTTTTGATGGTCACTATGTAACTGGTAGTCACTGTAGGTATAAACTATTATCATAAATGCATGCATATGTGGTATAGGAACACAAAGAGGTATAATATGGCCAATAGGAATCTAGTCTGTAAAATCTAGATCACTGTTTTGTCAAAAATCTTTAAAAAATGGACATTTAGGCAGACCTGACTTGACAATAATAATTCCCTTAGCAAGACACTTTAGTCCCATATACTCCCAGTCAACATGAATGGACTGCTGTAACAATAGGGTAATACTTGAATGACAAAGAAACAGTCTGGTCAATGTTCACCTCTCAAGGTCGTTTTAAAATGAAAAAAATAGACTGAAAATGACCATTTTTCAGTGGGGTGGGTTCAAACCCACCAGAAAATATTCCTAAAACGTTGCATGTTCTAGTAATGTAATCGATCTATATAATGCCCAAGTATACAAGTGACACGTCACAAAGTCTTGACTTTACAATATAAGACCTAAGTGACGTTCCCACGTTGTGTTCGCGCCATATTTACAACATTCTGGGGGCCGCAAAAAGTTAAAATTCTATATGAAATACAATCTCAAATTTGAATAAGAAATTTCAAATTAATCATATTTACGCTTGAAAATTAAAGTCTCTTTGTATAGAAAATAATAACTGTCTCTGTATAGTGGTATTAAAATTTGACACTTTTTTAAACACTTCAATTACGATTCACAGTTTATATAAAAAGGGGTAGTTAACAGTTCACATCCGTTCTTTATCATCTCAATTTGATTGTAGATTCATCCTCACCAATTTTTAATCTTGCGTGAAGTCTTGGACGGTCGCTTGTCTTGTACTGTACTTTTGTTCACACGCATCTTCTTTTTTTCTAACTCGGTGGTGTGGTATGTATTGTTTTGTTTTTCTGTTACTTCCCTCGTTATCAATTCTTCCAACGAAACTTCTTTGCTCTTTGTTCTTTATTGTATTGTCATAAGCTTTCGCGATACTTGTTTCCTTTAACGGACCGGATAGAAGGTAGCCTAGATTTGATTTTACTGCTGTAGGTCCATGTCCGCAGATGATTTTGTCTCCAACAAACTGCCAATAGTAATCTGCTCCTATCAAAACGTCAATTTCGAATATACTTTCGTCTGTGATCGGATTAGCCAGATTTAATCCTTGTAAATACATGTACTTGTTTTCAGTCAAGTCTAAATTGCGGATATTATTTTTTAACGGAACGGCTATTTTCGGTACGATAAGTACATCCATTGGTATTTTCTGTTTCGTCTCTGTCTCGACCAGTAATGTACCTTTACCTAGGTGCTGTATAGTATTGCCAGTGTCTCCAAAGCATGATAGTTGTATAGTTTCTGTGTTGTCAACTTTTAATTTTAGTTTCATAGCAAGATCTTCTGTTATGAACAAACGTTGCGCACCTTCATCAAAAAGTATACTTGCATCGATACCTATATGATCGGACCAAACGGGTGCAACTGCTGTTTTTAATAATACGGTAGAATGTTCCTTATGCGATGTGTGAAGAAATTTTGTGTCGTCTTCTGTTTTTCTCTCATTATCATTCACAATGTTAACGTTTAAGAATTGTGTTGATTCAGTAAAATGCTCGTGTTCATGTTCGTCATTTCCGGTACGATTTGCGATTTGATTCGTGTAAATTCCACTTTGGACATAATTACTTCTGTTATCAACCATTGATTCATAGCATATGCTAGTATGATGTTTTCAATACATGAAGTTGGAATAAAAGGTGGTGCTTCATAATTTAATGTTTGTTATGATGAAGTAGACTGCTGATTTTTATGATTTATCAAATTGTCTAAACTGTGTATGAATATACGCAAGTGTTTTAGTTTAGTTTCTAAATCTAAAGTATACTCATCTGTGATGAGAATTTCTTCTTCAATATCCTCTGCATCGATTGCACTTATAATTTGTTGATTTAAATCTTCCAAAAGTTTCTTCTTTTGTTCCACACTTTCGAATGTTGCTAGAAGATCTACCCTGGCTAACTCCGCTTCATTTTTCCGTAAATGTCTTGTAACTACACTTCTGTTCAATTTCCTAATCGATTTCAAATTATTCAAATTAAGGAATAAAACGTTGCATGTTCTAATAATGTAATCGATCTATATAATGCCCAAGTATACAAAATACACGTCACAAAGTCTTGACGTTACAATATAAGACCTAAGTGACGTTCCCGCATTGTGTTCGCGCCTTATTTACAACAATTCCACCTCCCACCCCACGCCATCCGCCCCAAAATCTCAATATATAGTTAAATAGATGAGCATCAGTTACACCATCAGGAGTCTGCTAACTTGCATATAATTTGCATATGATTGCAAATTTTTCGAAAATACCTTATTTTCCAGAAATCTCTTGGGGTTGAATGAGTTAACAAGCATATGAAAAACACTATTTCACCTAACTAGCATATGACAAATTTTCTTCACCTAACAAGCATATGACAAACATTGTTGACCTAACTAGCATATTACATACACTATTTCACCTAACAAGCATATGACATACACTATTTCACCTAACAAGCATATGACAAACATTGTTGACCTAACAAGCATATGACATACACTATTTCACCTAACAAGCATATGACAAACATTGTTGACCTAACTAGCATATTACATACACTATTTCACCTAACTAGCATATTACATACACTATTTCACCTAACTAGCATATTACATACACTATTTCACCTAACAAGCATATGACAAACATTGTTGACCTAACTAGCATATTACACACACTATTTCACCTAACAAGCATATGACATACACTATTTCACCTAACAAGCATATGACAAACATTGTTGACCTAACTAGCATATTACATACACTATTTCACCTAACAAGCATATGACATACACTATTTCACCTAACAAGCATATGACAAACATTGTTGACCTAACTAGCATATTACATACACTATTTCACCTAACAAGCATATGACATACACTATTTCACCTAACAAGCATATGACAAACATTGTTGACCTAACTAGCATATTACATACACTATTTCACCTAACAAGCATATGACATACACTATTTCACCTAACAAGCATATGACAAACATTGTTGACCTAACTAGCATATGACATACACTATTTCACCTAACAAGCATATGACAAACATTGTTGACCTAACTAGCATATTACATACACTATTTCACCTAACTAGCATATTACATACACTATTTCACCTAACTAGCATATTACATACACTATTTCACCTAACTAGCATATTACATACACTATTTCACCTAACAAGCATATGACAAACATTGTTGACCTAACTAGCATATTACACACACTATTTCACCTAACAAGCATATGACATACACTATTTCACCTAACAAGCATATGACAAACATTGTTGACCTAACTAGCATATTACATACACTATTTCACCTAACAAGCATATGACATACACTATTTCACCTAACAAGCATATGACAAACATTGTTGACCTAACTAGCATATTACATACACTATTTCACCTAACAAGCATATGACATACACTATTTCACCTAACAAGCATATGACAAACATTGTTGACCTAACTAGCATATTACATACACTATTTCACCTAACAAGCATATGACATACACTATTTCACCTAACAAGCATATGACAAACATTGTTGACCTAACAAGCATATGACATACACTATTTCACCTAACAAGCATATGACAAACATTGTTGACCTAACTAGCATATTACATACACTATTTCACCTAACTAGCATATTACATACACTATTTCACCTAACAAGCATATTACATACACTATTTCACCTAACAAGCATATGACAAACATTGTTGACCTAACTAGCATATTACATACACTATTTCACCTAACAAGCATATGACATACACTATTTCACCTAACAAGCATATGACAAACATTGTTGACCTAACAAGCATATGACATACACTATTTCACCTAACAAGCATATGACAAACATTGTTGACCTAACTAGCATATTACATACACTATTTCACCTAACTAGCATATTACATACACTATTTCACCTAACAAGCATATGACAAACATTGTTGACCTAACAAGCATATGACATACACTATTTCACCTAACAAGCATATGACAAACATTGTTGACCTAACAAGCATATTACATACACTATTTCACCTAACAAGCATATGACAAACATTGTTCACCTAACTAGCATATTACATACACTATTTCACCTAACTAGCATATTACATACACTATTTCACCTAACAAGCATAACACAAATATAATATTGTTCACCTTACTAGCATATGATAAACACTGTTTTATTTAACAAGTATATGAAAATTTTCTTCATCTTACTAGCATATGACAAACATTGTTCACCTAACTAGCATATGACAAACACTGATTTACCTAACAAGCAAAAAGCCATTGTGGATTATAGTCCTGCCAATTACTAACTGCATTATCTACAAATATTTATTGATTTCAGCCAAATAATTATTTTTTGCTTTTGATTTTAGCTATATATAATTTTGGACAAAAGAAGAACCTTTGTGATTTTGTGATAAACAGTACAGAACAACGATTAGGTTACATTGTATCGCCAACGTACCCAGGAATGTATCCAGACAATCTTCATTGTAGTTATACTCTTGTAGGCAAGATAGGACAGAGGATCAGAATCAAATTTCTAGATTTTTCACTTTTCCAAGGTGGAGATTAGTAAGTACTGGCCAAGATTTGTGGAATTATTATTTTCGTGGTTACATGTACCACTTATTGTGGATTACGGAAAATTTTCATAAATATTTGACTGTGAGGTGTTTGCCAAAGTCTGCACATAAGCCAATAGAAAATGTGTACTTTGCTGAATATTAAAATTAACCAGTACACCCATGAAATACTAGAAAATTAGTATACATGTATAATGAACACACAGTATCGGAATATTGTCTTATTCCTATTTTCTTGCAAATAGAAAAGTACTGTAGATTCCTTTGTTATCATTGATGAAAAAAAATATGGTGACATTAATGGTTTAAACATAATCTAAAAATTGTAAAATGTTGAATATTTTGTGATCATTTACCATATAAAATCCATGAAATATAAAAAAAAATGAGATGTGGCATGATTGCCAATGAGACACTACTATCAACCAGTGTTCAAATGACGAAGATATAAGCATTTATAGGTCACTGAATGGCATTTAACATTGAGAAAGACTGATACCATTAAGTATTAGTTTATCACAGTATATTCAGATAGATGTAGAAGCTTTTCATCAATGTAAATATCTCAGAGAGAAAAAGTATAATACAGGTCAACTTAGTCAAACGGTTCCTTGTCTGTCACTAGATATTTCTATTTTTAGTTACCCTAACAAATTTTATCAGTTCTGAGTTAATTATACCCCCGCTTTAAAAAAGGGGGGGTATACTGTTTTACCTCTGTCTGTCCGTCCGTCAGTTCGTCCATCAGTCCGTCCATCAGTCCGTCAGTCCGTCAGTCCGTCAGTCCGTCCGTCAGTCAGTCCGTCCCATGAAACTTTCGTCACATTTTTCTCAGGAACTACACATCCACCCTTTCTGTAATTTGGTATCAACATTTATATATGTCAGCCATACCGTGTGATGCGTTTTCAGATTCATCACTTGACAACTTCCTGTTTACCGAACACTTGTCTGATTTTACACATGATAGCCAAGTTGAAAATTTTCGTCACATTTTTCTCAGGAACTACAATACAAGGATTTCTGAAATTTGGTTTCAGGATTTATATAAGTCAGCTATACCGTGTGATGCGTTTTCAGATTCATCACTCGACAACTTCCTGTTTACCGAACACTTGTATGATTTTACACATGATAGCCAAGTTGAAAATTTTCGTCACATTTTTCTCAGGAACTACAATACAAGGATTTCTGAAATTTGGTTTCAGGATTTATATAAGTCAGCTATACCGTGTGATGCGTTTTCAGATTCATCACTCGACAACTTCCTGTTTACCGAACACTTGTATGATTTTACACATGATAGCCAAGTTGAAAATTTTCGTCACATTTTTCTCAGGAACTACAATACAATGATTTCTGAAATTTGGTTTCAGGATTTATATAAGTCAGCTATACCGTGTGATGCGTTTTCAGATTCATCACTCGACAACTTCCTGTTTACCGAACACTTGCATATTTTTACACTATTAATATTATCCACTTGCGGCGGGGGTATCATCAGTGAGCAGTAGCTCGCAGTTTCACTTGTTATCACTTTTTCACTTCTTCTTGAATGAGCAACAGAAAGGATGCAACTATTGGAGCAGAAACTGCTAACCGTTATTGAGCATCCTTAGTTCCTGGTCTTTAATTATTAGTTTTCTGAATGTTGTCTGGTTGCTCATTATTGTTTGGTTGGTGTCTTTTTTCAGCTTTTGGTCTTTAATTGTACCCTTACTATCTATTTTTTTTAAAGCAATTGAATTGATTGAACAATGTTGGTTAATTTTTTATAGTACAACTGCCAATTTAACAGACTAATTTTCATCAGAAAAATAATTAAATTTGTATCTTTTCCATCTAGATAAGGGATGATACAATTTGTGCCTACAGTAAATAGGACTTTTATATAAAAAAAATCTGTGTGACTGATATTTCACTTTTGCATCAAACGAAAGATATCTTTTACTAGAAAAAAAAGCATATTATAAATGTCAGTTCGTTATTATCTATCATGCTACACAAGACGTGACATTTAATGTCCCTAAATCATTCACTTTATCATGTGATTAAACCTAATACACACAAACTTCAAACGATTTTTGATCTGAAAATTAACAATTAAAATAGTTCCAGCGTTGCACAACAGGCACTAATGATGCAATAATGTCCTTATAAGGGAGGAAATTTTGACTTCATTATCTCATGCTAATGACATTAAACATACAAACTGAAGATTATTTTATGAAAGACAATGTAGAGGTGGTTAAATTACGATCATAAACCTTTCACAGATTGTTGAGTTCTTCATTAGGGGAAAACGCAAAAAAAAAAGACTAAATCTGAAACTGCATGTAATGCATATGGCTTTAAATTGGTAATTCAAATAGATGTTAAAGAACTTGTACTAAACAATCAATGGGTTCTAATAGCTTTTATACATGCAATACTGAGAAAATAATATCATTGTACAATTAAGTGACAATTTGTAAATTGGTTTGGTTGTACTTATAGTTTAAATAGTTATGTTATTTATGTTTTAGTACTAATTAGGGAATCTTATTTGTAAGCCAAGTTAATGGTTTATTGTGGAATGGATTGTGTCAGTGTCAATATGAAAATTAAACATTTATAACATTCCTTTCATTGTAATGAAGAATTTGACATTCTCACAGACTGACCAATTTTTTAAAAGTATAGAAAATATTATTACTATTTTAAAATACCTAGTACCTCCAAATGAGGATGGACATCAGTGGCCAAGTGGTCTTAGTACTTCATCTACAGTCATCACCAGCCTGTCAATCATTGGTGCCTCCATAATCATATCAACACAAACACTTACGACTTCTCATCGTCTATGTGGCTCATTGTGTGTCATGCTGTCTTGAATAAAAAACGTGATAAGTCAGTTGCTGAACCTATGTTTAGTGCTGAAACGCCAAAAAAAAAAAGAATGATAAGTCTGTAACCATTCTACACCATGAACTAGTGAAGCAAATTTGCAAAACACAAAACTGTTAGTTATGTGTTCATCCTCACGTGTTTTGGAAGCTTTATTGGTATTCAACAATTCTTGACAAAGACCTTTTGGAGCAAAATATTGGACTTCCAATTTTTTGTCTTTTAGATTTTTTCATCGTTTATGTTCTTTTAAGTTTTGAGGGGATCACTTACCGGTATATAGTTTTCATTTTACTTTTGACCTGACCAGTTCTTATTTTTGTGTACAAACAATGCTAGTTTAATAGAGCAACTTTTAAAATTTTTTAATGAGTACTAAAAAGAATCCTTAAATAAAAAATATTTTCTGAAATTCTTTCTATAGTGGTTTTCATGATGCAGATATTATTTTTTTTATTTTTTCCTATTTTTGTTACAGCTGTCCAATTGATTATGTGTTGATCCATGATGGAGGGAGTTCAAAGGGAGAAGAAATAGGAAGATTTTGTGGAAATTATAAAGATGTTGTGATTTATTCCTCGGAAAATTACTTATCGATAATATTTAGAACTCAGAGTGGGAGAATAGACTCACTCAATGCTGATAATTTAGAAGGAGACGCTGACTTTTTATATAATAGAAGAGGCTTCAATATTTCTTTTGAATTCAGTGACAAGTTTGTAAAACCAGGTAAGAATAACTTCTGATGTTCCAATCTATTATCAATGCCTCCTGCCAACCACTAAATATGTGTTTACTGGACACGTGACATGTTTTTAATGTAACATTTATATTATTTCTGAGTCTTATTTTCTGAACAGCAGATCATGTTTTTGAATACTTTACTACAATGCTGTCTGGTATAATTCATGCGTTTCAGACAGAATTCCTATATGAAACTTTTTTAAGAAACGCAAACACAATGTGTTCCAGTTCTGCAGGTGTCTAATAATTTTTTAAATAAAATGTGATGCTTGCTAATAGAGCAGTCATTTTTTTTTTAAATTGTATTGCATATCGAAATGCATTTTTTTAAACATTTTATTGACCTCTATTTTGTCATCAGTAACAACAAATTTTTAAATTTGAAAAGCTTAGGTTGAACGGTTCATGAGTAAATACACAGACACGACTGGAAACACCATTTTCAATCTTTCAAGAGCCATAACTCCTAAATGGTAAAAGTCAAAATCATCATTATTGAACTTGACCTCCATTATGTTATCAGGAACAACTTATTCAAATTTTAAAAGCTTTGGTTGAACAGTTCATGAGTAAATGCACGGACACGACTGAAAACACCATTTTTCAATCTTTCAAGAACCATAACTCCGTAACGGTAAAAGTCAAAATCGTCATTATTTAAATTGACCTCCATTTTGTTGTCAGTAACAACATATCAAAATTTTAAAAGCTTTGGTAGAATGGTTGATGAGTAAATGCACACACAACATTTGGCTGCCGCCCGCCTGACCAACTGGCCGCCAGCTGTACATCCCCAAATCAATAACTGACATTTTTGTCATAAAAATCCGGTTAAAAATTCTAAATCATATACGATTGTCTGTTTTATTATTTCAGCCTTTTCAAGAACTGGTGGTGACCACATTCAACATATTAAAGGAACAGGTAAACATATACACATAAAGTGCTTTAAGGAATTGATACAAAGGCTGACTACAACTTACATAAAAAACGATGTACAAATCAGTTATTTATATATGGCCTTGTTTATCCAAGGTAACATTTGTTAGGATTTTTATCATTTTACACATTTATAAATCTTCAAACTGCATACCTTTTTTTTGGAGGAACCAAAGTAACCCTGGTAGACTACCAACATTTTTTAAATAGTTAGGAGCAAATACTGATAGATTTTAAAGTACACATATCATTTTTAGCTACCAGCATAAGAAAAAACACTGACATCGGCTGTATGGTACAAAATAAAGAGATGTGGAATAATTACAAACTATGAGACTATTATCCAAGAGACACTAAATGAGAGAATTAAAGCAGCTATAGGTCACTGTACAACCTTCAATTAATTACTGACAAATACCAGTACTTTAATGTATACAAAGTGATTAAGCCTCATTTACCAACCACGCTGATGATAGGTTATACCCAAACTCATTCAATTGAAAACTTTTCTCTAACTAATCTGTTTTAATATCAAAATCTGGTAGTCATTATAATAAACATTGCTCATGTAAAACAGCCTAGTATAAGCAAGCTTACCTTAAAGTTCAATAGCTGATATGTATGTTTTTTAAGCTTGTCATAAAATTAGAAATTAGAAAAAAAGAATTAACAAATAGCAAGAAAACCTATTATAGTAATACTTCTTTGACTTATATGTAAGTCCCCTGTACACTAGTTAAATTGTTATTCATACCACCAAGACCTACAGAGTTACATTAACTCTAAGGTGGTAAATCTGTTAGCTTACAGAAAGTAGATTTGATAGAATTTCATGAATGGTTATCTTATATGAGCTTGTTATACTAATTATTAAACTAGATGACTTCCTTCAATACAACCTTTTCTTATAATTTACAGCCTGTGATGTTAGAATCAGTAGTAGGAAACGTTCCTTCGGTACATTGACTTCACCTGGTTACCCTTCAGATGTACCTCCAAATGTTACCTGTAATTATTACCTAGATGGTATGAGAAACAGGAAAGTTCTAGAAAAAGTATCGATATCTTTTAAAGATTTTGAAGTTCCTGGTCAAATGCCATAGTAAGTATTCAATTGTGTGGACAATATTTTTCTATATTCATGATTTCTAGACTTTTGTCAAAGTTTAGAATCCACGTGTTGATATAATCTATTGATAGAATGTAAAAACTAAATAGTCATTATTAAGTTTGAAATATGTAAAAGTAAACTGAAATTAAACAGAGTAAAAGGAATGGGAGAAGAAAACGATAAAAGATGCTAAGGGCAGAGGCAATAAGGGGTCTACTGATAATAGACAGCAGCAGGGAAAAGAGTAAAATGATGGAAAAAACAAAACTTTAAAAAAAAATGTTACACAAAACCCCAAAAAACTAAGCTACATTACTCCACCAAAAATCTAGAGGTAAACTCAAGGGTGAGCAGTTCCTTCTCCTAATGTAAGACTCATATGTTGCACTTGCAAGAAAAATATAGTAGTATAAATGTTGTCAGAAATAATCAGGATTAGATTAATACTATGTAATTCTGTGTGTGTCTATATTGTAATCATTTGTATATGCACATGTTTGTGCCCAATATACTTATAAATCTATATCTTGTACTCTATTGGAGCTGTTATGAAGGTTATTTAGAAGTCAACCTTAAAGGCACTCTAGGAGTTGGTGCTTTTGATGAGAGATTCTGTGGGTCCTTACTGCCTCCTAATCTTACAAGTGAAGATTCCCGAATGATTTTAACCCTTGACACACATAAATCTAGGAGCAGTCGAGGGTTTTCTTCCACATATCAGTTTATTACAGGTATTTATTTATCTTTGTTTTATCAGTAACTATGTTCTGCAAAAACTGTGTGACTGTATGCTTGTATATATTTGTTGAAAATTTTAATGAATCACAATTAAATTTTGCTTTGATCTGTTTACCTCCTGTAAAGTTACCTTATAAAATTATTTGTGGGAACTTAAAATTTCTTTTTTAACAACATTTATGTAAATAGTATAGTAATATTTGAATATCATAAGAATGTGTTACCATGATATGAGTGTTTACTTATGTCACCATCAACCAATCAAAATCCAGGAAACCTATATAAGGTGTAATTATTCTTTCAAAATCTTTTGCGTTTGCTGTACCATTTTACTATATTATAAACAGTGTACTCTATGTTATACACACTTTTATTGTACCATTATTGTTTCAAATTCTTCACTGAGTGTGCACAAATGGGAGGGTTACGTGGAAAACCTGTTTGTAATTTTTTTTTATGGATTGTCAGAGTTTTAAAGTCATGCTAAACCTCTGGTTATATATAATACATTTCAGGAAATATGCAGCGCACTGCTGACACTGTTGTCATTAAAAAAGGGAAGTGGTGTCCTATAATGTTGTTTGTCAGAATAAATGTTGCCAGAAATATTCAGTGAAAAATATTTTTACATTTGTTCTATTTATTTAGATAACTATAAGTATTGCACAGTTAAGGCCTGTTTAACTGATTTTGATATTTGCCTGCTGCTCTTGATGAAGATTATGTATGGCCTGTTTTGTGCTATCAAGGAGGGCAATATTCAGTAAATTTTAAGGATCTGGTAGTTTCTTATAACATTTCAGAATGAGTGCCTGTTAACATCTTTTGGTTTAATGTCCCTAAAATGAAAATTTCAAGATACAGCTTAGAAAAATGATTTTTAGTTTTCAGTGCATTTCTCCCTTTTGGGATTTTACACAAACAATGATAAATATGATTATTTGATTGATTGATTGATTGGATTTCAGTACAATGTGCATTGTACACGTTTGCAGGTTTGATTTAACCTTACATTCAGATTCTAAGAGCCATATGTGGTACAAAATGCACTTATATAAGAAAACCAATCACTTTCAAAAATAAATATCTACACCTGTTGATAATCATTCAGAATCATCATTTTAAAACTTTAAAAGACTTGCAGAGAGACCTGGTGTATTTCTGTAGGCACTATTGAAGTGAACTGCACATAAGTTTAAACAAATTAAAACTGAAGTTAGATTAAGATATTAAAAATGAACGGCACTGTACATAAATATTTCTGCATTTTCAAATAACCCAAGCGTGAAGCTGTAATCACCAGTAAGACAGTTCAAAAATCAGTTACTGATTTTGTTTAAATGGGCTTTAACTGGATTTTCTAAATAAAATACATTTTTTACAATTTAAAAATATGCTAATTGGCACCAGCTTTCTTTTCTATCACTGCATATTTCTTGAATGTTTTGAAATGTAAACTATTTGCTTGTGTCTGTCTAGCTTATTAGTTACTTTTTCATTTGGGAAAATGGGACTTTTTTCTTTATGAATAATGTGAACTATATTTAATACTCTGTAGTAGTTATTACAGCGACAATATTTACAGAGAATAATACAATAACAAAGTTATTTTATGTATTTAATTTAGCTTACAAATATTATTTAGTGCATACATTGTGTTGTTTTATGTGTAGTGTAACTGCCAGTATTGACAGAAAAATATTGTGAAATTTTAGGTGATAAAAAGGTTGTGTTTGTGGCATTCAGATTTTCCAAACCTTTGGTTACTAGCATACCTGATGATGGTTGTTCAAGAAATATATTCCATACAAACAGAAATCAGTATCATACATTGGTCTTGTTTTTCAGCACATGAATAACTTATATACCACTTACTGTGAATTCAGAAATTATTGCATGCATTTATTATTGCGATTTTGTCATTTTAGACTTAAACGCGATTTTAATTTTTACGATTTTGAGAAAAATCCTGTTAAATTCATATAAAATATTTCAAAATGCGAGTTTTCATTATTGTGTTTACAACTCAGTTGCATTTTTCGCAATAATGAAAAACCTCATATTTAAAATTTCTGAATTTACACTAATAAATAGAATGTTTTAAAAATACTGTGTGTACAACTTTTTATTTTTTTTTTCCTTACAGATTTTGGAATATCTGGTCATAGTCCAGAAGATGGGAAATGTATATTTCTGTATATCAGTAGAAACTATAAAGAGGGAACATTTAATTCACCCTATTATCCTCAAGAGTATCCAGACAATACAAAATGTGAATACATATTCCGTCCTGCTGTATCTGAAAGACTTCTTATTTCATTCCATGCCTTTGATTTGGGAAAAACCAGGGGGCCGTAAGTTTCTTAAGACTTAATTTCTCTGTGCAAAATTACAACTTATATTGGTGATGTAAGATACCAGAGAGACATTCTGGGATAATCTATTATAGATGCACAAAACAAAAGTTTTGATGTTTTCATGTCTCAGATTAATTTTCGAGGTTAATAACTATAAAGAATTATACTTATTATTACTACAGATTCATTATTTCAGTGGGTACACATTTTTGTTGATTCCATAAAACTTGCATTTTCGTATGAAATAGTAATGAAACAAGTGCAGGATATTACTACTAAAAAATGCTTTAATTTAAACATGAACGATTTAAAAATGAATTTGTATTTCTTCAACAATCTTGGTTTATTAATTTTTTACTAGGTGTCATAGTTCAGACAATATTTTGGTAGACCAGCATGATTTAAAGGGGAATTATACAAGGATAAACACATACTGTGGTACACAATTTCCTGGTCCAATAGTTGGGGCATTAGGACAAGAAGTGAGAGTAGTCTTCAATAGCAGAATTGGAAGTAGACATGCAGGATTTCAAGCAAAATTTGAATTTTTGAATACCAGATTGAGAAGTAAGTGATTAAAAATAGTTAGATATTAAATGTTTTAATTCAAGAAATGGTAATTTTCAATGATTTATGGTCTTTTTAAATGTGAAACTTTGCGAAATAGGAACTTTCCTTATATCTATACACTTCCAAACTTGAAACTATAATTAACATTGATATTTGAAATGCGAATATTTTCAATACCTTGACAAGTTGTCACCATTTTATACAAAATGAAAGAATTGCTTACAAATACATTTGATAACAGTGCAATCTGCACCATCCGCCACAACCAAAAATATTTGACACAAGAGCTAACTGCACTACCTCTACAAGTGAAAGTTTTGTACATCAAGGCAAACAGCAACAACCAACACTAATAGTATTGGACAATTGAGAAAAATGCACCAACCATCAAACAGATATATATATATATATATTGGCCACCAGAGCAAATGCACTAATCACCACCTAAAATATTGAACATTTGAGTAAACAGCATCAAACCAACACAACCAAAAATAGTAAATACCAAAGCTAAGTGCACAAAGAGACCAAAAGTAGTAAATACCAAAGCTAAGTGCACAAAGAGACCAAAAATAGTAAATACCAAAGCTAAGTGCACAAAGAGACCAAAAATAGTAAATACCAAAGTTTAAAGTGCACAAAGAGACCAAAAATAGTAAATACCAAAGCTAAGTGCACAAAGAGACCAAAAATAGTAAATACCAAAGCTAAGTGCACAAAGAGACCAAAAATGTAGACATCAGAGCAAACTTAACCAAGCACTACCAATAATAAATGGAAAGAAATTCAAGATTTTTTCAGCAGTCTGAAATTATCAAAATACATTCAGCAGATTAATTTTTGAATATGATTACTTTTCAGAATGTGGTGAGAATATTACATCATTTGGAGGAGGAGGTTTGATAAAGAGTCCAGGTTCACCAGAGAAATACAAAAGCTACTCATTTTGTCAGTGGATAATTAAAGCCAGTCATAGAAAGAACAATATATTAGTTATATTTGAAGACTTCCATGTAGAGGGAAAAGGTGATCACATTTATTTAGTTTAACAACACTGTATTGGATTGTCTTCAAGTGTATTTTTTGACAATTTATATAAAACAAGTTTTTTTTTTATATGTAACATAAAGACCTGATTTGGTGAACCTATAAATTGAAATAAGATAGATAATTAAAAATAAGAAGATGTGGTATGATTTCCAATGAGACAACTCTCCACAAGAGACCAAAATGACACAGAAATTAACAACTATAGGTCACCGTACAGCCTTCAACAATTATAGAGCATGTACAAAAATAAGAATATCATCCTTTTATGATAATGAAACTAGGATGTAAACAACTTCAGGTCACCATATGACCTTCAGTGATTAGCAAAACCCATGCAATATGGTAACCTTAGGATGTTCCCACTATATTGTAATGTCAAAGAACTTCAACTAAAAGCTTGATTTACTTTGCATATCCTTAAGGTTTGTCGATAATTGTATTAAATGTAACTTTTACTTGATCACTTTTATTTGGATAATTGGATTGGACATAACCTTAAATCAAAAACTTTTTATCAATTATATGAGATGTAGCATTAAATCGTCATTTAAAAAAAATAACTATAAAAGATGTACCGGTAACCTTAAATCGACCAATTTCTTTATTGATAATTCTATTACATTTACAAAATTCTTACTAACTGATAAACCGATATAATAGTCCAGCTCTTAGTTAGTGAAATCTTATAAGTATGAATCAAGTGCAGTGTAATAAAGGTTATACTTACAATCCCTTTTAGATTTGAATTCTACATCTGTCATTGTGTACAGATGATTTGATTTGAATTGATTTCTATGTTATAATGCCACTTTTAAGCACCACTTTAGGGCTATTTTGTGGCTGCTAGTTTATATTGGTGGAGGAAGCCAGATCAGTGCCCTGAGAAAACCACAAACCTTTAATAGGAAAACTATTAGTTCTAGTCAATTAAGATTGGAGTTGTGTGCACCTGCACTAGGGGTATTCAAAGTCACAACATCAGTGTTGACTGGCTAGTGTTTACAGTAGTAACTTCTTAGACCACTCACCCACTGAGGCCCCCTTATGTAAAGATGTAATTCTTTATATATATTTCAATGGTAACATAAGCCAAATTTTTTACATGTTGCCATATGAATTCATTTAAAAAAAAAAGAAAAGCTGATGAACTAATTAAATTGTATCCCATGGCTAGAGGAAGGTTGCTTGTGTAATGCAAGTATAGTGGAAAACAATCGTATTATCCTGTACTGATAATTCACTTCCTTTTTCCCAAGAAAGGTTTGAAAATTGAAAACCTAATTATTATCAGGCACACTAAGAATAAAAGAATTTTTACTTGAATATGAAGTATCTATCATAAATACATTGTAAAAGTTATTAAATCCTGTAATTAGTGTCTGCGACATATAAAACAAGATTTTTATTGATTTGAATATCAACTTCATTCGCTCCTCATGACTATAAGTTAGATTTGATTGGTTCTAAGCTCACACAGTTTGTTAAGTGTTTGCGACGTGTTGCATTCAATATTTTTCTTTTTTTCTTCCCTTCTGGATTCATTATTATTTGTGAGATATCATATTTCATGGATTTTGTGGTACAGCAGAACAACAAATTTAAATGTTCAAAGAAGTATAAATACACCTTATCGCTAATCCCGGCTGACCCGTCCGCTTGAACTTTTGACGCATTCAACAATCACTTTTCCATTGTGGCGTCAGATGTTTTGTTTTGTGATGTCAAAATTTTACGGGAACCTGTGTGATATCCAGTAATGGCGGACAAATAGCGATAAGGTGTATTGTCTATTGTGGATTCATTATTATTTGTTGGATACCAATTTTTGTGGGTTTCATGCATACAAGTGAACCACAAATTCAAATGTTAAACAAATAACAAATTTTCTATAAGTTTTGTATACAGAGATTGGCAAAACCCTGAAAACAAATATCCTCAAAAATGCAAGTTTTTCCTCAATCCATGAAAGTTGATATCAACGAAAATTAATGAATCCACAGTTCTTGTTTATATACAGACTTCGTCAAAAATCATGAAATCAAATACTTGCAAAAAATACAAGTTTTCATCAATCCATGAAAATTGGTACCCACGAAAAATAAATGAATGGACAGTAACAATATTTGATGATTTACAGAACAAGAAGGTGCTGGCTGTAAGAATGCTGTAATGAGAGTTTACCAAGATCTACATCAACCAGGGAAAGAATTATGTGGAAAACAGGAAAACCAGTTCTTTCTGTCAATTGGGGAATATCTTAAATTAGAGTAAGATTTGTATTAAAGGTAGTTTATTGTTGCTTATAATAAAAAATGAGAATGGTAATTAATGGGGAATGTGTGAAAGAGACAACAACATGACCAAAGAGTAGAAAACCGCAGAAGGCCATCGATGTGTCTTCAACATAGTTACAAATTCTGCACCAAGAGCCGGCTTCACTGGCCCTTAAACAAAAATGTGTACTAGTTCAGTGAAAATGGACGCCACACTAAACTCCAAAACGTATTAATGAACTAAAATTTTAAGAAAACATACAAGACTAACAAAGGCCAGAGACTCCCGACTTGGGACAGGGACAAAAATGTATATTCATCTGTTGTTTTTAACTAGACATTTTCTATTGAAAGATCTACATGTATAGCCACTCATGTCTTCATTGAATAAGTAAAAATTTAGATTTTTATGAATTTATTAGTCATTTTGTAAACAATCTTCTGGACATTAAAATGACTTTGTGATGGCAAAAAATATGATATTTTGAACAAGTTTTTGTCCAGCCTGAGACTTTTGTCGCAGATAAGCTCAATAGGGATAGTGATCAGGCAGCGGCATTAACTAACTTCTCCATATGCTTTATATTTTAGAAGGTGGAAGACCTGGATGCTTCATACTTTGTATATAAATGCCATATGTTACTAAGTTTCCATCTGTTATATGTCCATTGTCATTGACCTCATTTTCTAGGTTAATTGACTACTTGAAAAAAAGTTAAGATTTTTTGTAATGTTTATTTCTCTTTTATTATGAGTAATAGGATAACTATATTTGGTATATGCGTACCTTGCAAGGTACTCATGCCTGTCAGACAGTTTTCACTTGACCTCGACCTCATTTCATGGATCAGTGAATAAAGTTAAATTTTGGTGGTCAAGTCCATATATCAGACACTGGTACTATAAGCAATAGGTCTAGTATATTTGGTGTATGGAAGGATTTCAAGGTGTACATGTCCAACTGGCGGATGTCATCTGACCTTGACCTCATTTTCATGGTTCATTAGTCAAGGTTTAATTTTCTTGGTTAAGTCTGTTTCTTAGAAACTATAAGCAATAGGTCAACTATATGTAGTGCATTTAATGATTTTAAGGTGGAAATGTTTTTTTCGATTGGTTTATAAGACCTTAACCTCATTTTTTTGGCTCATGTTAAGTTTGTGTTATAGTTGTAGCAAAGTTTTATATTAAGAGCTAACAGCATAATATCAATGGTTAGTAAAGAAGGCAAGGCTTTTCGGCATGTGCTCTTTGTATATATTTAAAACCTCCTTTATAGAGTGTCCACCATTACTATCCATGAGACATAGAATTTCATTAATCTATGGATAGAAATATATTCATTTACAAATATCCAGTTAAAATTTGAATATATGCATACATAGCACGACTACGGTACTAAGGTTTGTAAATGAGATTATTTTTTTTTCAGATTTGTTACGTCAAGTAGAGCATTAGGTGCTAAAGGATTCAAAATAACCTGGACAGAAGTTCATCAAACAAATCCTCTGACAGGTTAGATATACCTTTTGATTATTTTTATTCCATTTATGACATAGAATATAAAGCAAATATAAATATATTGCTTTTCAAGGTCTTACTTGATAGGCATATTTGAAAGCTGCGGTTACACAAGTCATCCTTGAAAGACTTACACATTGAAAAAAATGATTGTTCTTCACAAGGTTAATATACACTAGAAAACATGTTCCCATTAGAGTAAGTGCACAAGTTCATTTCTGACTATATTATTCTGGGACAGAAGGTTACACAAGCATATTCTTGGATAACTTTCATGTTGAAAAATAACAGTTGTTTCTAGCAAGGTCATTATGAAAAAACATATTCATATTATAGTTAATGCAAAGCTTAAACAAGTGTGACACATATCATCATTAGACCACTCACACACTTAAAAAATAATAATAGTTCATTACAAGGTTAATACAAACCAGAAAATATGTTCATACGAAAATAAAAAATGTTTAAAATTGAGAATGGAAATGGGGAATGTGTCAAAGAGACAACAACCAGACCAAAGATTGGAAAACAGGCGAAGGCCACCAATGGGCCATCAATACAGCGAGAAAATCACACATTCTTAGGCGTTTCTCAGCTGGCCCCTAAACAAAAGTATGTACTAAATCAGTGATAATTGAATGTTTTAATTGTAGGAAGTCAGACATCTTCTGGTAAAAATGGTTGTCGAGGTTTTACATGTAAAATAACCAAGTACTGTATAGATGAATCACTGAAGTGTAACGGACTACCTAACTGTGGAGATAGTGATAGGTCAGATGAAGAAGAGGGATGTAAGTGTATACATGTATTAAACCATTATTAATTTGATTCTAGTACTTAGTCTAAAACTAAAAAAAGTAAAATCAAAGTTTTAATTGTTGCAGTGTGGAGGGAAATGTACTAGCTGTTTTCCTATGATTTTGTTGTACATGTATAAAGAGGACATAATATCATTAGTTACAATATTCATACTGAAAAGTTTTATGACTGCAAACCCAGGTCATTATTGTTGTTCTAAGTATAGGAATTGGAGAATGCTTTTGGTTTCTTGTACAGGTTTAATAACATATATATTTGTCTTACTTTCAAGTGACATACTGCATGTTTTATATCTAGATCAAGCTGAGGACACCCATTCCATTTCCCTTAGTTATTTCAATGTCTAGGCTAACAGATTTGATTAACCAGTTTCATGAATTAAGCAAAACTATTGACTACTTTTACTGGGTACATGATAGTTGATTTGCATGATAATAGGTTGTAAATGACTGCTAGTTTATTTAAGTGATTTTTTTTCTTATTTTATTCCCGTAGGTTAGGGAAAACAAAGTTGTAGAATGAAATGCATCTTGGATAAACAAAATATAACTGTGATAAAAATATAGTTTTATACATTATTTTTTTGAATATAATTTTCAATTTGAGTGACGGATTTTAGTTTTGACAAACTGTTTCTTATACATCAGAAAAAGATATCATACTATCATAGTGTGTTTGATAAGTTGGTCAACTCATTCAAAAAGTAGTTGTCTTTTCTCACAAATAGCAACTGGTAAAATATTACAACTGGGATATTTTGGTGATACATGTAACAATATTCATCTGACTTCAGGGTGTTGTGGGATTTGATCCAAGCCTAAAAATATGTTATGCTTTCTACTAAGATTACAGCAATCTATAACAGCACCAACAATTTGATGATTCATGCACAGATATTTTTTTTCTTCAAATTTTAAGAGAATTCTTCAGACAGTCAAAAACTGCAAGCTCCCTAAATACTAACAAGCGTTTTTGGGGATTCAGTGTACAACAGATGTGCGCTTGAGATATATGACAATAGAAACATCATATATTAAAGAGTTTACCAACTAGTACAAATATAATGATAGTATCTACTTTTACTGTTGTATGTATATATTTTTTCCTTATTTTATTGATAGTACCCATTTACCATTTATTTACATTTTTGTATCTCTCTCTCTCATTCAGGTGGTACAGGGAGAGTTTCTTACTCTCTTTACCTTACTTTACTATTTCTGATAAGTACTCAGTTATGACAGGTAAGATGGAATGATCCAAGATGCATGACAATAGGAAATGCAATATATCTTCAATTTGTTTTATGCATTCTTTCCATTCCATCCTCCAATAAACTTTTGTCTACTCGATACCAAGATTTTTAATTTTTTTTTAATGAAAGAGCATAGTGTTTGACCCATCAATTATTTTTTTTTAAATCCAATGAATAATTTTTATCAAATACATTATAAAGTGATATAAACAAATAGCAGTAACAGTAGTTGTATATTTTTGTAATGGAAAGTTTGCTCAAATCTATCAGACTAACTGCTGGCATGGGCCTCTAAATAATAATGAATGATATCAATAAATTAATAGGTCCAACAATAGACCCTGTAACAGGGCAACTAGGTATGTATATATAGGAATGGTAGTACTAACAATTTACCATCAGTAAAGTACTAACAGTAATAACTTATCATGAATCAGTACTAATCATATTGAAATCTATAATACTAATTCTGAACCACTTTGGTATTGATTTAGTTAAATATTCAGAGTGATTGTAGAAGAATTTTTGCACCAATAATAACTCAAATATGCTGTTTAATGCGAGCTTAAATGTTGAAGATGCTACTTTGACCTTTAATGGTTTACTTTTACAAATTGTGACTTGGATGGAGATTTGTCAAATTGGCACTCATACCACATCTTCTTATATCTTTTTACAATTTTTTACAAAATCCATAAACAAGAACCCTTCACTTTTGATGATTTTTAGATCCGTCATTCCAAAATTATGGGGCTTCATTCATAAAGACCTTGACAATATAGTTTATATATAACTCCATCGTAACTCAAGTAAGCTCTTAGGAATCCTTCCAATGTATTTTTCATAATTGAAATCTTACTTATACTTTACCCATTTTTATTATGAATAAGTTAAATATGTCTAGAGATTGTAGAAGACTCCTTTTTCTTGCTTTTGAACAATTTTCGTCACAACAACAGCTTTCTTTTCAAAACTATCTTTAAAGGGAGAGATGTCAAAAGTTTGCTTCAAACACATGCGTCGCAAAGATGTAAATAAATTCTGTATGTGACATTTATAGCGGAAGCCATTTGACCATATCATTTTGTGAAACAATTCAATCAACACCTTTATTAATTAGTCCTTTGTTGTCGATAGCTATAAAATGCAATCAGCTGATTATTGATTTTCTGTCTAAATCTTAATGAGGTCAAGGTGAATTCTGAGTATTGTCTGATCAGGTAAAGTTCGAGAAACTCGAAAAAAAGTAAATAACAAGATGGAGGAAAATAAATCGGTTTATATATTTCTTTCGCCAAATTCTTTCGCAAATGACGAATTTTTATCGCCACAATTATTATTTTTTCGCAAATTGCAAAAATGGCGACCGCCAGCGGAAACCCTGGTAGGAGTGTTTTTGCAGTCTGTATACGTTATGTCAACATGCATGTCATGATAATTCAAATATGGTAAAAGGACACACATTCCAGAGATTTAGGACTTTTAAGCCTATTGATATAGTTTATGTCGATGGTCACTCAAGTGTCCTCTCTGGAATCATTCTTATAATTTATACATAATGCAGGGTTATTTATTTAGTATTAGGCATTCTTTATTGTAAATCAAACGTCTAAAACTAGACAACTTTTGAATGTTTGGTTATCAATTAGTTAGCATTCAGCAAATCACATGACATTTTTTCATTTTCACAACAATTAGATAGCTCCCTTTTAGTTTTGACAATTTTTGGACGTCAATGATAAAGTAAGCTGAGAATGCATGCTTTCTTGACACAGCTGTAATAAATAAAAACATTTGTTTTGAATCAAGTATCTGTCTAAATTTTTCCAAGGCATGTATTGCAGTGTATTTATTCATTTTTGTAATGAATGTAAAACAGTTTTGTTGAAGCCAGTAGATACAATTGTGTTTTGTGAATTGGTTATTACTAGTGTCAATTCCAGCACTGAAAAAAAAATATCATGAAGAAATAACTTTACATAAACATTTTATAACATTTTGTGTATCATTTTAATCATGGACTAACATTTACCGAAACACTCACTTAGTATTTACTTATTTTGTATATATAGCTATTACTATAAGCACATATATTTTTATATGATATTTAATAAAATTAGTAGGAACTTAAGTTTCACTGAAAAGTAAGTTAATTAATGAATAGATTATTTGTATGGAATTAAATTCATGCTTAAAAAAGTCTTTTTAAGTAAATGTTTCTTTGTTTTTAAGAGTGCAGTAATTAAAGAGTCATTTCTGAAATTTATTGAAATCTTCACCAACAAAATCTTAAATAAAAGATTTGCAGGGTATGATAAAAATTTCTCAGGAATAAGAAGAATACCGAAGTTCAATAACACTGAGATTTTAACTATCCATCTATTATCAATGTTGTAATAGAGTTAGTTGGTTACAATCTCATTAAAGGGGGATAACCCTCAGATAAAAGGCAGCCAAAAATTACAATAATCTGTTTATTGCTTTTTTCATTTTTTCCTTTGCAACATTGTTCGGTTTATGATGTCAAAACATTCTCATTCTACTAGACTGAGGAAAAACATTCTAAGATATATAACTTAAGATGGAAAATTGTCTTACACAAAAAAAGTATTAAGTATGAGATATTGATCAATTGTTGGTAGTTTATGTACAAATTGGTAAAGGAACATTCATGCATCTATCTGTTCACCAATTTGTTTTTGTAAGTTGTCATGTAAATGTTGAAATCAAATTTCCTCATGCATGACAGCTTGAATCAGGTAACTGTCATTCAGTTTTTCTGAAAAGTTCTTTATGTAAGTTACTCTAGAAAAGTTAGGCTTTCAAGTAAATTGCTTACCTGGCCCAAGGACACAGTTATCGTCCTTTGGTTTTCGTTGTCTACGAATATCGTCCCTAGTGTAAACAGTGTATAACTTGCATGTTTTATTTGATACACTTTCCCAATTTATTTCTTGATATTAAATGCATGAAATATAAAGTAGGGGGATGTAAGTACATGTCAAAAAAATTTGGGTGCTGAATCTTTATGTTAAGTAGTAAATTGGTCCAGTTCTAAAAGGTAAAATTTTATCACGTCTGAAGCTGTCAAACTGAATTTTACACCTACTTAACACAGAATTGTCAATATTTTGAGTTAGAGCTGGTAGAAGTTTCTATAATTTTGATATTATTTGTCTCACTGGTAGTACAATACACTGTAAAAATCTTTTTGAGAAAGAGCAGATGCGATTTTTTTAATTTGAATTTATTGTCTAAAAGAAATGCACTACGAAATAACTGTGTTCTCGGGTCACCTGACCTGGCATTTCACACAAAAATTCACAACTAAAATTGATCACAATTATACTGATTGGTCAGGACTAATCCAAACAATTTTAGTTGTCAAATATTTTTTAAAACACAGACCAGATAATCAAATTATGACGTTAGTGGTTGTAATGTCTGAATTTCTATCTTTTGTTCTTTTTTTATTTCTATGTAAAATTGATTATGATGACATATTCAGATATGTAATTTTTTAGTAGCTTTTGAAGTCTTTGAATTCTATTTTCAGGTCCTCAACCCGGCAAATTTGAAGTACTTCACATAGCTGTTGGTGCATCCATATCGTCATTTTTCTGTGTCATACTTGTAGTTTGTGGATTTTATCATAGAAAAAGATTCAGAAATAATCCTAAACCACCCGACAACGATCAAGTAGAAGTACGTTACGTAGCAGCTTCATCATCTAATAACACAGCTGATAGACTCTTAGCCGTCGACCATGCTGGGGAAAACGGCTCACATAAATCATCTCATATCTCAGTGCATAATGCCACACCAAAACTGCCAAACCGAACACCAAATCAGGTGCCAAAACATATAAAAAACCCTTCGATTGAGAAAATTAGTCAGTGTTCATCACAATCATCATATTCGCCTTCATTAACTTCAAATCAGTCTCCAAAAATAGCATCTATTCCACGGACTAGTCGGACGCCACGAATACAGAAAGTCTCTATTGTATAGTGCTAGGAAATTTATTTAATTTTTCATTTTGTATATTCATTTCATTAAGCTTTTGTGTTCTGTAAATATTGTAGGTAATTATGATGGATATATGTGTATGTTTGTGTTCCAATCTAATTAGAATTAATTTTCCGCACTTGGTCCTCATTTTCAATCGGTTTATGTCACTTGTGTGAGCTCCCATGCACGACATACAGACAAACAAATTCAAATCCATAAGAAGCAAAGTGCAAAGACCTAATTTTAATCAGATTGTTTGTGTACTAAAATGGAATGAGTGTAAATATTGTAGGTATAATGAAGGATATATGTGTATGTTTGTGTGCAGGAGAGGATATTATCAATTTTAGTGTAAATAATTTAGGTAATTTTATTTGATGTATATGTATGCCTGTAGCCTTTGTAAGCCTCCTATTTTTTTTCTATACAACTGCTATGCAGTGGTGGTCAATAAATCAATAGGACTTAGTGAGATTATGATACATTTTATTTGTTTCAAGAAAATATATTTAAGGGTACGTAGGAGCATTTAAAATCTTGAACTTATTGATAAGTTCCAGTAATAATTTAGATTGAAAAAATTATATTTTAGAATTGAATAATATTGCATTATGGGAGAAACATGTTATTCACAGTATGACTTGATGAATAGAATTCAATGAAACCATATAAGGAACAAATTATCATTGTGAAAAATATTATTGATTTTTTATTGTAAATGCATGAGAGTTTTATATATTCAGTTTTACAAATTAACTTCTGGTAATGAAAAATTCAAATTTTCATGACACTTTATGAGTTTCCCAAATTTGGAGGCAAAAGTGAATACCATATGTGACATTATAGTATTTGCTATGATCTGATGAAGGGAAACCTTAAATTGGTTCCAAAGAAATAATAAAGGTATATATGAAAATCTCATCTTTCAAGTTGATTGTGACCTTTGCAGGTATATTTTAATATATCCATGGACTTGATAGACACCTTCTTCACAAGAGGTGTATAAACTTAATATTTTGCGATATACATGTATATATGATTGAATGGTTCGGTAGTGTGCAGGGTACAAGATTTAAGATAAGGAAACAAAAGGCCCATAATTTTATATTTTTAATGCTACTTTTTCAGTTTATCTGTACAAGAACATAGTGGTTAGAATTTCTTTATCCCTTTTAGAGACCTGCAGTTTACAATATAAGGATTTCAAAATTCCCTGACCTCTTTTTTATTGTTATATTACTTTTATCCTCTTTTAACCCTATCAAGAACACAAGTGATCAAGAATAACAGCAACATTTGGTTTCTTAATAAAATATAGACATAGATTTTATACGAAACTATGGAATAGAATATCATTAGGTAAACATTTGTTTTGTCTTCATACATATATTTGGTCTACTGTGTAAACCTTTTCCTACGTCTACCTCTGAAGGTGTGAGTCTATCATATTTTTTTTCCATTGGGGAGTAACCATTTAACTTCAAGTGGAGGGAGATGGGTTATGGTTATTTCTGAGTCCGAATTTTTACCCCTGTGCAATGCACTAGAGAGTATTGGCAAAAATCTGGATCCAGATAAAAAAAATTCTCATCTTCAGGACCAGAATATTTTTTACCTCTAAATTGGGATTCTGAGGGGAAAAAAAACATAAAACATAACCAACAAACCCCCCTTGATGTTAAATGTTTGTTCCCTTAGTAATGTTCATTTTTGGCTACTTATTGGGCTTCTGTAGGACCCACTTTGGGGTCAAGGTCATGTTTAGAACTGTCAATGGTCACAATGTCATGTTTAGAACTGCCAAAGGTCACAAAGTCATGTTTAAAGCTGCCACAGGTCACCAGGTCATTTTTAAGCAGAATATACAGTTTAAATCTAATCTGATTATTTGATTTAACATTTTTAAAAGTCACAGGCCCTTTTAACTATGACCTCATGTTGCGAGGTCTCCCACCATGCCCTCTGACCCGACCCCTCTGGTCACAGATGTTAGAGTTAAATCAATGCTTCTAAATAGTCGTCTTATTGACATTAAATTCATAAAAAGATCTTGGGTATTCATAAACAAGGCAGCAGCCCAACACCACTGGAAAATCCAAAATTACATTATCCATTTCTAACTCTTTATTTCTTCATTTCACTCAATTCTTCGGATTAAGATATTTAAAATTTACTGAATCTTTGAAACAATTAAATGGTAGGTGTAAATCATTTTCATAGATGAATCTAACGAAAATTGTACTTTTATCACTTGTTTTGGATTAACAATTTTTACTTTTAATCACTTAAAGACTGTTCTGCCATCACTTCCAAGGCTTTGTTTGGCTATAGGGGCCAAGAGTGTTTGTTAAAGATAAATCCTGACTTACTGTATAGATCTTTTATCCTCAAACTTTTCAGCAGAATAGATGAAAAATGTACATTGACTTACACATTGCAGGTTGGGTGTGGGGAGGTTGTTTGGCTATTGTAGAACTTAATTGAAAAAATCTTGAATTTGAACTAAAAGATAATGAACTATGTTAAATACATCTTCTCCTTCATCTCAAAGGGATTTTATATAAGATTTTCCTAAAACTAGTATTTGAAAAGAAAAAGAAAACATATTTCAACTTTCTACTGTTGGCAAATATTTTGGTGTCACAAAAGTCAAAAGCCCTTGATTTGCCTCTGCATTATAGTCACACTTTTCCGCAGAACTTTAAATAACAGGAAATAATGTATACATAAAGGTATAACATTGGTAATATGATTTATAATGATATATGCCAGTTATTGTGATATTTGCACTGTGTATATGCATCAATGTTTTTGAAAAAAATTGAAAACCATAGATTGTTAAAAACAATGAGATTAAATATGTTTTATAAAATCTTGTTGTTTTCTATTGATTCACATATTACAACTCAACATTATCAAGCTGTAGACCAAATATAAAACCATTTGCTTCCATAGAAGGATGGACTGGTGAAAGGACTAGACCTGCTTAGGTTGGTCCCCTCCGTAAAACATTCTCAGTATGCCTTCAGAATATACAAATTTGTCAAGAATTTCAATAACGGCCGGGAAACAGATTAAGACCTGCTTTGCTGATAAAAACAATTTCTAAGGTCACACTGCCTGAATGACAATTACTGTGGATTCATTATTATTCATTGGATACCAATTTCTGTGGGTACAGGTGAATCAATAGGCTTTGTATACAGAGATGGGCAAAACCATGAAATAAAATATCAACTAAAATGTAAGTTTTCAGCAATCCACGAAAATTGATACCCACGAAAATAAATGAATTCACATTACTTCTTATAAACATACCATGCACCAAATGCAGTTTACCTATTGCTTATTATATCAGAGAAAGTGACCTTATCTTGAAAACTTAACATTGAGCAATGAACCTTAAAAATAAGGTCAGGGTTAAATAAACCCTGCCTGGCAAACAAGTACATGTTACAACAAAACATACACTTAATGAGTTGACCACTTCTAGTATCAGAACAAGAGTGCACAGGCTAAAATGTCTTGCCTGCTGTACTTATCAAAATTCAATTTATTTAAAAGTCTGTGAAAGATTACATGTTTAACATAAACTTAACATAGTCAAGATCCATGATATGAGGTCAAGGTCAGATGAACCTTTTAGACAGAAATAGACAATTTATGTTTATACCAGTAGTCAAAATGCATTTAATCTACTGCCTACAGTATCTGAGAATCAGATCTAATTACAATAAAAACTGAACATTGACCAATGAACCATAGAAAATAGTTCAAAGACATAAAAACCCTGCTTAACAACTTGTACACAATGCAATTATTCCATACATCAAATATAGTTGACCTACTGCAGATAGTATCTGAAAACTATGGATACCTAACATTGACCAATAAATCATGACAATCAGTCATGCTTCAGTAATTCCCTATATTATCAACCAAATTTTTCCCACGAAAGGGGGGGCCCTGGCCCCCCATGGATCCGCCTATGAACATGAACCCCACTAAAATCTGGGGGTGATCTAAGGTGCCTTGGAAGGGTAAGCAGATCCTGCTCCACATGTGGCACACACCCTGTTGCTCATGTTATTACAAACCCAGTAAATAGTCTAATACAGTAGGTCACATTTGAGAAAAGGGAAAGGGATTATGACATAAAGAACTTATCTAATATCATCTGTGAAATGGATATTCCATAATGGTCAACCAACTCATAACGGTGTGTGTATAAAGGGATGATTTCAAATTCACCATTAGTAATAATAGATAAAACAACAGCAGTCACAGACACTGCTAATGTTATCTCCATTTATTCTAGCTTTTATCTCTGTTATCTAAAGAATAACAAAATTTCATCAATCTGTAACCCTATTCAAGCATAAAGAAAGAATAGTTGTGTATAAATATTTTATTTTTTCGTCAATATAAAACAACTTTTATACTGTATGGCTGCTAACAAGAGTGCTAAATGCTGACATTATATACACATATAAATGTGAATTCTAGTTTAATACATTGCTTCCATCACCTTATTATGCCAAGTCTTTTCTTGAAAAACAAAAAAAAAATATTAGCTTTATATCACCCAAGTCAATCAAAATCAAAATGTTGGAGAAATACATGTAGCATGAAAACTTAAATAAATATCATTTGAGAATTCATCAGTACTACTTCTTATGTCTTATGTCCAGGAAAATTTGTTATACACAACTAGTTATTTATCAATTTTGTAAATAGGTAACAAAAAATACCCATTTGAAGTCTGAGAAGATAAGAAATAAAACCCTAAGGTAAACCTATGACAGCTAAAGAAACAAATAAAAAATGTCCTAACTAAATTGCAAAAACAAGTTACAAATAAAACTTCAGTATTAGTGATACAAGTATTCAATTATACAAATCTTGTTAAGTTATGTGACAATATTAGTCCATGAATTCAAACTATAAATATAAAATCAAACTGAAAATGAGAGATATGCATTACTTGTTTACAATGAGATAATGTGCAATCACAATCTTCTAAGAACTAATATGAAAAGTAACATAGTTGGCACAAATTAAAAAAGTAAACTGAACAGGGATAAGACCTTTGATAATTTACGGATTTAAGGAAAATTAAAAAATTCTTGGGGTATATGAAGAAAATCTAAATATAAATTCACAACCAAATTGCTAAAAAGAAAATATTAAAATCTTTATTGCTATATTTATTAACCATTACTATTTGTGAGGTTCAAAACAATTTTCATTCCACTTACAAGATTTTTTCCTGGAATGCAACTTAATGAAGTTTGAATAAAGAAATCAAACCATCAACAGAAAAACATGAGTCTCAATTGAAAGCATAATTCCAAGAAATACACAAATAATTTCATTTTATTTCCAAATGGCACCTGATGTCTTACACAGATGTACACAGCTATATAATAATGTTCAGAACCCTGCAACCTTGAAACACTTTGATACTTTAGCTGCTGTAGTTTACTAATGTCTGGTTCACATAAATTATTTAAACTTTTTGGATCCAGCTACAAAAACTGATGGGGAAATTCCAGTGTCTCCTTTCACATATCTAAAGAACATGGCACTTCCTCTGTGTGACAGACCCTGTATATATACAATTGATTAACTAAAGCAAACTCAGTCATTTTTTTTTTATATTTACATCTATTATAAGCATCAATACATGATTAATGGGCCAAGTTTTTTTAAGTTGGCATAACCCTTCAGTGTAAAAATTGCTTCTGTGAGCACAGCTGGATACGACCACTGAACAGTCGGGGCAGAATGGGACACAATATTAGCACTTGATACTGGTCTGAATTTGGATTGTAATTAAATATTTGACACATAATAGGTTCTCTGTGTCATTTTGGTCTTTTGTGGAAAGTTGTCTCATTGGCAATCATACCACATCTTCTTTTTTATATTCCCACACAGAATAACTGTAGTCAAAGAACTTAGAATTGGTTATGTGATTGGAATTTATATTAATTTCTTTGCTTTTGTGCAATACACTTTGTTGTTGCAAATTGATTCCCTTTGTGGTATGGAACTACTAAAATGCATATTTGGGCACTTTTTTTGGGGCCTAATTTCTAACTGTTGGGACCATAACCCTCATAACCAATCCCAACCTTCCTTTTAAGGTTATATTGTGTATAAATTTCATGGATTTCCACGACATGGACAACAACGACGACTACAACATGATACTATTATATGACTGCAAAAAATTTTTGCGGTTGTATAATAAAAATAAAATAAAAAAGATGTGAAATCCCAGTCGGCCTGTTTGCCATTGTCAACATAAAATTTTTATTCTATTATATGAAATTAAACAGACCTAGAAATATCTAATTGCACAAGTTTGATATCTATGTATGTCTATATAGCTTATATGACCATCAGAGGTCTTTGGAGGTCAACTCGATAGTTAATCAAGACTAACATAAACACGAAACAAAGCTACATATTCTCCAGCTCATGCCCTGTAAATTATTTATTTTAGACTTTTTATATTTTGGATAACTGTTTTACATGGTTATAAATCAAATATGAGAATTAGAGTCAAATCTGAGAACATGAATTTGACAGTTAGTGCCCCTATAATGATTTTTTTTTCATGTTGTTCACACATTTTTTCTCATTAATCTTTTCCTAGAGCAAAATCTAACTCTTACCCTTCCTCTGAGACTTAGCATGCAATCAACCCATGATGTGTAGTTATCCATGAATGGGTAACGGCTAACTACCAAACTGAAATATAGATACACAATATATATCCCAATACATGTAAACAATATAATACAAATGATGTACAGATAGAAAAAAAATATTTAGCCACTTTGATAATATCTACATTGTCCAATATAATCTTTCATAAATACTGATTAAAGCTATCCAAACTTAAAACTTTTAGAAAAGTTAGCCACCATATGACATTCTCATTTAATATCAATGAAATCCAAGCACAATTGATAGTATGTTGCATGCTTTAAACACCTTTTCCTCAGCTAATTCATATTTTCATCAGTCACATACCATGAATTCATTCTTATTCATAGTGTACCAACTTTTGTGGATTAGGAAGGTTTTTCTTTAGGCCAAATGAAAATATATGTGTGGTTCCAGTTACCCTACCTACCCTACTTTTTAGTCTCTTAAATAGACTACCATAAAAAAAATTTGCCATTTTTCATAAAGCACTGTTAAAGTCAGAATGTTGCTCTTATACACTCAATGTAAAAATAAAACATAAAATAAAAAAAAATCCCTACCTACCTACCCTATTTTTTTAAAGATGTAACTGGAACCACACATACTTTTTTATTTGGCCTTAGGCATGTGTAGAGGCTTTGACAAATCCATTTAATTACAATTTTTCCTCAATCCAATAAATATAAATGAATACATCTATCTAGGATTAGACTTTTGTTACAACGATCTCCTTAGCAGTATTTCATAATTGATTGCCTGATTGATGTTTAATGCCACTCTCCGCTTAATACGTTATGTCATGGTGGTCAATTTTTATTACTGGACAAAGCCCTAGTGTACAGAGAGAACCACTTGGTTCCATTTGGAGGAAAACAGGCAATACAAGTTGATTAAGATTAGAGTAAAACACACTTGCCATATGCAGGGTTCTAACTCACAATCTTAGTGTTAACAAGATAGATAAAACCATAAGGTTCCTCTTTGAATTGTTTGACACTAGTCATTTTTTGGCCCTTTAAAGCTTGCTGTTCGGTGAGAACCAAGACTTCAAGTTTAAGGCCATACTTTGACCTATAATTGTGAGTAGTACTACCAGTGTTATTTATAAATCTTACCCTGCTTTATTGACAGCCATCACATTACTAGCTAATTGAAACGGATATGTAAACTGACCAAAAAGTAACTGAAAAAATACAAGTAGGAAATAACAATACATCAAGTTTTAATATTATTTCTTTCTAATTCACAAAAAAAGTTCAATAAGAGTATACAAAATGTTTTTTTGTGCCATTTTATTATGATTGTGACTGCTTTCCATATTACGTGCCATTTTATTATGATTGTGACTGCTTTCCATATTACGTGCCATTTTATTATGATTGTTACTGCTTTACATATTACGTGCCATTTTATTATGATTGTGACTGCTTTCCATATTACCACTTGTGTCTTTTTTACCCTTGACATTCGAATTTCAGTACATGAGCAATAACCACAAAGATGACTAAAAAATAACTTCTACTTGAGATAGACAATAAAATAGAACTGTCTGTTAGAGTCACTGTTCTATTGTTTAAATTCTTAAAGAATCACAATATGTTATAAAGTAATGTAAGTATTATGGTCAGCTGAAGTATGGCAGGAAACTGATGAAGGATAAGAAATATGTATTTATCAATTTCAATCATACTTTTGTTTACTCATCAGTTGATAAAAAATAAAAATAAATCAGTAGATATTTCTTTGCTAAGATATTTTAATAAATTCCAAAAAAAAACTTTCATCAGTTTTTAACATTTATGATTCAAGTTTCTTGCAAATGCTACTGTGTTGTGTATAAGAATGTATCTATTGTTTTGTTGTTCTATGTTTCTGTGTTTACCAGTTCTCTAAGTTTGTATTGTCATCTGGATATCCAGCTCTTGACCTTTGAGCTGCCTAGGATAGAAATCGACCTTATGCAAATGAATATCAATACATGTATCTGTTAACTTATTTCAGGTAGATAAATCTCTATATAAAGTCTGTAATTATTTGAAAATTTAGTTATTTTTCTTCCGCTTATTCTTCTTCTTCTTTCAGTACAGAGTCGGACTCTTCTTGAGTGTATATAAATGACTATTGCTAGTTTAAACATGAGGCCTTCCCTCCTCAATTAATAAAAACAACCGTAACTTTTTACAGGAAAATTATTTACAAATAAAACTATGTACATTGTTATAAGAACCCTATTAAAATAAACCAAAATTCATTTTTTATTAGATATTTGAATGTTCCAAAATCCACCAAAGGCTTATACATATACTTATACATATATGTGTTTATTAATTAACTACACTGTTATTGGACTTAATATGATGAAAACTGCCTATGCAATATAATGTGTAAACTAGGCCAATACAGAATAACTCGGCCAATACAGATTTTTTTCTGTATTGGCCGAGTTATTCTATATTGGCCGAGTTGACACAAGTGCAGGAATTCGGAACGTCTCTAGATTTTACATCGAAAGTCACGATAAACACAGACTGAAAGTAAACAGTTGTTTTGAAGACGCAGTTGTCATTTAGTGATCTTAAACATGCTGAAAATGTCAGTATGGCATACATTTCAGGCGAAAGACGGTCACATTCATTTAAAAGGTATTTTGAAAGCAGACGATAGAACTATTTCAGGTTTGGGGAACGAGTAGATTATCACAAAGTTCATTTCTTGACGACCTCATAATTTCACGATTGTACACATCGATTTTTAATTAGTTTCTGCATAACACATGCAATGGCAGTACCTTTCCAATTACTATTTATGTGTTGCGTCTTAATTTAAGTTGTAACACTTTATAGTGACTGAAAAGGGTAGAAAAATTCATCAGATGAGAAAATGCTGAAGACACCTGGAAACAGCACCAGATCATTATGTATTGCATCAAATACAAAGAAACAAACTGAGATTTGGATAGTTCCACTTCAAGGTAAAAATATTTATCTCTTGAAATGATATTAAGAAAATATTGTAACACTGTAGTTAATTAATAAAGATATTATTACGTGTATTTCTGTATTGGCCTTGTTATTGGTCCTCGGCCAGCTGTATTGGCCTTCGGCTTCGCCTTAGGCCAATACAGCAAGCCTCAGACCAATAACAAGGCCAATACAGAAATACTTACGTAATAATATCATATTATGAACTTGCATATTAAGGTTGATTTCTATGTTACGTAGCTCATTTGTTGCTTTGGTAATCTTCTTCTAAGATACATATGATTTGATAGCAATATATAGTCAAAAACCTGCACAAGTAAGAACACTTGATAGCACACTTAAAAGCAATACTTACCCCAAACCCAGCACCACAGTATGTCTGTAATTCCTGAAACAAAAGATATAAAATCATTTATACAATATGGAAGTAAAGAAAGTAACCTCATCTTACTTGTTACTTTGTCACAAACAGCTATATTAAATTAAGATATTCCTATGTAAAACATGATAAATCATGAAATTTTAAAGAATTAAGTTAATAGAAAATACTGACTTAAGTGTAACTTTTCTGGCATCTAAGTCTGCGCATTTATTGTTTTCTTTATAACACCCAGACCTACAACTGATTCTTGAAATCTTAATCTAACCAGGTGCTCCGCAGGGCACAGCTTTATACGACTGCAGTGGTGGAACCCTGAACAGTTGGAGCAAATTTGGTCACAATATTCAAGCTTGATACTGTCTGAATTTGGATTATAATCAAATTTTTGACATAGTATAGGTTTTTGTCACAATATAAATGTGATCAAAGATCTAACAAATCTATTGCACAATACTGTGCAACTGAAGATTTTTTCTCTAAACTTTTGAAAAGTGGCAATGTAAGGGAGGTAATCAAGTAATCAAACATATATCTAACAGTATTCTTTAAATTTTAATTGCATCACCTTCTTCACACTGCTTTTAAATTGTCTAAATTGTTCTTTAACCAGAAAAACTCTCTTTTCTCCCTTTTTTGCCCGGAATCGCTTAATGATTTGAGCCATAACCCCCCATAACCATCCCTTTGTAGTATGGAAACTTGTAGTATAATTTCAGGGAGATTTATACACTTAAACACAAGTTATTGACTGAAAACTACAAAAATGCTTATTTGGGCCCCTTTTTTGACCCCTCATTTATTGAAACCCCCCTCCCACCTTGGAGCAAGAACCCCGAAACTCAATTCCAGTCTTTCCTTTGTAGTTAGAAACCTTGTAGCATAATTTCAGAGAGATCCATTTACTTAAACCCAATATTATTGCCTGTAATCTAGAAAAATGCTTCTTTTTGACCCCTTATTCCTTAATGTTCAGGGATATTAACCCCAAACTAAATCAAAGCCTTCCCTTCATTATATTGAACCTTGTGGTACAATGTCAGAGGGATCCATACAGTTATACATAAGTTATTGTCCCTAAACTACAAAAATGCTTGTTTTTGGCCCCTTTTTGGCCCTTAATTCATAGACTGTTTAACCCATAACCCTTAAAATAAATCTCAACCTTCTACTATATGGTATGAACATTGTGGTACAATCCAAAATCCATCCCAACCTTCCTTTTGTGGTTACAAAGATTGTGTTCAAATTTTATTGATTTCTATTTACTTATACTAAAGTTATTATCCGGAAACTATCCGTCTTTGGACGACGACGACGACGACATGATACCAATATATGACTAAAAGAAATTTAATTTTTGCGGTCGTATAAAAATTAGTATTTGAAATGACTAGACTTGAGACTGTAATCTTTGGATCATTTCTAATAATTGTTTTATCTAGTAACATAAAAAGTTAGTATTGTAAGAATTAAGTAACTAAATAACAGCTTTATTTCACTCTTTAACCATTTATTTAAAGGTTGTAGGCAGGATTTTTTCAGCTTTTTCTAATTCCTTTTTTTAACCCTATATGTAACTTGATGTTCTTACCTTGTCTTCTACAAAATATTTGTTGAAAAGTTGTGAAACGAAATTGGAAACAAATATTAATAACATTTCTCCTATTACTCTGGGGGCCAAACCACTGAAACATAAAACATGTAACAATTAATTATAGAAGCCTTCATGTGTCCCTTTTCGTCTTGAATCTTGATACAACGAAGATTGATCATTGGATGCAAATAGTTTCCAGTGAGCAAATTGCAGAAACATGGGATCTCTATTTTCACCAAAACGAACACTAATAATATTAAGCCAATAGTGTTTATTATTAAATTCCTTTTAAGAGTTTTTTTATTCATAATCAAAATACCCATTCAACTTCTTTTGAAATACTGTTCTCATTTAATGATAAATTCTGCTTTTTACAGCATATCTAAAAAAAATATATACTTACGCAAAGAAACCAAATATTCCATCATTATGATAAATCTCTGTTACTGATGAAAATATTGAACTGAAAAATATAAGATAATGATATGTTTAGAAATATTTGTGAGCATCTATTTCTTTGCATACCATTGTAAAATTCTTTACTGTACTTAAATTTCATGATCAGTCCTAGACTTCAACCAAAACAAAAAATTCAAACAATAGATAAATATTGCCAATAAGGGAGATAATCCTTGAATTCACATTGAAGTGTACTAAAAATTCAAATAACAAATAATCTTGGGTTGTTTTTTGTAAGTGTTGCTTTTGCTTGTGGGGGGTAAGTTTAAGAAGACTTTTGAAATAGACCAATATAAGAACCAAGATTTGTTTCAGAAATTACAAACATGCTGTTGTGCTGACTTTGGGGTAGTATTGCTTTTAAGAACCAAGTCTTTTTTGATATTTTAAGATAAAGTTGAAATTCAAGGCCAAATTATCAATTCCTTATATAACAAATGTACAATAACTCATAAAAATTCTATAGAAATAGGATGTTACATGTGCTGAAAATTGTTGTACAACTTTTTTAATTTTTCATTAATATCCTTTCAGCTGTTAAGGAGGAGATGCAATACTGAAGTGTGAGTTTGATTATCTCCCCTGAAGAACAGGAATTATATTTGTTTTCAATAGGAGTTGCACTTACAAAGAATATGCAAGGACAAAATGATTTTTATATACAACCCTTAAACTTGTACAAATAAATAAAATGATGTCACCAAACTCTTTTTCTTGCTACATAAGTAAAAGGGACATTTTACATAATTATCAAATTAAATGATCTCCCTTGATAAATAACAATTTAATGGATGATAAATTATCTGAGATCATCCTTGGTTTTTGGTGTGGTTCATGCTGCTCAGTTTTATTTTCTGTGTAAAGTTTTAAGAACTGTTTATTGTAAATAAATCTGTCCATTTAATATCTTCAGATTTTTCTCTAATCATTGTACATGCAAAATTGTATTCATACATACATGATTTTATAGTTTTGACAAATTCTGCATTCAAGCTTTTGGAAAATTAAACTAAGTTTTCAAAACACTTAAATTTGTGGTCAACTCATATCCATAAAATCCATAAACATTGGTTACCCAGGAAAAATAGTGGTTACATAGTATCTATATCGAACAACAACTTCTTGTTATGCTTACTTGTATTCTGTCTCTCCACCTACAAATTGTGCCATCTGTCTGATCATAATAACTGCAATACAAAACATCACAGACATGTTATTATTTAAAGTTCAATCTAAAGGTTATGTATTTCAACAAAACAATTCCTTAACAGATAGAGCAACACCTCAAAAACTTTCAATATTTGATATCTTCTACATAATTGTTGTACGGTAATTTACTCATGATAGCCTTCCATCACTTGCTGTACATACTCTTTGATAAGCAAAAACATATTTATAGATGAAATTTTTTACCACAGAAGTTACAGTACAAATACACTTTGTTTTAATTACATTTTCGTGTTTGAATGAAACTACTGTTAATTAAGCTGATAATCAATCTTTCAACATTTCACTGTTTTCTTCATGAGTATTGTTTAAATTTTTATCTATCTATTAATCTTTTAAAAAAAAATATCCTATGAACTAAATTAGAAAATGACCACTTAAAATTGTCATTAATGTTTACCGTGTAAAGGTTGACTTGCTAGTACACCACAACATTTGGCTAATACTTCTTCTGTTGTCTGCAAAGAGTAAATAATTTGTAATATTAAACAGGTGCTTAAAAGAGTTATTGGATCATAACCTTTTGCCACAATAAAACATCATTCATTCCAATTAGATGCTGTGGTCATGATTTTATTATACATGGAGCTGACCATGCTCAGGTCTACTTTCTGTTTTGAGAACCTTTCAGGATCCTCTTGTTTTATTGTAATGGAACACACCTTAAAAAATTTGAAGTCTGAAATTTCATTTACTTGTGTTATAATTAACAGAACAGAAAGTACAACGATGATGCTGGAAGTGTTTAACAACCTTGACTGGCTATACATCCCTTGCCCAGTCAGTAAGTAGAATGAAGTGTTGTCAGATCCTTATAAGCAAATATTTGTGGTTGTTTTTGGCTTTACTACCTTGATTTAACTCATCTAAATTAAATATATCAATAAAAGATACCATCAAATAATATTCCAAAGAAGAATCACTTCCAAGAATTATTCCATTAACAATTTTTCCAAGCAGATTTCCTGCTCATTCCAATTTTTAGTAATGTAATTCCAATTTTTAGTAATGTAATTCCAATTTTTAGTAATGTACATTTTGTAACTGCCATGTTGTTTAACAGCTGAAGTTTTAAACCACAATATGTTTAGGGAAACACAAATGAAAGACTTCCCCAACAGATTTATTACCGCAAACCCTTTACATTGTTGTTTAGAAAAAAACTCAACTAATTACAACAAACCTGTTTGAAAAATGTTTTGCACCACACTATAAGTTCATCATTTGCTTCTTCTGTTGGTTCTGACTTGGCTCCCAGTCTTTGGCCTTTAACTGCCTGTAAAATAAACCCAGATCATGTTATAAAGAATCAGAAAAGCAAAGTATCTCTGGATCTAATTCTGTTAAACATGCCACGACCCTTAATATTAGGTTGTATCATTACATATGAACCAACCTTCCAAGATTGCAAAAAGATCTGTCTTATATTAGTGGAAGGCATGTTATAAAGATAAGGGCAATACATTATTAATAAAGGCTAGCAGATAATCTAGTTTTTCAAAACTTCAAGAAATAGCACATTATATATTCATTTTTCTACTGTTTTGTAATTCATTTACATCCATAGTTCAGCAAATCTGTTTCCTTATAAAAAATTAACATCTCAGAATTCACAGCAGAAAGGTGCATGTGTGTCTTTCATTGGTCATTGCCAAAGGTAATTATTATTTACAGGATTACACTTTTTCATGATTTTTTATTTTAGTCTCTTGTGTATATTTCGGAGCTAAGTATGACATCCATTATCATCTCAATTTTATTTTTGTTATGAACCATTGTAAATCTCTAACTTGTATACTTGTTGATTACTAAACTTTCTCAGTTTGGACCATTTTTAAGTTCTACTGTGCTTACCTTGAGTACAATTTTATCAACATAATTTCCTACAAAACCACTTAAAATTCTTGGTCCAACACCTCTATATAAACCAAGAAAGCCATCTGTTTTGTAAATATGTTTAACTACAAATAGATACAATGTACATTACTCAATAAAAATATATTAAACAAAAACTCATTTATTTCAATGAAAATAAAAATTTCATTTCAGAGCAATGTCCATTATAAGATTTTGTTGTACAAATTTGCTCTTATTGACATTATCAAGTTGATCTTGACAATTTGATCATTTTAACTTTGAAAGAATTTCTCTATCTTTAAAATAATTTCTCTATCTCTATCTATAAAAGGTTTTCTATAAGTAGACAACACTTGCACTTTAACCCCTATATTTTAATTTTAGAGTCGATGGCCATGTTTTGCAGCAAGTTGAATCATCGAACACATTTTTTAAAACTATATACCCAAGGATGATTTTGATCAACTTTGGTTCGAATTGGCTCTGTTATTTTTGAGAAGATTTGTTTAACGTTAAAAAGTGAGACACCAAGTGTTGAAAAATGGTCAAACTCCAAGTCCTGTCCTACCATAATAATTGTCAAATCAAACTTTTAGTATAGCATGGTCAACTCACAAGATTACAATGACAAACAATCCTACAAAATATACAAGCTTTCTGTCAAATGGACTTTGAATATTGTTGTGTTTCACACAAATGGATGAACAAATGTATTTATATACATATATATACTTATCATTTTTTTTTAATATGCCTCATAAATGGAAATCCAAATTTAACAAAACTTACTATATTTAAAAATATTTGGATAACAAAACTTTTCTTTCCCAAGCCCAAACCATGTTTTAGTCAATCCTGGGTCTAATGGTTCATGTCCAAGCTGAAAAATATAAAATAACAAAAATAAATGAGATTTACAAATTTTTTGGAAAGGAATATGACATTTTTAATGCAATTAATGGATTAAACATGTTCTAATTGCAACTTTTCTCACATTCCAATGAAGTAACAAACTTATTTTGTCAAAAGTTAGAATGATTTGGGCCATAAAAAAGAATGTGTTTGTTTGCCCTAACCCTACCTACCCAGAAAATAGCTGCCTACTCAAAATCTTTTATTGCCTTGTTTAGAAAAAGTTTTTTTCTTAATCAGATTTACTTGACAAAAAAACATCCCACACTTCCATTTGTCTTTTTTCAAAAAAAAAAAAATTGCCTACCTACCTACCCACTGTCTCTACCTTTGGGTAGGGTTTGGGCAAACCAAAATGTTTTAAGTGTGGCCTTGATATACGCTCTTGAATAACAAGTACAAAAAGTAATAAAATATTGTCTTTATGAAATAACATGCAACCTACTGTTAAATCAATGGTTTAAACTGTTTTCTAAACAAAATAAATCGTGAAGTCTTCGATTTCTTTTACGTTTAAAAATTAAAATTGCTATTTAGTCGACTTGATTTAAAAAAAAAATAACTGATGACATTAAGTCAAAAGCAACTGAAAGCCAGTATAGTGAACAACAGGCCTGAGGGAAACTAGATAATATCTAGTATTGTCAAGCAAAGCATAGTGACAGATGGTTAAGCAACTTTATAATCCTGTTCCCTCCTAGTGTGAGCCCTGCTATCCAAATGTAAACATGTGGTACAAACAAGTCTGACAAAATCATGACAAAAGATCCTTAATAGATCATAGCGATGTGTTATACATGGCTTATAGTTTTGAACAAGCAAAAATCATTCAGAAAACGACTTTAAATGAAGTCTAACAGTGAGTATAACCAGTTGAATTTTGTTAATTAATAAAGGCAACAGTAGTATACCGCTGTTCAAAACTCATAAATTCATGGACAAAAAACAAAATCGGGGTAACAAACTAAAACCGAGGGAAACGCATTAAATATAAGAGGAGAACAACGACACAACACTAAAATGTAACACACACAGAAACAGACCAAGCATCAGACAAAATCCCACGAGAATAACAAATATAACATCAAAACCAAATACATGAATTTGGGATAGATCATTGTTAATGGTGAAATTTGTTCACATGGTGCCAAAGGGAAATAACTCTTACTCATATCAAGGCAATGGCTACAAGTGATAAATAAAATGAAAGTAAATGTACAGGAGACTATTAAAATACAATAGGAGGGAACATAGTTTTAAAGTGGTTGCCTACATATTTTAGGAATACATCATTGGCACTATATATACTTTACAGTTGCCCTTTTTTAAATCTAAACTAGGATTTGATTTTGACAATTTTAGTGCTAGGTCGAATATTTAATATTCATATTGTCTTCATATACAACATCCAATATTTCAAGTATCGCAAGAGTTATAGTTTCTCAGAAAAAGATGTTTTTGTTGGAGGCTCATTGTTATGATTCGTATGATAAACTATTAAAGTGAAAGTACAAAAAATGTACGTGTATAGAGGCCGGTATAAGAGATAAGATAATACAGAGGGCATGCGACTAGAGCGGTTGACTGGATTGTCAGATACAGTATATTTCATCGTCACTTTATTCTCCCTTGTTATGGATTCTTCCTCTATCTTTTAAATACCTGTATTAAAACTTTGGCGTATCCTATTGGGTGAAAAACTGCGGTTAAACCAGCAGAAGCAACATATTGTGCAGCCATTTTTCTTTCTTGCTTATGGATACGAAAATTCCCGAGAAGTCGGAAAGTCACAGAAAGAGTTGTCCCCCTTTGGGTCTTCTCAAAGGTTAAAAAATATTCAGATAATCACATCTGGGCCATAATATAAAAGTCCAAGGTCACATATCATTAATATCTCTGGATTTATATTGGTACCTTTTATACTTATGTATATATCGGTTTACAATCTATATGCGTGTCTGACATTGCCCTAGGTCATGTTTTCACTGCCGACTGTTATAATGACGTTTTACACTAAATCCATTGGATGTTGGAAGTGTACTTGTTGATATTTTAGTCTAAGACACATTATATTTTTATACCCCACGCAACACAGTTGCGGAGGATATGATATTTTTTACCCGTCCGTCCGTCCGTCAGTCCGTCGGTCCGTCAGTCCTGTTTCTTGTCATCGCAACTCCTCTCAAACCACACAACAGAATTTCATAAAACCTTTTTTGATAATAAGGATAATAAAATTGAGAATGGAAATGGGGAATGTGCCAAAGAGACAACAACTCGACCATAGAAAAAAACAACAGCAGAAGGTCACCAACAGGTCTTCAATGTAGCGAAAAATTCCCCAGGAGGCGTCCTTCTGCTGGCCCCTAAACAAATATATACTAGTTCAGTGATAATGAACGCCATACTAATTTCCAAATTGTACACAAGAAACTAAAATTAAAATAATACAAGACTAACAAAGGCCAGAGGCTCCTGACTTGGGACAGGCGCAAAAATGCGGCGGGGTTAAACATGTTTGTGAGATCTCTGGATACAGCATATTTCATCGAATGAAATATATACTATGTAGATGTGGAAATAGACAGGGAATTACGATTCATTTTTTTTTCTAGGAGTTACGCCTCTTTGAACTTATTTGCTTCAATATACTGCAACAGTTTGTCATCGCAACTGTACTCTCAGATTTGTGCGTATATGGTCTTTTTTGTTGATGGGATGTATATAGAATCATTTTCATAACAGCGTGGACAAGACTATTTCAGGTTATCAATTGACTGGGTTAGATTAGCCGGTAAACGTTCGCCTGTAAATTATGCCCAGTTGTCATGTCGTACGTGTCAGAGACATTTAAACTGTGTGGTAGCCAAAGGTTCTAAACGCCTAAATCAAATAAAACGAATAAAGATCAGAGGACTACCCCTTGTGTGTTGATTTGAATGATGAATATTAAACTTTCATTTTTTTTCTTTTCGTGCACCTGTATGTACTTTTCTGTTTTATTTGTCTAACCCTATTGGGACATCTGACAGACTTAATGAGCGTAAAACCACTGTTATCAATAGCCGATGACAAACAAGTTAAAGGGAAATGGTTCAGTATTATCACCAACATAAGTTTTGCGGTTGTTCACGCTGTTATGAAAATAATTTTTATACCCTGCCACGTCCGGTCCGTTGTGTTTTCCAACGGTTAGATGTGTTCTGCTTTGTATAGATACCCGTTTCAAGTACATTTTTATAGTTATATCATAGATGGGAATTACAATCAGTACGGGGTTTGCGCATGGTCGAAGGCTGTACGGTGACTTAATTATAATGTAAACTTCTATGTCATTTGGTTTCAGATGTTTCTACTGAAGATGTTTCATTTGCAATCATACCACATCTACTTATTTTTATAAGTGTTTCTTTGAATCGTGGCCATTCCAATTAAAGCAATGCCTGTAAATTGTTCATGAAAACCAACCAAAGAGTCGTACGAAAGAAACCTGCAGATTTCAATCCTTCCATCGATTACACTCGTAGAATGCGCTCAATTGCCTTGGGGACCTTTTAAACTAGACAAAGTTATGCCCCGCACTCCACTCTGAAGTAGCTATAATATAACAAAGTCAATGTAGGACTTTCTTTGAGATATAAATGTGTCTGGGAGACACAACTCAGCGGCCCCCGCCGAGATGCAAAAAGTGTTATTTTAAAACAACTAAAAACGATGATTAACATATATTTTTTTTCTAGTTATGTAATCTATAATTTGAAATTTAAACAGACCTAGAAAATCCAATTCCACGAGTTCGCTTTCTATTTATATATATATTTATGTTTTTGCAGCACAAGTACCATCCTAATGAGGCTAGAACTATAACCTCTTTTGACCAATTTAGGAATTATATAAATTCTTCTGACATCAGACTCGGACTTCTCTTGAACTGAATTTTAATGTGCGTATTGTTATGCGTTTACTTTTCTACATTGGCTAGAGGTATAGGGGGAGGTTTGAGATCTCACAAACATGTTTAACCCCGCCGCATTTTTGCGCCTGTCCCAAGTCAGGAGCCTCTGGCCTTTGTTAGTCTTGTATTATTTTTGATTTTAGTTTCTTGTGTACAATTAGGAAATTAGTATGGCGTTCATTATCACTTAACTAGCATATATTTGTTTAGGGGCCAGCTGAAGGACGCCTCCGGGTCCGGGAATTTCTCGCTACATTGAAGAACTGTTGGTGACCTTCTGCTGTTGTTTTTTTCTATGGTCGGGTTGTTGTCTCTTTGGCATATTCCCCATTTCCATTCTCAATTTTATCCTGGTGTGTAAGTCAAAAATGCAACTGCAGTTCATGCCGTTTCCATCCAGTGCTTTCTGAAAGCTGAAATTTCTTTCTTTCTTTTTATCTAAGAATTATTTAAGGCAATTTGCTCTGATTTTTAATTCATTATTATATATACCTGCTATTAGATGCCAGTGCCAGGGGCGGATCCAGCCATTTAAAAAAGGGGGGTTCCCAACCCAGGATAAAAAGGGGGTTCCAGCTATATATCCCCATTCAAATGCATTGATCGGCCAACAAAAAAGGGGGGATATCCAACCCCCGGAACCCCCTGGATCCGCCAATGAGTGCTTAATTACTTTATTAATTTTCAGACACGTAAAATATGTATGCTTTTTAGTTGGTTAGTATTTTCATTACTTGGCCGTCGTCCGTCGTCGTCGTCGTCCGTTAACTTTTACAAAAATCTTCTCCTTCTTCACTACTGGGCCAAATTTAACCAACTTGGCCATAATCATCATTGGGGTATCTAGTTTTAAAAATGTGTCCAACGACCCTGCCTGTTAACCAACATGACCGCCATAGCCAAAAAAAAAGAGCAAAGGGGGTAAATGCAGTTTTTGGCTTTTATCTCTGAAACTTAAGCATTCGGCCGTACAGTAAATTTGACATGAAGTAATAATGTTCATCGGGTTAAGATCTATATGCCCTGATATTTTCAGACGAATAAGGTTATTATCTTGAATATTATTATAGATAGAGACAAACTGTAAGCATGCAGCAATAATGTTAAGCAAAGTAAAACCTACAAATAAAATGTGTCCGATGAATTGGCCCGCCAACCAACATGACCAAAAATGTTCATCAGGCTAAGATCTATCTGCCCCGAAAATTTCAAACCAATCAGATAACCCGTTGCTGCTGTCCCTGAATTTGTAATTTGAAGGAAATTTTGCAGTTTTTGGTTATTATTTTGAATATTATTATAGATACTGATAGAGATAAACTGTAAACAGTAATAATGTTCAGCAAAGCAAGATCTACAAATAAGTCAACAATGTTAATGGACCCCTTAAGGAGTTATTCCCTTAATATTCAATTTTTAACAATATTTGGTAAATTTTTGTAATCTGATAATCCATCCAACAACCATGACCGCCATGGCTAAATGAATAGACTTACTTACTTATCCTCTTCATCCCAGTGGGATTAAGGCCACAACAAACTGCCTTTACATCTCTCTGTCCTTAGCCATGTACTGGGCTTGGTCCCAGGTGTAACCCATTGCTTCTAATTCTGTTGTAACAGTTCTTCGCCAGGTGATTCTAGGTCTTACTGGATTCCTTTTTCCTGATGGTGCCCAATATAGAGCTGCTTTAAGTGTGCGGTGTTGTGGCATTCTCAATACATGACCTAACCATATAAATCTTCATTGTTTAATTTCTGTTGTTATGTTCTTAGCATTACATTTCTCCAAAAGGCTCTTGTTGCTGATCTTATTTAGCCACAATATTCTGTTGATATTTCTTAGGCAGCTAGTATATAGAATGCATCTACTTTTTGAAGGTCACTTACCAGAACATGCCAAGTTTCTGAACGATACAGTAGGACAGATTTTACATTGCTGTTCGCAGTTTGGTCCTTAAACTGTACTGGTTGGACTTCCAGATTGTATGAAGTCTTGCAAATGTTGCACGTGTCTTAGATAGTCTTGCCTTTATGTCCTTCCCTTGTACCATTATCTTTAATTATGATGCTTCCAAGGTAAGTGAAATCTTCAACACTGTGCACTGGCAGGTAATTGGTTGTTATTGGTGTTGTATTTCTGGTATTTATTGACATTACCTTTGTCTTCTTGGCATTGACATTCAAGTCTTCTCTTGGAGGTGTTCACTTGTTGTTGATAATATGGCAATGTCATCAGCTAAATCAAGGTCTTCTAGCTGGTTAAACATGGTCCACTGGATACCCCTTTTCTTGTCTGATTTTGTATGTCTTTGTATCCAGTCAATGGCCAATAAAAATAGAATTGGAGACATAATACATCACTGTCTTACACCAGATTTAAGTTCAAATGAGTCTGATATAGAGCTATCAAGGATGACACTGCATTTAAAGCGGCTGTAGAAGGCTTTTATCAGCATCAAAATTTTTGGTGGAATTCCATATGATTTCACAATTTTCCTAAGAGTTTCTCTATGTATACTGTCAACGGCCTTTTTGAAGTCAATGAAATTAAGGAAGAGTGGTGTGTTCCATTCAATGAATTGCTCAATGATGTTCCTCAGAGTAAAAATTTGGTCTCCTCTGCCTCTTCTAAAGCCTGCTTGTTCTTCTCTAAGCTTTTGATCCACAATTTAATCAATTCTTTTTAAAAGGTTACAATATCAACTACAAGTAACATACAGAGCAAAAGACAAAGAAGTTAAAAGAAGTGCTACAAAAGATAAAAGACAATATCTGGAGGACCTAGCAAAAGAAGCAGAAAAGACAGCCATCCTTGGAGAGTTGAGTACAGTTTACAAAATCACCAAACAACTCTGTGGAACATCAAATGCACAGACAGCACATGTAAACGACAAAAATTGCAAAGCATTGAAAACAGAAAGGGAACAAGCAGAAAGGTGGGTCCAACATTTGAAAGAGGTATTAAACTGCCCTGAGTCTGATGTCATAGCTACCCCTGAACCATCAGAAGATGATTTAAACATCAACACAGAACCACCAACTATAGAAGAAGTAAGAAATACTATTAAATCATTGAAGACAGGGAAGGCACCAGGCATTGATTCCGATCCACGCAGATATGTTAAAGACAGACTTAGATACATCATCCAAAGTACTCCACAATCTTTTCCTTGTCATTACATCAGACTGGAGCAAAGGCCTGATTGTGAAATTACCAAAGAAAGGCAATCTACGCAACTGTGACAACTGGAGAGGGATTACATTACTTTTTGTCCCTAGTAAGGTATTTTGCAAAATTCTTCTAAAAAGAATTGATAAAAAAAGGAATAGAAGATAAGGGTTAACTATAGATGTCAAAGGGAAAATGGTTTAAAAAACAACAAAAAGACAATTTAAACGGTCACGACTTGAACACGGTAAAATGATGCAAAGGGGTCTTCGGTAACTATTGTAAGTCTACACTAGGATAACCTGCTTTTGATTTAATTACTGGGTCAAATTAAACCATACTTGGTCTTAATCATTATTGGGGTATCTTATACTATTTATTATGATTTAAACTTAATGTACATGATTTCCAAAACCATATAGATACAGGAGAGTGACACAGGCTCTCTAGAACCTCTAGTTATGATATTCACGAGTCCAGTGATATTAATTTTCAAAAACAGATGCGTAAAAATTTTATGCTTTTAAGATTGTAAGTACTTGTATGATATTCGAGTGCTGGTTCAACCATGCACTGCACATAGAGGTTTTTTGCAAAATGAGAATTGACCTTGGAGGCTCATAAAAATTAATTTACTTTCATTATATTTGCATGCTTTTTTATTTTATTTATTAGTATTTGTATGAAGCTGCATGATTTGTTATGTGATAGTCGGTTAAAGAGCTCACCATAGCTCATATTTTGTTTGTTACTATGTATAATTATATATGCCGACCTTTAATAAAAATTTCTTACTTCGTTGCTTATTTTGTGTTTGTTCCTTCTATTTCAGTGCTTTTTGCGTTTTAACTGCGTATAAGTGTGTCTTAATCTGCTGTGAGTGCTCGCTCGTAACATGAAATCACGATTTCATATTGTAGTCTTTTTTGGGGGGTATATACATATCTAACAACTGTCGAAACCTATGCCGTATGTTTAATAGATAGAAGAAGATGTGGTATGAGTGCCAATCAGACAACTCTCCTTCAAGTCACAATTTGTAAAAGTAAACCGTTAAAGGTCAATGTACGGCCTTCAACACGATGATTCATGATATACTTTGCTTTGATTATGTAGTTCTTGTGTGCTTGGTACCGTAGGTTTGTTTTGCTTTAAACGAACATGTTTAAAACGCTTTGTTTGTATTAATAATTATTAAACTGGAGAATAGAATGGGCAATGTGTCAAAGAGACAACAACCCGACCAAAGAGTAAAAATACAACAGCCGATAGCCACTAATGGGTCTGCAACATAGCGTGAAAATCCCGCAACAGGAGGCGAAATTCAGCTAGCCCCTAAACCAGCGAAAAATGGACGTCATACTAAACTCCAGTAAACATACAATTCGTAAGGGTCTCGTAGAACCCAGTGTCTCGCCTAGTTTATAAATCTAATAAATGTTTTAAAGAAATTTAACTGTATACAGACTGTATGTAATGTTAACATGAAGAAAAACTAAGTCCATATATATAAGTTAAATTTTACATTAACCACCGAGTGAATGTAAGGTTAACTGGAGTCCATTTAAAAAAAACCCAAATAAACAGGGTTTTTTTTTTTTTACAAAATTTACTTCTGGATAATATCTTATGATGTTAAACAAGCTTCTTTTGAAGAAATCCAGGATAGTAAAAGAAAGTTATTAAAATTCGAATAAAAAACGTTAACCTTAGAGTGAATTTTATGTCAACTGGCAGAAAAAACTAAGTTCTTTCACGAGTAAAATACGAAAAAAAGGATTATTCTTGTTTCAAAGTATACTTCTGCGTATACTATCTTATGATCTTAAACAAGCTTCTGTCCAAGTTTGGTAGAAATTCAGGATAGTTTAAGTAAGTTATTAAAATACAAAAACTTTGACCACAGAGTGGATGTTCATGCATGTACACCGACGACGCCGACGACGCCGACGACGGAATGTGGGATCACTATGTCTGGTTTTTTTTTCGACAAAAGTCTAAGGCTCGACAATAAATGGACTAAAATTTAAAAAAAAACACAAGACTTACAATGGCCAACTGCTCTATAGAACTTATATAAAGATAAGTTGTAGTATCATTGGCAATGAGACAACGCCCCACCCGAGACCAAATGACGAAGAAGTTAGCAATTAATGGTTAACCGTATGACCCTCAACAATGAACAAAAGCCATACCGCATAACAATTTTTAAAAAGGCTCAATCGATACAAAGCAAAAAAATAACTATAAAAAAAAACCTCACAAAGTACATATCTGATAGTTCCAGAAGTTACTGAAAGCTAGTTCAAAGTCACTAACGACTTATAAAAAAAAATCATGTTTCTAAGACAATAATAGATTCGCCTTTCACTATGAATGGTTGTATCCATGTGCATATGTATGGGGAAGGGTTTCCTCAAACGATCCCATATAATTATAAGAAGATGTGGTATGATTGCCCTACTGGCCATGCATGACAAGACATCCCTCCACCAGAGACCCAATGACATTGGAGGTTAGCAACTATATTTAAAGTCACAGTCTTCAACAATGATTAAAATTCAAACAACACAGAAAGCATGATAAAACGCTATACGAAATGACAACTGGAAAAAAAAATCAAACGAGAAACCTAACGTCCAGATTGATGTATAAAACAAGTTGCTTTTTTTTTTTTAAAAGAAAAGCAATACATGAACCTAAGACTGCTGACTGCCGGGTCACCAAAAGATAGTTGCTGAAATTGTGTTTGCTCTTGAATTGAAATAATTGACTGTGAATAGAAGAAGCCAGTTGAAAGGATATATTTACAGCTTCTGTTTGAAGAGTTATTTTAAAGCTCGACTATCATATTTATTACTTGGTAATGTACATATTTTTTCCGATTATAACCCTTTGGCAAATCCCAATTTCTACTAACCGGATGACTTATGTAAATTGCACAAACCTATCGATATATATTTTTTTTGCACTCAGTTTGCTTTATAATCTGGAATTCTGGATGCATTTATTTTATCTATCATATCATTATATTTTGTTTCCTACATGAATGCCTTTATATTCTTAACTCGTATTTGAAGCTGTCTTTACTCATGGTAGTCGTTGTATGTGGTAAAACCTGTGGCATGCAATTGATTGGGACCTTTTATGAAGAGACTTATTTTGGTCTCATAAAACATCTCAAATTTTAAGGATTTCCTGATTTTACTTAAATCAATTCAAACATTCTACAGGGAAACTTAGTTTTGCCGAAGAATTTCTTAATTCAGAAGTTTATGAATACCTGAACACACTTTTAAAATAACCAATTTATATTAAAAGGTATGTAGATATAAAAAGATACCAGAATTAAAATGATATACGCCAGACACGAGTTAAATCTACAAAAAAGCATCAGTGACGCTCGAATGAAAAAAGTTAAAAGGCTAAAAAAAATTACGAAGTTACGGAATCTATTCCTTGGGTAGACAATCCTTAGCTTTTCGAAAAGGTCAAAGTCTATAATAGGACAGTGACTCAAAATAGAAACAAAAGAAAACAACTCGAGGTCAGAATACCGTTAGTAATGATGAAAGTCACATGTAAAGCTCTTTCTGCCGTGTCCTGAATTTAGATAACAAAAACGAAAATAAGCTTTCACTAGTGAATTTAATTGTATTGCATGCAAATGGTATTTTAGCGCACGAAATAGTAAATAGAAAGCATCTCACTGATACTCAGGAAAAGAATACGCATTTTCGTCAGAACATATCTTAATCTAACAGTTGAATTCGAATGTCAAACGGCCTTCATTAAATGTTTTGACTCCGGATTCATTGACATTTTACCCGGGATTTTTTAGAACGCAAACCGATAGTGTGCTTTTGAAATGTGATCTGTAATGTGAATGAATCAAGACTTGTAGGATAGTTGGTCAACACAATGAATACAATTTTCAAAACCGTACCATAGTACAAATATGTAGATGCTATAACTATTAAAACAAACAAACAAAAATTGAATTCAAATTTTATAATAAACTAACGTTTCTGTTAGTAATTTTTTTTTTGAATATATATAAAATGTAAAGTAGTGATGAGGTCCAGCTGAAAAAGGTCAAAAATTAGCACTTCGGAAGCTGTCAAAAGATTTCAAGACCCCCTTAATATAAAATTGTCCATATTTTGAGTTAGAGCTGATGAAGTTTTCTATAATTTTGATATAATTTGTCCCAAAAGTAGTACAAGAAAGCGCAGGTGGGATTTTTTTTATTTTCATTTATTGTCTAAAAGAAATGCACTACGAAATAACTGTGTACTCGGACCTAAGATCAATAAACACGAACGTCAAGTATTTACGGATAGACATTTTATTTATCGAATGAATCTGCATGTATTTTTTAATTCTAACATTCCACTTTATGAATATATTACTATACAAAATATAAGCAAAGACTTCTAAATCCATACTAAAACAGTATAAAATAATCAACATTATGGTTGTAATTAAATTTTGTTGTGATTATTGTAAATTATTGTTACAGTTGTTGTGAGTTTAAAATCATGCTTTATGAATTGAAAACACTCAAGTATTTTTATTCACGACCGTTTAAAATTTATAAATATTAATCTTACTTTCCGTTTGATGGATATATTACAATACAAAAAAATAAATAATAATTTCTCATAAAACCTAAATACTAAAATGGTATGAAATAATTAACGTAGAAATATAATGATTATTGTTTAAAACAATTTTTTTTTTGTATGATGCAATAATTTATTTAGATTTATTTTTTATGTTTCCTTTACAAATGAATATTTAAAAATACCAAAGCAGAGTATCTTGTCCTATAAAATACTTATTTCTATATTGCAACTCTGAAAATATTCTGATTTCAATCATTGTTAGTTTCTTCAGAAACATAAATACAGTATATATTTTGTATCTATTTCTTTGATTCCTCTTGAATTAAATATTTTTTGATAAGAATATTATCTTTCTGTTTTCCGATCTAATATTAATATTTGAACCAGAATGTTCTCTCCCATAAGTCTATGATGTAATACACAGTATCCCGAGGTTAAATCTTCAAACATAATTAGTTTACATGTTATCGAGACAACAGACAATACCACGTTATAATTGACCCAGATACACACTGTGTACAATGGTCGTTTTAAAACAAATATAATTGCGTCGTCAAGGGCCATCAAGGGACCATAGCAAAGACGTAAACAACTAAACTGGTCCGCCGTTCTATCTATAGCTTCAGTGTAGCGATAAGTGAACACAACAGGGATCCAGTTTAGATAACAACCTGTTAAGACTGTATAAATGACAGACAAGTTGCTTTCTTTAAAAAAAGAAATGCAATCGTAAACCCAAATGCTTGTTTGGCATTATATATATATTAGATAATTGTTTAATAAAGATGTATTGTCTTATATTACTTTTGTTGTGCATAAGAATTAGAAACTGACATTGCCTGTTTAGTGGTTTAAATAATGTAATACCGGCTTCACACATCAACGTATAGATCCGACGTACGTCGGCCGAGGTAAAAAAAATCATGCACGCTACCAAAACGCTAGTAATTTTGATGCATTCAACCTGTCAATCATATCTGTATCGTGTGCACAACGAGCTTAAAGCGTGTATTGGGTGTGCGTAAAGCGTACCTTAGCGTTTCTCCTGGTCTTCCTACATTCCCAATTGCAGGTCTGTCTATATGTGAATGTTTGTCAATAAGTCTGTCACATTCGCCCGTCTGTTTACATGTTTACCAGTCCGTCTATGTCCACTGGTTCGTCTACATGTTCACTAGCTTTGAAATAGCTTTCGGTAAGTGCGATTATTTCAGTAATTTGTGTCTATTGTTTTTATGTAAGTGATTATTGTGCACCATACCCATAATTTTAGGGACGCGAATTGCAACTGATATTTTACAGTTTTTTCTTGCGATGTGTTGTCCTTAAGGTTTGGTTCATTTGGGAGGGTTGGGTTTATGGCCACCACATTGTTTATGTGCCAATGTCCATTCTAAAGCCAGAAACATGTAGTACAGTGGTTGTTGTTCATAATTCATGTCGGTCAAGTTGATTTCGTAAATTATTTTGTTATTAATAAGGCTGTTTAGTTTTGTTTGATTTTTGTTTTTAAATCTTAATGGTCGGGGCATTTAATAGCCGACTAAATAGTAGTTTTTTTTTCATTTTTGGAGGCCGCTCGGTGGCCTTTAAAGACTTACTACCACGTCATTGTAACTCTGGTTGGTATTTGTATCATTAGTGCTGGACCATGGTCGATCCTATATGCACCTTTGAGGCAGGCGGGATATTTTTGTAGATCTTGTACAGCTCAAACTAATGTGAGTAGTTCCTGTACTTCTATGTCTAGTCCCATGTTGCATGGTTAGAGAGGGTGTAATATCTTCTGTAGGTTTGATGAAGTTTCACCCGTATCGGACTTCTTTTCCTAAATGAAAGCTTTAAGGCGACGAGTATTTTTGTATGCAATGTGCCCTTAACGTGTCTAAAACTTATCTGTAGCGTTTTCAACGCTCGTGTAGCGTGTATATTATGTGCGTGCAGTTTACAGGTACATGTATATACGTTTGACAAACGCTTGAGCTGAATGATTTTTTTTATGTTCCATTAAAATTTTCCTGAAGTAAAAGCGTTCACCAAGCGTATACCTTTGCATTTCGACGTACTTCAAACTTATGGAACGCGTGTTTAAACGCTTGCGTAAAGTTCCTCTGGTGAGCAACTAAGTTACGCATACGATGATACGGACTTTGTTAATTTTCTTTTTTAACTGATTGTTTTACATTGTCATTTCGGGGCCTTTTATAGCCGACTATGCGGTACGTGCTTTGCCTGTTGTTGAAGGCCGTACGGTGACCCATAGTTTGTATTTCTGTGTTATTTTGGTTTCTTGCAGATAGTTGTCTCATTGACACCAAACCCGATATCTTCTTTTTTTATATTCGATATCTTATCACCGACCTGGTTAAGTCTGCTAAAAATGCATGCATGATTCATTTTTAGGTTATCAGTCGTAATTAAAGTGGCACATTTAATTCGTTGTTTCATTGCTTGAAGTATCATTTCTTACATCTGCATGGTCAAATGTGTATTTTTTTTAAATAAATTTTAGATTTAGATTTCAGTCACGGTTATTTTTTCCCCCTTCATATTGAATATCTATACTTATCAGTCGCATTTTAATGACGAAAAGGATTCAGAGGTTATTAAAAAAAGTAAATAATGTTGCAATATTTAAACAAAGAAAATAACTTTAAATTTGCAATATTAATGAAAATAAATACGGACATAACTTTCATAATTAATTTTAACGTTATTTTCAATAAACGATTTTTTTTTAAATCCTTGTTTTTACACCTATTTGAGGCACGTATTTATGATTATATTTCCATGTCCTTGGTCTATCCTAGACGTAAAATTTCAAAAAGTGCTAATACTTTTTTTAAAGATATTATTTTTAATTGTTCTCGTTCAAAATATTTTATTTTTTCATATTCAATATCTATTTAATTTTATTTTTAATAACCATTTTTTTTTTATTATTAAAGTTGCAATATTTAACCAAAAAAAATAATTGTAATTTAATCATATGCAAGAAAGACTTCCCTTTAATTTCAGTATAAAAAAATAAATAGCTTGCTTTTTACAACATGTACATCTTCACTAAACGTAAAATCTAAAATAAAATGCTACTAAAACTCTTTCTAAAGATTTTATTTTTAATTATTCTCGTTCAGAATATAAAGCGCATTGTTTGCATGAAATCTTATCTCATATCTAAACACAGCTGGTTACATCGTTTGACTAATTAAAATACTACGCATGTAGGTTAATATTAGCAGCTTGTAATCGTGTGCAAGAAAATATTATATCATAATAAATTTCAGATCATACGTAAAATATCTCTATAGCAACTTAAGATGCTAATGCATATTCAACAGATTTGTAAGCTATTGCGCATGCATTTGAAAGGTGGTCATAGCTATTGCGCATGTATTTGAAAGGTGGTCATAGAAAGACCAGAAGTGTTCCGACTAACATCCGGTGTTCCGAAAGACTACATCACTCGTCCAATATATACTGCGTAAACCCTCAGGGGTTTACGCAAAAACTTTCGAGACGTTCCGAGAATTTTATTCTGACTTCCGGCCGAGAGATATCGAGTGGCCCATAGACACATCCAAAACTCGCCAATATATAAGCATGAACCCCTCAGGGGGTTCATGCAAAAATAAACGAAAGCAAGAATTTGTATACAAATCGTTGATGTGTCACAAATACATGCCAAGAAATTGCCTCCGTTGAAATTCTGCAAACACCCCATAGAGCAAATTACATGGATGATTAATATTGACCATTTGGTATATGGCCGTGTTCTAAGCCAGGGCCGTAACTGCCTATGAGGCAGGGGAGGCAACTGCCTCCCTGAATTTTCGACACCAAAATATTTTTTTTGAAGTAATAAAATGAAATATTGACAATATGTACACGAAGAACTTGAATCTATATTATAAACAACACAAGTTTACAGTTTTAACAGTGTTTTGTGCTTGTTTCGGCTTTCAGGCTTTTGTGTCTGGGCGTCATTGGTGGATCTTGTGTGGATATGGTGCACTTCTGGCGTATTAGAATGTTCAACTTGTTGCCTTTTGTTGGCTGTTGTTCGTGTGTTTCTTTGTCAATTGTATTCTCCAATTTATTTATATTGTAGTCCTGTAGTGTTGAGTTGTCATCTTGATGTTATATTTCACATGGCTATAGAAGGGGAGGTTTGGCGTGCCGCAAGGCCGGGTTCAACCCGCCATTTTTTTCTTTGGGAATGTCCTGTGTCGGGTCGGGAATGTGGCCATTGTTATATTATAGTTCGTTTCTGTGTGTGTTGCATTTTGGCGTTGCGTCGTTTGTTTTCTCTTGTTTTTGAATGTAGATTCACATTGCGATAGGACGTGTCGCGGTGCTTGTCTATCCCAAATTCATGTGTTTGGTTTTGATGTTGTATTTGTTATTCTCGTAGGATTTTGTCTGTTGCTTGGTCCGTTTCTGTGTGTGTTACATTGTAGTGTTGTGTCGTTGTTCTCCTCTTATATTTAATGCGTTTCCCTCAGTTTTGGTTTGTTACCCCGATTTTGTTTTTTGTCCATGGATTTATGAGTTTGAACATCGGTATACTACTGTTGCCTTTATTTATCATGATACATGATATATCTGTCTTTTTCCGGATTTTTTACCGAAAGTGAACCGTTTCAGTTTTTTATTTTACGTGTTGCCGTCCGTCTGTTATTTAGTATTCGTACGACAATTTTGAATAAAACTTAACTATTCACATTTATTTAAGGGGCTCCATTAAGCAGAGGAAGTTCCCTTTGTATTGTGAATCTTTTATGATATTGGAAATTCGTTTCCGTCTGAATCAGCTGTTGTGTCATTTTTTTAACGTCTCCCGGCCGATCGTACGAGAACATTATGGTCAATGCCTTAGTAGTTAAACACTCCTATTTGTTGAAGCAGAGACTTTCTAAACTAAGTATATACTAGTTTAGAAAGTCCCTGGTTGTAGTTATATACATGTCTGTTCAGCTTTCAACAATATTAAAATTCAAGGTCCTCGACAAAAAAATATCTTGCTTTCTATGATCTTGCTTTATATGGGTTTTTTTTTTTAACTTAAGAGTTTGATTTCTAACAAAAATATCTTTAAATACAGATAATAATTGTTTGTATAAAAAATTGCTTCAAGGATCCAGCAATACTGATGTTTCTTAAAGTAAGGAAATCGAAGGAAAACGGGTGATTTTTAGCCATATTGAGAACAAAATCCGCGGTCACAATGTATTTAATGTTAATAATTATAGGTCTTCATAATAATTACGACCTTCAAGACGGAGCCTTGGCTTACCCCGAACAGCAATCTCAGTTGGTTTTGCATAAAAATTGCTTCCAGGTTCAAGCAATACTGATGTTTCTTAAAGTAAGTAAATCGAAGGAAAACGGGTCATTTTTAACCATTTTACCTCGAGAAAAAAATCGGCGGGGGCTGCGCCCCCAACCCCCTCTATCTAAGGGGCCTCAATCGGTGGCCCCAAACCCCTGCCTCCCCTGAATTCGAACCCTAGTTACGGCCCTGTAAGCGACACGTACATGAAGGTCATAAATTAATTTCTTGAATGAAATCAAATCTTTAGCTACTAATGACTGCCGTAGGAGGTCGACCGGAATTTTTAGCGAGGATTTCTTGGCATGTGATAAACAAAAACAAACGACAACCACTGAATTACATGATCCTGACCTGGGAAATGCACACGATACAGAATGTAGCGTGTTTAAACATGTGTGCGGGTGCGCCAACCTCCCCCTAACCTAGAACATGATTTAACAGCACTTCATAAGAAAAAAAAATATATAGTTGAAATGGGCTGAACTCGTCAGATCGATACGCAGCCAAAAAAAAAAAAAAAAAAAAAAAAAAAAAAAAAAAAAAAAAAAAAAAAAAAAATAACGCAAACAAACCAAAAACATACAGGTTACAAAGAATTTATCTATGTAAGGGTACTTGTAGTTATTGAAACTACTTTAAAGCAAACAACAACTAATTAAAAACCAAAATTACAATCAGTACACATCCAACTTTCATCGGATTTAGCGTAAACATTTCCATAAACAGTCAGAGAAAATTGTTTTGGACTTTTAGTTGTAATTGCCGATTTTTTTGTAGTAATTATTAGTGTCACCCCAATAAGCAGTTCATTGTAAAATGGGTACGAACATGCTATCCAAACAAAATTTAGCTAATCTAATCTATGTACATTAATAACTTAAATTAGATTTAATTAACGGTAAAAAGAAAAGAATGAATACTTCTTAGAACAGAAACGTCATGCCCCTCCAACGCATCAAATTTTTTCCTCAACTTTGTTTATCGTTTATATATAGCTAAATCTATTTTAAAATTTAAACAAAACTTGAAAATCTAATTAAATGAGTAAGCTATCAAAAATATAAGTATATTTATGTTTATATCACCTATATGAACATCAGAGGTATCGGGGTCAACTCGATAGCCAAGTTAATTAAATGGCGTCTAGACTAAATTAAACACGGAAACGAAGCTACATATTATTGAGCCCACATATTTTTATTTTATACTTTTCATAATTTGGATTGATGTTTAACATGGTTATAAATCAAATATGAGAATTTGCGTCAAATCGATGAACATGAATTTGACAGCTAGTGCCCCTGTAAATGTCATAATAAAAGTAAATAAATTGCATGATTTACATTTAAGACATAAGACATAAAGCTTTATTTAGAGTCGGTATAAGCAAGCAATTACAAACATAAGCTCTGAAGAGCTTTTAAAACCGACATAACAACAAGTAAAACAAAACATACATATCGAGTCATGCACACAAAATTAAACATATAAAGCAAGAGTTCATGCAGCACAAAAGTTCTTTAAGCATCTTATAAGTTCAACACATACTGATACATGCAATTATGAGATAAAAACACAAAAGCACAAATAAAATGGTTTGCACATAAAAAGCACATTAAAAGCACATAAAGGTTCTAAAATTAGCACAAAGCAGCTGAAGCACTATAGTAAAGATAACAAAATATATTTGCCATGCTGAAAATAAAGCAACAAACCAAAAAATAATGAACCGAGATTAACTGGTTTTGCAGGCAAAGCATTGGCATGAGCTGCCACACCAAGAATTTATCAAGTTCTTGAATTGATTTAAAGATGATTGCTTACGAAGCTCATCTGGCAGCTCATTCCAAAGCCTAGCACCTGCATACCTGAAAGATTGTAGGCCATATGCAGTTGTTCTTACATGTGGTAGATCTGCTGTATTCTGGTATCTGAAAGAGTAAGTGTTTTCCTTTAAGTGAATCAAATCATGGAGATATACAGGACAATCTTTATTTATAATTTTGAAAACTTCAATCGCCAAAGATCGCATTCTTCTTATCTTTAAAGATGGTAATTTTGATTTGCAGAGTAGATCTTCATAACTTGCTGAATGGTCTTCATAGATAAACCTTAGTGCTCTCTCTTGAATTTTCTCTATCTTTTTTGTATTTACCTCCCCACAAAAGTGCCAAACTAGTGGGCAGTAATTAAAATTGGACATTATGAAAGAATAATAAATTGTTAATTTTCCGAGTTTAGTCAGGTGTTTACCTAATCTTTTTAATACATTTAATTGTTTGGATGCTTTTTTACATATTATAGAGACATGTTCATTGAAATTTAGTTTAAAATCTATTGTTACACCTAGAAGTTTAACGTTATCTTCACACTCTATTTCATTACCTTCTAATTTAAATTTTAGGTTTTTGTCTTTAGTTTTTTTACCAGTGGCGGATCCAGAAATTTTCATAAGTGGGGGCCCACTGACTGACCTAAGAGGGTGCCCGCTCCAGTCACGCTTCAGTGATTCCCTATATAAGCAACCAAATTTTTTCCCAAACGGGGGGGGGGGGGCCGGGCTCCCTGCCCCCCCCCCCCCCTAAATCCGCCCCTGTTTACCTACAGCTATTGCTTGAAATTTTTCTGGATTTGCTTTCATTTCATTTATTGAGAACCAGTTTATCAAAATTTTACTTTCATCTTCTAAAGTTTTAATTAATTTATCAAAATCGTTATCTGCGTATGAAAGGGTGTTATCATCTGCATAATTATAGAGTTCACTTTTATGAATAAAATAGAAAATGTCATTTAAAAAAATTTAAATAATGTTGGCCCTAATATTGACTCTTGTGGCACCCCTTTAAACATTGCTTGCCAATAGCTTGAATTAGTACCTACTTTAACACACTGTTTTCTATTAGTTAAATAGCTTTCCAAAAGTTTAAGAGATGAGGCGGAAACACCATAGGATTTTAATTTTAGTAGGAGGAGGTCATGGGGTAGGCAGTCAAAAGCCTTGGACAAGTCCATTAATATAGCTGCTACATATTTATTCTGATCTAAAGCCTTTTTCCAATCTTCAATTATTTTTAATAAAGCGGTTTGGCATCCATATCCTTTTCGAAAAGCTGACAGAAAATGTGGAAAAATGAATTAAAATATTCAACAAGTTGATTTTCTACAGACCTCTCAAAAAGTTTTGAAATCATGGTTTAGTGTGCATAATTATATGTCTCTGGTCACAGGTGATTCTTGCTTCAATAATCCAAATTTACGGTACACCAATGATTTGTATATTACTGTATAGGCTGTACAAATTCCTACATCATTTGCAATACGGTACATACGATACCAGAGGGGTTCATTTATAACTTTTGACACTTACCCCATTGTCAGATGACCAATCATGTGACCATTACAAAATAAATAGGAGAAATATTCCGAATGGACTTATGAGCAGGAAAAATGTATTTGGTTGTATTTATTGTTGTTTTATTAAATAATTATTTAGTTGAAAGTTGTGAATTCAACGGTGTTAACTTTACAAAACTCGACAGGTAAGTTGTTTTTCTCTGTTGTGTTTAATTTTATTGTTTTGTCGTCTGCAATGTGTTTTATTTAGTAGATGAAGCTAAGATTTGGTAGTTGTTTGGATATATGGTTATACTGCTTATTTTATGAATTGATTTCGCAGGACCTGTTGACCGAAACTCAGCTATGACGTTCAACAGAAACAAACATGTGTTTAACATTTTGTATTGGAGTGATTCACTATAAATAAATGAGTACAAAATAATAAAGGAGATGCTGCCATGCATGTGTCAATGTGACAGATAATGATGCACCAGAGATATAATGATGTGTAAACAATTATAGTCTCACTTCGGCATTCAACAATGAGAGAAACTCATATAGTATAGTTTACTGTTAGAGACATAAAAGATGTGAAACCATTCAAACAGGAAAACTGACAACCTGATTTATAAGAACAAAATCTAAGAAAAATAAATACTTGTATGGCAGTATCAAATGTTAGACGACCACTAGATTACAGTCTTCTGACTTGGGACAGGCATTTAAAGAAAGTGGCAGCTTAAACAAGTTTATAAGAGCTTAACCGTTCCATAATCTGAGACAGTGGTGTTATGGCTTAACTTAAAAGAATAAACTGTTAAAATCAGTTGCCCCAATAGTTGGTAACTAAATAGATTGGTATGAAGCACCAAAAATCAAAGTAACATAAAACAATAAATATAAAGCACTAGAATAAAAGTATACTCAAAATTACTGAAAGTTAGTCCAAATCGTGGAATTAAAACTTATGAAGAAATTATATATGTTTACTCAGACAAAAGTATCAATCAGTACACATTTATTTGGATTTAGTGTAAAGATGTCATAAACAAAAATATGAAAATAGAGTTTTTAAAACATGACATACATAACCATTATTTTGAAAGACTGAACTGTTGTTCTATTTATTCACTTGTCAAATGGATGTAGCCTAAGGTTAACTTCTTAAACTATACTCACTAAACTTTTTCATGTAGGTGTTAATATGTACACATTAACGAGGCCCCTCATGGGGGGGTCCTAGTAATCACATAATCACCATTTTTTTGCCAATATAATCACATAATCATTAAATATTTGCTTATCTTTAGTAATCAAATAATCATAAACTAAAAATACAGTCCTAGGTAATCAAATAATCATGAAATATTTGGCTTAATAATCAAATAATCATTAAAAAAACGGCCAAGTAATCACATAATCAAAAACCCCATGAGGGCCCTCATTAACTATGAAAAACTTGAAATCACTTACTATTATAAGTTATATGGTTCACTACTGACCCCCTACGGATCCATAGAGGGTTAGTAAAATCCATAGGGGGTGAGGCCGGAGGCCGAGTCCCCTATGAATTTTATTCACCCTCTATGGATCCGTAGGGGGTCAGTAGTTAACCGTATAACGAATTTATCGGACGCTGGACTTTTTCTGCGGCGTTTTGTTGAAAAATAAACAATGAAACACAACAACATTAATAGATGACGTCGCCATTAACGCGTCATGAACCCCATATGAAACTTACTAACCCCATACGGTCTCAGAGATGGGTCCGATTACTTTCAATGTAATTGATTAAATTACAATTACTTTGTCATTTGTACGATTAAATTAAATTAATGATTACATCATTTCTGAAAGTGTCTGATTAAATTAATGATTACATTGGCAAAGTAATCATGATTACATCTGATTACAATGAATTTAAAAATATAACCGATTTGAATGATGTGAATGAATTAACGTTTAAAAACAACTATAGTACTTTTTAGAAAGGATTTTGTTTTATATATTATAAAATGATAACTTCAAACTTCATCTATTTAATAAACCACAAAAGTTCACGACATACATACATGAACATTGAATCACTGGTTACACTTTGCCATCATTGATATCTGAATTATTTAGCTTCAATTGAATATAGCTTTATAAAGAGTTTGCTGTTTGTCTACTGACTTCTTACAGACTTTATATGTATTTCAAGGTGCAGTGTATGGAAGTTAAAATATGGATGAAATAAAGTTACCAGATGAAAACTATGTCAAATTTTAATAGAATTGTTTTATCAAATTGTAAACCAAATTAAAGCATTCATGTCCAGTCCAAGAATTTAAAAAAAAAATGATTATTTTAAACAAGATATTTGTCCAACTTTTGATTTAGTTTGTGCCAATTAGACAAATTTTCACATATCTGGTTAATCTTTTATCATATATATTGTCCTACAGCTATATTCAATTAAAAATTGCAATAAAAACAAACCTTAATTGGTTTCCTACCAGTCAATTCAAAGTTGACAAAAATCATAATATTAACAAAAGATTATAATTTAGGGTTTCAGAAAAGTATAAGATAATTATTACTTAAATATAATAGTTTTTATCAAATATATATATGAACATCTTTAAATTGTGAATAAATGTACAATAACTTTTACTAAGGCAGGAGACATAAAATTGTAAGGCTATTGATGACTGTTCAACACAGTACTAATAAGTTTATTTTTTACTGAAGTATACACATCAATTAAAATGCTATAGAGTAAACCAAACTATATTAACATGTTGAATATTTATTAAATAAGAATTACATTTATTGACCATAAACACAGTTCAAGTTTTTTTCCCATTGTAATCAGAATGTAATCAAAAAGTAATCAGAATTACAGGGTATTTTGAAAAGTAATTGATTAAATTAAATTACATGTAATCAGATTTTTGGCTGATTAATGATTACTATGATTACTTGAAAAATTGTAATCAATTACAGCTGATTAACGATTACAATTACAATTACCCCAAGTCTGTACGGTCTCATAGGGGGTCACCACATGACGGCATTTAACCAATCACAACGTGATAATTCATCTGTGGTCCGATAAAACATGTTAGAGTACATATGAAGCATGTCTTTAAGTTAGTCAATTTGCTACCTAGTTTGGCAGTTAGTTATTAGGTTATATAACTGATACATAATATTATAGTTGTGTGATTGACCAGGGTTCTCACTAAGACGAGTCCCTGAGTCCTGGACTCATGAAAATCTGTCTGGACTCACCAATTTTAAAACTGGTGAGTCCAAAGATGCATCAAGATTGAAATATTTGTTATAAACTGAACACACGTATCATCATTTGATAGCCATTTGATAGCAACAGTTTAAAAGTAACCTGAATTTAATGTCATTTCATTGCTCTATAAGGTCTAGGAGACTAAAACTATAAATTATATTGCAAAAAAATTTCTTCTTACTATTGGACTCACCATGGACAAAAATGACGAGTCTTTGGACTCGCCTTCAAAAATCCTTAGTGAGAACCCTGATTGACAACTGTTATATGTTTCCTTGTTTTCAAAATTCCAATAGGGAACATACTTTTTATAATTGTATAAATAAACCAATTTTTCAAGACGTTTCGGCCATTGGCCTTCTTCAGTTCTTTATTTTTCCTTTCAACTACATGGTTGACATTTCTTTTTCCAAGATGTTATATGTTTAACAAAAAATCAAAAACAAGGTGGAGCCTTATAATTTGAATGTCCCAGCCTCCTGAATTTAAAAAAGGGAGCAATTTTAAAAATTGTTGAGCTCTTAATATCTGTACTGCTTTGTGTTGCATTTATTCTCTTGTCATTAATGACCTAAAAGTTAATGTTTTTGTCCATTCATTATTAAGCTTTTGAAAAGTAAAACAAACTTAATATACAAGCTTTTTTATTTTTCATTCTAGTTTTGGTCAATGGAAGTCAGCTTCAGATGATAGAAACACCTCGTACATGATTAAACTATGTAACAGTTTGTCAACGAGTGACAGCATTCCTGGTTGTCATAGTAACACGCACATATGTATGACACGAAAGAATGATCCAAAATTTACCAAACCATTGTCGACTGGTAACTCAACAGAGTCTGGTAAACCGAACAATGCCAAACATAATGTTACTGGAGAAGTTTGGTTTATTGCAGCGGGAGATCCTTGTCCTGACGATCCAACTGAAAACCTTACGTCAATTATAAATTTTAGATGTGGGCTTACAATGGTAAGAAATGTGGGAATCCAGAAAAATATCTACTTTGTTTTTATATAACTACAAAATGTACCTTAGCAAAAGCAATATCTGTTCTAAAAATTTATCTTTGGTCCAGTCTTTGACTAATTAATCCAAACAAAATTTGATTTGTCAAGAAGAAATTTACAAAATTTATAGTGTAATTATTAACTGTTGTTTCTGTATGACCATGCCATGACCTTGAAATCTGGTGGACACCTTGCAGTTGATCTGAAAGTTGTTAAGCTCATCTAAATCATAAGTCCCAGAGTTATATATTACTATTTAAGTTAAAAAAAAGCATCTTGTTGTAAGAAGGAAAACTTTCAAAAACCAAAACACTGCAATCCAATTTAATTTGTAATACTATGTACATTTGATTACTGTTCAGATATTTATATGAAATCAATTTTGACGAAATTAAATACAGAAATAATATATTTCTTTTGAGAATTTCCATAACAGGATGTACTTTATAATGTAATTTTTTTCTTCACAATATTGATTTCTACGCTTTTAATTTAAATATTGCATTTATCAGGTAGCATGTATTACAACTGTTAGTAATTAAAATAGGAAGAAATACTATTTTAAAAATGCTGTACATGTATATTGTAATACCTAAATGTAACATTTCAGGAAGAAGTCTATGTATGCACATGACAAAGATTTAAATAATTAATCACTTGCTTTTAAAAATTTTCATTGATTTTTCAGATCAATATTACATTAGAAATATTTCAAAGATTTGATTAAATGATTATGAATAGTACATGCAGCATTGTCTGCACTAAGCACATGAAGCAAAAGTTGCATGCAATTTACGATTGTGTTGATTGCTCTTTGGTATATTTAATTATGCAAATAGAATGAATACATAAGTAACGATCTACATGTCATGTGAAACCAATTTTTAGAATGTGTTCAGAATCATTGCATTATCTTTACATTTTGAATGTTAAAGCTATAGTTCTTTAAGTCAGGAGGTTAAGGTTAAGTTGCCATAATGTTTTCAACCTATCAATTTGTAATCAAAATGTTTACAATGGGCAGGTATAAATTTATTACTTCAAGAAGTAAACAGATTGTAGTTTAAACATATATATTTATTTATAGTGGATTGGGAAACAAGTTTTGCAACTTATATTAATCCCTTTCCACTTTGTGTGTGCGTGTAGCGGCATTAGCCTACTCTTTTTCGAAATCTACACGGGTGTCTTTTACGTGCAAGAGATATGGCTCTCTCTTACTCTCTTAATTAGGGTTAGCCCTTTATCGTCCCCTTCCAATGGACTATCATCGATTCCTAAAGACCATACTTGCAAATGGTGTCAAGGGAGAGCCAAAAATTCAATCCCTGAAATTTTCATCCCTGATTGGGAACTGAACCAGGTACCTTTGTGTTAGTAGTCTGATGCACTAACCACAACACCAAGGCTCTTTGTAGCATCCAAGATTATCTCTTTCTAGTGTTACTAAAGAGGTTATTAAAAATATAAAGAAAATTGCTTTATTTAGAAAAAATGATATAAATATAAAAAGATGTGGTATGAATGCCAATGTGACAACTCTCCATCCAAGTCACAATAGCACAAAGTAAACCATTATAGGTCAAAGTACGGCCTTCAAGACATCGCCTTGGCTCACACCGAACAGCAAGCTATAAATGGCCCAAAAAATGACTTGTAAAACCATGCAAACAGGAAATCCAACGGTATAATCTACATAAAAAATAGAGAAACACTTATGAACCACATCAACAAATGACATCCACTGAACAACAGGTTCCTGACAAATGCAGCAGGTTTAAATGTTTTAGTCCACATCATTAAGAGTCTCTAATTTATCATGTTGAATTACTGTGATACATAGTTGTTCTGATGTTTTTACAGGGATCTCCAGTGTTTGTAGAATATTCCTCATGTACAAGTTACTTTGAGTGGCAGACTGTGTTTGTTTGTAAGGATGTCCTTAAAACAGCTGTAAAGGAAGTTCCATGTTATGTTTATGATGATGACAATGAGAAATATGACTTGACACAGCTGATAAAACCAGAGAGTGGCTATCTGGTGGATTCTACTGAAGGATGGGACTTCTATATAAACGTCTGTCGCGATATCACTGCTGGTACTGTACTAAATATTATACTTTGATACATTGAACATGTTAAACAAAAGTTTTCTTGGAAGCTTATGTTGTAAAATTAAGGAAATTCAATTTGAAGAAATCATCCAGATATGAAATTCAAATGTCCCTTATTCTAACACATTTCAATTGTTGTATTCGATAAAATTTCTGATGAAATTGACGAATCTTTTTAAAACCCATCTGACCCAGAAATAAGTAAATTCAAGAAAAAATAGGAAATATTTTATAACCTCATGCCAAGCTTTCTGACTGATATAATCATGATAAAGTCTTTTTTATGGGAGGATCAGAGATGTAATATTTTGTGAATACAATGTATAAATTCTTCAATTCATTGTTATACTGATTTCAAATGTGTTGAAATAATGGAATAAATAGATCAAATTGAAGTACATGCAAACATTGTAAAGTTATATAGTATATATTGGTAGTTGCACTGAAATAAGTTATGATAAATTAGTATGATTTTTTTTTTTACAATTTGGGGATTTTTCTTTTCAGGAGCAGCAACAGCCAAATGCCCAAAAGGATCAGGTGCATGTCGTATCCATGGAGATACAGTGAATGACATGGGTCAGCCAGACCAAAAGTTAAAACGAAACATTAATGGAAATCTAGAATTACGTTATTCATCTCAACAGAATGTGACAGGATGTACAGTACACCCTTCTACTGCCATAGAATTTATATGTCCTAAAAAGGGAGGAGTAAGATACATATGTTTAGATTGTTGTAAAGGAACATAATCTAATTTAAGAGTAGATTCTTCTTACCATTAACATACTCAGGGTATTATTGATATTCAATGATTTAATGAAAATGAGAGCTCCTTAATATATTGCTTATAGAAAAATGTAATCCCTGTTTTGAAATGTATAATCTTAATCTTCTGAAAACCAGTATTGTCAATAAAATGAAAAATATTTTCAATTATTTAGGATCACAGCAAAAGTCACCATTACTGTTCAAACATATTCTGATTTCTAAATAAGTGTTATTTCCCAGTTTTAAACAGGTACTAAATTCAATTGAAAACATGTTAACTGAACTGAATGAATGTCAAAATTAATATTGCACAAGAACTAAAAATATTTTATTTTTTTCCAGAGTAAAGATCCTATTTTGATCTCTGATTTCAACTGCCAGTATAAAATAGAATGGTATACAGAACATGCATGCAAAGAGTCTTTTATAACCAGTAAAACTTGTAGAATTACACAGGAGGATAGAAATATAGATATTAACCTTTCACCTCTGACCCATGACAAAGGTAATTTTTTCATGGTTAATTTGATAGCCAAAGAATTCTTTTTATTTTGGACGGAGGAGTCTTTTCTCAACTATTATTACTTACAGTACAATGTTGGCAATTTAAAATACAGGTTTAAATAGTTATCCTAGGTACCAGGCTTATAATTTTATACGCCAGATGCGTGTTTTGTCTTTATAAGACTTATCAGAGACGCTCAGATCAAAATAGTTAGAAAGCCAAACAAGTATAAAGTTGAAGAACATTGATCACAAAATCATGTATGAAAATCTATTATTTTCTCAATCATTAAGGATTGTTTGTATTATTTTGCAGCGAGTAACCATCCATATGAAGCCAAAACAATGCTAAAAAATCAGTATTGGATTAATGTTTGTGAAGATATAGGGATTCAGTGTCCAGATAGTGATCATGTTAAAGGTGTGGCTGCTTGCCAGACTTATTTTGAATCAACAGAGGCACATGTGTTAGGAAAGACGGATAAAATGTTGTTAAGGTGAGAATTAGCAGGTGTTAAAGATTTTGGTTAAGGTATCTTACCATGAAATTTTGAACTTGTCATATATGTTTGGAGTACTAGTATTGTACTCAGACTCACTATTACTCAATCAAATACTTGATTTGGTATTTTGAGCACAACTTTTAAATTCTGAGTGCGGAGTAAAGTACAAATAATAACATGAGTGGGGCATTCTATAGACACAAATTCTTTTAGTAACAATATTCGATTTAATACCCAAATATATTTGAATACAGAAATAAATTAAGGAGTAAATAGCTAAGAATATTTAGTATCAAATCTTTTCTTACAAGATTTTTTTTTTCTGTAGGTATGCGGATGGAGACTTGACCTTGACCTACAGAGGTGGTGAAACATGTAATCATTCTCATTTCAAGAGGGCAACTGTCATTAACTTCATATGCAATGCAACAGCAGGTATATCAATGAACTTATGATTTTATCCTTTATTTAAATACAGTGATGCATGGTAGTAATTTAGATGAACTTAAAAAAAGGGATGGTTGTCATGAGACAACAATGTCTTTAAAAGTTACACATTTTTTACATTCTGTTCATTTCCCAATTTACCTTTAATTCTTGACCAGTTGTCTTGTAACGATCTGGATACAAATTGTGATCTGTGATAATTTATGTTTGATTAGTAGTGAATGACAGCATTGTAAGAATGACATCTTTTAATTGACTACTCTCAGATATGTATTGGCAATTAAATGTGTAAATTGTATTGTTGAATTTCAATAATTTCTACATAATTTAGTTGACTCCCATCTTGTGTTTATGTATGATAACTGAAGCATATCATTGAAAACTTTCAAGCAACTTTTATCTTTGTTTGAATATCTGTCAATGAGAAAAATATTAGAACTGATGGAAAGAAAGAAAATCCATATCTAAAGAATAGTAACAGCTTTTAGTTTTAAGTCTGCATGTAATATGTTTGTCCAAATGCACAAAAAATCCACTTGATGACATAAACACCCTCTGGAAAGTTACAAAACAACATTTTGATTTTGGGGGATTTTATTTAAGAAGTTAAAAATTTTGTAGATGAAGTAACTAACTGTGAATTCCCTTATACATGAATTCATGGGATACCAAATTTTGTGGATTTTGCTGATATAGGTAGTATCAACAGAGTACAAATAATTATTTGCAAAACCATGAAGTCAAATATTCACAAAAAAGCAATTGTTCATCAATCCAGGAAAATTGGTACCAGAACTTGACCTTTTTGATACTGCGTTAAGCAGTTATCAAAGATTTTGGTTATATTTAAAAGTAACTATTTAAAGTAAAATACCTTAATTAATGTTTTATAGATCATAATGGAAGTGGATGGCCAAAGTTTGATTATGAATATGAGTGTACATACTACTTCAAGTGGGAAACAAAGTATGCTTGTTTAAATCATCCTGTGGATGCTGAGTGCCGTGTCAACTACAATGGAAAGAGATTTGACCTTTCACCCTTAGTCAGACACTCTGGTCTGTATATGCCAAAGAAGTTTTATTTATTTGGACTTAAGGTCTAAGATAAAGCAATATTGAAAGTATGTGGGGTATACATATATAAGACAGAAAGCCAAGAACACAAAAAATAAACTACATCTAGGAAACACATACACATACTCTTTAACATAATAGAAAAGTGTCTTTATCATATGTCAAGCTCGATAGTTATGACTTATTTTAAAAATGACTATTTAAAATATCTGCTTTTTAAACATTAAGAAACAATAACAAGAATGTTCTGTTTTTCGTAAGTTTTGGAAGAGACCACTTTTATCTGTATTTCACACACAAAATTCACACCTTTTATTCAAAGTCCATTGATGACCTTTTTGTATAAGGGGTAAAATGACTGAACATATTCAGACATTTTAGTTTAAATGAAGGGAAAGGCTATACTTTAGTTACAATAACTTGTCCAATTTATTTGTTTGACATTATAACAATGAAATGTAATAAGCTTATCTTTTTTTATAGGTATGAATTGGGAAGTTTTGGATGTGGATAGAAACAATAAAAAGAACAGATATTTTATAAACATGTGTAATGATTTGTTATTGACCGGTGATGCTGCAAGATGTCATCCAGATACTTCTGTGTGTTTGATAGGTTAGTACTTGTTACATTTTATTAAATAGTGAGCAATAGTTCTACTAATAAAATTGGGAACGGAAATGGGGAATGTGTCAAAGCGACAACAACCCGACCATAGAGCAGACAACAGCCGAAGGCCACCAATGGGTAACTCTTTATTCAATAGGTTTAGTGTTTTTTATATGTTTGATTATAAATAAATGTAATAATAGATAACAAATTCTTTATTATATACCTCTGATGTGCAGTGCATTATATATAGCACAATAATTTAAAAGAGATTGGAAGTATACAACCGCCTTCTCTGCTAAGAGGGTGGTATCTAGGAGTAAGAGCAAACAATGGTTAGCTTGTAGTCAGAAAAATGTGTTCAGGTGGGGTGACATGTTTTCCTGTAGACTGTTATGTTGTGAGTTAGCATATTACAAATCTGGCTCGACATTTCATTCTTATACAAAGCAGGATTAATATTCCTTTTACATTTACATACTGTCTACCTAAAAATGCATTAATTTTCCTCTGGACATTAAGCAGCCATCCATCCATCATCATTTGAATTATACATCAATGAGACAGCAATTAGTCTATTATTTATTTCTTAATGTAATCATTACCTCATAGTATTGGACTTTCTTTACAATTAAACATCACACATGTATTAAATCTATGATTATGTATTATAGTAAATTTTCTTTTTAGATGATAAGAGTAATGTACACAACCTTGGATCTTATACACAGAACCCTGCCTATGATAATTCTACTGGAACTGATTTACTGCAGATAACATTTACAAATGGTGATCCATGCCAGGCTGGGAATAAAAAGAAGAAGTCAATTGTCACTTTTGTGTGTAAACCAGGTAAGACACTGGTACCCTGTTTATGATAATTCTACTTGGACTGATTTACTTCAGGTAGAATTTATTAATGAATATGAGGAAGAGTTCAATTGTCACATTTTGAAAATAAGTTAAAATGCTGGTACCTGGTAATTGACCATTCAACTTACCAGCAGATGACATTACTTTAAATAACAATTGCTTATGGTCTCCAGTACATTACTGGTAATGTCATTAAGAATATGAATAAATTATGTTTGGAATACACCTGTAAGATAGTAAACAGTTTAAAAAAAAAACACACACAAAAAAATCCAAAAAGTTGTCAATTTTGAAAAACAACACTTGTGTTAAGGAATATTACTAATTAGGGGTTTCATCCCTAATTCCTGAGAAATATATGCTGAATCTCATATTCCTGTGAAAGAATGTGACTGTTCCCACATCACGATGGAATTAAAAATACAGAATTCCCATTGATTTCAGTGTTTTCCCTAGGATATTTAAGCATAGCGGTACCGCTACGCATCAATTTCGACCGCCATGCTTTCATCATTGCCGCTATGCATCCCGCTATGTGTGAAAATCGTAGCTGTGTAAAATCTTTATTATCGATATTTTGAAAGTGAAGTGACAAGTAACAAATATCCACAGGCGATTGTTAAAAGCTCATCCGACTGATGATTGGATGCATCACGTAGCGCGTGCTGGGGTTTTACAATCTTCTTAATTAGTTTGTTATACTTCTAGACTTCAGTTATATGATAGAAGTTGCCAGATAGCATAAATAAATAGTCGAATTAATCTCCAATGCTCAAGTACATTCTGTGAAGAAAAAAATAATAAAAAAAGTTTTAACCTTTTCTGTAAATTGACTTTTACCTGTGTTGTGGCTACCTTTTAAAACAGGTTTTTGACATAGTTGTTTAACAGGGATCTTTAAAATGTATAATTTTGGTCAGGTTAGTTTACAAAAATTAACGTAATTTCACCGAGAATAAACAACGTATATTTTTTTAAAATAATTTTCGCAGTTACTTCAACAGTTTACAGAAGGTCATAGAACATTGATGAACTATTTTTTGATTGGTCATAACAAAAAGATATTTTTAGATTAGTCGCGGTTGATTGATTTTATCAAAGAATACACATCACCGGGCCGAGTAAAAGAAGGTCTTTATATATGTATAATTTATAAGATTTGATAATTTACGGAATAACTGGTTTTTTTTAATAAACTTGTGTTGTTCTATTTTTATTTCAATGGGTCACAAGCTAATTAGCGGCCCCATTTACCGTTTTTAAACAAGTGTTCACAAGTGGGGCTAAATTTCTTTCACTTCGGCAAGATAGGCATTTTGCAATTATGAATCGTTATAAATAAATCAAAGAGGGGTGTATTGAAATCGATAGTTAATTTTCATGAAATAAAATGTCAGCTTTACCTTAGCTTCCAAATAGGTAATTGCCAAAATTGTCATCCGTCGTATGTCAGGTATAAGTATGTGACGACTTCTGTAATGAACGCAAATATACTTTATTTTATTATTTCCTGTATTAAAAACGCCTGAAGTAATGATGACACTCAAAGTTGTATTTAACAACTTGCTGTTGATGATGAAACCATTCTATCTGCAAATTTCGAAGAACAATCACCATTTCAACAACCATGTCAAAGCAACCATCAAAGAAACGTCGTATTACTGGCCCGACTTTTCTGACAAGTTGATTAGAGAAGTCTACTCCTTTGTCAAATTGTAGTCAGACAGATCATGAAAATCATCACCTTGAGCAAAGCCCTGAAGTTGAAATTCAACCTTCTCCAGTTTGAACAGAGTGAAAACACCCTTGAGACACAGACTATGCCAAAAAGTGCTGAATAATGCATATATCAGTTGAAGGACCAAAGGAGGAAGCTTTTGATTTTGACAAATGTGTGGTGACCTTTGGAAAGTTAAAACAGAGGAAAATATCCACAAAATAATGTGTACCTGGGTAAATGGCTTTTAATATATACATTATGTAGTGTAAATAGTTCTGAAAAAAAGAAGCGTCACACGCCGTGTTGCAAGTTAACCATGGACCCACCATGCATAAGAAATTTTCTAGGGAAGACACTGGATTTAGCTGGCTATTTCTGAATTTTTGGAAATTGGTTATTTTTTTCAGGTGATTTAGAAAGTGGACCTGTATTTATTCGTAGCTCATTAGATGAGTGTATATATGAATTTGAATGGTATACCGCCTCAGCTTGTATACAGTTACATTCCACAGGGGACCAGTGTAGAGTTTTTGACAAACAAGCAGGTAAAGAAATAGTGCATAAAAAAAAAATAGATATGTGATTCAAATTATATACTTTGGGAAAATTTTGTTTCTGAATTCATTATTGTTTTTATATTCTTAACATATGAAAAACACTTTAAGGAATCTAGTGAGGAGAAATTTCTATATATGTCTAAGCAGTTTCAAGATGGCTTACGATCACAGCAAAATACACAGTCTTTGATAGAATCATAATTTGAATGATGAAAGTTCATACTATACCACTTCATTATCAATTACCTCATTTATGTGTGCCTTAATGAAATCATTTACCAGATAGAGGGGATTGTATGTATACCTGCACTATTAAAGTTCATCAAGCGTGTTCTTGATTGTCACTATGCAGGTTAATCAGCTTGGAATAATTATTGTTCCATAGGTATTTAATCACAATTCCCTAATCACAGCGACACTGATAATCAATTATAGAAATTTTATTTACCAAACAATTCATGCAATATAGCATCATATTTTTTCAACCCCTTACTCACCTTGGGAAGGAAATGATAAAAGCACGAATGATGTTCACTAAAACCCATAGGGATAGTGATCCGGCGGCGGTGTTAGCTAACTTCTTAAAAGCTTTATATTTTAGAAGGTGGAAGACCTGGATGCTTCATACTTTGTATATAGATGCCTCATGTTACGAAGTTTCCGTCAGTTACATGTCCAATGTCCTTGACCTCATTTTCATGGTTCAGTGACCACTTGAAAAAAAAGTTCAGATTTTTTGTAATGTTGAATTCTCTCTTATTATAAGTAATAGGATAACTATATTTGATATGTGCATACCTTGAAAGGTTCTCATGTCTGTCAGACAGTTTTCACTTGACCTCGACCTCATTTCATGGATCAGTGAACAAGGTTAAGTTTTGGTGGTCAAGTCCATATCTCAGATACTACAAGCAATAGGGCAAGTATATTCGGTGTATGGAAGGACTGTAAGGTGTACATGTCCAACTGGCAGGTGTCATCTGACCTTGACCTCATTTTCATGGTTCAGTGGTTATAGTTAAATTTTTGTGTTTTGGTCTGTTTTTCTCATACTATATGCAATAGGTCTACTATATTCGTTGTATGGAATGATTGTAAGGTGTACCTACCTAGCGAGCAGATGTCATGTGACCTTGACCTCATTTTCATGGTTCAGTGGTCAAAGTTAAGTTTTTGAGTTTTGGTCTTTTTATCTAATACTATATGCCATAGGTCATCAATATTTGGTGTATGGAAATATTTTATGATCTGTATGTCAGTCGTGCAGGTTTTATTTGACCGTGACCTCATTTTCACGGTTCATTGCACAGTGTTAAGTTTTTTGTGTTTTGGTCTATTTTTCTTAAACTATAAGTAATAGGTCAACTATATATGTTGTATAGAAGCATTGTTAGCTGTACATGTCTGCCTGGCATGGTTCATCTGACCTTGACCTCATTTTCAAGGTTCATTGGTCTTTGTTTAGTTATCTTGGTTAATAAGTTTATGTGACAGTTGTATTAAAGCTTTATACTTAGGACTATCAACATAATATAAATGATTAGTATAGAAGGCGAGACATTTCAGCGTGTGCACTCTTGTTTTACAGAAATATTACAAACTCACAATGATGAACTTTATTGGAAAAGAAAAAAATGTTTTAATTTTTGATTAATATAATCAACCAAAAAATTGCTACATCATCCTTTCTATTTTAATTTCTTGTACATTTATTCTCTTAGGCATAAACTTTGATCTCAGCAAACTGACCAAGCCGAGCAAAGACTATTACAATGTAACCACTGACAAATACTTCTATCTGATGAATGTGTGCGATAAAGTTGATGGTGTTCAATCATGTGGAACAACGTCTAATCCAGGTGTATGTCAGGTCAGCAAGGCTAGTAATGGGTAAGTGACTGTTCGTTTGATCGTTTTCAAAAGGATCAGTCAAAACAATGTATGATTTATATAAGTGCTTGAGATATTATATGAATCAGTCTATTAGAAATAATTATGATATCAGTTTGAATGCAAACATTGTATAGATAAGCTTATTGGGAATAAGCTCAATAATCAATGTACCTATGATTTTTTTTATAAAAATATCAAACTAGTTAGCTATCTGACTATATGTGTAGTCTGCTCTGGGAATATTAATTTTCTGCATTTAGAATTTAAAGGCATTAAGTTTGAAAAAAATATAAAAAATAATCTGTCATATTAAAAAATTGGAAAGTGGAAAATAAACCTCATTAGTTGCAATATATTTGCTTCTGTATGTTATTCCCTTGTAATTTTTTCGCATGTAAACAGTAAAAGAATATTCCTTTTTCAGAAATTCTTTCAATATAGGACAAACCACAGGAAAACTGAATTATTATGATGGTATGATAAATTTAACATACACTAATGGAGATGCATATCATGTGACCCCAGTCCACAACCGTACAACAGAAATAGCGTTTCTATGCGACAGAGGTGCAGGAATTGGCCATCCAGAATTTATTGAAGAAAAAGATTACTATTATAACTTTAAATGGTTCACATCATATGCCTGTCCCAACCCACCAATCGAATGTACTGTTACAGATTCGTTATCCAATAAACAGTATGATTTGTCAAGGTAAGAATGTTAGACAATCTAAATGTTCAGTATTTGGATTTATAGTAGATGAGTTTGTTGATTTGCAAAGATTTGTTTAGAGGTCTTTCCAGCATCAGACTTTATGACTGTTTTTTATACGACCGCAAAAATTGAAAATTTTTTGGTCGTATATTGGTATGATGTTGGCGTCGTCGTCTGCGTCGTCGTCGTCCGAATACTTTTAGTTTTCGCACTCTAACGTTAGTAAAAAAGAATAGAAATCTATGAAATTTTAACACAAGGTTTATGACCACAAAAGGAAGGTTGGGATTGATTTTGGGAGTTTTGGTTCCAACAGTTTAGGAATATGGGGCCAAAAAGGGCCCAAATAAGCATTTTCTTGGTTTTCGCACTATAACTTTAGTTTAAGTAGATAGAAATCTATGAAATTTTGACACAAGGTTTATGACCACAAAAGGAAGGTTGGGATTGATTTTGGGAGTTTTGGTTCCAACAGTTTAGGAATATGGGGCCAAAAAAGGGCCCAAATAAGCATTATTCTTGGTTTTCGCACAATAACTTTAGTATAAGTAAATAGAAATCAATGAAATTTAAACACAAGGTTTATGACCACAAAAGGAAGGTTGAGATTGATTTTGGGAGTTTTGGTCCCAACATTTTAGGAATTAGGGGCCAAAAAGGGGCCCAAATAAGCATTATTCTTGGTTTTCGCACCATAACTTTAGTATAAGTAAATAGAAATCTATGAAATTTAAACACAAGGTTTATAACCATAAAAAGAAGGTTGGCTTTGATTTTGGGAGTTTTGGTCCCAACAGTTTAGGAATAAGGGGTCCAAAGGGTCCATAATTGAACTAAGTTTGATTTTAATAAAAATTGAATCCTTGGGGTTCTTTGATATGCTGAATCTAAAAATGTACTTAGATTTTTGATTATTGGCCCAGTTTTCAAGTTGGTCCAAATCGGGGTCCAAAATTAAACTTTGTTTGATTTCATCAAAAATTGAATAATTGGGGTTCTTTGATATGCCAAATCTAACTGTGTATGTAGATTCTTAATTTTTGGTCCCGTTTTCAAATTGGTCTACATTAAAGTCCAAAGGGTCCAATATTAAACTAAGTTTGATTTTAACAAAAATTGAATTCTTGGGCTTTTTATACGCCCGTTTTTTAGACGGGACGTATTATGGTATACCGTTGTCCGTCCGTCTGTCTGTCCGTCCGTCGTCCACACTTAGGACAATAACTCAAAAACACTTTCACCAATTTCCATGAAACTTAAGTGAATTGTTTATATCTATTGACGTAAGCTCCCTTTCATTTTTTTTCTAATTTCAGATTTTAAGTTTTGGATTTATGGGGCTTTAGTCATAAAAAAGGGGGGATTTTCAACACTTGGACAATAACTCAAAAAGGCTTTCACCAATGTCCATGAAACTGTGGTGAATTGTTTATATCTATTGATGTAACAAATAATACTTAATAAAATCTGATGAAAACATAAAATTTGTAAAATCTTTAGTTCAATTTAAAACATTAAATTTCTTGTAAAAAATAGGTTCCATGAATGTCATACGTTTGTACTATTATTGAATGGTTGCAAGGATGAAAGCACATTAGCAGTCCCTGAGATACTAACTGTTCCCTGAGGCATATATCATTTTATGATAACATTTTTACTATCTAAGCTATGGATAAAAATCAAATACTGTTTTTGCATATAGGATGTTTTACTCTTGTTAAAATTGGTTGCAATTGAAATCACAAATAATACCTTAGCATTGCAGCTTTTTCATAGAGTTCGGTTTCGGTGGAAGTGTTGAGCACAATAAAAAATGTTATAAAACATAACTAGTCTACAATAGCACATAATAAGTGAACAAGTGACAACATGAAAATCCTAACATGTGACTAAATATTCCTTAAATGTTAAAGGGTGTCATTTTATGAAAAAAATAAGGAAATCAAGTCTCCTAAACATTTATCAGTATGATCATCTTGTGAATATTCTAAACAAAAAAAGGTAATAATCATTATCCACCATATTAAGCACCATTTGAACAACTTTTGCATACATCTTTGTATAATTTAGTATGGATTCCTTACTGTGTTCAACAGAATCTAACTATGAGCAATATACCCCAAGAAAATTACCTTCTTTCAAACTACTATAAAATTTGGAAATCAGCCATAGAATTACTAAAACCCATAATCATATATCACTTTCCTTATATTGCATTGAAGACTTCTATGTTATATGCCAATGTTAATGATATTTGTTTTTTATGCTAAATATTGAAAAGCTGAACTAGGTTTAATCATCAGTGTCTTCTTCACTGTAATCACTGTCCTCATCATCAGAAAAATTCTCATTTTCATTCTCAGAAGAGGCCTCCTCATCATCAATGAAATCTTTATCTTCATCATCAATGAAATCCTTACTTTCTTCACCTACTTCCTCATTTAGATCATAACTTTCAGTAGAGTCACTTTCACCATCTTCACTTTCCCTGTTATCTTCTTGCTGCTCCTCATTGTCATTGTAGTCTTTTTTGCCATTTTTATACGCCCGTCCTCAATGAAATCCTTACTTTCATCACCTACTTCCTCAATTAGATCATAACTTTCAGTAGAGTCACTTTCACCATCTTCACTTTCCCTGTTATCTTCTTGCTGCTCCTCATTGTCATTGTAGTCTTTTTTGCCATTTTTATACGCCCGTCGTCTTTCAAACAACGGGCGTATTATGCGCTAAAGCGCAGCCCTTTATTGTAAGATTCTCATAGCTAAATATTTGTTTAGTGTTTTATTTTTTTGTGGGCTGTTGATTGTCATTCTGACTAGTTACGTTTATTTATGATGCCATGTCTTTTTACAAAGAAATAACATTTGTCACATTTCCATGGTTACAAAGCAACAAGATTTTATTTTGAAATTTTATGATTTCATTTAGGGATAAAAGAAGATTAGACAGCATAATCTCAACAAAGATCAAACGATTTCACACGTGGTTATCTTGTATGCACTTTCTTGACCCAAAAGTGGAATGAAAAATGGTTATATCAGTTTTTCTGGACTGGCACTTTTGATTTGATATAACATTGAAAAGTAAATTCTAATCTTTTTTTAAACAGCTTATCAAAATCTGGAGACCAAGGTAATTGGGAGATATTAGATGACCACAATCCTAACCATAAAACCAAGTACTACATAAATGTATGTAGACCTGTCAATCAAGTCGGGATAGGTAAAGGATGTGCGACCTTTGCTGCCGCCTGTCAATCAAAGTTTGATCAAAATGGACTGGTAAGAATGAAAGTTTAGATATGATATAAAATGTAACATTATTACTCCTCTGATTTCAATGTACTTTAATTTCACAAACATTTGCCAATATAATAAAAAGAATAACTAATCACAGAATTCAAATATTGAAAAAAACTTGTGACTTTTTTTAGTCAATGATAATGCTAGCAGTTGGTTAGAATAACCAGATCAGTTTAAATATGCAGATAATAAAAGAAGTCTTGAACTTTGAATGATTATCGTTCATTTAGCAGTTATAGACATTATATGAAATTACTTTGATTTCTGTACAGGAAGTGATAGATGCTTCCTATGCTGATCGAGGGGAAATAACTAAAGGTCCACAGATTGAGGGTAATGGAAGACTGTATCTCCAATATAAAACACAGTCCAAACTGTGCACAGAGGATAATGGACAAAAGTCACCATTCATAACTACTATTCATTTTGTCTGTACAAAAGGAGCATTGGTATGTTATTAAATATTTCTATTTAATTATATGCTAGTTGTAAATATTCATTAAATACTTTTAATAAAATATTCTTCAATCTTACCAAAAAAGTCAATAATAAAAAAAAAAATCTTGGTCAATAGTTTTATTGTACTTGCTTACTTTGAGATGACATAGTAAACTTTTTTGAAATGTTTCAATGAAAGATACATGTGCTCATTTTAGATAAATATTCATCAACTCGTATGTGCTGAATTTTTCCAAGTTGATAAAAGTGCTCTTACTATAAAAAGGATGAAGGATGTGTAGAAATAAAAATATAAAATCTTTGTTTGAAGGTTGTCTCTTTAGCAGTCATGCATATCTCCTTATAGAGTATTTATAACTCACACAAATTAAATCTTTTACATTGTTGTAAATATGTATATTAATTCATAAGATTTATATATTTCAGACAAGAGGCCCCAATATTCCTATTCAGATAGGTAATTGTGAGCAGTCTATTATCTGGGAGACAGAAGCAGCCTGTCCACTAGCAATAGCAGAGACAGATACCTGTACAGTGAAAGATCCTAATTCAGACTACATGTATAACTTAAATCCTCTTAAAAAGAAGGGAGACATCGACTACTACAAAGTTATGAATGTTGCAAATGGGAAAACAACAACTTATAGGGTATAGACATTATTGCTTAGTATTATAATTATAGAAAGCCTTATATTTTATCTTAGGAGAAGACAATCTTAGTTGGACTTACTTGTGTCTAATCCTTTTTGTGATAATTTGCAAATAAGATATGTTTAAACTAATAGTTAACCTAAAGAAGGCTTGCTCTTTTCTCATTTTAATTGTTTCACATTTTCTCATTCCTGGGGCTATTATAGCTTACCGAATGGTACTGATTTTGCTCATTGTTGAAGGCTGATCAGTGACATATAGTGGCTTACATCCACATCCTATGGCCTCTGATGGATAACTGTTTCACTGACAATCATATTATATTAAGATGATCCCATTTCAGTGATACATACAGCATATTTGTATAACAAGATAAGTTGATTAATACCATAAATGAGCATTACTTTTTAGAACATTTATCAAATTGTTGAAATGTAAGATGGTTTTTAGTCCAAGCATCACCCATTAAATAAGTCTGTTAAAATCTGTGAACTTTTTAATTCTGGGCAGACACCTATAGATTCAACAATCTGGACAATATAGATTATATACATACATTTCTTATGATTTTTAGCATTTTAGACCTGTGATGAACCTTTTTTGCATGTATTTTTTTCAGATAAATGTATGTGGAGAAATTTCTACAACCAATTGTGCAAAGACAATGAATTTCTCATCTACAATGTGTGAAGAAAAGACTGGAGGCATTAAACAAGGAATAGCCAATATGCATAATTATAAACTGTATTTCTCTGATGATGGACAACTGACTCTTAATTATTATGGAGCAAGAAATGGCACAACAGGTATCAAAAGACTATATATAACCCATCTTGTCAATATAAAGGGTAGTAAAATTCATCCTTACAGAATCTTAATGTGGTACATAACACTACAGGGAGATAACTCTGTAAAAATTAGCTTAAAATTTGAATCGCATTCTATTGTTAAGGAAATATTAGGCTTATCAATGATCAAAATTTGTGTTTGTCAAACTGCTAAATATCCAATGAAAATTTGAAAGTGTTTTTTTCAAAGGGTAAAAGCAAATATTTTGTCAAAATTTAAATTAACCAAGCCAAATTGATTATAGTCAAGGTGTTTGGTACCCCATTAAGGATAGTAGGCAGTTACACTTTCTGTTGATCCAAATGAAAGTAGAATTATTTTTTTATACAGAAACCCAACAACACAAATGCCATCTTGGTATTTTAAATGGAGTGTTTAAGAAAATTTACCAATCAACGTATTAAAATTGTTTGACTGTTTATATTGAATGCTTACCTTAATCATGTCTGATTTAAAAGAATAACAATAATTATTTCTGATTTAAGGTAAAGTGACAGAGGTAATTATCCTGTTTCTATGTAAACAAGATATAGAATATGGAGTACCTATATTTGAAAAGAAAGAGGAGGAGAAATATTTCTTCAAATTTGAAACTGCTCTTGCATGCAGTCCACAGCCTGTTGATTGTGTAGCTCAGGATAGTTCTGGACACCAGTATGACTTGTCTAATCTAGCTAGAATACATGACTGGAAGGTACCAGATCCAAGACCAGGTCACACAGATCTGTCCTATTATATCAATGTTTGTCGACCAATTAACACAATACAGGGAACTTCATGTCCAGGTAATTTTCTTTAATATTTTCCAGTTTGTATGATGCTTTATAAAATATCTTTCATGAAGCAGCATAATAGTTGTACATCAGAAATCAGTTTTATATTCTATGCAATCTACATTTTACTCTTTGTCTTTGCTTTAATTACTGTTGCAACTATTTTATTTGGTTTTTCAAGCCAATTTGGAAATTTGTTTTTCTCTGCATTTTTGAAATAATAGCAATTTATGAAAGTTTAAAAACATTATATGAAAGGTAAATTAGATAAAGGTTTTGTAGATTGATATTCAGTTTTGATAGTTTTGGGTTTTAGTTTGAAAACAAGCTCAAAATCTAAGAAAGATAAACAAATAATATTGTAAATTTTTGTTTTTGCATTTATAATACACACTTTTATTGTATAATCAAACTAAAATCATGCTTTAAATCATGTTTATTTTAGGAGGTCCAGTTGGTGGATGTCAAGTATCAACACATGGTGGGTCTTTTAACATGGGATACATACAGTCTAAACCAGTAGTAGTTGGCGATGGTACTTTGGTGATTCGGTACAGAAATGGAGATGTTTGTCATGCTGGTACAAAAAGACAAGCACATAGAAGTACTAGGATAACATTCATGTGTTCATTAGTAGAGGTTGGTGTGACATTTTCTACTTATGCTCACTATATTTGCAAAGAAAATGTAAATATTCAATCATACAATCATTGACTGTCAGTTCTTGCAAAATGTTTTTAAATACATGTTCTATTTTTAGATCAAACTTTTCTAAAAAAAAATGAAGCCAGAATGAGCACAGATGTTTCTTAAAAATTAAAAATAAATCCATAATGCCAGAATTCTTTACTCCCTAAGCTAACCTTTATGTTTGGCTACAAGAGCTTGATCTCTATATTTGTTTTCACAAGATTAAAACTCATAGGCATCAAAAAGCTGCAGTTAAAATACATAATATATCCAATGCTTGGTAGATCTTGAACCATTTAATTCTATGGTTATATGCAAATGATTGATGTCACCTTATAGCACAATTTAAAAAGAACCATTCAATGTATCGGAAACTTCTCTTTGCCTTTAAATATTGACTATGATCCAGTAGGATATTATGATGTTATATGATTTATGAAATACTTATGATGAGTATTCACAGATGTACATTCTAAATTTTAGCATGACCCTGTTTTTGAAGGCGAGACAGAGGAATGTGAATACATTTTCCATTGGATGACACCAAGTGCATGTAAACAAAATGTAAGGAAAATTCTACTATTTGATATGCACTGGTTTTAGATAATATAGGCCATTCAAATTAAGTATTTCTTATTATGTTTTTATATGACTGCAAACAGTAGTAGTTTTCAAACAATAACTTGTGTTTAAGTGTATGAATCTCTCTGAAATTGTACCACAAGTTTCCATACCATGAAGGGATGGTTAGTATTGACTTTGGGGTGTTATGGCTCAAATGTTTTGGAATGAGGGGCAAAAAAAGGGGGAAACTATGTTTTTGGTCAATGGACAATTAAGACAATTTAAAAGCAGTGTAAGGGAGGTAATTCAGAAACATTTAACATACAATGTTAGGTATCTTCGAATTTACCTCCCTTACCTTACTTGTAAATTTTGTATAATAAAATGTCAGGTTTTGGACTAATTGCAAAAAAAAAAGGGTTGGTGATAGTAGTTTTCAAATTTTTTTTCCCAAATTTCTCAAATTCCAAATTTTTGAAAAGTTTGAAGAAGAAATCTTTAATTGCACAATATTGCGCAATAGATTTGTAGGATCTTGACATTTGTTTTGTGTCAGAAACCCATATTATGTCAAAATTTGAACACAATCCAAATTCAGAGCTGTATCAATCTTGAATGTTGTGTCCATACTTGCCCCAACTGTTCAGGGTTCAACCTCTGCGGTTGTATAAAGCTGCGCCCTGTGAAGCACCAGTTTTAATTTTATTTATGATTTAATAAAGAGTTTAATTTTTATGCCCCACCTACGATAGTAGAGGGGCATTATGTTTTCTGGTCTGTGCGTCCGTCCGTTCGTTCGTCCGTTCGTCCGTCTGTACCGCTTCAGGTTAAAGTTTTTGGTCGAGGTAGTTTTTGATGAAGTTGAAGTCCAATCGACTTCAAACTTGGTACACATGTTCCCTATGATATGATCTTTCTAATTTTAATGCCAAATTAGAGATTTTACCCCAATTTCACGGTCCACTGAACATAGAAAATGATAGTGCGAGTGGGGCATTCGTGTACTGAGGACACATTCTTGTTCAATATATTTCTATTTTCAACTAATTAAAGTTATTTGAAATGAATTGACAAACTTGAATCTTAAAAACAGGTCATTTTAATTTTTCACTTTTAAAGTGGCTTCGAAAATGTAGTATTAGTAATTGAATAAGATAGCTATATATAAAAAATCATAGTATAATTGTTTTTTAAAAATATGTTTAACAGATTTTTAAAGTTGATGATTAAAAGATGTAACATTGATATAATGTAGTAAAAGCATTAATTTTTTTTTCAATTTTCAGCCATCAAAAATAGGAAAGGACTGTAAAGTTGTTGACACATTGTACAACTATGAGTTTGATCTGAATATCCTGAAGAAAGATACAGATTATAATGTGACAGCTGGAGAATTCTCCTACTTACTAAATATCTGTCAGGGGGTAAAGACAGCAAACACTGGTTGTGGATCTAATACAGCTGTTTGTCAAACTAAACCAGCAGATAAAACTTTCCATAAAGATTCAGGTAGGTTTTAGGTTTCCAAGTGTTGCATTATATGCTAAATACTGTATTCATTGCTCTCAAATTTCTGAAGTTCGAATGAAGAGACTGTCATTCATGTCAAGTAACACATTATACCGGCTTGGTACGAAAAAAATCAACTCTACAATTTATTGGAGCTAATACTGAACTAGTTCCTGGAAGTTGGTACAATTTTCAAAAAAAAACCAAGGAAAGATAAAAAGGCTACATAGTGCTGAATAAATTGGTAATAAACATTTGATTTATTTGCTCTGCTCAACAATATTTGATAATTATTACTGACTAATATGGTAAAAATTATGATTGATAATTATTCCTTATTTACCTTCAGGTAATGTGAATGCTGGGTTGGTGTATGATGAAGGGGAGATTACTCTTACATACAATGAGGGAGAGCCATGCCATAGTGGTAAATTCAAAAGGAAAACAATCATTACTTTCTCATGTGACCAGTCTGTTACTGGAAGAGATGGACCACATTTTATCAATGAAACATCTGATTGTATCTATCAGTTTATATGGCCAACCAGATATGCCTGTCCTCCATTTAGAACTGGAGAATGTACAGCACAGGATTCAGTTTCTGGGAAGACTTTTGACCTTTCAACTCTAGCTATGACAGACAACAATTATGAGTATATTGATTACACCAAAAAGAAGAAGTACATCTTTAATGTCTGCAGAAGTCTAGTGCATAAGAAAGGTAAACAAAAGTTTTTGTAGTATTTGAAACCAATGATTTGTTATAGTACATCTACAGATACTCAGATAAACTGCAAGCGTAACTTTTTATTTTGTTGTGAGTAATAGCTCATACTCAAAGAATTCTCAATCACTACCTAGATAAGCAACAGCAATAAACAAGCTGTTCCTTCAATATATAGTTATTTACTGGTATACTTTCTCCTGAAGATGAATCCAATTTATGAAGACCAATATACAAGGTCAGATTTTAAAATTTGAATAAGTAGAAATCTCTGTTGGCTTTTTATTTATGATTTTAAAGAAATATGCCCCTAGCTTTTAGGCCAAAATATTAAACAACAATCTGCTATCCCTGTAACAGCAGCAGTCTTCTTGGGAAATACATTATCTTTTCTATGACAATTATGACATCTGATGCATGTAAAGTACTACAATAATAATGTTTAAAATTACAGGTCAGATCTGTCCATTTAATTCAGCAGCATGTGAAATTGATTATCAAAGTACAAATAATACGTAAGTATTATAACTTATTCTTTTTAAAAGGCCTATTTGTGTATTTTTCGTCAAAATATAAATTTTTCATATATGTCTTTATCAAGGCTTAGATATGCTTCAACTAGAAAAGGTAGTCCAGGAGCAATGCCATTATAATACCTGACAATTCTATATGAAAATACATAGAGTTTGTGGATTTTTCAAATGAATTGCAGACTTGAAAAAACTGAGAAAATGCAAGAACCAACTACATCCATTAATCAAAATTGTTTTCTGAACAACATGTCTCTTCTACATATTAAATTGGTTCAAGCATGTGCTCAATATTCCAAACCCCTAAATCTATTATGTGTCAAAACCACTAAATAGCTATGACAGACAACAATAGGCCTATTTGTGTATTTTTCGTCAAAATATAAATTTTTCATATATGTCTTTATCAAGGCTTAGATATGCTTCAACTAGAAAAGGTAGTCCAGGAGCAATGCCATTATAATACCTGACAATTCTATATGAAAATACATAGAGTTTGTGGATTTTTCAAATGAATTGCAGACTTGAAAAAACTGAGAAAATGCAAGAACCAACTACATCCATTAATCAAAATTGTTTTCTGAACAACATGTCTCTTCTACATATTAAATTGGTTCAAGCATGTGCTCAATATTCCAAACCCCTAAATCTATTATGTGTCAAAACCACTAAATAGCTATGACAGACAACAATAGGCCTATTTGTGTATTTTTCGTCAAAATATAAATTTTTCATATATGTCTTTATCAAGGCTTAGATATGCTTCAACTAGAAAAGGTAGTCCAGGAGCAATGCCATTATAATACCTGACAATTCTATATGAAAATACATAGAGTTTGTGGATTTTTCAAATGAATTGCAGACTTGAAAAAACTGAGAAAATGCAAGAACCAACTACATCCATAAATCAAAATTGTTTTCTGAACAACATGTCTCTTCTACATATTAAATTGGTTCAAGCATGTGCTCAATATTCCAAACCCCTAAATCTATTATGTGTCAAAACCACCACTTAAAACTTCAATCCTTTTGAAACACTTCACATATCCTGTACATACCTTAGATCATTAGAACTTTTATTTTATAAGATAAACTTTGTTGTATTATGGAGACTGTATATAAAACTAAAGTACTGCCTTATTACAGCTAATTTCCTGATGCATGTAAAACAAAACTTTGGTTAGCTTGCTTGCTTTGTTTGTATATTGTACAATCAGTAGAATAACACCCAATTAAATTCAAATATTATGATATATACAGGTAAAACTATGCCTATATAAATTGTTTAAAGATGTCAATCTTATTTACAAAGCTTGAATAAACAGTTATACAAACAAAGCAAGCAAGCCAACCAAAGTTTTGTTCTACATGCATTAGGAAATTAGCTGTAACTCTGAGTCTAGTTAGTTATTTGATCCATAATGGTCAACAGATCAATTTGATAGGGCTTTAAGACTTGCTAAGCCATTGCAAAATTGATAAGCTGTATTTGCTCTAAAATTTACTGTTTACTCACTTGAGGATGGTGATTAATCCATTGAATACCAGTTTGTACCAGGAATAAAAAATGACAGCCATGTTATTGTAGGAAAATTGGGTAAATTCCAGGATGAAAAGATTTAGAGTAAACTTGTAACTAATGGTTATGATAATGACTTTGAGGCCATTGGAATTATATTTACAGATATCACAACCTTGGGGAAGTCAATGCACAACAGGTTTTAGTGGATAATGGCAAAGTGGAGTTATTCTACACCAATGGAGAATTGTGTGAGGATGGCAAAACTAAAGTGTCAACCCGAGTTATATTCTACTGTAGTCAGTCAGTTAAGGTGAGTATAGCCATACTAAAGTGTCAACACAGGGCTTGATATGGGTCGAGGGCTGATACCAGGGCCACTATGGAAAATGCCATGTCATAATAAAATTGAGAATGGAAATGGGGAATGTGTCAAAGAGACAACAACCCGACCAAATAAAAAACAACAGCAGAGGGTCACCAACAGGTCTTCAATGTAGCGCGAAATTCCCGCACCCGGAGGCGTCATAATCTCTATTTATCACATATTTTCATACTGGAGAAAAAAGAATGGATATATCAGATCATGTATTTAAAATATTTTCAACAAAAATTCAAAACAAATTTGATGAAAATATAAAAAAAAGTATGTTTTTGATTGACAGGTTAGTGAAAGTCAAATTTGGGTTTTCAAGGTCTGATATAGATATTGGCCCTGATGGCAAATAGCCACCCTTATAAATTGTTTTTGAATGACCGGTTACTGGAAGTCAAATTTGAGGGCATGATATGGGTTTTCATTGGCTGATATTGATATTTGGTTTTATTCAGGACTCACATCCTGGTGGACATTTTAGAGTTGGCTGTGAACACCATTTTGTATGGTCTACAGAAGCTGGATGTCCTATCACAGAAACAGTGGGAAACAATTGTACTGTTACCAACCCAGAAACAGGTCAGTTAAATCTTTCTGTCATGCCAGATGAGATTTTTTGTCCTTACAACTTCATTTATGTTTTAAAAATTTCAGAAGATATCATTCATGGTCTGTTTTTGGATAAATGTTTTTGAAGACAAGTCATAGGCATGTTATTTCAGAGACAAATCTTTTTGCACAGACATATTTAAAAGAAAGAAGAGTGAGACTACAGATCTATGTCAGTTTCTCAAAAAAAAAGAACACCTTGATTTTTAACCGGATTTTTGTGACAAAAATGTCGGTTATTGATTTGGGGATGTACGGCGGGCGGGCGGTCGGGCAGTCGGGCGGGCGGGCGGGCGGCAATCAAATGTTGTCCGTGCATTAACTCATGAACCGTTCAACCAAAGCTTTGAAAATTTTAATATGTTGTTACTGACAACTAAATGAAGGTCAAGTTCAATAATGGCGATTTTGACTTTTACCGTTCAGGAGTTATGGTTCTTGAAAGATTGAAAAATGAAGTTTCCAGTCGTGTCCGTGCATTTACGCATGAACTGTTCTACCAAAGCTTCCCAAATTTTAATATGTTGTTACTGATGACAAAATGGAGGTCAAGTTCAATAATGACGATTTTGACTTTTACCGTTCAGGAGTTATGGTTCTTGAAAGATTGAAAAATGGAGTTTCCAGTCGTGCCCGTGCATTTACGCATGAACTGTTCTACCAAAGCTTCCCAAATTTTAATATGTTGTTACTGATGACAAAATAGAGGTCAACTTAAATAAAGACGATTTTGACTTTTACCGTTCAGGAGTTATGGTTCTTGAAAGATTGAAAAATGGTGTTTCCAGTCGTGTCCGTGCATTTTCTCATGAACCATTCAACCAAAGCTTTTGAAATTTTTATATGTTGTTACTGATGGCAAAATAGAGGTCAAGTTCAATAATGACGATTTTGACTTTTACCATTCAGGAGTTATGGTTCTTGAAAGATTGTAAAATGGCGTTTCCATTCAAGTTGTTGCATTTACTCATGAACCATTCAATCTAAGCTTTTCAAATTTTAATATGTTGATACTGATGACAAAATGGAGGTCAAATTTGATATTGACGATTTTCACTTTCACCATTCATCAGTAATGGTTCTTGTGATATTGCCAGGACACAAATAAATATTAATAAATCCGGTTTGCTGTCGTTGTGACAGCCTCTTGTTTAAAACCGTTTCAGTTTTGTTCACCTTTCGTTTATGTTGTGGACATTTCATACCGTAGCTGACTTTAAGATGTGTATTAAAATTAGATCATACAATTAAAATAAACCACTAAAGTTTGCTATTATTACACATGTAGATATAGTATTGACTAAATAAGAACTAAAAAGTAAATATCAGTTGGTATTGTCAATCCTCATTTGATTGGCACGAAGTATGAAATACAACTAACATAATGACACAATTGCTAAGAGTACTCACATTTTCATAACTGATACAATTAATATATTGATCATGTACTCCTTGACCTAAGTATTTAAAAACCACTTCAAAGTGACAAAAATATCAAAAAATAGATTTTTTTTTTTGTCATCTAGGGAATTTTGAATTGATGGCGGATCTTTTATGCTCTTTGGTGAATTGTTTATAACAATTCCAAGCTTATATGTAAGACCGTATAGAACTCAACATATTGTTTAGACACTAGTCTTTTATTGTAGACCATTTGTTAATCTATGATTGAGTTGCTGTCAATTTACATTTAATCCAGTTGTCCTTATATTTATATTTGCCAGTGCATACACTTACAAGTAAAAATGCAACATTCATCATGTACCGTGTATCATGTCAACAACAACCATATATAGTAGAATAAAATCTACAACTTAATGTTAGTTTATGTCGAGCCTGCAACTTTTGTTGCAGAAAGCTTGACATAGGGATAGTGATCCAGCGGCGGCGGCAGCGGTGTTAGCTAACTTCTTGAAAGCTTTATATTTTAGAGGGTGGAAGACATGGATGCTTCATACTTTGTATATAGATGCCTTATGTCCAATGTCCTTGACCTCATTTTCATGGTTCAGCGACCACTTGAAAAAAAATGTCAGTTTTTTTGTAATGTTGAATTCTCTCTTATTATAAATAATAGGATAACTATATTTGGTATATGCATATCTTGCAAGGTCCTCATACCCGTCAGACAGTTTTCATTTGACCTCGACCTCATTTCATGGATCAGTGAACAAGGTTAAGTTTTGGTGGTATATTCAGTGTATGGAAGGACTGTAAGGTGTACATGTCCAAATAACAACAACAACAACAACAACAACAATACTTTATTTTAAGAGGGTTACACAGTTAGCTATATAACTAATCTTCCCTGAGGCCCTCGTAATGAAAAATCAAACAAAACACAAACATATACTAGTACATTGCATACATACATTAGCATAAAAAGTCAAGTGTGATAATAATGTTCAATACAACTTGATAAAATGTGATGAAAAAATAAACATGATGACATGATCAGTTTTTTATATTATTTATACAGTTAGGTTGATTTCAATACTTGATCTGCTATTTTGTATTTGAAAGAATTAATATTTGTAATATTTCTTAACGGTATTGGCAAATTATTCCACAAGTATGGTCCAGAATACATAAAAGATTTTTTGAATAATTCTGTTTTTGGTTTAGGGAGTATGAGGTTTCCTTGAACAGCATTTCTCAAGGGGTACGGATTTCTGTCTGAAACATAATGAAACTTGTTAGTAAGATATGATGGGGCATCATTATTAATACACTTAAATGTCATCACTAACTTATGATATTTTATTCTCTGTTCAACTGTCATCCAGTTTAAGTGTTTGAATAAGGGTGCAGAAGGAGCGAATGGGTCTGTTTCTAGTATTAATCTAGCAGCCCTCTTTTGTAATTTTAATATCCTTTTTAAACCCTCACTGCTACAACTACTCCACACTATACAACAATAATCAATAAGTGGCAAGATATAACCATTATAGAATAATTTTCTGCAGTCTAGATTTAGAAATTTTTTAATCTTTAATAGTAGATATAGTCTAGATGATATTTTTGAGCAGATCAAGTCAGTTTGGGTTGTCCATGTGAGGGAAGGGTCAATTTTAATGCCTAAAAGACTTTCGCATGTGGAAGATTGTATCACTTGATTGTTAATAGTTAAACAACTCTCATTGTAATGTGGCATTGCTCTTTGCTTCGTTCCAATAATCATATATTTTGTTTTATTTTTATTGATGAACATATTGTTATCATTGCACCATGCCTCTACACCATGTAAATCTTCTTGTACCTTTGACTGAAGAGTTTGATAACAATTACCAGAAAGATGTAAGGTTGAATCATCGGCATATAAATCAGTGCAACAATTTTTCATATAAATAGGAAGGTCGTTGATGTATAATATAAACAGAAGGGGGCCTAATATGGAGCCTTGGGGAACACCATACTTGAGATGAAGTTTTTCAGAATGAGCATTACCAATTTGTACTTGTTGAGTTCTTTCATTCAAATACGATTGAAAAAAAGAAACAGCAGTATTATCAAATCCATAAATTTCAAGTTTTTTTACAGAGGATATCATGATCTACTACATCAAAAGCTTTCTTAAAATCCAACAGGACTGCTATGGCAGGTGTCATCAGACCTTGACCTCATTTTCATGGTTCAGTGGTTATAGTTAAGTTTTTGTGTTTTGGTCTGTTTTTCTCATACTTTATGCAATAGGTCTACAATATTTGTTGTATGAAATGATTGTAAGGTGTACATGTCTAGCGGGCAGATGTCATCTGACCTTAACCTCATTTTCATGGTTCAGTGGTCAAATTATTTAATACTATATGAAAAAGGTCAACAATATTTGATGTATGGAAATATTTTATGATCTATGTGTCTATCGCACAGGTTTTATTTGACCTTGACCTCATTTTCAGGGTTCATTGCTCAGTGTTAAGTTTTTGTGTTTAGGTCTATTTTTCTTAAACTATAAGCAATAGGTCAACTATATTTCTTGTATGAAAGCATTGTTAGCTGTACATGCCTGCCTGGCATGGTTCATCTGACCTTGACCTCATTTTCATGGTTCATTGGTCTTTGTTTAGATATCTTGGTTAATGTTAAGTTTATTTGACAGTTGTAATAAAGCTTTATATTTAGGACTATCAACATAATATCAATGATAAGTAAAGAAGGCAAGACACTTCAGCGTGTGCACTCTTGTATTAAATATAATATCATATTTGGAATAATTTTACAGGTCATGTCTTCAATTTGAATGGTTTATCAAAGAAAGGTTTCTCAATAGAAGACAAGAGAGGCCATACATTTGATCTACAGATCTGTAAGGCTTTACAGACTTCCGACTGTGTCGGGACCTCTGGTAAGGTTTTAGACTTGAAAAGTAAATATTGATAAAGTACAATATCAGTACTATAAAAATTGAAAATAAATTCACTGAAAATAAGAAAAAAGTTTCATTATTTTTTGAAAATAAAAAAGGTAAAAAAAGAATTTAAAAGCAAGTGTTTCTCACTAAGCTCTCTTCGCAAGAAGTCAGTGTAGCTGAATGATAACAAAATTTCTTAAGCCTTTGAAAGCGTCAACTCAAGTTTATAAATAGTTTTAAAGATTGATAAATTTTGATATAGGTAAAATATCTACATATGAGTAAAATTGCCATCACAGGTCACTTAGCACCTGAGACATTAACAGCTACCTTTGTGGTAAAAGGCTGAAATGACTGACTAGGCCACCCTACTCCTACTACTACTAGTTTAAGTTTGAATCATCTTATTGGAGGTTATTTAAAATGATTTGTTGTGCAGGCTTAAATTGATAAGTATCTGTTTATATATTTGTATGGATTATAGTTATTATCATAACCTATTACTTTTATAACAGGTGCTTGTCAGAAAGAAAAGTTAGGATTGAAGAGAAAATGGAATGCTGGGAATGCTAACAGTCAGCTGGTGTTAGATGATGGAATCTTGATGCTAAATTATACTGGGGGAACTTCCTGTCATCACAATACATTCCAGAGGAATACAGTTATTAACTTTGTGTGTTCTAAAGATGCAGGACAGGGAACACCAGTGTTTGTTGATGAATCTGATGATTGTACATATTTTATTCACTGGAAAACTGAACTAGCTTGTGAAGAAAAGGTTTGAATTATAATGTTGTCTATGTTTTTGTAATTTAATGGTGATCAAGTGTGAAATAAAATTGAGAATGGAAATGTGGAATGTGACACAGAGACAACAACCCACCCAAAGAGGGGAATACTTCTTTCGGAGGGGAGGAGAAATGTGGAATGTTTCACAGAGACAACAACCCGACCATAGAGCAGAATACTTCTTACAGAGGGGAGGAGAAATGGATGATTTCTATCTCCATTGTGTTGTTTCATAAGTTTCCTTGCAAATATTGTCAAGTTCAAAATTGTGGGGAAAAAATAAGGAAGTATATAGTTTAAACAGTCTTTCCAACCACTGTCCTGTTCTGTTGACTAGAAGACTATTGTGGATTCATCATTATTTGTTGGATACCAATTTTCGTGGTTTTTGTGGGTACAGGTGAACCACCAATTCAAATGTTCAAAGAATATCATATTTTTGATAGGCTTTGTATACAGAGATTGGCAAAACCACAAAATCAAATATCCACGAATATGCAAGTTTTAAGCAATCCACGAAATTGATACCCACAAAAATAAATGAATCCACAGTAATTATTATTATTATATACGGTATCTTTAATATTTTGCTTCTAATGGTCATAGCTAGGAGTATCATTAATGTTATGAAAGCAACCTTGAATATTAAAATCTGTTATTGTGAATCTAACAAATACAACAGCTATTGTTCTCTGTTTAGTTTATTCAATGGGGCCTTTAAATTTCTTGCAAGAGAAATCTATCACTCACTGATTAATTTACCTGAATAAAAAATTGAACTGTCAATGATGGAAATACATGTACAAATAAGTAATTATGAAACTGCATGTGATGTTGTATTTATTCAATCAATAACACATTTTCAATTTGTTTGATATAAACACTGATTTAAAAATTAAAAGTTGATTTCTGATCAAATTTCAACATTTTACCTATTGAAATTTTCTTTTTTTTAGTCTGTTCATAAGTAAAAACTTGAAATGATAATGTTTATATAAAGGTCTTCATAAATGTATTCTTTATAACTGAACAACCTCAAAAAACATGCAAATTCTTTAAAACATAAATGCATGCAGTAGCAGTAGTAAAAAAAAATCAGAAATTAACTTTTTATAATTAAATCAGTGCTTATATTGAACAGATTGAAAATATATTATTGATATTGAATAAATACTGTATCACATGCAGTTTATGTGAGTTTATTCATGTATTTCAGTGAACAAAGAAGATATTTTCTGGTCAGGCAAATTAATCAATGAATAGTGATAGATTTCTCTTGGAAGAAATTTAAAGGTCCCATCAAATAAACTATACAGAGAACAATACCTGTTGTATTTGTTCAATGGGACAATAGAACTTACAAAAGTTTGAATGGACAGGTAACTTGCAGGTGAATCTATGGAAAACTATGATAGGGTTCGCAATAATATTATTTTAATATTCTGAAGTCAGCATATAACATTCTGTTTGTTTTTACTGCTAAAGTCATCATTGGAAGAATTAGACTGAGGTATGTTTTAAGAAATGGCTGTCATGATTTCAGAGATTTTCAGATTCATTGAAATAAAATATAAAATTTATTGCAGATACTTTGCACAGCTGATATAGGAAAGGACAAAACCTTGGACTTAAGTCCTTTAATTAAGAGATCTGGACACCATTTGGTCTTACCATCTTCATCACAGACCACAAATGAGACATTTTATATCAATGTGTGTGAACCTTTAAACCCAATCTATAATACATTGTGTCCACCAGGAGCAAGTGCTTGTTCTGTCAAAGCAGGGAGTAAACCTATTGTAAGTAGTAGCTGTATTTTCTGTCTTTATAGATAAATATTGTAAATTGAAAAAATATTGCTAGGTCTTTATGTAATGCAAACAATACACTTGATCAATATTGTATTGATAAGAATGCACATTCTGATATCTGATGCTTCTATTTGCATGCAGCTTTTCTGGAAATCGCATTTAATCTCACATTTTAATCTATTCATTTAAAATTGTAATAATTAATGTGCATAATAATTTCTAAAGTTACAGTATATGCGTGTGATTTAAACTTTTCAATAATTTAATACATCTATTGGAATTAAGAAGACTTTACACAATCGTAAGTATTTTGATATCATTAGAAAGTCAAGAATTAAGAATAATGTACATTTTAATAGATTTGTTGGTAGAAAACATACATATAAAGTTCATTGTTTTATTCTTCTTGATATGAAATTCTTCTCCTTGTGATTTAGTTTCAATGATAATAAATATTCAAATAACTACTCTAATGTTGGCTGTAGTTGAAAAAACTATAACATTTCTTTGAAAGTTCTTAACATGTTGTCTGTAAGTCACTTGGCAAATGACATTGTAAAAATTCATTTAAAAAAATACTAAAGATGGAATGTGTACAATTCCAGATATTTTTTTTTTTCACGGCTCGTCCTGAAAACAGAAAAAATACATACATAAAGCGCACCTGAGTATAACACGCAGGTACAATGACAGAGAAAAAAACCTGCAGCTTATTTAACGATTTTAACGGTACTATAAACTGTGTTTATGTGTGTTGTAGAGCTTGGGTAAATTAAAAGCCAGACCATATAACGACACAAAGACTGGAAAAATAACATTAGTATATATACATGGTAATAAATGTCCTTCAAATGATAAGCAGAATGCATCAACTAGGATTGTATTCAACTGTAAACCAGGTCCTGAACAGGTAATGCATATTGTATTCAAATATGTGTTTATATAATCTGAAATATAATAGACACTTAGAGTTGTAAAGATTGTAGTACAATTGTAACAAAAATTTATGAAACATAAAAATAAGAAGATTGCCAATGACACCACTCTCATCTAGAGACATGATGTAGAAGATAACAACTATAGATCACTTTAAGGCCTTCAACAACAAGCAAAACACATACTGCATAGCAAGCTGGTATTATTGTTCATTTCAATTGTACAAACAGACAAAAACACCATGTTGAAGCCTAACAATAATTATTCATCATAAATCTTTTTTTTTTATATTTCATGCTCTTTAGTACTTAATTACAATTCTTTTTAAAAGAATTAGACAAATGCAGTCATAAATTGAAAGAAGTAATGAAATTCTGAATATAATGTTCATTATGTAGAAATTGTGTGTAATAATACCATGAACTTCATTTAGTCTCATTCTAAGAATTGATACTGCTGAAAGCAGAAAATCATGATATTTTTTGGCATATTTAGGTACATGTACATATTTTAAACATCAATGCATTATTTTTATAATGGATGATACTATTTAATCTTACAGGGTGAACCACGTCTTGAGTCTGTCTCAGTAGATTGTGTTTATAATTTTGTATGGGATACTAATGTTGTATGTCTTTAATCTTACAGGGTGAACCACGTCTTGAGTCTGTCTCAGCTGATTGTGTTTATAATTTTGTATGGGATACTAATGTTGTATGTCTTTAATCTTACAGGGTGAACCACGTCTTGAGTCTGTCTCAGTAGATTGTGTTTATAATTTTGTATGGGATACTAATGTTGTATGTCTTTAATCTTACAGGGTGAACCACGTCTTGAGTCTGTCTCAGCAGATTGTGTTTATAACTTTGTATGGGATACTAATGTTGTATGTCTTTAATCTTACAGGGTGAACCACGTCTTGAGTCTGTCTCAGCAGATTGTGTTTATAATTTTGTATGGGATACTAATGTTGTATGTCTTTAATCTTACAGGGTGAACCACGTCTTGAATCTGTCTCAGCAGATTGTGTTTATAATTTTGTATGGGATACTAATGTTGTATGTCTTTAATCTTACAGGGTGAACCACGTCTTGAGTCTGTCTCAGCAGATTGTGTTTATAATTTTGTATGGGATACTAATGTTGTATGTCTTTAATCTTACAGGGTGAACCACGTCTTGAATCTGTCTCAGCAGATTGTGTTTATAACTTTGTATGGGATACTAATGTTGTATGTCTTTAATTTTACAGGGTGAACCACGTCTTGAGTCTGTCTCAGCAGATTGTGTTTATAACTTTGTATGGGATACTAATGTTGTATGTCTTTAATCTTACAGGGTGAACCACGTCTTGAATCTGTCTCAGCAGATTGTGTTTATAACTTTGTATGGGATACTAATGTTGTATGTCTTTAATCTTACAGGGTGAACCACGTGTTGAGTCTGTTTCAGCAGATTGTGTTTATAATTTTGTATGGGATACTAATGTTGTATGTCTTTAATCTTACAGGGTGAACCACGTCTTGAGTCTGTCTCAGCAGATTGTGTTTATAATTTTGTATGGGATACTAATGTTGTATGTCTTTAATCTTACAGGGTGAACCACGTCTTGAGTCTGTCTCAGCAGATTGTGTTTATAATTTTGTATGGGATACTAATGTTGTATGTCTTTAATCTTACAGGGTGAACCACGTCTTGAGTCTGTCTCAGCTGATTGTGTTTATAATTTTGTATGGGATACTAATGTTGTATGTCTTTAATCTTACAGGGTGAACCACGTCTTGAGTCTGTCTCAGCAGATTGTGTTTATAATTTTGTATGGGATACTAATGTTGTATGTCTTTAATCTTACAGGGTGAACCACGTCTTGAGTCTGTCTCAGCAGATTGTGTTTATAATTTTGTATGGGATACTAATGTTGTATGTCTTTAATCTTACAGGGTGAACCACGTCTTGAGTCTGTCTCAGCTGATTGTGTTTATAATTTTGTATGGGATACTAATGTTGTATGTCTTTAATCTTACAGGGTGAACCACGTCTTGAGTCTGTCTCAGCAGATTGTGTTTATAATTTTGTATGGGATACTAATGTTGTATGTCTTTAATCTTACAGGGTGAACCACGTCTTGAGTCTGTCTCAGCAGATTGTGTTTATAATTTTGTATGGGATACTAATGTTGTATGTCTTTAATCTTACAGGGTGAACCACGTCTTGAGTCTGTCTCAGCAGATTGTGTTTATAATTTTGTATGGGATACTAATGTTGTATGTCTTTAATCTTACAGTGTGAACCACGTCTTGAGTCTGTCTCAGCAGATTGTGTTTATAATTTTGTATGGGATACTAATGTTGTATGTCTTTAATCTTACAGGGTGAACCACGTCTTGAGTCTGTCTCAGCTGATTGTGTTTATAATTTTGTATGGGATACTAATGTTGTATGTCTTTAATCTTACAGGGTGAACCACGTCTTGAGTCTGTCTCAGCTGATTGTGTTTATAATTTTGTATGGGATACTAATGTTGTATGTCTTTAATCTTACAGGGTGAACCACGTCTTGAGTCTGTCTCAGTAGATTGTGTTTATAATTTTGTATGGGATACTAATGTTGTATGTCTTTAATCTTACAGGGTGAACCACGTCTTGAGTCTGTCTCAGCAGATTGTGTTTATAACTTTGTATGGGATACTAATGTTGTATGTCTTTAATCTTACAGGGTGAACCACGTCTTGAGTCTGTCTCAGCAGATTGTGTTTATAATTTTGTATGGGATACTAATGTTGTATGTCTTTAATCTTACAGGGTGAACCACGTCTTGAATCTGTCTCAGCAGATTGTGTTTATAATTTTGTATGGGATACTAATGTTGTATGTCTTTAATCTTACAGGATGAACCACGTCTTGAGTCTGTCTCAGCAGATTGTGTTTATAATTTTGTATGGGATACTAATGTTGTATGTCTTTAATCTTACAGGGTGAACCATGTCTTGAATCTGTCTCAGCAGATTGTGTTTATAACTTTGTATGGGATACTAATGTTGTATGTCTTTAATTTTACAGGGTGAACCACGTCTTGAGTCTGTCTCAGCAGATTGTGTTTATAACTTTGTATGGGATACTAATGTTGTATGTCTTTAATCTTACAGGGTGAACCACGTCTTGAATCTGTCTCAGCAGATTGTGTTTATAATTTTGTATGGGATACTAATGTTGTATGTCTTTAATCTTACAGGGTGAACCACGTCTTGAGTCTGTCTCAGCAGATTGTGTTTATAATTTTGTATGGGATACTAATGTTGTATGTCTTTAATCTTACAGGGTGAACCACGTCTTGAGTCTGTCTCAGCAGATTGTGTTTATAATTTTGTATGGGATACTAATGTTGTATGTCTTTAATCTTACAGGGTGAACCACGTCTTGAGTCTGTCTCAGCTGATTGTGTTTATAATTTTGTATGGGATACTAATGTTGTATGTCTTTAATCTTACAGGGTGAACCACGTCTTGAGTCTGTCTCAGCAGATTGTGTTTATAATTTTGTATGGGATACTAATGTTGTATGTCTTTAATCTTACAGGGTGAACCACGTCTTGAGTCTGTCTCAGCAGATTGTGTTTATAATTTTGTATGGGATACTAATGTTGTATGTCTTTAATCTTACAGGGTGAACCACGTCTTGAGTCTGTCTCAGCTGATTGTGTTTATAATTTTGTATGGGATACTAATGTTGTATGTCTTTAATCTTACAGGGTGAACCACGTCTTGAGTCTGTCTCAGCAGATTGTGTTTATAATTTTGTATGGGATACTAATGTTGTATGTCTTTAATCTTACAGGGTGAACCACGTCTTGAGTCTGTCTCAGCAGATTGTGTTTATAATTTTGTATGGGATACTAATGTTGTATGTCTTTAATCTTACAGGGTGAACCACGTCTTGAGTCTGTCTCAGCAGATTGTGTTTATAATTTTGTATGGGATACTAATGTTGTATGTCTTTAATCTTACAGGGTGAACCACGTCTTGAGTCTGTCTCAGCAGATTGTGTTTATAATTTTGTATGGGATACTAATGTTGTATGTCTTTAATCTTACAGGGTGAACCACGTCTTGAGTCTGTCTCAGCTGATTGTGTTTATAATTTTGTATGGGATACTAATGTTGTATGTCTTTAATCTTACAGGGTGAACCACGTCTTGAGTCTGTCTCAGCAGATTGTGTTTATAATTTTGTATGGGATACTAATGTTGTATGTCTTAAATCTTACAGGGTGAACCACGTCTTGAGTCTGTCTCAGCTGATTGTGTTTATAATTTTGTATGGGATACTAATGTTGTATGTCTTTAATCTTACAGGGTGAACCACGTCTTGAGTCTGTCTCAGCTGATTGTGTTTATAATTTTGTATGGGATACTAATGTTGTATGTCTTTAATCTTACAGGGTGAACCACGTCTTGAGTCTGTCTCAGCAGATTGCGTTTATAATTTTGTATGGGATACTAATGTTGTATGTCTTTAATCTTACAGGGTGAACCACGTCTTGAGTCTGTCTCAGCAGATTGCGTTTATAATTTTGTATGGGATACTAATGTTGTATGTCTTTAATCTTACAGGGTGAACCACGTCTTGAGTCTGTCTCAGCTGATTGTGTTTATAATTTTGTATGGGATACTAATGTTGTATGTCTTTAATCTTACAGGGTGAACCACGTCTTGAGTCTGTCTCAGCTGATTGTGTTTATAATTTTGTATGGGATACTAATGTTGTATGTCTTTAATCTTACAGGGTGAACCACGTCTTGAGTCTGTCTCAGCTGATTGTGTTTATAATTTTGTATGGGATACTAATGTTGTATGTCTTTAATCTTACAGGGTGAACCACGTCTTGAGTCTGTCTCAGCTGATTGTGTTTATAATTTTGTATGGGATACTAATGTTGTATGTCTTTAATCTTACAGGGTGAACCACGTCTTGAGTCTGTCTCAGCAGATTGTGTTTATAATTTTGTATGGGATACTAATGTTGTATGTCTTTAATCTTACAGGGTGAACCACGTCTTGAGTCTGTCTCAGCTGATTGTGTTTATAATTTTGTATGGGATACTAATGTTGTATGTCTTTAATCTTACAGGGTGAACCACGTCTTGAGTCTGTCTCAGCAGATTGTGTTTATAATTTTGTATGGGATACTAATGTTGTATGTCTTTAATCTTACAGGGTGAACCACGTCTTGAGTCTGTCTCAGCAGATTGTGTTTAAATTTTGTATGGGATACTAATGTTGTATGTCTTTAATCTTACAGGGTGAACCACGTCTTGAGTCTGTCTCAGCAGATTGTGTTTATAATTTTGTATGGGATACTAATGTTGTATGTCTTTAATCTTACAGGGTGAACCACGTCTTGAGTCTGTCTCAGCAGATTGTGTTTATAATTTTGTATGGGATACTAATGTTGTATGTCTTTAATCTTACAGGGTGAACCACGTCTTGAGTCTGTCTCAGCAGATTGTGTTTAAATTTTGTATGGGATACTAATGTTGTATGTCTTTAATCTTACAGGGTGAACCACGTCTTGAGTCTGTCTCAGCAGATTGTGTTTATAATTTTGTATGGGATACTAATGTTGTATGTCTTTAATCTTACAGGGTGAACCACGTCTTGAGTCTGTCTCAGCAGATTGTGTTTATAATTTTGTATGGGATACTAATGTTGTATGTCTTTAATCTTACAGGGTGAACCACGTCTTGAGTCTGTCTCAGCTGATTGTGTTTATAATTTTGTATGGGATACTAATGTTGTATGTCTTTAATCTTACAGGGTGAACCACGTCTTGAGTCTGTCTCAGCTGATTGTGTTTATAATTTTGTATGGGATACTAATGTTGTATGTCTTTAATCTTACAGGGTGAACCACGTCTTGAGTCTGTCTCAGCAGATTGTGTTTATAATTTTGTATGGGATACTAATGTTGTATGTCTTTAATCTTACAGGGTGAACCACGTCTTGAGTCTGTCTCAGCAGATTGTGTTTATAATTTTGTATGGGATACTAATGTTGTATGTCTTTAATCTTACAGGGTGAACCACATCTTGATTCTGTCTCAGCAGATTGTGTTTATAATTTTGTATGGGATACTAATGTTGTATGTCTTTAATCTTACAGGGTGAACCACGTCTGGAGTCTGTCTCAGCAGATTGTGTTTATAATTTTGTATGGGATACTAATGTTGTATGTCTTTAATCTTACAGGGTGAACCACGTCTGGAGTCTGTCTCAGCAGATTGTGTTTATAATTTTGTATGGGATACTAATGTTGTATGTCTTTAATCTTACAGGGTGAACCACGTCTGGAGTCTGTCTCAGCTGATTGTGTTTATAATTTTGTATGGGATACTAATGTTGTATGTCTTTAATCTTACAGGGTGAACCACATCTTGAGTCTGTCTCAGCTGATTGTGTTTATAATTTTGTATGGGATACTAATGTTGTATGTCTTTAATCTTACAGGGTGAACCACGTCTTGAGTCTGTCTCAGCTGATTGTGTTTATAATTTTGTATGGGATACTAATGTTGTATGTCTTTAATCTTACAGGGTGAACCACGTCTTGAGTCTGTCTCAGCTGATTGTGTTTATAATTTTGTATGGGATACTAATGTTGTATGTCTTTAATCTTACAGGGTGAACCACGTCTTGAGTCTGTCTCAGCAGATTGTGTTTATAATTTTGTATGGGATACTAATGTTGTATGTCTTTAATCTTACAGGGTGAACCACGTCTTGAGTCTGTCTCAGCTGATTGTGTTTATAATTTTGTATGGGATACTAATGTTGTATGTCTTTAATCTTACAGGGTGAACCACGTCTTGAGTCTGTCTCAGCTGATTGTGTTTATAATTTTGTATGGGATACTAATGTTGTATGTCAAGAAAGTGACATACAAGTGCCAGTGTCCTTAAAAGATTGTGTCTACAAAGATGATTCTGGACTATATATAGACCTGAAGGAACTGAAGACTGATACTCCTATTGAAGTATGTTATAGATAAGATAATAGAATGATCTTGATGAGGCTTTACATGCTTGGATGTTATCCAATCAAATTCAATTTATTTGAATAAAAAAATTGTTTTCACTAAACCAATGATCTTGATTTTGCTAATTCATTCGTATTTTTTTTTTAAAGACCCCTTTTTGTACTGTGGGATTGCCTGTGATTAACAGATGTTTGGTTTAAATATGATGAACTAATGAAGAATATTTACTGATTTTCCTTATACATATATTCCATTTAGACAGATTGCTGGATTACACAATTCTTTTTAGACAGGTGTTAGTATACTAGAAATTATTAAAAGTTTTCAATGTTTCTCTTTTCCCAATATAATGATCTTCAAGTAAAATCAAAACCCTTTTTGATATATTTATAATAAATTTGCCTTAGAAACAACTTTAAAAAAATATTTAATTTGCATTAATGTTGTGTTGGTGTCTTGTAAAGATGTGTTATGAAAAATCAATGTGAGGGCTTAAAAGTCAAACCTATTTGATTTGCTAATGCAATATTCACTGTGGTCAAACATTTAACTTAAAACAGTGAAACCCTTACAGTCATGTGTGACAGCAAACTCAAGATTAATGAATAAGCATTCTGCATTATTCACTCAGGTACAAAACACAGAAAATGGGAAGACAGTGAAATACTTGATGAATATTTGTGACAAAGTAAAAACATCAACCCCTGGCTGTGGTTCTACATCTATATGTAAAGTTGATGGGGCCAAAGGGTTCCAATATGGCAGTGTTGGCAGTGGGACTTTTACAAAACTTGATGGAGATCTACAAATGTACTTTAGAAATGGAGATACTTGTCAAGGTAGTTTTATTTTGTTGAAGAAAATCTGAAAATCTATTAAGGAAAACTTGATCTTGTGACTCTATTTTACCTTCTTGATCTGTGAAATGTAAGAAATTTTGGACCAATAAACGTTACTTAATTTTTTGTCCTATTTCCTGTTTATTTTAATGATTTTAAAAGTCACTGTGTTGTAATTTTTCGTGCATTACTTTGAAATAATTTGGACGTGTATCAAAAACAATATATGGTTATTGCTTAAAACTTTCTCAGAAACTATTTATGATTATTGCATAAAACTTCCACACAAGACTTCAGGCGTATCATGCGCTCATGGCCCAGCTGTTTATTTAATTTTAGACTAAAATATGATTTTATTTTTTTGCGATTTTGATGAAAAATCCTGTTTAATTATATATAAAATTTCAAAATGAGAGTTTTAATTATTGCAATTATAACCCTGTCACATTTTTGGCTATAATAAAAACAACGTAATTATTTCTGAATTGACAGTATAACATACTCATATTTATTACTCATATAGACTGATTCATATTTGATATAGGTAATACAAAAAGTTCTGGAATGATTCAGTTTAAGTGTGATCCAGATGTACCCATAGGAAAACCAGAAATTTCATTTGTAAGTTATTATGTCAAATCTGTCTTTTTATTTAAAGGAAATTGGTTATGGTTTATATTATTCAAAAATCTTTGTGTTCCCATATGATGGTAACATTTAGTATTACAAATTTTATTATTTGAAATAAAAGAATTGAGTTTATTAATGGCAAAAACCATATTTGTTAAAAAAAAAAACAACAACAAAAAACATAAAGTGTCAATTTTTTCAAAATTTATTTGTTAGAATTGGGAAAGGTAAGTATGCTGTTTTTTGTTGCTTTTTGCATGTTGACTGACATCTCTACTAAAGAAACAACTTAGTAAATGCATAGAAGTCAAGATTGCATTTTGAACTGTTTGTAGATTAAACCTTGTCAAGCAGCCTTTACATGGAATACCAGACAGGTATGTCCTAATGTGGCTGATAGTTGTTCTCTTAGTTATGGCGGCCATATTTATGACCTGAATATCCTGTCCAGTACAACAAAATCCTGGCAAGCAAAAGATTCTGCAGGGAACCAGTAAGTTAGAAAATAAAGTTGTTCTATACAGTCAATGAACAAAAAAGAATTGAAAAATAAAGCATTTAATTAAACTTTTTAACAATGTCTTGCTTTTGTACTTTTTAAGGTTAACCTCTTGTAAAAATGACCAAAAACTAAACATTTTAAAGCCAGGGATGTAGATATATCTGAACAAGTTAGGAGCTATATGATGTAAAAGAATTTATGAAGAATAGCCAAATTAAATGAAATTATGAATGAAGTGAATTACACATATTTGTGTTATAATTGCTTTTGATATTCTTTGCATTATTGAACCAGCATAAACAAAAGTTGTACAGCCATTCTGTTCTGTATCATATTTATGTAATGATAGTAAACTGAATTTTGATGTAACTAAAACATGTTGACTTTTTCAGATATTGGCTGAATATATGTGAGGGAGTTCATAGCAACCTGAAATCAGAAAGCTGCCCAGCTACAGCAGCAGGCTGTAGAAAAACAAAATCTGGTATAATAGATACATTGGGACTGATTTCTACACAGAAACTCACAATGGATGGTAAATATTCAAATAGAACATATTTATAAAAGCTATACAATGTTTCAACTGTTGCAAGTTATAGTTTTTGAATTACTTTGATAATTGTGTATTATTGTATTCTAGAAAAAAATGAGGGAAGTATTTTCCCCCTTCTCCAAAAATGTAGTACACATAACTTCATAATTAAATCAATTATCAAGAATTACATTTTAAAATATAATATATATATTTTTCCTTGTTCATGAAATCTGATCATGAGTGCTTAAGAAGTTACAGATATGTTATCTTGGCAAAGTTTTGTCATGGCAGTAGTAGTGATTTAGAAAAGTCTCTCTTTAAGAAGGTTGGCTTAGATGTCAACACGTCAAAATTACAAAAAAGCAAATAAACAGTTAATGAAGCATCAGCTACCATTCAAAGCCAAAATGTATAATTGCACATAAACAAAAACTCATTAAGTATTCATTAGATGTTTTAACTCCTATTTTTAGCTGATGGTAAAACATTAGTATTGGAATACTCACATGGAAATTCAGCTTGTTCACATGCCAAAAGAAGAAGTGACAACCTTCTGGCTAAAGTTGTCATTAAATTTGAATGTGGGAATACAGTGGGAGGTCCTGTATATGTACCTGGGTAAGTCACTTGATATATATATCACCTCCATGCTTTCTTTAGATTTTAATTAAGAACCAAATTGTTATGATTTAATGCATACATGTATGACATGTTCCTCATCTATTCATATATCATGAACAAATGATGTTTTCTCATAAAAAAATTAAATTTTGTGTGTGTAATGCAAACTGGAATATTTTAAAACTTGATATTTGTGACAGTAAAATCATGATTTATGTGTGCAAGCATTCAAATTTACTACAGGTATTCTGATTCAAAAGGCAAGATCTTATTTAATTATTGATTTCATCAATCCCAAATTTAGAAGTAAAGGCAGTGTTACATTTTTAGAATACAAATTTGATAATAAAAATGATTTTATTTTGTAGAAGTGACAGCAATAGTTGTGTGTTTGAATTTAAATGGAAATCTCATGTGGCATGTAGAGTCGAAAGGTAATATATGTAATTGTTTATTAATGTAATTTATTTGTTGTTGAATTATTTCTCCTTTCCAACTCCCTGAACAATGTGTTGGAATCAGTGTGTCTGTATTGATGATTTGGGTTTTGATAGCATATTAAAAAAAGGATAATGAAATTAGGAAGACATATTTCATTGTCATTAGCTTGAAATCGGGAGGACAGAGGTTGCTGTCATTAACATGAAATTAGGAAGACATATTTCACTGTCATTAACATGAAATTGGGAGGACAAATTTCACTGTCATTAACATGAAATTAAAAGAACAGATTTCACTGTCATTAACATAAAGAGGACAAATTTCACTGTCATTAACATGAAATTAAAAGAACAGATTTCACTGTCATTAACATGATATTGGAAGGACAGATTTCACTGTCCTTAACATGAAATTGGAAGGACAGATTTCACTGTCATTAACATGAAATCAGGAGGATAGAGTTCACTGTCATTAAAATGAAATTGGGATGACAGATTTCACTGTCATTAACATGAAATCGGGAGGACAGAGTTCACTGTCATTAACATGAAATCAGGAGGATAGAGTTCACTGTCATTAAAATGAAAGTGGGAGGACAGATTTCACTGTCATTAACATAAAATCGGGAGAACAGAGTTCACTGTCATTCACATGAAATCGGGAGGACAGAGTTCACTGTCATTAACATGAAATTGGGAGGACAGATTTCACTGTCATTAACATGAAATCAGGAGGATAGAGTTCACTGTCATTAAAATGAAATTGGGATGACAGATTTCACTGTCATTAACATGAAATCGGGAGGACAGAGTTCACTGTCATTAACATGAAATCAGGAGGATAGAGTTCACTGTCATTAAAATGAAATTGGGAGGACAGATTTCACTGTCATTAACATAAAATCGGGAGAACAGAGTTCACTGTCATTCACATGAAATCGGGAGGACAGAGTTCACTGTCATTAACATGAAATAGGGAGGACAGAGTTCACTGTCATTAACATGAAATTGGAAGGACAGATTTTACTGTCATTAACATAAAATCAGGAGGACAGATTTCACTGTCATTAACATGAAATCGGGAGAACAAATTTCACTGTCATTAACATGAAATTGTGAGGACAGAGTTCACTGTCATTAACATGAAATTAAAAGAACAGATTTCACTGTCATTAACATAAAGAGGACAAATTTCACTGTCATTAACATGAAATTAAAAGAACAGATTTCACTGTCATTAACATGATATTGGAAGGACAGATTTCACTGTCCTTAACATGAAATTGGGAGGACAGATTTCACTGTCATTAACATGAAATCAGGAGGATAGAGTTCACTGTCATTAAAATGAAATTGGGATGACAGATTTCACTGTCATTAACATGAAATCGGGAGGACAGAGTTCACTGTCATTAACATGAAATCAGGAGGATAGAGTTCACTGTCATTAAAATGAAAGTGGGAGGACAGATTTCACTGTCATTAACATAAAATCGGGAGAACAGAGTTCACTGTCATTCACATGAAATCGGGAGGACAGAGTTCACTGTCATTAACATGAAATAGGGAGGACAGAGTTCACTGTCATTAACATGAAATTGTGAGGACAGAGTTCACTGTCATTAACATGAAATTGGGAGGATAGAGTTCACTGTCATTAACATGAAATAGGGAGGACAGATTTCACTGTCATTAACATGAAATCAGGAGGACAGAGTTCACTGTCATTAACATGAAATTGGGAGGACAGATTTCACTGTCATTAACATGAAATTGGGGTGGCAGAGTTCATTGTCATTAACATGAAATTGGGAGGACTGAGTTCACTGTCATTAACATGAAATCGGGAGGGCAGAGTTAACTGTCATTAACATGAAATCGGGAGGACAGTTTTCACTGTCATTAACATGAAATCAGGAGGACAGATTTCACTGTCATTAACATGAAATTGGGAGGACAGGTTTCACTGTTAGTAACAACAATTAAGGTTCAGAGTATACTGTGGATTCATTATTATTCATTTGATACCAATTTTTGTAGATTTTGTGGCTGCACGGTAAACCACGAAATTCAGTATTCAACGAAGTTTAAATTTTCTATAGGTTTGTATGCAAACTTTTGTAAAACCATGTAAAACCATGAAATTAGATATCCACGAAAAAAATACAAGTTGTCTGTAATCCCCCAAAATTGGTACCCAAGAAAATGAATGAATACACAGTAACTGAAAGTTTAAAGAATATTTTATGTATTTCTTAAAATTTGATTATTGTTTTTATATATAAATATATATTGTTTACATTTTCAGAGAAGAAATTGGAGTAACAAAAAATAATACTATTACTGATCCAAGATCTGGTGGAATAATTCATTTGGATAAACTGACACTCAGGTAAGAATTCTTATACAGTAAAATAATTCGATTATGCAAGCACCTGTAGTTCTAACATGATTTTAAGATATTGCTTAAAGCAATATGGATTATATGAGTTAATGTCTATCACTTTCAAACTATTTTTAATGTCCTGCACATTTCAATGCCCCCTCCATAGCAGAGGGGCATTAAGTTTTACCCTTGTCTGTCTGTACATACGTTTGTCCATCTGTATCTCAAAGTTGGTTTCCGCTCTCTTACTTTAGTTTGCTTCAACCAGATGTAATAAAACTAATACAAAATGCTTATTACCTAAAAAGAACAGATCAAGTTTAAATTTTGGTGGCGTCACTTTAAGCATTCTAGAGTTATGCCTCTTTACAAATGGAAATATTGCTTAATTTTTTGTTTCTGTTCTTTTACTTTAGATTGCCTCAACCAAATAATATGAAACTTATACACAATGCTTATTTTCACAAGAAAACAGATCAAATTTAAATGTTGGTTGAGTTGAGTCACTTTAACTACAGTTAAGCCCCTTTTCAGTGGAGAAATTGCTGAAATTTTATTCCTGTTCTTTAACTTTAGTTTGCCTCAACCAAATGTTATAAACCTTATCATAAAATAATTACTACAAAACACAGATCAAGTTTAAATTTTGGTGTCACTTTAACTGTCCTAAAGTTATGCCCCTTTACACATGAAAAAAATTGCAGAATTTTTTGTTTCCTTTCTCTAACTTTAGTTTGCCTCAACCGAATGTTATGAAACTTATACACAATACTTATTACCACAAAAAATTTCCATCATATTTTTCTCAGAAACTACAACTATGTTTCATGTTGGCATGCATTAAATCTTGTTTACCAAATATTTTTTGTATATTATTCTAACATTCTAGCTCACAGTTCTACTTATTACATATGTAATGAAATCTAAATAGATTTTGGGGTACTAAACGCTTTAACTACCACTTGGTGAAGTATTATAATTGTAAATATATATATATATTAAGATGTGGTATGAGTGCCAATGAGACAATTCTCCATCCAAGTTACATATTATAAGGGTAAACCATTATAGGTCAAAGTACAGTCTTCAACACGGAGCCTTGGCTCACACTGAACAGCAAGCTATAAAGGGACCCAAAATTGACTAGTGTATAACCATGAATGATTCATATTGGAAAACCAAAGGTCTAGTCTATTTAAAAAACGAGAAACACATCAACAAACAACAACTACTGAACATCAGATTCCTGACTTAGGACACGTGCAAACAATTGCAGTGGGTTCAAACATTTTAATGGTACCAAACCTTCACCCATATCTGAAACAATAGTGTAACATCACAACATACCGTAGAAAGACACACTATAAAATATCAATTAAAATGGCTTAACTCAATCAACAGACATATAAACACAAGCTATTGCTAACTAACCAAACCAACAAAACACCTTTTACTAGCTGTATTATATTGATATTTCCTATTATTATTAGATCGTACACTTTATCAGAAGGGAAGTCAACATACTACATAGACACTTCAGGACAAGCCAATGGTTGTAATGGTGCTGTTGTTTGTAAACATGTAGCTAACGTTGAGGGAGGAATGAATATCGGCCAACTCAATAACAGAAAGTTTTATATTGAAGGTAATATAAAGTTTATCTATATGACTTGTAGAAAAATTTTCATAAAAGTGTCCATCATATCCTGTATTTCACATAATGTATTTATGGATAAGTTTTTTCAGAATAGGTTTATAATTTTAGTTAAAAAAAAATGAATAAATGATGAAGCATATTAGAACCGCATTTTTTTAAAGGACCTAACAACAGTCTTGAATTTTAAGGTCAAGGTCAAGATGCTGAATTGATATCAGGGAGTCAGTAATACTGTAAAACAGTGTAACCTGTGTTATCTGACACACTGGGGAACCAGAATAAAATGTCAGATTAAGCAGGGTGTCGGAATACTCAGGTTTTTCTGCATGATGGGCATATTTTGGGACCAAGAAAATGTGTCAAAAGCAGGATGTTGGAATACTCAGGTGTCGGATAAGGCAGGTTGCACTGTAGTTATATTTGCTTTTATTCCCTAGTTCTTATCGTTAACTTGAACGTGTATGATGGCACATTAGAAATTGAGAATTTGTTTAGTAACAACTTTTATTTGTTTCTATTGTTCAGCTAACAGGATATATCTTGATATTGTTGGTTGTATAATGTTATCACTTTTTCTTATGATCTTGACTTCATTTACAGGGTTCAATTGTCATTGTCAAATCATGGTTTGGTCTTTTTCTCAGATATCATCAGCATCAAGGCAACAATATTTGGTGAATGCAATGATTGCTATATATAAATACCCATCTTAATCTGACTTCATTAATATGGTTCATTTAGTCATAGATATGCTTATATTATGATATTTTTTAATGAGATTTATATTATTATGTTACAGATGATGTTTTACAAGCTGAATACTCGTCAGATCAAGAATGTGAACATGATAAAAGTAAAAAATCTAAAAGTATCATACAGTTCCATTGTAATTCTAAAGAGGTAAACATCTTTTTACAAATGCATTTAACTATAACTACAAAGCAGTAATCCTGTAAGAAAATAAAAAAAAAATATATTGAAGTTAGTCACTGTACATGACAGCCTTCACGAATAACTTTTGAGTCCACAAATCCGAAAGCTCAATTTAAAAAAAAAATAAGTTGGATTCTGTTGGCTTGTAGAGAAAAATTTTACAAGCCTGAAATCAATTTTACAAGCCTGGGCCATAGGACTTGTGGTTAAGCTTGAAGACTGACATGAGACATTGGTGTTGTGTTTTGTCTTAAGATACAAATACTAAAGGGTAGTAAATATTATTTGTATTATGATATAAACATTGCTATATTTCATTTATTTACAGGCTTTCAACACAAAAGGGATTCAAAAGTAGTAGTGATCAAGTAATTGTGGGCTAGTTACTAAATTTAATTGAAAACAGAAACATAAAAAATGAATGAAAAATGTAGCATGTGTCCATTGATCTAAATTTGTGGTTAAAAACGCATTGTGTATAGGTTTCATAACATTTGGTTGAGGCAAACTTAAGTTAGAGATTGGAAACAAATTTTGGGGTGTAAGTATGAATGAACATACAGCTGGATGGAAAAGGGTAACTCTTTTTAAATGCCCTTCCTGTAACAGTTAATGCAAAAAAGCTATGAAAATTGATAGCCCTGTTCCTTTGCTTTTTGTAAGTTTTTTTGTTGTGCATTTACTGATTTTGTGTCATGTCTTTGTTTTTATATTTAAATTATAAGTCTGCTAGATTGTTACACAATTGAAGTGCAGAGGACATTGAGTTGGTAAAAAAAGGTTTAAAAGGTTGCTGTGTTCACATTATTTGAATACCAAGCACTGAATTTATTATTTTTCTTTATTTCAGTCTATTCCATACCTCCTGTCAGAATCAAGAGATTGTGTTTATCTGTTTATATGGGAAACACCTCATACATGCATCACTCCTCAAGTGTAAGATTATCTCAATGTATATCATAAAAAAACATCTCATCTTATACTACATTAATCACTGCACTTTACCAAGTTATGCCTTAAACAATGTATCAAACTCTTGAGATCAAACTGATAAAATTTATTTTACCATAATTCAGGAGCGAATTTGAATACAGTAAAAGTGATTGTTATTTACCAGCTTCAGATACACTGCAGATACTCTGCTTATCAATTGTATTCTACAAATGAATAATCTCAGTCCTTTAAAGTTTGTTTTTAAATATAAAATGAGGAGATGTGGGATGATTGCCAATGAGATAACTATAAATAAATAATTTTTTTACGCAAATCACATTCAATAGAATAAAAGACACAAAAAGACAAAATGCGAAACAAACACATAAAAAGCAACTGCCTTATTTATGACAAAACATTAAACATTTTAACATTAGGAAAAAAAAAATTTAACCTATCATAATTTTTTAAAATGCCACAATTCAACTCAACATCATTTTTATTGTAGTGTTATCCAGACACCTGCATCAACTGGTTCTAACACAGGAAATAATGCTGCCCAAGCGAATAATAATAAAAAAGATGAATCGGGGTCAGGAAAAATTGGTATAATAGTTGCTGTATTCTCAGTAGCTATTCTTGTGTGTGTTTTATTGATCATATTCCATAAAGCAGAAAGAAGGTAAGTTATGACCAAACCAACAATTAGTTTAGCAGACCTTATAAAAGGTATCATCTTTCCATACTTTCCTTACAAGGATTTAAAAAATAAGTGTAATTACCATTTATATGAACTTTCAAATTATAAACCATAAGAATCGTATACTGGGATTCAATCATTTTTGTGGAATGCAAAAAAAAAATATTTTCATGGATATTTGATTTCATGGTTTTGACACAATCTGTTTAACCCTTTCCTCCATAATGACGCTTTTTGATGCACCCCTTTACTCCATAATGACGCCTGTATAGTACCTCAGTTGAAACTCTTTGACTACAAAATTTCTGCATCAGACTTAAAAAAATTTGTATCCAATATGAAAAGGATATTCATGAGAATAATTGACTTGAATTTCATTGATGAAATATTCATTTTCACAATGCACTAATACTTTAAACCTGATAAATTTTTTTTATAAAAAAATCCTATGCGAATCAAGTATGTGAGAAAAAAAAATCTATGGAGGAAAGGGTTAACCCATTAGAAAATGTGAACTTAATGGACATTTAATTTGGTGGTTTACCTCCTAGGAAAACTTAATGGACATTTAATTTGGTGGTTTACCTCCTAGGAAAACCATGCAAATAAGTTAAAATAATGAATCAACAGTAATAAGATTTTATTAAGAAGAGGATATTTTCATCTAGATAATTTTTAAACAAAAGATTTTACTCTCTACCTTACAGATCAGCATTCAAAGCAAAGATTACAAGTATTTTTAGTCGAGATGGAAGAGAGAGAACTCTATATAATAGTGTAAGTACATATGAATTCAGAGGTATAATATTTTCTTATCAAAGCATAAAATCTTCACCATTTTCTACAGTAAATAAACACTGCCTCTGTGGTATTGAGATAGTATGTTTGCCTCCAGTTTGGGAGGTTGTGGGTTCCATCCTTGAATGAAACTACCAAAGTCTTGAAAATGTACTTGCTGCTAAAAGTTTAGATAATACTGGTAGTTAGGTTAGTATCCATGATGTCTTAATTAAAATATAAACCTCAAAATACAGATCAAGTTTGAAATTGGGTGGCATCGTTTTTACCATTCTTGAGTTATGCCCCCTTTATAAATGGAAAAATTGCTGAAGTTTTCGTTTCAGTTCTCCAACTTTAGTTTGCCTCAACCAAATATTGTGAAACATGTACACTATGCTTATTACCACAAAATACAGATCAAGTTTGAATTTTGGTGGTGTCACTTTCACCCTTTTAGAGTTATGCCCTTTTCAAGCAGAACAATTACTGAATTAGTAGACCTCTTTCTGAAAAGCCTTTGTATGCATACTTTTAGGGATTATTTTACAAAAATGGAAAACAAACATTGAATAGTGAAGTCTACATAAATGGACACAGAGTGAGAAAATATGAGGTGAATGGTCCTTCCCCCTTTCTACAATATAAAAATCCATTATTTTCCCAAATACACCACAACTGTAATCGCTTTTTATTTTATTTATTTCACATATATATCACTTCAAGATATCTCTTATCACATATTTAGCATATCTTGCTTACAACCCTTTCAGAGCTTCACAATAATGATGCATTATTATCTATTTTTATGAGTTAAACATCATTTTTCATATTACTTTATAGTTTACTTGGGTAGCCTACGTCTACAATGATCATCTTATCTTAATTAGATTTTTCTTTAAAAAAATATTGAAACTGTTATGGAAGTAAAAATTGATTAAACAACCACTAATGTAGGTTATAATGATATGTAGGCTGATAACCAATAAAACATGGAGATAAAACTTAAGTTAAAGTTAAAAAAGTCTGAATTGTAGGTCATTGTTACCTATTTATAATAGGAGACTATTTTTTCTCTCCAAAATATATTCATTTACCAAGATTTTTATTGTGCTTTATTAAATAACTGAAAACTGGTATGGGACATAAAAACATAAACTAGGTAAGAATATTTATGAGGGTGATTCCCATTTTTTAGGAACAGTGTAAGAATGCACCTAGGAGAGTAGAACTGTGGGTTTCGTCCATTCTTTTATTTGATTTACTATACATATATCAGGTTCACACCAATAGTATGGGTATATGGAAAGTTGGATAAAATCTTACGTACTCCAATATACTGTCCAATGCCTTTTATTGACAATACCTGGGTTTTCATGCACAGATTCAGATGGAGGCGCACTTTGCCAGTCCCCCCATAAAAATTAAAAATAATGTCATTAATATGTAAAATTACAGCCATTTTGGGGTCAAAATATGGTCTTTTGACATTAATCCTGACTCTTTGCCTAGTTTTAATTACCGTTGTCTTAACTATAGTCTTTTATTGAAAACTTTATTTCAGTTACCAAGTACCGAAGATGAAAATGAAAATAACAATGATGAAGTTGTTTTATTAACATGTTTTTTTAAATCCTCATTCTCAGGAGCACCCCTCCCCTAAAAATCATGGATCCCCGTCGGATTTTAACTATCTTTAATATAGTCTTTTATTGAAAACTTTATTTCAGTTACCAAGTGCTGACGATGAAGATGAGAACAATGATGATGATGAAGTTGTTTTATTAACACATGAAGAACAGATGTCCAGTAGAATAGAATCAGCAGACGGACAAACACATGATTTAACAGATGATGTTAAAATATTAAATCCTTTCGCAGATGCTGAAGGAGGTTACCATGACGATAGTGACGAAGATCTGTTAGCATGATCTCTATTTGTTATTGTATTTAATTGTTTAAATGTGGTGTCCAATGTTTATAAAATGTGATTGTTTATTTCCATAAAAGATATTTCTTCTTTTTTGGATAAATTTGTGTTAACTGTGATACAAAGATGATTATTTAAATACAATGTAACCTGTGTCATCTGACACCTGAGTATTCCAACATCCAGCTTTAACCGACACATTTAAATGGTCCAAAAATATGTCTTTCCATGCAGAAAAAACCTGAGTATTTTGTCTACCTGTTTAATCCGATATTTTTTCCTGGTCCCCCAAGTGTGTCGGATTACACAGGTTACACTGTAGTATATATTGGGGAAAAATATGTGGTCATTCTAATACAAAAACCTTATACATGTAACCATTGTAAAATATCTACAGTATTTCATCAGATCTGTTCAATTATTTTTGTTATATAAGCAGAAATTGGTTCATTTACAATGAGACACTTTTTGTTTCCTTTTTTTTATTGAAAAATTAAGGAAATATATATTAAGAGTTTTCAGGTAGATAAGAAACTTTCACAAAATCTTGCTTACATTATTATGTTGTATTTTATTGATCTGAATAATTTTTTAAGGTGAACATAGTCTTTGTTATATTTATTTAGATTTGGGAATGGGGTATGCGAATTTGGGAACAAAATGGTTTCAATTTTCTGTCTTTCTTATAATCAACATATTGTTTGCTTGTTGTAACATATTTAATTAATGTCAATTACATCAAATTGTCTTTCATTTCTGCCGATTGGCCATTTATTCCACAATGATTAGCTTTAAAATCTGACTGTATGAAGTGCACAAGTATTTTTATGACTTGATTCAGTAGAAGATGAAAAGTACAGCTTATTAAATCGCAGCTCTTCATCTTTACAGTTGTTTAAAGGTATTAAATGATTAGCCAAAGAATTAACCCATGACATCAAAATTAATGTAGCCCCTAGCTTATAATTATAATTAGATATAAGTTAAGTTTTTTTTAACAATATTAGTTAATTATGACAGATCAATTGATATTTTTCTTTAAATTTATGAATTACCCTTCTAGAATTTGGTTGTAGAGGTTGAGGTACAACGAAATTCTCATAAGTTCTTCACACAAACCCTGTATTTATTGATATTCTTGTTCTTCATAATTCCTCTTATCATTTTCAATATATAATCTTATTATTTTAATTCATTGAAATGGCTCAGAATGTTACAGGATTTGTGATAGGAATTACAAGTTATTGAAATAAGAATTTTATATGGATATTGCATTACTACTCTTAATTTAGCACTGTTTATTTCAAAAGCAATACTTTTAAAACTGTTTTCCCACAGTGTACTTATAAGAAAATCTTGAACTGTTGGATGATTTAGATTTAGATTTACCATAGGTTGGTTCATATGGTATTGTATCTCAATCTCTTAATTCACATTTCTCCTCATAAACTTTAAACACATTCCAGTTGTTAATGTATGAATTTATTCTCCAATTAAAAATGAGTAAAATTAAGTTAAAATTTACAAATTAATGCTCCTTTATAGTATATATAACAAATCTCCAACAACTATGATATCTAATATTGTTCATGCCTTTATTTACTGCTCTGAATATCAGTATATAAAATGTAACTTAAAGTGCTATATTTTGTCCAGTTGTATTTTTTTTTGCTTTATGTTTATCATAACTTCTACATTTAGCTTCTGAAATTAAGTATATCATTCTAACAAGAATTACTATTGTTTTTTATAGGCTGTTAACCTTTTCATACACAAAAGTAATCACTGCCAAATAAATTGTTTGTTCATAATTTTAAGAAACAGGTTGAATCTTGATAATCTTTATTTTCTTGTATTACAGTAAATCTACCTACAACTGAAACATTTACCTTATCACATGTCAGAAGTGTTCATATAATAGCATTTTGTCAACCTTTACATTGCATATCCAAGTATCTATGTTTTATTATTCATTGATTTCTGTAATGGCTTCTTAACTCATGTTTAGAAAAATCCCTATTATTGCGAACCCTATCGTAGTTTTCCATAGATTCACCTGCAAGTTACCTGTCCATTTAAACTTTTGGCAGTTCTATTGTCCCATCTAACAAATACAACAGGTATTGTTCTCTGTGTAGTTTATTCACTCAGACCTTTAAATTTCTTCTAGGAGAAATATATCACTCATTGATTAATCTACCTGAGTAAAAAATTGAACTGTCAATGAAGAAAAAATACTTATACCAATACTAAGTAAGGACTCACAAAACTGCATGTGGTGTTGTATTTATTCGATACCTGGAGTAACTCGTTTTTAATGTGTTCAATATTACATTTGTAATACTGATTCAAAAATTAAAAGTTGATTTCTGATCAAATATTCAATATTTTTGTGTGTTTGATAAATAAAAAATTGAATATTATTATTTTTAAATTAAGGTCTTCATAAACATAAGTCCAACAAAAACATGTAAATTCATGAAATTCATTGGAAAATACTAAAAAATGTGTCTGAAATAAACTTTTTAGTATTAAACCAGATTTTATATTGAACAGATTGAAAATATATTAATGATAATATTGAATAAATACAATATTGCATACAGTTTATGTGAGTTATTAGAAGTATTTCAATAAAAAAGAAGATAATTTTTTGGTCAGGTAAATTAATCAATGAGTGATATATTTCTCCTAGAAGAAATTTAAAGGTCCCAGTGAATAAACTACACAGAGAACAATACCTGTTGTATTTGTTAGATGGGACAATAGAACTGCCAAAAGTTTAAATCGACAGGTAACTTGCAGGTGAATCTATGGAAAACTAAGATAGGGTTCGCAATAAATCATTCCATCATACTTAATAATACCAAATGTAAAACTAGAGGCTCTGAGATGGGTTTTTTTTACTTAACATTGACGTCACAAAATTCAAGTAATGTAGAAGTTATTTTGCTTTGGATGCCTCTTATAGAAAGCCATGACTTTATGAACTTGTATTACTAATACATATACGATATATGTACATTGTCGGAAAATATCAAATTTATTTGTACGAGCTTTAGAAACATGATGAAAAGCGAGGCTGTGCCAAGCTTTTCTCCTGTTTTGTAGCAAGTACAAATAAATTTTATATTTTCAGACAATGTACATATATTATTTTTATCGCAATTTACACCCGGTTCTTAAGGTTAGCTGTTCAAATCGAAATCATTGCTTTTGATTTTTCAAAGAAATCGACATAGTTGAAATGCGGACCGCGAAGAGGACCCCAAAATGAACTGTTACACAGAAAGAAAAATCTGTCTTTCTGCTTGTTCAAAGTCAAAGCGGGTAACAGTAGACTTTATTTGTACATGTACAAATAAATTTAACATTTATTCATATACCTGTTATTTGTACAATATAAGGCTGATTGCAGGATAAAGACAAATATCAGTATGTGTCAGATGTGATTATTTGTTAGTTAATGTTGTCAATAAGTTAAAGCATAATCATGTTTTTATCAATGCAGATCATATCATATGAACAAATGTTGAGGGTAGATGATTTATTTTGTTTCTGTTAATTAATGGTGAAACATTTTGTTGAATGTACAATTAAGCTGCTGATTATGAACTTGAGCTTGAATGAGAGGATCAAATAAATTTATTTTTTGAAACATTCATGTGCATTATTATTATTTTGCCTAATCTTCCATTCTAAATTTTATAGAGAACTCCATTGAACTCTGGAATCCATTTATATTTGTAATGATCAGGCTATTTAGAACCAATGTTTAGATAATGTTTACTCTTTTTTAAGAGCAGAACTTTTCAATGCAGTATGAACTGTCCATGTTTTCATTGATGCACTACTATTCCTGTAAAAAAGATACTTTGTGTCGTCTTGTCAAAGTGGAAAAAAGAGTGCACACGCTAAAAAGTCTGGCCTTCTTTACTAACCATTGATTTTATGTTGATAGTCCTAACTTAAAAGTTTAACTACAAGTATCATATAATCTAAACATGATCCAAAAATATGTAGTCAAGGTCAGATAAACCAAATGAGAAAACAATATACAAAACATAGTTGACCTATTGCTTATAGTTTCTAAGAAATAGACTTTACACAGAAAACTTAACATTGACTAATGAACCAAGAAAATGAGGCCAAGGTCAGATGAATCATGCCTGACAGACATGTACACCTTACAATCCTTCTATATATTAAATATAGTTGCCTTATTGCTTATAGTCTAAGAAACAAACTTAACCATGAAAACTTAGCATTGACCGATGAACCATGAAAATGAGTTCAAGGGCTGATGATACCTGCCAGACAGATATATACACCTTACAATCCTTCTATACAATAAATATAGTTGACCTATTGCATATAGGATAAGACCAAACTCAAAAACTTGAGGTCACGGTCAGATGAATCATCATAGACGGACATGTTCACCTTACAATCAATCTATGCATTAAATATAGTTTACCTATTGCTTATTAATATCTAAGAAACAAACTTGACCATGAAAACTAAACATTGACCAATGAACTGTGAAAAAAGGGTCAGGGTCAAATAAAACCTGTGAGACTGATATGTACATCTTGAAATATTTCCATACACCAAATTTATTGCATATAGTATTAGAAAAAAGACCAAAACCTTAAAAACAACTTTGACCACTGAACCATGAAAATGAGGTCATGGTCAGAGGACACCTGCCAGTTGGACATGTACACCTTACAATCATTCCATATACCAAATATAGAAGACCTATTGCTTATTGTATCTGAGATATGGACTTGACCACGAAAACTTACCTTGGTTACTGATCCATGAAATGGAGTCAAGGTCAGATGAAATCTGTTGATGGGCAAGAGGACCTTGCAGGGTATGCACAAACTAAATATAGTTATCCAATTACTCAAAATAACAAAGAAACTAACATTACAAAAAATCTTTTTTTTTCAAATAGGCACTGAACCATGAAAATGAGGACAATGGACATATGACAAATGGAAACTTTGTAACATAAGGCATCTAAATACAAAGTATGAAGCATCCAGGTCTTCCATCTTCTAAAATATAAAGTTTTTAAAAGGGTATATTAACTAAGGCTGTTACCACCGCCACTGGATCACTATTCCTATGTAAAGTTTCTGCTACAAAATTTGCAGACTCTACAGAAACCCTTAAGGGTGCTGATTCCTGGCCACAGTATATATGATATTTGGTATGCAGATTTATCAATGTTTGTATTGGCAAATTTCATTTGCAAAGAGATTTATTGGCTCTGAACCTTCATTAGTCTATTGAATTTTAAATTTTGCTTAGTTTATGGGTTTCACATCTCATTGCCATGCAGATTATAAGGCTCTGTCCCCTCAGTCACTGTTGACTTTGAATGTTTTACATACTAGTTAACATGTTAAATGGATTACATCAGTTCATTTTAAATGAAGATAATTTGTATGCATTTGTATTAGAAATCACATTTCCATGGAGATTATAAGCCCGCTCCTCTATTTGATAATGTTTGCTAATTGAAGTTTCTATCCATCTTTTTAAACACCAAAAATTGGTAAAAACTGTCAACAAAGGGCAATATCTCTAATAATGTATGGACTGATGATTTTCCCTGTTTGACCTTTTTGTAGAACTTGTCTAACTGATCAATTTTGCAATATAAAGTTTTCTCTTTATCTGTCATAGTTTTCAAGATTATAGGCAAAAACAGGGAAAAAAAATTTGTCTATTAAAAACAATAACTCCTATTAGATGTTGTCTATCAGTTTTTAGGTATATTAACATAGGAAGAGCTCAACATTCTGAAAATTTTTGCTCCACTAGATTTTTATCTATTCATAATCGTTTTCACAATACTGTTCATTTAGAAATTATTGTGAAGTTTTTATTAATGCGAATAACACGACTGAATGAGTATCGCAACAATAAAAACTAGCATTCTGATATATGATACAAACAGATGTGTGCAGATTTTCCTGAAATCGCAAAAATTAATCTTGAATTTCAGTCCTTTCTTCCAAATTCACAATAATAAATGCACACAATAATTTCTGAATTTACAGAAAGACAAAACTTGCATTTTACCCCTATAATCTATTTTTAGCCATGTTTGGTTAAATTTGGCTCAGTAGTTAACAGAGGAGAACATTTTTATAAGACCACAAAAATTTTAATTTTTTGGTCGTATATTGCTATCACGTTGGCGGCGTCTTTGTCGTCCTCGTCGTCCGAATACTTTTAGTTTTCGCACTCTAACTTTAGTAAAAGTGAATAGAAATCAATGAAATTTTAACACAAGGTTTAAGACCACTAAAGGAAGGTTGGGATTGATTTTGGGAGTTTTGGTCCCAACATTTTAGGAATTAGGGGCCAAAAAGGGCCCAAATAAGCATTTTCTTGGTTTTCGCACTATAACTTTAGTTTAAGTGAATAGAAATCTATGAAATTTTGACACAAGGTTTATGACCACAAAAGGAAGGTTGGGATTGATTTTGGGAGTTTTGGTTCCAACAGTTCAGGAATTAAGGGCCAAAAAAGGGCCCAAATAAGCATTATTCTTGGTTTTCGCACAATAACTTTAGTATAAGTAAATAGAAATCAATGAAATTTTAAAACAAGGTTTATGACCATAAAAGGAAGGTTGGGATTAATTTTTGGAGTTGAGGTCACAACAGTTTAGGAATTAGGGGCCAAAAAGGGGCCCAAATAAGCATTATTTTTGGTTTTTGCACCATAACTTTAGTATAAGTAAATAGAAATCTATGAAATTTACACACAAGGTTTATGACCATAAAAGGAAGGTTGGGTTTGATTTTGGGAGTTTTGGTCCTAACAGTTTAGGAATAAGGGGCCCAAAGGGTCCAAAATTGAACTTTGTGTGATTTCATCAAAAATTGAATAATTGGGGTTCTTTGATATGCCAAATCTAACTATGTATGTAGATTCTTAATTTTTGGTCCCGTTTTCAAATTGGTCTACATTAAGGTCCAAAGGGTCCAAAATTAAACTAAGTTTGATTTTAACAAAAATTAATTTCTTGGGCTTATTTGATATGATTTATCTAAATATGTACTTTGATTTTTGATTACGGGCCCAGTTTTCAAGTTGGTCCAAATCAGGATTCCATATCAAGTATTGTGCAATAGCAAGAAATTTTCAATTGCACAGTATTGCACAATAGCAAGAAATATCTAATTGCACAATATTGTGCAATAGCAATTAATTTTCAATTGGAGTTATCTTTCTTTGTATAGAATAGTAGTTGATAATATATGTTGGAAATTTGCCAGACATGACTATGATGTCATTTTCTATTTTTATTTGCCAATAACTTTATGTAAATAACTTCATTGGAAATTTGCCAATATAAAATGTTGCTGATGAAGCTTTTTTTCCTTATCTTATCTAAAATGTTTTTAGATAATGTATGTTGGACATTTGCCAGACATGACTATGATGTCATTTTCTATTTTTATTTGCCAATAACTTTATGTAAATAACTTCATTGGAAATTTGCCAATATAAAATGTTGCTGATGAAGTGTTTTTTATTGTTTTATACAATAAACAATGTATATTCACTTTTACTACCAACCAATCTTTACCATTCAGTGATAACAAGCACTTTATTTTACATTTTAATATTTTATGATGTATTTAAAAGAGTAGTTATTGTTGCAAACTCCATTAGAAATTTGAATTGATATCAGTTTTGGAAAAAGGGAAATGGAAATGTGAAAAAAGGGGGGGGGGGAGGTTTAAATTTTTCTCATTTCAGATTTCATAAATAAAAAGAAAATTTCTTCAAACATTTTTTTGAGAGGATTACTATTCAACAGCATAGTGAATTGCTCAAAGGCAAAAATAAACTTTTAAGTTCATTAGACCACATTCATTCTGTGTCAGAAACCTATGCTGTGTCAACTATTTAATTTTAGATTTAAAAAGTTTGAAGAAGAAATCTTTGATTTGTAAAATCTTATCATTTGTTTTGTGTAAAAAAAAACCATGTAATGTCAAAAATTTGATCACAATCCAAATTCAGAGCTGTATCACGCTTGAATGTTTTGTCCATACTTGCCCCAAATGTTCAGGGTTCGACCTCTGCGGTCGTATAAAGCTGCGCCCTGCGGAGCACCTGGTTGTAAAAGTTAACTATGAAGGACAACAATGATGATAGATGCTAAGTGATGGGAAAAGCTTACTTGGCCCTTCTGGCTAGATGAGCTTTAAATGAAAGCTACCTAAGGTTTCTTTACCTTGTTTTAATATCACATTTATTTGATGACAACACATGTATAATACGGTATATTTTAATATAAAATATATCTTAGACATTCAATATCAATAATATTTTGATATATAAAAAAAAATAAAATCTAAAGTTTAGTTCATAAAATTTGCAGTAGCCACAGCCTATGGAAATGAATAGCTCCTTTATCCACAGGGAGGTGTATTCTCTTTATCTGAAAAAAGAATGAATAAGAGGAACATTATCATTAGAAATAATTCAGTATTCAATACGGCAGGTGTAAAATTGAATATTTTTAGCTACTTCCCTTTAATATCTATATCTTTATAAACTTTTCAGCCATGTAGAAAAAAAATCTAATAAGAAATTTTAATTAAGGATGAATACAAACATACATAATTGTAATATTCTCTATAAAATATAGTGGTGGACAACATTTAAAACCAACTATGACAACAACAATTCTACTGAAATTGCTTTTTTGCCTTTTTTCATTTAATTCTTCAAAACTGCCATTTTGATTTGGACAACATGTAAAACCAACTATGACAACAACAATTCTACTGAAATTGCTTTTTTGCCTTTTTTCATTAAATTCTTCAAAACTGCCATTTTGATTCAGTCAGTAAATTGTGGCGGATAAAAAAAGTCATTTAAATATCTCTCTTTCTTAAACCACAGTTTGATCATTCTTGGTCCTCAAAGAGAAAGTATGTCTATGTATTGTAATAAAGCATTGCATTTTTTGGGGTTAAAATATCAATGCACCATCGAAGATCAATCATTGATTTAACATTTATCTCCACGTTAATTTTTGGCCAATTTTGTGCTAAATTGTACCTTCTCCTTTTAAACTAGTTTTATACAAAGATATAATCCATTGAAGAGTTAATAAACAAACCTGGTTTATTGCACATCACAGCTGAATGTTCTATCAAGTCATCAGTTTTTTTTCTGCACTTTTCAATGTCAAAATGACACCCCTTTATTCTCTTGTCCTGTGTTAAAATCTGCCTTCATCCCTAACAATGACATAATCTACAAACAAATTATTAAGCTTATTATATCAAAGATTAAAGAATGCTTCAAAAAGGACATTCAGAGAATTAAAAATATTTTCAAGTACATAAATAATCAATAAACAATCAAGAGACAACAACCCGACCACAAGGCATAAAACAGCTAATGGCCACCAATATATATAAAGTATAGCTGTAACATAAGCTGTCTACATTCTACAACATATAAACAAAATTTGAGAAATTTGAAGAATACACTCACCAAAAGAAACATTTCACCAGTTTTGTATGAAAAGTTTTTAAGAAAAAAAATTGTAGGTAATTTTTTGTGAATGATTTATGACCTTCTTGTGTGTAGGAAACCACAAATTTAAGCAATTTTTTTTCAAACCACAAAAATTGAAACCAATAAAAATCCAAAGTAAATAAAAGGATATTACCTACCTGTTTAAACTTTGCCCTGATGTTCTCCAGTTTGTCAAACAGTAAGTTATTTGTTGGATCTTCCAAAGTTAACTCTGTGATTAATTTTAGAAGTGTCTCTGTTACTTTAAAAGCCCTAAATATAACACTATGTAATTAAAAGATGCCAACATCTTCACCAGAATGTATACAGTTTTAAATATTGCAGTACTAGAACACTTGTTAAAGATAATTTGTTTTGTTGGTTTTTCTTGAAAGTACAAGCAGTTGGTTATTTATGAATTCCCTGGCAAAACATGCAAACAGATTTTTGACAATGAATAACAATATCAATTTAATATATTCTTCAATGCTACAATAACTCCTGTAGATAATGTTCACCTTTGATTGGATTTTTGTTAAGTGGTTACTGAGAGGCTGCAGATAAGATCCAAATTTTTCCAATTAATTTCTTTTTTTCACATTTCCATACCGATTGTGAAACAATTGTTCTCCTCATTAGTGAATTAACTGTTCTCAGCTAACTGTTACACAATTGGTCACAATTTTTAATTTATGACATCAAATTTTATGAATTTCCTATTGTGACGTCATGAAAAAAAGGCGACCATGCCTGATGATGTCACATATAAAGAACACAACTTTCTACAAATCTTTGAAAAGGACAGATGAAAATCATACAGAAACAGACCATGACAGACACAAAGTGATAGCAAAAACTCAAATTTCTTTGGAAAGGTGAGCTAAAACAATCTTTCTGAGAAGAAATTGTTAAAAATTGACTTTAAAGGGGTCAACCAAAAATTTTGGTCATGTTGACATATTTGTAGATTTTACTAATTAATGATTATGGCCAAGTTTGTTTAAATTTGGCCAAGTAGTTTCAGAGGAGAAGATTTTTGTAAAAGTTAACAATGCTGGACACCAGGTGATGACAAAAGCTCACTTGGCCTTTTAAAAGGTGATTATTGAAATAAGAATGATAGAAAAAAACTACTAAAAGTACTTTTTCATTGACACATGTACCGGTACTTGATTTCATATGAATGTTTATACAAGGTATTTAGAAAGTTACAAGATACAAACCTCTGTTTGCTGTCATCATCCTGTATTTTAATTTGAAGTTCTTCAATGAAACCATGATAAAATCCAACCTACAAAAAACAAAGATATTGAAATGCTTATCCAAAACCTTTTACAACCAATAATGTCATAACTGATATATATATATGTTCCTTTATTTTCTTTTATCATTGATTCTAAATGCATTATTTATATATGTATAAAGTTAAATTTCAGTCATGTACAGATTGCATTTTACTTGATAACAACTTTTTAAAAGTAAATAAGATATGACTTTTTTGTACCTCTGATGCAATAGAAGATCCCTTTTCCCAACCTAGTCTGTATCCTTCATCATATCCAGATTGTTTTCCTGCTTCAAATCCAGCTTCATAACCCTGCGACTGAGATCTGAAAACAAAATTTTGAAAATTTATATGTATCTTTTTTGGAAGAAATGTGTCCGAAAGTGACACTATGATTTTTGCAGGTTCTACTGTCTGATGGTATGAGGATAGCAGATGGGATTGCTACAATTTGATGTACTATTTTGTGGAACATTATCAATCTTGTGCGTAATCTTCTTTCCCGTAGTGTGAGCCAGTTTAGTGAGTTTATCATGTCTGTAGGACTGCTGATGTTATGGTATCTGTTACAGACATATCTGGCAGCTCGTCTTTGGACCATCTCAATTTTAGAGGTTTGTTCAACTGTGTGAGAGTTCCATACTAAACATGAATATTCAAGCTTAGGATGAACTAGTGCCAGATATGCCTGGGTTTTGATGTTCTGGCATGATGTTTTTAAATTTCTTTTTAAGAAGCCCAAAGATTTGTTACCATTATCTATGATGTTGTCTGTATGTTTTGACCATTTTAAGGTTTATGAACCCTTCTGTAGCCATTTTTGTACGAATTTTTCAAACTTCAATTGTATCAAAACTACAAATATAATGAATAATAGGGATAGGCCATTTTGTACATATTCCAAGGGGAAACTTGATGCAAATCATAGTTATTTATTGTTTCATTGCATTTAATTGAAAAAGAGTATTTTGTGGCAAATAAATCAAGATTTTTATAGAAAATCCACAGCTTTTAATACAAAGATTTTTGTTATAAAATTTGAAATATAGATTACTCACTTGCTTTTATATGATGTGCTAGTGTTTATTTTTTACAAAAAGTTGTAAACAGCCTGTAAATTCCAAAATACCTCATGCTGAGTCACTAAAGTCGAGCGCACCCTAAAAGGTGTACTTGATTTGGTCCATATTTTAATTTGTTTTAACCAATAGCTACATTAATAAACTCGTTTTAAGGAAATCAATGCTAGCACTGCATGCAATAATCTTATATCTATCAGTCATGAAATTGCCAAATATGAGGGTACTAGGATAAATGCTGTGGATTTTCTATAAAATTTCCATATGTTTAGCATTGAATTAACACAAGGGTACATAATCCTTAAGTTTGCTTGCAGTGTAATGCCCAGATATTTAGCTGAAGTGACTAGTTCAAGTTTGTGATTGTGCAGGATATAGTCATGTTTAAACTGTTTTTTTTTCTTTTGGGATATTGTAAGGACTGTGCATTTGTCTGGATGTAAAGCCATCAACCAGTCTTGCTCCCACCTAGCAGCTGCATTTCGTCTAACAGGTCAGGAATAACCACCAATTGGTGGATTATACCTCAATTGACGTATAATCCACCAATTGACATATAATGGTATAGACCAATTGGTGTATAATTCTTTGTTTTTCAAAACAAATTATTCCAACAAAATGGAGCATTGTTTTCTTAAAACCATATTATGGTATGAAAACTTGTCAAACATTACTAGTTTAGTATTGTAACATAACATATTGCATTTAATCAATAATCATATTTGAAGTTTCTTCTATTGTTATCTTGTCAATTCTTGATTGGCAAATTTACCTGTAATCACCTGTCAATGGACATCATTACTGCACAGGGGCTTGTTACAAATGCCGTACGAACCCCTAAAAAAACACTTTCTTAGGGGTTCGTATGGATAGTAAACCCGGCAATTGTAACAAGCCCCTGTGCGTCAATTGAGGTATAATCCACCAATTGGTGGTTATTCCTGACCTGTCTAATGCATAGTAATTTCATTGAAAGAATAAAAATGGATTATTGTAAAAGATAAAAGATGTTTCATCAGGTCAAAGAAAAAATAACTCAATGACAGTCGAACTCCACAAAAGGCACAAATTATATCAATACAAAAGACATTATTTTGAGTATGGATAACATTTCTTGGATTTAATATGATTGTATGGCTTGAAATATGACAATAAAAATTGATAGAGGGATCAATAGAGGGTAATTACTTTTCTTCACCCATTATAATATCATGAAATATATCATCTTCTGTATTGTTTGCCATTCTTAAATAATGAGAATGCAAAACACTGTAAATCAAAGTGAAAGTGAAAGAAAAGATTATCTCCCTTTGACTTACATCATTGAAAAGTTCAGAACAAAAAAAGGTATCAGGAAAGTTTTGATGTTCAAACTGTTATAAATTTCCGTTCATAATGACTTTGTTTGTTGTTTAAAGTAATTGGTAATTCATTCACTTACTTGTGAATGATCAATATTAAAATTAATTTCCGTTTTTTATTGATAGAAGGGGCAAGCATTTCTTCGAGAAAAAATGAGTGAAAAGGAAAAAACGATAGAGAAAACAGAAACAAAGGAAGAATCCAGCAAAAAAGCTGAAAAGGAGCCAGAGAATGTAATGAAACAGATGATTTAGTGTCTTTAAATAACATTTATACTTTAGTCTTTACTAAATAGCATTATCAGGCTGTGTTACACTAGATGTAAAAAGGACCATGTTGTTGCAAGACATGAGGGTCGAAACAGGGGGTTCTATAAGCATAAAGCATAAAAGATTTATTTAAAGTCGGGTATGCATATACCAATACAACATAGTCGGGTATGCATATACCAATACAACATAGTCGGGTATGCATATACCAATACAACATAGCTATTTAGAGTTTTTGACTGCCATACATATATGTGATAAGCACAGCCACAAGATATAAAACACATAAAACAGTTAGCACATCATGCAAAGCATGCATACTGGTATCAAGTATAGATACCTTTATGATAAATAACGGAAAACAAAATCATGACAAATGACGTTAAACAGTTATTTTTTGTGCATAATGATAAAATGCACATTTTCTTGATGACGATAATACAATATTGGCTGATTTTGAAGCATTATGTTTGAAAAGTTGTATTTGTATTGTCTTATCACAGGAATCAGAAATTCTATCAATAAAAGTCAGTAAATAATAAAGTCAATGAGAAGCTCTACTATGATAAATCGACTGTGTTATATACAGACTTTTATTGGTAGAATTTCTAATTCCTGTGGTCTGATCATGATGAGACAGTATAAAAGCTCAATAGAGCTGATGTTTTTTCTGTATTCTGACATTCATCTGACATTAACTATAGCTTTTGAACTGAACATTTATTTATTTTTCCAAATATAAGGGTTATGGATAATTAATTGAGACCACTAAAGAATCATGATAAAGATATTTAGACAAATCCCAATAGAATTTTAACAATTTGAAGCTTGCAGTAGCCAAAAAAAAAAGGCTGTTTTGTGTCTGACCCTGAGTTAGACAATTCCTACCCACAGACATGTGCCTGTGTGAATTTTAAACCACAGGGGCTCTTCATAAAAATCGTTAGACTAGAATTGGTCCTTAAATGAAAGTGAAATATTGATGATTTACAAGTATTTTTACTCATAAGAATTTTTGTGAAATGAGTCACAGTACCTTAATAATTTTATTATTCACAATTCATTTAATAAAAGTTTTAAAATTTAATTGACAAATTTTTTTTTGTTCATACAGCATGTACAGTACCACAACAAAACTTTAAACCTGTTGATGGCACCCAACATTTATAAACCTGAACACCAAGATAACCTCTACAGACATAGAAAAGTCTGATACCTGGACTGTTAACACTGCAAACAAATTCTCATATATATATTTATAGCAAATATTGTTCATTAATTTTAATCATCTTTACTATCATACTATACATACAGTTACTTTTGGATAGATAAAAAATTTAAAAGTGACAAGATACAAATCCAAATCCCTTCGAAAATTACACAATTAACAATGATTAATTTCAATCAGGAACTACAAACAAAAGATTCCTGAAAATCGTTATCAGGCTTCATGTCAGCTTGTTTTACTGTGAGACATGGTTTAAGATTCATCAGTTCACTCAACAATCTCTAGTATTTAGAATATTTTAATATATGCTCTTAACGTCTTAATGGCCTTATATTTGAAAACGTCATTGGATTTATATATGAAACTGAACCTCATATAATTTGCTATCTGCAGTTTTCATATGCACATGCTAGACGAAGTAATGTGTTTTCAGATTCATTTTTCTTCAGCTTCCTGTTTGCCAAATACTTAAAGCAGGGTTAGTATTAGTGAGTAATAGCTTGTGAGTTTAACCTGCTTTAATTGTGAATATTAACTTATGCACATATATTTTTAAAGGTTCACTCTGCCAACAAGTGGGAAGAAGTAGATTTGGGAGATAATGACAGGAAGAATAAATTCCTTCGTTTGATGGGTGCTGCAAAGGTACAGATGTTTATGTTAATTGTACATTAAGGATCTATAAATATCAAAATGGTAGTGTCATATCATGTTTTCACAATTTTTTTTCATCACATGTCTACTCAACACGCAAAATGAGCTTTTGTAATAAATAAATGGCTTTCTAAGAATGTTAAAAAAAAATTGGGGGAGGGACAATTTCAATTTGTTCAAATCACATAACCAATTCAAGTTCTTTGACTACAGTTATTGTGTGTCAGAAACCTGTTTTGTGTCAAATATTAATTACAATCTAAATTCAGACCTCTATCAAGTGAGAATATTGTGTCCATTTTTGCCCCAACTGTTGGACCTCTGTGGTCAAATCCAGCTGTGCTCAGTGAAGCAATATATATATAAACAAGTCTTAATTGAAAACAACGTTCAAACCTATGATTGCATTGGATAAAAACCTTAATTTTTATACGTGTGCATGTAAAACAAATTTTGTTGTAGAGGGGTCTCAAAGCAGCACAAACAACATTTTCAAAAAGACCAAAAAAGTGAAAAATTATATTTTAACAAAACGCATTTGATATATTTTCAGAAAGAACACCATGGACAATTTGTTATTGGTGAGGAGAAAATGCATCAACATGAAAGGGAAAGTATGTACATGTTTTGCAACTGCATTTTTTTATGCCAGTATAGCAAAGTCAACATATTAACATGAATTAAATGGCAAAAATAAAAAAAAAACAAAAAACAAAGTTTCAAAATTTAATAAAAGTATTGAATTCGTTCCAAGTTTGTATTTTAAGATTATTTTTTTTAAAATCCATAAGACAGCAACCGAGCAACACATACAAAGTAAAAGAAAATCTACAGGTTAACATATGGTCTTCAACAAGCTGGCTAATTTTGTCTAATATGATGTCAAAGTGTTATCACCTGGAATCAAGACATGTCAAAGATTTAATGTAACAAAGACTAACAGAGATCGACTATTCTAATGAGTAAAAAGATATTGCAAGGGAATTCAACATCATGGTCCTTCGTTCATTAAAACGAACTTATGCATATTACTGAAGTTATCAAGATGATTTTTTATGCCCCATCTACGATAGTAGAGGGGCATTATGTTTTCTGGTCTGTTCGTCCCTCTTCAGGTTACAGTTTTTGGTCAATAGTACACATATGCCCTATGATATGATCTTTCTAATTTTAATGCCAAACTAGAGTTTTGACCCCAATTTCATAGTCCACTGAACATAGAAAATGATAGTGCAAGTTTCAGGTTAAAGTTTTTGATGAAGTTGAAGTCCAATCAACTTTAAACTTAGTACACATGTTCCCTTTGATATGATATTTCAAATTTTAATGCCAAATTAGAGTTTTGACCCCAATGTCATAGTCCACTGAACACAGAAAATGATAGTGCAAGTTTCAGGTTAAAGTTTTTGGTTGAGGTGGTTTTTGATGAAGTTGAAGTCCAATCAATTGAAACTTGGTATACATGTTCCTTATGATATTATCTTTCTAATTTAAATCCAAATTAGAGTTTTTATCCCGATTTCACGGTCCAAGAAACATAGAAAATGAGTGCTAGTGGGACATCCGTGTATTATGGACACATTCTTGTTCTTAAATATTTTATGAAATTTTTATGCCCCATCTACGATAGTAGAGGGCCTTATGTTTTCTGGTCTGTGCATCTGTTCGTTCGTTCCTTCTTCCATCTGTTCGTCAGTCTGTCCCACTTCAGGTTAAAGTTTACGGTCAAGGTAGCTTTTGATGAAGTTGAAGTCCAATCAACTTGAAACTTAGTACACATGTCCCCTGTCATATGATCTTTCTAATTTTAATGCCAAATTAAGAGTTTTTACCCCATTTCATAGTCCACTGAACATAGAAAATGATAGTGCGAGTGGGGCATCTGTGTACTGTGGACACATTCTTGTTTTTTATGCATGTTAAGATTTTATGCATAATATGAATACAAAAAGTTCTGAAAAAAACAATGTTATGTACAATAAGACTTCCAAATACAAAATAAAACCATCTTGAATACAAACTTTAAACGAATTTAATACTTTTATTGAATTTTGAAGCTCTGTTTTGGGGTTTTTTATTTTCATTTTTGCCATTTCTTGATTGGAGAATGATTTTATAGATTATGACAACATTTTTACTGTTTTGGCAATGTCTAATTTATATAAATGTACAATAATTTTCCTGTCTTATTTATCCTTAATCTATTTTGATGTGGACTTATCATTGCTTTTGACTCCTAATAATTTAGTTAGTAGATAGTCTGATACTCTTGTCCCCCCTCAAGTATTATATACATGTAGTCTGTAGGATATAAATATAAAATAAAGTAGTCCATCTTTATAAGTAAACAATACATTTCCTACTTATTCTTTAAATGTATAATTCAGTTTATGTATTTTGACAGGCCCAGAGAGAGACGTGGAAGAAAAGTTAGAAGAACAGTTCAACAAAGGATTAGAACATAAGCTGTTAGCTGGTCCTAAAGCACATATAGGCCTAGGATTTCATGAAGATCCAAAGAAAAAGTCTTTTAATTCTGAGGAGGGAAAAGATGAAACCAAAGAAGGGGACAAGGAAAAAACTGACGAAAAAGTGGCAGAAAAACATAAACTAGACGATAAATCTGATTCTAATGTCCCAGTGAAAAAGAAAATGATGTGCAATTTTGTAAAAGCTAGTGATTCATGATAAGTAACATGAAAGATAAAAATCATTTTATTTCTTGAATGTAAGTTTCAGGGTGAATGTTGTCAAAATTCCATCATTTTAATAAAGTTCATAATGTAAGTTTTAACACAAGAATTTTTCTTTAGAAATCTTTTGACTATTAACTATTATTCTCATCTCCTTGCTAATGAGACAACTCTTCACAATAGACCAAACTGAACACAGAAATTAACAATTATATGTTTTCAACAATGAGCAAACCCCCCATACCTTGTAGTCAGCTATAAAAGGCCCTGAAATGACAAATGTAAAACAAGGAGAAAACTACTGGCCTAATTAATAAAAAAAAAAGGCGGGATATTTGTTTGCTATCATGATATACGAAAGATTTTAATCTTTGATTACATTAGACCAGATGTGACTAATTTAAAAGAGATAAACAGACTTAAAACTAGAGGTGAAATTAATTGAAATTAATACAAAGATGGAAATGTTGAGATCTTTGACTATTGAAAAAAGAGGCATGTAAAATTGTAAATAAAAGTGGCTCTGGCAAGCAGAAATATGGAAATAATATTGGACAATGTAGAAAACAAGACCAAAAATGCCATCTGGATCTGCATCACATGTTACTGTTTCAAAGAAAAGACTTCAGTCAAGTTCAGTGCCATAAAAATCTAAAGTGTTAGAATTTTATTCTTTAACTTTAGATTGTTTGATTTTGCACATGCTGAAAAGTTCCACGAGCTTTACAATATTATTACTTTGAATTTATGTTGCAAATCTGTTATCTGTAATCGTCCATACATCCCAAAGTTGATTTTCGTTCTCTAACTTTAGTTTGCTTCAACCAAATATCATGAAACTTACACAAAATGCTTATTACCACAAAACACAGATCAAGTATGGATTTTGGTGGCATCACCTGTACCATTTTTGAGTTATGCCCCTTTACAAATGAAAAATTAAGAATCTAATATCTGTTCTAAAAATATCAAATGTGTAATTGTTAAAATTAATTTTTGAAATTGAATCTATCTTCCTTTGTCCATAATTGTAGTTGATCCAAAATTGAAATTATCTTCCTTTGTCCATAATTGTAGTTGATCCAACTACAATTATGGACAAAGGAAGATAGCTCCCAATTTTAAAAATTAATTTGAACAATTACATCAACTACAACCACTGCTTTTTACAATGCAATTTTTCACTAAAAAAATTAAAACAATCTTTACCCTTCGGTGCTTACAAGCACTTTGATTACAGTTCTTCAGTTTTGTCCCTTTATATCGTAATCTTATATGATGTATTGTTTCCATTCTCTAACTTAAGTTGGTCTCAACTAAATTTAATGAAATGTATATACAAATCTATAATGCTTATTACCACTTAACTCAGTTTAACTTTGGGAAGCGAGACTTTTGCAGTTCTTAAGTTATGTCTTTTCATAATGTTATATGCTAGGGGGTGCATCTTCAGTGTCCCTATGGACACATTCCCCATTTATTCTACAAGTATCCCTGAAACTTGAAATGATCAATTATCCATGTAAATGAGTTCTAGGTCAAACTAACCCTGCCATACAGGTATGTGTACCTTACAATCATACATTGCACTTTGTATAGAGTTCCTACTGCTTATATTGTTGGAGAAACTGACTTTACTGCTAAATAATTGAATATTGACTTACGGAACAAAAAAAATAAGGTCAAAGACAGATAAACTCTGCAAGGCAAGATGTGCACAAAGCAATTATTCCATATAAATGTTAACAGAGAGCCATATATATCTCTTGCATGTAAAAGACACCCTTGTAGATTTTGAAAAAGAGCAGGCTAATATTGCTACAAAACAGCACACGTAAAGTGGAAAGGGATTGATATAAGTTGCAATAACTTGTTTCCAAATCCACTATAAAGGAATCTGTTTAAACTTATCCGACAAATCCTGCCTGACAGGGATATACACTTTACCATCATCCAATACACCTTATGTAGTTGACTTGTTGTTAACAGTGTCTAAGAAACTGAAAAATCTTCAAGTTTTAAACATTGACCAATGAACTTTGATATTCAGATCAAGGTCTGGTGAACATTGTCTGATGAACATGTAGAACAGCAATTAATAAAGGGCCCAAAAATGACTAGTGTAAAACCATTCAAACAGGAAAACCACAGGGTCTGCTTACCCTTCTGTAGCACCTGATAGCATCCATGGTTTTTGGTGTGGTTTGTGTTTCTCAGTCTAGTTTTGGGATTATTTTTCATGGTATTTTACGTTTTTTTGGATTTGTGAGATTTTTTATTATCTTTGATGTCTTCTACTTCTTTTTTGTTCTATGGTATGTTTATATTGTGTATCAAAACAAGTTTCATTAATTAATACCAGGTCAATTTGTTGAAAAATGAATTTTTCTACAAGTTGATCAAATTCCTTTCGATCTTACAGCCTGACATTTTTAAGATCATGGACAAAACTTGATACTGAAAAATATTAGGCAACGTCATGCATCAGTGCAGCAATGTCACATGTTCATGCCCATTTGTGTCAATGTATCCATGAAATACACCTGACTTCATTCATACAACCTTACAGGTTGCACTTTGTAAATATAGCTGTTTCTCACACCTCACCTTTTTGGGGAGATCTTGAATATTCATAGAAAATTGACTTTGTTTACATACTTGTTCCCAGTTATGCTCTCTGTTTTCCATCTCACAGAGACATAACTTGGGAATGTTACCAGTAAATATACATGTGCATATTGAATTACATTGAAATCTGTGGTAACCTTTCATACGAGGTAGGGGTAGTTAAGAAAATTAGTGTTAGTCTTAACTCTGAGAAGTTCAGGGCATATAAACATTGAAAATATGCCGCACAGCCCTATATTTTGACCTTTGAAAAAATTGTAGTGCATATGAACTTTCTATTCTAGGATAAGATTTTTTTCAAAACTTCATAGTAAATGTGGTACAGTTTTAGCCGTAAAAGGAGTTCCTATGGGAAATTGCATTGTAAATATTTACAGAAATGCAACCTACAACTATCAATGTTTTCAATGCATAATATAGTTTTCTTTCTATATGTATTTCATTTGATCCCATATTCTCAACAAGAAAATATATATTGGTAAGACAAATTCCATGTAAAAAGAATACTGGCATTTTTTTTTTTTATAGAAGCTTAGTTCGACTGAAATACAGATCCTGCGTCCATGCTTTGCTCATAAGGACTTGAAATCTGAATACTCTGGTTTTTGTAAATTAGTACACACTTAAAAAATTTGAAGGCTGCAATTTTATTGGCTGATGTAATAATTATCTGAAAAGAAAGTAAACCAGAGGGTTTTCAGATTCTTGTAAGCAAAGGTAGGACACAGAATCTGTATTTTAATTAGATTGCAGCCTCTAGATATTATCTTATGATCATAAACAAGCTTCTGGCCAAGTTTGGTAGAAATCTTGGAAAGTTTAAGAAAGTTTTTAAAATTTAAAAAAACTTGAACCACAGAGTGAATATTTGTGGATGCTGCTGACGACAATGACCAAATGTAGGATCGCTATGTTTTGCTTTTGCAACTTATATCGCAGGCTCAACAAAAATGCAAATGCCGTTATATATGCCCTTATGTTTCAATCTAGGTAAAAAACAGAAATAAAACAATGTAAAATTCAAATATTTATTAGATAACTTGGAATGCATCTTATTCTAGCTTCAACAAGATGAAGTACTTCAATATGGATTATAACAATCTTCACACACAAAAAGAAACCAGACAAGAAAAAAATAGTTCATCCTGAGATTTGGTGCCAGTGAAAAGTCGTAACATGTATTATGTTAGTTTATTGTTGTATGTAGGGCACAATATTGGCGGAGTTCATGGCAGCAGTAACTTACAAATTTTTATACAGTATATTGCATAATCATAAACTTTCTGTCTGGTTAAAGAAAACCATAACATCTTACATGCAATACCCTTTCAAGGATTTAATTCTGTTATGAATATTCTGAGTGAAATGAAACTTGATCTATTACAAGGTGGATCAATTAAATTAGTTTTAAGTATGACATTTTATAACAAGCAAAAATTGGTTACTAATATAAAGATGATCTTGGTCAGTAACTCCTCTTAAGCAGACTATACATAGAATTATCTAAATGTCTCAATATTATATATCGAAAAAGTGCAAAAATCTTTTCCAATGAAAATTCTAAGACTAAAATGAAATATGTTATGAAGTTTGAATGTTTTTAAATTAAAAGGCTCCATACCATGAAATTTAATCCATATTACAACTTGCTACCAAAAAAAGGGTTGGTATCTGTTATTCAAATTATAAGCAACTACTTTAATATTGGTAAGATTTCAGTGCAAAATTCAAATAGAATGAATCAGAGACTTATAAATTTATGATAAATTAAAGAATGGGCATCGCTAGCCATGGACAAATCACACCTGTTTAATATTAAAGGTGGTTCATCAGAACACGATTCTATTGTAATCTTCAATTTTGTAATACAGATTTAAAATTAAGATGCAGTCTAACATGTCAATTTTAACTCAATCTTTTTAAACATTAATCATTTATTTATAATTCTACTATATAATATATATGTTTGCATATTTTGTGTTAGAGCTATTCAATGGTTTTGCATATTTTAATCTTTTGGTTGTTGCATATAGTTTTAAGGTTAATTTGTAAGGATAACAATGCCAGAAAGTTAAAAAGATAATAAATGACCAAATAAATATTTCAAGTTGTGGTCTGTTCATTTGGGGAAAATGTATTTTTTTATGATATAAAATAAGGAAATGAGGTATGCTTGGCAACAAGACAAACTATACACCATAACCAAAAAATGTGCAAATAAATATCTACACTGACACATATTGTGCAGTCTAATTTCATGATCTAATTGATTTTTTTTGTTCATGGTCTTGAATCTATATTTTCATTTTCTTCATACAGAATACAGAAAAAAATAATCTCATATTCATATGGAAAAAATAATTGGAAAATATGAAAATACACAGTTTTTATAAAGACTGAAAATTTCTCCAGTTTACAAAGTTTTATATAAAGATATCATCTTCTGATGAATCATAGTGAATGATAGTAAACTGTTGCTGACACTTACAGTAGCCAAAATAAGGCTTTTGACATCTGAAGGTAAAAGGCATAACTTCCAAGTGAAAAAAGTAATAAATTCTGCAATAACAACAAATACAGATGAACGAATCATTATAATGTACATTTATTTTGTAAGTTTAGTTTAATTTTGTAAAGAAGTTGCAGAATAGCATAAAATTTGACACAGATTACCTCTATGTATGGTCACATATTCCCATAATGATAACACAATGACAAAGTCTGGTCAGAATTAAACAGAAATATAATCACATACAGCTAGGTCATTCACTTCCACTTACAATTTTCATGTAAAAATAGACATTAAAAACAATAAAATCATATATATATATTAATTTTTGTATCTGGACTTTGACTGATCACTGGCTTCACAGATCTTTCAATAAAAAACAAAAACTTCTATAAATAATAAAACATTAATGTTTAGTTATCTACAACAGGATATGATCACAATAATTTATTATATTTACAGAGGCATTTTATGCACATAGGAAACACATACTATCACATGAAAACTATATTGGCACCTAAATTAATCTGATAATGATCTGAACACCCTGGTGAAATGGTACATCGTTCTGATAAAATGATGTCTTGGCTAACATGCACCTTGGTGAAATGGTACATCGTTCTGAAAAATGATGTCTTGGCTAATGTGCACCCTGGTGAAATGGTACATCGTACTGAAAAAATGATGTCTTGGCTAACATGCACCTTGGTGAAATGGTACATCGTTCTGATAAAATGAAGTCTTGGCTATCGTGCACCCTGGTGAAATGGTACATCGATCTGATAAAATGATGTCTTGGCTAACATGCACCATAGTGATTGTACATTATTGATAAAATGACTAAAGTCTTCTTTGTAATTAGATTCATATTCATTTTGACACACGTTTTTGAAATTTTCATATAGCGAGTTTAGGAATGTTGTCCAAGTTGTTTGATTTTTTAAACATGTATACAACAAATATCTCTTTAAAGTGAATGGCATGTTGTTGAATTTTTTTATCATGACACATTAGAAACATCACATTGAATGTGTAATTTAAAGAAAATAATAATAAAACAAAACAGGAAGTAAAATTTCTTTAGGGGAGATGACTTGTGCACATTCAACAAAGTTTATAAAAATATTAATCCCTTAATATTCTGTTTTTGTTTTTCTTGGTTTTTCTTCCTCATTCAGAGATTGGCAAAAAACTGTTAATAACTGTTTCTGTCACACTTCAAAATCAGAAACTTCATAGTTAGCTATATATTTCAAGTTATTTCTAGTTAATTGTGTGAGTCTAAAAAACTGAATATATATATACAATATACAAAAGCATTCCACCTGGACTTTTATTTTGCTTAAAAATCTACCATTTCATCTCAACTCCTACAGTAGCAGAAAACAGATACTGTGATTTCATTATATTGGTAGGTACCAATTTTTGTGGATATTTGATTGCACAAAATATTCAAAATTTGCATTTAAGCCAAAGTAATATTGTACTTAGTTGAAAATTTAAATACATCCACAAAATTAGAAGCCGAAGAAATAATGATGAATCCACAGTAAGTTAAAAAGTAACATTCAAATGACTTGAAATGATTAAATGGTACACTATTCACAAAACATCATTAACAAAATATCCCACGACCAATATCTTGTAAATATTGGTCTTTAAACAGGCAAGATTTCAAACAAAATCATTTATACAACATACCTCACGCATATACATTTGCAACCATTCATATTAACAAAATAAATTTTAACGTTTTAAATAATTTCCCATGTTTATTTCTTGGACATTTTTTTCTATTCTGTGGAATGTATCTTATATTGAATGCATAAAAATATAACATCTGCAACTATATAACAGAAACATCACACCAAAAAAATGTAAATGTTGAACGGAATTCTTTTCCTGAAAATTTTTGCTTCAAAACACACATTTGAAAAATTTCACTTAAAAACTTAAAATAATCAGAATAAACAAATTCTCTAGCTGTTGAAAAAAAAATCAATTCAGATGAAAAATAAATTGGATTGGCAAACAAAGCATAAAGTTTAATAAGGAAAACCATTAATTGACAACAAAAATAAAACTAAATAATTGAAAACAGCACTAAAAATGAATTTGTAATTGTATAAAGGCACAAATATCCAGAAGTAAATGCCCAGAATTTGGCACAACAACATTTGAGCACAAAATTGTAAAGCATTTTATCATCAGCAGTATTATATACAGTTGACAAATGATTTACAACTAGTCAAAAATACACCATTTTCTCTATTGATTTCAAACACTTGAGAACTAGAAGCCAATTGTTGGCTAGTAAGTATGCTGGAAAAATGATACAAATATTTTATTTCATTTAGGATGCTACCTGCAGTTATCAAAATTCAACCTTATTTTAAATCTAAAAGCAATGTGAAAATATTGTTTTTTAATAAATAAATAAATAAATAAATGATCATAGCATACCAAAGATTTATCAATATTTTCAATTCTTAATTATCAAAATAAGAATGTCTTGATACAGCCTTCTCTTTATGAAGTTATTTGACTAAGTGTAAATGGTTTGTTATCACTGTCAACTGTATAGTCAGCAGTGAAATAAATCTTTATATTCAAATATTAATGGACAATTAAAATTGTTTGAATTGTCACTCCAGATAAGGAACAATTTCAATGGCAACTCAGGGAGTCAAAATGTTAATCACATGTATTAATCATCTGCATATAAAGTAAAAACTTTCCTTTGGATTAAAGTTTTGTGACTGATGTAAAAGTTTTGCAATTCCTTTTCTTGAATAATTTTTGAAACAATTGCATATTTCATCGATTTTTACAAAATTTGTTAAATATAATACAGCATTTACTGTAAATTCAGAAATTATTGCGAGGTTTTTATTATTGCGAAAAATGCAACGAGTTGTAAGCACAATAATTTAAAACTCGCATTTTGAAATATTTTATATGAATTTAACAGGATTTTTCTCAAAATCGTAAAAAATAAAATCGCATTTCAGTCTTAAATGATAAATTCGCAATAATAAATGCATGCAATAATTTCTGAATTTACAGTAATTGGAATTCCACTGCATAATAAATATGTATAACATGTAGATATAATGTACAGCAGTTATAAGTTTAAACAAAAATAAATAAGGCAAACATAATGAAAGGATTTGAAATGATTGATATATCGTTTAAAGAAACAAAAACAAACGAAGCATTTTATAGAACTTAGAAGGATGATATCTTTTTTGTTGATTCATATATAGACATGCTTGTGAGGAAAGTATTTTTCACATTACAGCTGAATTTAAAATTTGAAGCTCATTATTTCAAATGTTTAAAAAATTTAACTATAGAAGGTTGGTCAGTGTTTTTCAAAGAGATGTTTAAATGTCTTTTTTTTATTTGATATACTCAGACATAATAAACATATTTTTCATACAAACAGAATGGCAAAATCTGAAAACTGCAAATAAATTTGATATCATAATTTAAATTCAATTACTAGAATGGTAGAAAAATGAAGCAACACAAACCCAATCAATTGGTCAGAAAAAGTATAAATAAGTGCAGAATAAAAGAAACATAAACAATTTTGTTCACTTCATAATATATTCTTATCAAATTTCAAACCTATAATATTTGACAATTAATGTGAACATCATATACAACTCCATATGCCTGCCTTCCACTTCCATTCTTTTTTCTTTTGTTAAAAATGGTTGTTACATAACATAGAATCACAGCTAGATGCCAATACTAGTAGTGTGTGCAGTGTCTGCCGATGTTCTGGCCATCTTTTTATACCTTGTCACATATTTAACAATCTTTACGTCATGTCTTTTTCTTCGCCGCTGTAGATTTACCAGTAGAAAGAAGATTCGTTGTTGGTCTGGTATTGTTATTAAGAGTTTTTAAATTATTTGCTTTGGGAGCAGGTGATTTTGAAACAGTTCGTTGACCAGGCGTACTTAGTCTTTGTGATTTTTCAGCAGTGGAACTTTTAGTTGAATTCTGTGAACTCTGCAATTGTAAAAAGAATCAACTCTGTGACACTAATATATTCATTTCACATTAATACATACAGGTGAATGGCTATTTAACATCCAGTGACAAATTAAATGTATATACAGTACAAGAAATGTTAAGGCAATATAAATTTGAACCATGCTTTGGACATGACCAATCAGTGAGTCATATTTTTTACTTGCTAGTTCACAAAGTAACAGTCTGTATAAAGACATGTCACCCTACTAGGCAATTAATACAATTCCAAACTCACTTTGCTTTTAACTCCATAATGCATTGTGCTAGGGATCATGTACATACATTATTCATGTTTTTAAAAAAATCTGTCCAACAGCAGCAACATTAAATTATCTCCCTTGAAATTGAAGCAATCACTATAGATTCCTGATATTCATGATACCAGGGATAGGGTCCAGTACTTTTAAACATAATTAATTAAATTAATGATACAATATATAATAGCTATATACATAAATCAACTTACCCCTGATTTACCACCAGAACCAGGCTTTTTTCCCTCAGCTGAATTTTTCCTTGATTCTCTTTCCTAAAAATAAAATATTTAAATGCAATGTATGTCTATTAGTTTGTATCCACTGAAAAATTCAGAAATACTTCTCAAATATTCTTAAATTCTCCTAGAATTCTTCTGAGAAAAATCTCGAACAGATATATAGAACACTGCTATTCATGTAAAATAATGAAAAAAATAAGAATTTGTCAATCTGAAGTTTAAACTTACTATTTTTAAAGAGGTTTCTCAATGAGCATACCCTAAGGCTTAGTATAACAATATTTCTTGTAGTCAATTAAAATAGGTTCTTTTTTACAGAATTTATAAAATGTTTGTAGAATAGATTCAGTCGACCAGAAAATGAAATGGCCTTAAAAGTGTATATAAAATCCTTGATTACAAGTTAATATGAACTATAAATTGAAAATATTAAACATGAAATCAAGTTGAAACATATTCAGAAATAAGTGAAGAAAAAAACTAGTTGCAAGTTAGTGTTTATGTAAATAACAACTTAAATATTCATATACCGATGTTTCTTTTTCTGGAGTTGGTTCTTCTAACAAAGAATTTGGATCTTCACCATTTTCAACATCCCCATTTATTGCACTTTTTTGTCCCTCCTCTTCTAATCTGAATTGCTTCATCAAATCTAAAACATTTCTACTTTCTCTTTGAATACCCTGTAAAACAATGTAATTCATTTAAATGATTTTTATTCACTTTGTATGATATTGCCACTAATGAAAATATTGCTTAATTTTTTGTTTTTTTCTTCTTCCATGTTCACAAAAGTAATGTCAGGAATATGAAGAAAAAAAACACAACCAAACAAACATAGAATGATACCCTGAGTCAAGATATTTAATATGCTATAGTTAGCTTATTTGATTGATCATTCTCACAAGGTGTCAGGAAACACTTATATGACATGGTGCACTCCAGTCTATGCTCTTGTGTGCATTGTGGAGATGCAGTACATAACAATTATGTCAGGTCAGGTTTGACTAAAAAAGGGAGTAAACCCTATACCTCCTGCATTTGACTCTTCAGACAGATTGTCAAAAACACCCAAGGAATCATGCAAGAACATTATGTAACCAAGTAAAATGTTGCACAACAGATGTTTAAATTGTACTGATATTAAATCTTTTACATGGTTATATGAGTGATATATTACTTACAGTTATCCATGCATGATGTAGGACTTCACTGGCTGATGACCTATGGGCTGGATCTGTCCTCAACATCAATTCTATGCATTTCTTGGCTGAAATATATAAATATTATAAAATCTCTCTTAATGTCGATCTACTTCTATATATACCTTTAACAAAATAATTCAGAATGTGCCCATGGCACGCAGATGCCACTTGCATATCATATAAAATTATAAAGGGACATAACTCATAAACTGGCATAAATATTGTTATCTAATACAATTTCTTAGGGCTTTTCTATTTAAACATATATGGTACACCTTAATGAAACTTTAGAAAATAAAGTAATCTCCCATAGAAGAAAAGTTATAGATCTGTATACATTTTAAACCTGTGTAACATAATATTTCACATTCACCTATTGCGAAAAATCAATGTTGCCTTCATTGGTTCCCATGTTAGTTAAGGGAGGTTATCATATCCCCTAGTTAAGCTTGTAAATGGTTGATAACTATTTTTCCCATAACCTTACCATCTTCAGATATTGTATTCCATACTGGATTTGTTGTATAATCAATTTCTCCCTTTTTTATGATTTCATACAATTCTTCTTCAGTGTTTGCCTTGAATGGAGGTGAACCACATAATCTGAAAAGACCACATATTCTTAAAATGTATCATTAACATAGAAAATGAATGACTTTTCATTATAAAGTATGTCAAAAAAAAGGCATCCTTTAAATTTATCAACAGCAATAAACATATTCAGATTCAAGACAGGCAGGTCATCACTTGTCTCATTTAAGGCATGGCAATAATAGTAAATACTGCTTATGAGTAAGTATTAAGAATGTGTACTAACTGATTACGACCAGTAATATCAGAACTATAAATGGTGCCTGTTAAAACATTTAAACACCCTGCAATTGTTTGCACCTGTCTCAAGTGAGGAACCTGTTCCGTTGGTTTCCTGTTTAAATGGTTTTACACTAGTTATTGTAGGGGCCATTTATAGTTTCCTGTAAGGTGTGAGCCAAGGCTCCTTGTTGAAGGCCGTACTTTAACCTATAATGGTTTATTTTTTACTAATTTTGACTTGGATGGAGAGTTGTCTCTTTTGGCTTTTATACCATATCTTCTTTTATCTATAAAATAGATGTTAAATATATTTTATTATTACTTACAATGAATACATGATGACACCCATGGCCCAAACATCACATTGTTGACTGTAAGCTTTATTGTCTATTATTTCGGGAGCTAAAATGTTAAATTGGTATTATATGTTAATATATTTAGTAATGAAAACACCATTAGCGCTAAAAAAATAATAGAAATAACTTTTGTACCTTTTGTTACTTTTGAACTTACAAGTTGACTTACATCTCCAAAATAGACTTTATATTTCTCTATCCTTGTTGCTATGGTTTTGTTATTTACTAATTATATTTAAGACAGTTTCCCTACAAAAACTACTGTGTATACATGTACATTCTGTGCAGGAATACAATACTAAGAAAATTATTGCTTGTTTGATTTGGTTTTGATGCTCCTTTATTGGCCTTTAAACATTAAAACAATTTATGCAGTAAGTTTTTTCTGGTGTAGAAAACAAGTGCTGGTGGTAGCATACAGCCCAATGGAAGCAACTTACATTTTTTTTACAAACCACTAGATCATTTATAGAGTTGTACCTTTGACAAATGACCAATTAGTCTAGCACAACAGAAATTTTTGCACAATAATAAGAAATATATCAAAGATGGATTTCCCTTTCTGAATGAAAATGATTATCTTGTGGGTATTTTGCCCTTGGAAAGAGATAAAATCAATAAAAACTATTCAACTACCACTTTACAAGTGTGCTCCATCTTAGAGGGATCCTAATGTTTTTCGCTCTTTTAAAAACACCCTTTATTTAATACATAAAATTAAGTATTCACATTGCAAGGATACAGCTTTTTCTACATGTAAATAGAAGTTGTTTCCCTTTGCATAAAAATTCCACAAGTAAAAGCTTGAACTAAATTGACAAATCTTGAATTTGGTATATTAATAAATATACTAATGTAAGAATTTTGTTATTTTTGTCTTTAAAAACTTACACATATAAATAGGAGTTCCACAAAAATCTTGCATCATATTATCATGACCAACTCCACCTTTTACTACTGACAAACCAAAATCTGTAACCTGAAATTAAAAATTATAAAGTTACTTCTATGAGGTTCAAAGGTGAATCCTTAGATTAAACTTGGTTCTAATAATTCAAATAGCAAAATATGTTGTGGTCCAAGTTGATTGGTTTATCATTTTTAATTTTGGGTGATTATTCACCAAAATGCTCTATTTGGTGCCCCCCATCCCCAAAATACCCTGTTTTTGGTCAAAAGCTTGCCAAGGAAGTGTTGCACTGTTTTATAATATGCTGATACTGTAAACAAAATGATTTTCAGGAGTGCTATATTTCCGTGACTAGAAAAATAACACCAATATAAATTGTTGCCAATATGTGAATCTTGGATTTTTCTTAACTATCTACATCAAGTAAATTTTTGAATTGCGACATTAAATCGACAGAAAATGGGTTAGAAAGGGAAATAAAGTATTCACAAAAATAAGTTTGTTTACAGTATCAATAATCAATTAACCACACACCTCCTCAAAATGAGACATTTTCAAAAGAAATGAAGCAGCAAATTATAAATACCTGAAGATGAAAAGAGTATTTATTGATCTAACACGGAATAATGAGAATATATGTGGTAAATAACGACAATAGGAAGATCTAAGTAACAAATGAATGGTGTATTGATTAATGGCTGGGGGAGGACTTCCTTACTTTTTTGTTCATTATCAGGTTTAATACACTTTAGAAGCATAACCACCTTGTTATAAATATTAATCCATGAAACACCCATTTGCACAGGAACTTGATCTTATAGAAAGCTTTCAGGGATGCAAATCTTTGATACAAACTATTCAATTTAATACAAATTCAGAACTTATTTAAGTTCAGTCCATAATGAATATATCTAAAATTATCATATTAATACTATGAACTAATTATTGACTGTCATCATCCTATTCAAATGTTCATTCAATATTACATATAAATGGAAACAAAACTGTCTTTAAAATATCCTTGTAAAAATTATCAATATCTAGTTAACCGAACAAACTCCAATAAAAATATTAATTAAGTTTTATATGATCTGACAAAGAACCTATCTGTAAACTCATCAATATTGCACTGATGCACAACCATTAATTATATACAATTCGACAAGCCCCTGCGTCATCTGAATTGAATATATTGGTAAATATGAACAAACTATTGTTTTCTTCATTGTGTTTCAAGGAGTGAAAAGATTTCATTAATCGGAATTTCTAGTACATTTTGCGCCATTTAACCTTATACTTTCTATTATTGAACCACCAACGCTGCTGAGAAATGTCCATGTCATTATTATTTGTATCTAGATTATTGACATCTATTATGGTAAAGTTTTTAAAATCATGGAAAGAATTTTTTTATTATTATTTTTTCTTCATGTGAGCTGCATTGGATAAAAATCAATATTGTGCAAATGAATATCTGCCATGATAAATGAACCTGTTAACTTATTTTTTTTTTCTTTTCCTGAAACATGTCATGCATTTATTGAATTTTATTAAAATAGACATAGATGATATTTTTACAAGTCAATTCTTCAATCCTGGAAAATTCTTTAGGCCAATAAAACATTTTTCTGTTATCTGCATCCCAACCAATTCTTTAATAGTCTTGTCTTCTCCTAACACATTAAATGAATATTTTTTGTTTTATTCAATTTGATTCTATAAGCGATTCCATATATAGTCTATTTTGAATAGGTTTCATAACTAATATTCCTGGTGAATGTTTGTCTGTGCTTGGTTTTTTCTCCTTACTCTTAACCATGTTTTCATATAGATATTTATTTTGGAACAACTTTACAGAGTTAGACAGATCTCTAGTAAAAGTTTACAAGTACAGGTAAATCTTATTAGCATCTCTAGTTATTTTACATTGTTAACTACTTCAACGACAGGCTTTCCATAATAGAGTGGTAAAATACTAATATTTTTTTCAAATTACCGGCTTTGTACTATTTTTGCAAAGGGGAAACAACTTCTTGATAGAACTAAAATGTAAATGTCCTACCTATATAGTTCTTTCCCTTTGCAAAAAAAAAATGATATTTAGAGATGAAGTAGGTTTTTGAAAACATCTCTTGTCATTAATATCATTAGTTATCAAAAGTTGCCCAGCATTTCCCATGATATTCTGCAGGTGAACGTAGTTTCTAGTTTGAAAACTAACATGACTTTAGAGATCTCTTAATACACCAAGAAACATAAATGCAAGCATTTGAGAGAGATTGAGAGTCAAGAAGGTAATATATTCCCCTAAACTCTTCTCTCGAATTTACCATAACCAGTCTATGGGTCAAAATGACATGTATAAAAACATGTTCATGCAATTTCAAATGCATTGAGTGTACAAGCTTCAATACATGATATTCTGCGTTTAATAATTTTAGATTGCTTGGTTAGTACAGTTTTTTAGCATTAAACATTAATTTTTAACGTAATAGAGACTTTTTCTTTTGTTCGAACAGGATAAAACCTTCAGACTCCTTCTAATTCATTTCAAATTACATGATTTTAACATTTATTCCCTTCAGTAATGATTATTTCATCTTAGCAGTAATCTTGCCTGACCAAAATGCTTAATTACACCCTTACATCTGAAATCGGAGCAATAAACAGTTTCATCTAATTAATATGGACGCCTTACAAATTGTTTCATGTTAATATGGAAGTTTTATAGGTATTGATGCCAATATCATCATGCAATAAAAAGTAGGCTGATCATTAGGCTTGAAGAATCAATATCCCTTGATATCTGTTTACACCTCTTAACAACATTAATTATTCAAGGATTCTCACCTTTATGTGAAGTTTATCTGCAGGATCCTTCGGGTTTTGACTAAGAAGAATGTTTTCTAATTTTAAATCTCTATGAACTATATCTGAAATGTAAGAATAAAACATATTATAAAGTAAAGAATCGGCTTATGATCATGGACCATAGTAATAGTTTTATTTATTACAAATTACAACTTTAATCTAAATTCTATTAAGGAACATCTAAAAACTTAACTAATAGACAGGGGACAAGCATCATTAACTTTTCTTCACTATGAGTGCAATACACTACATACATCAAATATTTATACATTTGTACTTCTTCAACAACATGACATTAAAAGAATACATTTATATAACTCAATGCACCAATTGTATCGGAACGCACTTTTCTCAATGTTTAATCTTTATCTAGAAATGTTCTTATTAATATTATTTAGAAATGTTTATATATCTGTTTAAAATGTGAACACGTTACAAATAACTGTTTTTGATGGTTTATGTGTAACTCTGCGTTTTAATAGTGTTCTGTGTAGCCTTTTTGTGAACTGTTGTTTGAAGGTTCTATTATTTTCTGTTATCAATCTTGAATTTGAAGGTAATGATTGCTGCCTTTGAAACCTTTCTCAAATTTATCTTTTTCTTTAATTTACTGTTTCCTGGTTTTGCATCAAGTGCAATATCACTTTGAAATAACAATATTCACACAATTGATCATTGGTGTTTTAAAGCCCCTTTTAAGTGCCCCTTTTGGGCTATTTTGTGGCAGCCAGTTTTTAATGGTGGAGGAAGCCAGTGTTTCCACAGAAAACCTCCAACCTTCAATAGGAAAACTGACAATCCAACTCACATAATTGATTAAGTACATACATGTACATATCATGTGTTAATTCCCGTAACTGATGGTTTGGTAAATTTATGAATACATGTAGTTCTTCACAGAAAAGAATGATCATATTTTTTGGAATTAACTTTACCAGTTTTAGTTCATAAGAATTGAACTTTCAGTCATTAATAGTTTTTTTTTGTTTTTTTTAAAAGAGCACAGTTTCTTTATTGGGACCTTAAGCCTATTGGTTCAAAGCTTTCATTTACGTACTGCTACACTCTTTCTTATTTTTATTTTTAAAGATAAATTTTGCAAAAACTCCAACGATAGATTTATGTATACTAAATAGACTGACACTGTCTTTAGTTTTCCCAAACCAGACATTGAATAAGACTTGTGTACAGAAGGACAAGGGTAAAACTTAATGCCCCCTCTGCTACTAAGGGGGCATAAAAATAAAGACAGATACTTACCTTTTTTATGTAAATATGAAATTGCATCAAACATTTTCTTCATTATAACTTTTGTATCAGATTCTGAAAATATCTCCTTTTCTCGTAAGACATCAGCTAATTCTCCACCTTCACATAATTCCATTACTAAAAACATTTTCTGAAATGGAAAATAATTGTTTTCCGTAAGGAATAAGGAACCATAAGCAGTTTATTTTTCATAATTTCTGTAATGATTTATATACTCCCTTCATTTAAGATTTTAATTAATGATCGAGTATATAAAGCTAAGTTTTAAATAAACGAGAATAAATAACCCAGATACATCAGGGATCAAAAATATAACCAACAAGAATGTGTCCATAGTACACAGATGCCCACTGACACTATCATTTTCTATGTTCAATGGACCGTGAAATTGGGGTAAAACCTCTAATTTGGCATTTAAATTAGAAAGATCATATCATAGGGAACATGTATACTAAGTTTCAAGTTGATTGGACTTCAACTTCATCAAAAACTACCTTGACCAAAAACTTTAACCTGAAATTTGCACTATCATTTTCTATGTTCAGTGAACTGTGAAATTGGGGTAAAAACTCTTATTTGGCATTAATATTAGAAAGATCATAGCTTAGGGAACATGTGTACTAAGTTTCAAGTTGATTGGACTTCAACTCCATCAAAAACTACCAGGACTAAAAACCTGAAGCGGGACGAACAGACAGAAAGATGAATGAACGAATGGACCCACAGACCAGAAAACATAATGCCCCTCTACTATCCTAGGTGGGGCATAAAAATGTAGTTATGAAACCATAGATCTAGATGACACACTTTTGAGTATTATCATAAAACTATTTTTTTTCCTCCCAAATATTGAATGCTAGCAAAACTGAAAATATAATTTTCCAAGGTGCTTTTCTTCTTTTAAAATGTACATCATCTCTGCTATAAATTGACTTCTTGAATTAATTTAATATTTTAACTCATAAATATAAATATAAACTAAGTAAATTTGACTTTATTTTCAACCAAATTAAAAACATTCAGATATTTCCATCTAAATCTCTCTCAGTATCAGCTTTTTTTTTCTTTACTAATCTACACATAGAAATTCTACAGACAAAGTAAAGCCTTCCAATAGAAATAAAAATTTAAGGGATCATTAGACTTAAAATTTACAATGGTTTGATGTTTATCACTCACTGTATCTTTCAAAATTATAGTACTATTTGGTGGTGGTCAGTCTTTAAGACGAAGCCAGAGTGCCCAGAGAGAACCATGACTTTTGATAGAAAAACTGACAATCCTAGTCAATTACAGTGGAGCGTACCTGCTTCATGTTGGGTTTTAACTCATAATCTCAGTGTTAGCAGACTAAGTGATTGAACAGCAGCTGGACTAATTAGACTTTTCATCCAGGGAGGCCCCAATGTGTACTGGATGCTACAGATGTCTTTAACAATTAATTTTACAGCACTTTGATCTGTAGGGTTTAGGTACCAGTCTTGTATTACAACTCCAGTTTCATATGCATGTCAAAACATGGAGGGAAACAAAATAGTGCATTTTTTTCTTAACTCAATTTTTTCTGATTAGGTGTAACAAATAATCAATATTCTTACCAAAAAACACCAACTTGAGTATTCATTTTGTTTTTTCTTGAATTTTATTTCAAATTTTATATACATTGGTGTGTCAAGTGCAGTCTAAAAACCATGATATAGTAGGCATGTATAAAGACCAGTATAGTCAAAAAAGAGAAAGGTATGGTCTTTCTTGTGTACAGATAGTTGTATTGTAGCAAATTCTTCAATATAAAAAAGTTTTGGGTAGTTTTTCAATTTTGACTTAAACAAGAGGCCCACTAGGGTAGATTTCATTAAAAAAGGGGGAGGGGTAAACTATTGAATGTGCATCAATCAAACAGAAAGAAAAAAATAAAAATAATACATAAGAATAATCTTCTAGCTTCACATGTACAGTATCCAAATAATAAGAAAACATTCATAAAGATAGACTAGAATGAGATTTACAGATCATTTGACAAACATGACTGATTTCCAAATTTTGCCTGTTTTCAGAGAGGGGTACTGCTCTAATAGTGGGGTTATTTTTATTGATACAGCCAAACAGTTCTTTTAATAGCATTTTTTTATGTTTAAATATGGCTAAACTAATGATTTATTTGTTTAAGGTATGTCATTATTGTTATAGGTACCAAACTAGTATTACAACCAAGGGTCCGGAAACGGTCATATATGCCAGACATGACCGATTCGGAAACTCAAAAGTCCTAAATCATTTATTGGGATTTAGGTCAAATTTAATTTTTCAACAGAAATAATTTCGGTCATTTCGTTGAGATTGAGTTTCAAATCGCCATTTTAAACATATTTTTGTTTTGTTATCGATTTTTTGTAATTAAACTGCCACTCCAGTAAAGTGTTATAATCCTGAGGGCCCTCCTAATAACTATATTAATGCCTCGGGGAGCTATTGGCTAATGATCGCTAATTTTTTTATCTGTGTTTTTAGTTCACACCTGACTATTAATCACAAGCTCCGAACTAATATTATAAAGAATTTAAAATTCTATACCAACTGTCTTCATTATTTAATTACTTTTCAGCTAAGACAATTGTCAATAATGATTTAAAATTAAATTAAAACTTGATTTAATTTACGTAGAAAAAAAGATTTTTTTCACTACTAACACACGTGCTTTGTTTACTATGATACGCATGCCTGAAATTCTCTTCCGCAGATTTGACACTAAATCGTAAATTTAAAATGATTTCTTGCTAAATAAAGCAAGTGCAACTATTTTCATTAATATTCTTACACTATTAAAGGTAAAATATTAAAAAAACGATGTTTTCCTGTGAATTTGATAAACAAAACTAATCCCGGAAATAAGTCCGGAATTGTTCGTTTTAGTATTGTCGCATTACTTCCGGTTTGAATTTTGACTTCAGAATCGAAAGAAACGTAAGAGAAAATTACGATTTTGAGTCATTAAAATCATTTTATTCTTAAACTGTTGCCTTCCCTTAATGCTTTTGATCGATTTTAGAAAAATGGAAGGATAAATCGTGAAGTAAATGCTATAGATGCAACAGTGAAACAAGTTCGATGATGCTACGAGTATACTAGTGCAGTAATGAGATTTCGACAATCTTTTTTTGAAAAGGGCACCAACATTTACGTTATATGAAAATGACCGAAATTAGGTGAAAAAATTTCCGGATCCTTGATTACAACTCCAGTTTCGGGTGCATATCAAAACATGGAGGGAAACAAAATAGTGCATTTTTTTCTAAATATTTTTCTGTTTGATTATAGGTTTATGCTGAATTGAAACATATATATTGACTTTAAAAAAATCTTGCATCTTTTGGGGGATATCAATCCAGGAAAGTGGAAGGATATCATGTTTACTGGAAGTGGTGCAGCCTAGTAAAAACAGCAAACAGAAAGTAGAAAAAAATGTTTAGACTTCAGGTTTATGTTACTTTTTATTCTTCGTGGCATAACCCCCTTTTTTCCCGATTAAATCACAATTTCACATTAGTACATATATGATATGAACATGATTTTTTTTTCTATGTAGCATTTTTTATTTTTTTATTTTCAAAATTCTGCCGTTTTGCATGTAAGCCTATGGAGCAGTCAATTACAAGACTGCAACCTTTACAATCTTTTGTAGATAGATTACAAGATAATGTTGACGTATATTCATAGAAAGAGGGGGCTGGACTAATCCTGTTTCATTCAGCTAAATCATTGCCATTCTCATTATAAACTATATGAAAGTAGTTTAAGTGCACAAAAAAATTGTACAAATGTATCGGCATATATGCACTGATGCAAGTACAACTATGATCTCATAAAATAATAAGCACTAGGGACTTTCCATTTAGAATTTTCCTCAGAGTTCAGTATTTTTGTTATTTTATTTTTCTGAACTTTTTTTTTTTTTATTAAATACTAATAAAAGTGTTTTCAACAAGAAAAATCTTTGTGTGAAGAATATACTTTAAAATTATGCAATCTAAAATTAAACTTAATTTTCTTAATGTTATGCAGTTTTCTTTGTCCTATCAACGACCTACGTGGATCACAGAAATGTAAGATGCACCAGTCAAACAACTAATGATTTGTTTGAAGAAATAAAAAGAATTTTGACACTTAATTTTCTCTTAAGAAATAAATTCTATTTTAAATTAACTACATGTTTGGGCTTGGTACCATAGAGTTCTTAAAAATCTTATGTTTAATGCTGTTGTTTACTTTCAAATCATTAAACAGCATGCATATTAAGTATGGAATAAATTATTTAATTTCTATGTGTACTTTAGTGAGATTTATGGAGAAATAAAAACCATTTAAAAAGGAACCATTTAAATCCTACAATTTAAGATTAAGTCTTTAAACTTGTTAACTCATTAAATGTAAAATCATAATTTTGGCATTTTCAATGAACAAGAGGACAAAAAGTTCAATTTAAATATACATGTTTTTTTATTTTTGTCTAAACAACTCTTGGTCTCTGTAATCCTAGAACAAATTTAGCAGTGACATACCAAATTTTTCTTCAGAATGATTTATTTAGAACCTCAAATTAGAATGTCACAAAGACTGAAGTTTATAAATAATCATTACAAATAAGCTGATGCAATTCAAATATTATTAAAAGTTATTATTGTTGCAATGGGATATCTAATCAAATATTCAAATGGCTGAAATAAAATGACATTTGGACATATATCTAAGTCTGGAAATTTTCAAAAACAAGATTTTGGCAGTTCCTTTTTTGGTAAAAAGCTTTAAATGATAATGTAACACAAAAGTTGACGTTTTTGCACTGATTTTAGTCAGGGTAGTTAGATAGTGTTGTTGGTAGATATTATATTTCGGACATAAAACTGTGTAGATAAAATTACGGCTTTTGACTAACCATGTTACAATTTGTAGACAGGGATATTGCACAAAGTCTCTTTTTTAATCAACAATACAGTTTTTATTAATATTTACTCAAACAAAACTAGTTTTATTGCAACAATCAATATTCCTAAAATCAGTCCAGCAAGTTCACAATTGTTTTAAAAATAGTTTTTAAAATTAAACTTCTTTCAAGTTGTCTGACTTTATGAGAAAGGAGTCCTGATTACTATCAGTCTAACTTCACAAGTAACTATACAAAGGTGTCAGACCATAAAACTTCCCTTTGTTAATCTCCAACAACACAAAACAATACAATGTATCTTAACACTAATAAATTTCTAACTCAATAGTCAAAATTTATGACAGTACTTTTCACAGATATATTAGTGATTTAGCTGGTTATTTAAAAACACTTACTTTACCGGTTTCAAAAACTTCATTCAGTTTGATGATATTGTCCTGGTCGACCATTTTCAGTATAGCCACTTCACGCTCTAGTAATTTGATTGCAGATCCACCAGCCTGGAAAAAAGGGAAAAAAAAGATTACAAAATTACAAAAATGCATGTTCAGGAGCATGGGTCAACATATGGTCTTTTCCATTGTCTAAATTGTTATGTTTTAAAACGCACCTCTGAAATTCTTCAGACAGCACATGACCATACATGAAGAGTTATGTGAGGCCAAATCATCTCTAAGAGATCTGCCAATGCTTAAACAACTACATATCAAATATCAATGCCTTATCTTGAGTGGTCCCCCTTTTCCTGATCACCTCATCACAAACTTCATCATGTAAACTCCATGCAAAAGATTTAAATGACTGAGGTGATGGGGCCAAATAATCAAGATGTGTCCATGCTTTTACAAATGAGTACCAAAAAATTGTTAATTAACCATTAGTTGGCCTCCTTAAAATGACCTAACCACAAACTTTAAACAATTTGTCGAACTTGCTGCTGATGCCTGAAACAGCATACCTATGCAGGGTTTCCGCTGGCGGTCGCCATTTTCGCAATTTGCGAAAAAATAATAATTGTGGCGATAAAAATTCGTCATTTGCGAAAGAATTTGGCGAAAGAAATATATAAACCGATTTATTTTCCTCCATCTTGTTTATTTACTTTTTTTTTCGAGTTTCTCGGACTTTACCCGATCAGACAATACTCGGAATTCACCTTGACCTCATTAAGATTTAGACAGAAAATCAATAATCAGCTGATTGCATTTTATAGCTATCGACAACAAAGGACTAATTAATAAAGGTGTTGATTGAATTGTTTCACAAAATGATATGGTCAAATGGTTTCCGCTATAAATGTCACATACAGAATTTATTTACATCTTTGCGACGCACGTGTTTGAAGCAAACTTTTGACATCTCTCCCTTTAAAGATAGTTTTGAAAAGAAAGCTGTTGTTATGACGAAAATTGTTCAAAAGCAAGAAAAATCTCCGATTTAAAACTTTAATTCTTTTATCCTTTGACTTTAATAAAGTCGTTTGAGTGACACATGCACGTGTTTCAAGCATAGTTGTACGTCTCAACTTTTTCATTTACGATGGTCAAGAAAAGAAAACTGACGTTATGAAAAAATCTATCCAAAAGGCTGGGAACAACCCCTCGAATGAGAGTAACCCTTCAATGTAATGACTACACATGAATTGAGGGATCAATTTCATGTGATAAAAGCGAAAAAAATTATATAATGGCGAAAAATATATTGTTTTGGCGAAAGAGGTGGCGAAAAAAATAATTGACCCAGGGGAAACCCTGCCTATGTTTTACTTTTTTACTCCATCAAGGAGAGACAGAAATCTAGAGGTCAAATATTATTCTCTATTTTTCAGAAAAACTGCCATTTGAGAGAGAGTTGTCTCATTGGCACTCATACCACATCTTCTTATATCTATGTGATGTTAACAAAACAGAAGTATGAAAATAAGGGGCAAATAAAATGTATTTTTAATTCTGGTTTTTATATTTCTTGTATTGTCATATTCATATTTGAAGAAAGGAAAATGCATGCATCTGTTTACCTAGACTATATTACTGAGGGCTCAGGCAAAATAAAATGTTCACTCAATGACAGTTTCATGTACTTAGTGAACTATATAGAGTTCATTCAGAATCTAGTCTTTTCTGGTTTTGTTTTCAATGTATCTTTATATGAATGGAATTAACATTAAAAGTTTGAACTCACTCTAAGCTCTTTTGTTAAGGATATGTGGCCACCTTACAGATTATAGCAACATCAAGTAGCAGTAAACAACCACGTAGATCAATGACCTTGTCTATTTCTCACATAAATTTCAAATTTCAATAAAATAAAAAGTAAACGCTGGATTCAAATCAAAACAGATTATATCCAAACCTCATGTATTTCAATGAAAATATCTGGCTTACACAACCATAATCAAGTTCTTATATAATAATATTGTTATCAATTCTACAAGTGATTGAGCAAAACAAATACAGTGTACATTTTATCAATTTTAGTCGAGTGATTTCGGCAAGTAATATAATTTAATGCAAAACAAGGTACTTTCATGTATTATGTATATAGTGAAAGTATAGAAAATATAATGATTCAAGGTTTTCATTTAAACTTCTCCTGAAAATTCTTCTCCTAAAGATATGGGCTCCGTCGGATAGAAATCGACCTTATGCATGTGAATATCAATATATATCTATTATCCTATTTTGACTTGAAATTAAATCTCAATCAAAAGTCTGGAATTGTTTGTAAATTGAGTTGTTAAAAAACGCTATAAAATAGACCAAAATTCATCTTTTATGTTGTACTTGAACATGTTAAGTTTTCCTAAAACTTATCAAAGTTGTATACATGTAAATGTGCATTTGCATAAGGGTGATTTCTATCTGATGCAGCTCATATATTATTGAAAGTAATGGTAATTCCATACAGTAACAACTACAAATAAATGTTTACATCTACCTTGAACATAATTACAAGGATTAAGCTTTACACTCTTATAATACGGATCATTTAACTATTTTCGAAATATCATGTTATAAATTTAATTTTATATAATGACTGTTACCTTAAGAAGTTATAATAAAAGAACATACATCTGTACAAGGTCACTAACAGGGTTGGTCACAACAATTGTTGAAATTTTTTTTTTAAATCACTAAGAAAATTTCAATATTATTACAAGTTTTCAAATCCAATTCAAACTTTTTTTTCATTAGTGTAATTAGATAATTAAGCATTCAGTTGTTTCATGTAAAAAGTCTATGTCTATATTTTATAACACTGCACATGCTTCAATCTATTAACCTTTTACTTAATTAATTAAGCAATGGTAAGACAAATTTACCAGTTGATCATTTGAAGAGATGTATTCAAGCTGCAGCTGGGAAATATAAATTTACCAATAGGTACATGTATTGTGAAAACATAAAGCTTGATGTATGAGAAAAGCAATAAACAGCTGCACAATAAGCATATGTGTTTCCGTTGACATTGGGCAACCCCACAATATTAACTTTCCTGGTATAAATATCAACGAATTTCATGACATTGTGAGACATTTTATGAAATTGTCATATTAAATGTGAAAATTGTTCCCCATTTTTTATAATTTAAAGTCCTACTAGTCTAAAATGATAGTTATGCACTCAATTTACAAATTCCAAATTTTCTTTAAGGAGATATCTGAAAGAAATTGCAATAATTTAATATACAAGAAATCAAAGAATGTTTGAAGGCGATAGCTTCATGTATAGCAGTAATGCCTTCAATTGATTGTTGTTTGCTTTATGTCCAGTGGCAAACACTTCATGAATATTCAGCACAATTCAGACATTAATGCCATTCAACCAAATGTTACACCTTTTTTGTAGTAGCATGAAAGCAAGAATGGGTTTTCATATTTCATTTTATTTATTAAAAGCAAATGATCTACATTTTGTACATCAAGTTCCCACCAAAAGTGATCAATTTATAGAGATAAGTTTTAAGTTGTAATACATTTTTGTAATTTGAAACCTATATTTCTCCATCTCTATACATTTTATTGCTTTTAATTTCCTTTAAGAGTTTAAAAGAATAAAGAATAAAATTTAGTCAATCTTTCAAGTTTAAATCATATGAATTTCATATTTATTTGAAAATGTATCTCTATAAAGGTTTTTGAACATAAACTTTAATATCAGTTTTTCAAGGTTAAGACCATAAATCTTTGGATATTTAACAACTATAATCTACAAAAGAGATTTTTAAGACAGAAATTTCACAAAAAGTCCATACCAGACTAATAGCAAATTCAATAATAAGCAGATTATTAATCATAAATTATAGTCTATTAATCAACTATTATTCAATGAATGCAGAATGTTTGAAGTGCTCCATAAAAAATATAAATGATCTCTTCTGATGACAAGGTATATTTACCTTTTCTTTATTAACGACTTTCATGGCCCAATATTCATCTGTTTCCTTGTGTGTCACTTTGAAAACTTTTCCGAACATTCCTTGGCCGATCTTTTCACCTACTTCATAATATTTATTTATCCAGGATTCTTCGTCTATTCTGGTATGTGGAATATTGGAATTTTCTGCACTACCCTTCCTAGGCATCTTGTTAGCCATCTTTATGGATCTTATCTGAAATTCTGAAAAGTAAAAGATTGGTTTTATATTTTTCAATAACGCAAGCCATATACATCATAAATGTATGCATGCATCTGTTAACAATTATTATAAACAAACCAACAATTTATTTTTTGTAAATTCAACTGTCTTCATAAATGTAAGACCACAATGTGTGTAATGCTGATACCAAATGTTTAAAATAATGATTTACCAAAATATTTTTTCTTGTGTACTGGCATCATTATCTAGTCAAGTTCCTTCCCACAATGCATCCAGCAATTCACATGAATTCTAATATAGATCTCATCTTTAATATTGATGATTTCATCATAATTAACATTTACTGACATCATTACACCTAAGCCATTTTTTCTTAGATAAGTGTTTATGGTAATAAATTTGCAATACATCATCACGTATATATGGATCATTTCATGTTATACATACTTAAGGAAATACTAACTACATTTTTAAACCTTTAATCATGTAATTCACAAATTGGTTTTGCATTTTATGCCATCAAGTAATATAAATTTTAGGTATGCTTCATGATCAACTTTAAGCAATGATTTATGCAGTATTTTAAACCAAAAAAAAACCAAAAATAACTTTCTAATTTCACTTTTTGGAGAAGTTGCCTGCTCGTTATTCACGGAGTTACATGCATATTGGTAAGGAAGCATAGTGTAAGCTATTTCATCATGAAACAAAGACTTTATTCCTTGTTTGTCCATGCACATACCCCCTTTACACCCTCTTCAAAGATAGCACAAGACCTGGGGTATCATAGCACTTGTGTGCATTGTCAGGGCCTGTCATACAGACTTCAGCAGACTATGAAGGTACCTAGATCAGTATCAATGGTTGTTGGTCAAGAAATAGGAATAAAACTTGATGTTTTACACATAGGATATCTTGACTAATCAGCTTCTCCCAAAATTGTAATCACTATTGTGAGGGTATAATTAAACATGGATAAACATGGATAAGCTGGCAATCAAACAAAAAAATCAACATTTGATTTCATTCTATTTTTGCCTTTATCATGTACATGTTTATCAAATTCAGACCTGTTTTTTGTAATATAGTTAATAAAGTGTGTCCTCGGTAAGAATTGGGATTATCTGGCTTTAGAAAAAACCTTGAATTTCAAACACTAATCTTATCAACTCAAACTTAATCCCACTTCATTCATTTTCCATTTTTCCAATAAAATGTCTTACCATGTGTAGAAACAAACACTTGTATAATGCTGGTATCTGTCTTTTTTACAAAGAAATCTAGATATCTTCACTTCAGGTAGAAGATATGACAATTGTAATATATATAACAATTATTTATCCTAAAATTGTTTCCACTAATCCAGGACTGCACTAAATCAATCTCTCACAATCATGGAAATAATGTTTTCAAAAGAGCTATATTCCAACTTCAAAGATATAATGGTAAAACATGCATTCTTACACGTACATGAATATATCAAATAAATCCTGCACTACTTTATAAATGACACACTATCAATATCCATTGTGAGTTTAAAATGAGACCAAATTTAACTGTAAAAAATATGTGTTTCAATAGTGTGGTAATTTCTTTCCAGGTGTCCTTCTAACATTCTGATACAACACTTGTCAATGGCACAAAGACTTAAGATACTGTTCAATAAGTACCCTATGAATGTTATGTAAAATAAATTGTAATTTTTGGATTAACAACAAATACTAAATAGTCCTAAGTACAAAGCTTTTGTGTTTACATTTAAACATTACAAGCCAACTGAGTAGTTACGTTGTGTATGGAAGTGTTTCGATCATTTCTCATTGCTAATTATCGTCAAAAGGCCGTGAACCGCGATTATGATCTTCAAGTTAATTTCAAAGTTTTAAGTTTTAAATGTGTTGATATAACCAAACAACATTGTATAAAGTGTCTACAGAAAACCTAAATGTTTTTGTTTGCTTTCTTTCAAATCATAGATAATTAATTTAAAGTTATTTAGTCATTGAAAAGTTTTCAAACTGACCTAATTATAGGTATAAAGGATAAAGGTATGTTTAACCACTAATTGTGGGATATTTTATTAGAGTTCAAATGTGACAAAGTTAAAAAAAAAAAAAAATAACTTCCAAAGTTCCAATCCAGATACAAACTATTCATTTTTAACAATTTTCAGTAATCAAACACATTTTCTAAACACATTAAGATTGTGAAAATCTTGTAAACAAGTAATGACAAAAGGTTTCATTTCCCTGCCAGTCATAGGACAGATAAAAACGCTTCAAAGACATTTTCATATTTAAAGCATTTCTCTCAACTATTATATTTTTGTATTGAACATACATGAGAAGACGCCAAATAAAATTAATGGCTAAGGTAAAATTTCTAAAATGATAAAGGCTGAGTAGCACAACAAAGTGACTGATGACTTAAAAGCAAATAGGATTGTAACACATTTATATCAATTGAAAAAAAAATAGAACTGTATGGAACCAAACCCACAGCTTATAATAATGTGATCAGTCATATATATATGTAGTTAACTAATTAGAACTGTATGGAACCAAACCCACAGCTTATAATAATGTGATCAGTCATATATATATGTAGTTAACTAATTAGAACTGTATGGAACCATACCCACAGCTTATAATAATGTGATCAGTCATATATATACATGTACATGTATGTAGTTAACTAATTTCCCACTTCAGAAACTAAAGGAGTCTTAGCATGTAATTTCATTCTTTGTACCCCAAATTGACTCGTCTTATGTTGTGCTGATCAATTACTGTCCCAGGTTAGAAGAGGGTTGAGAGCCAGCAAGACATGTTTCACCTGCAAATAATTGCTAACATCTACATCATTTTGACTCTGATGGTGAGTTGTTTCATCAACAATCATACCAAATATTCTTATTTTTATAATGTTCAAAGAAGTTTATGAATACAACTAAATACAAAAATTAATATCTAGAACAGATGAAAGGTATATTGCTCTGATCCTTATGATCATTGCACAGATGGTTACTGTACTATAAATTTAGAAATTATTGCATGCATTTATTATTATTATTTTTTTTTTTAAATGGACAAAAATGCCATATTAAATATTGCGATGTCAGGAAAATATGCATACAGATATATGTATCAGATATAAGAATGCAAGTTCTTGTTCTTGCAAAATTCACTCAGTCGCATTATTAAAACCTCAAAATAATTTCTGAATATACAGTATTCAAGTTACATTTAGTAGTTACAAATGTGTTTCTTTAGTACAATGTATCTATATTATATTATACATGTACTATTGTTTGTAATTTGTTTGGAACTATTTTAAAGTACATTACTACAGGTAAAATTTATAGGTGGAGAAAAACAAATAGCTAAGTTTTAAACATGGTAAACCAATGAATTTTGTAAAGAACTGATAGATAGAACTAAATGCAGCTTTGCTTTTGCTCATTGTTGAAGACCATACAGTAACCTATAGTTGTTAACTTATGTCATTTGGTCTCTGATAGAAAGTTGTTTTATTGGCAATTATGTTACATCTTCTTATTTTTATAAATAATCTTTACAAATAACCAGAACAAAGATAAAGTATGTGCTGCACTACCCACCGTTGGGCCACCGTGGTACTAAGCTGGTGATAAAAGGAAGTTGTGACCCACAAGATAGACAACTTACCCAAAAATATTACCCCTCAAATGGCCTCCATTATAGAGTTAATTTTTTTTAATTCCAGGTGCTAATAAATTTCTTAATAGAGTAAAGAAGTTTTTATCTTAACTGCCTACACCACATACATGTACACCGTACATTGTGCCAGAGGACAAAATATCTTTGAAGTTTCATTTCTTAATTTAGTTTCGAGAATTGTTGTTACACTGACATTTGCTGATTATGTATTGGAATATCTAAAGCTAAGAGCATAAAGTGTGAAGAAATAAGTCCTATTAACGATTTAATCATCGAAAAAGTATAACATAAAATTCCCATACAGGCCCACCTACTTCATTTTTACAAATCTCTCCACAATTAGTCACTACTAGTCTTACAATGCATGTAGTTCTGAGTTAGGTGGCAGGAATTCTATTATGGGGAGTCTTTAATATCACATAATCATTAATTTTACATTTCACATTCCTCTTAATTTTCCACAAGCATGATCTATAAACAATGATAAATGTATCCAAGACTAAAATTCTACTTACCAGAATTGTTTTTATATTCCATATTTGTATATAAAAAATATTCACTTCTCAAATATCATTTAGTATAGTTCATAATTTCAGTAAATATTATCCAATAACCATAGTAAAACATATTAACTGTTTATTCTTCACACAAAGATATATAAGCCAGGCACGTTCTATAATAAAATCCACTGAACATGTATTCTTTATTTGAACATTGTAACAGAACAATGGAGCTACTAAGCTATCTGATGAAGGCATATAATAGATTAACAGGACAGCATTTACACACTTGAGTTATGCCACAGTGTCCTTTAAATTTATCTGATTGGGTCAACTGACAATTATTTGATGACAATTGACATGGAAATTATAGAAATATGAGACAAGCTTTATGAAAATTTAATTTCCATGACACTTATATGCTCAGTATCTTTCAAGCTTAGTTAAGATAGGGAATAAGAACACTTTCTCATTTATAAAAACAAATCGTCAAAGTAGGATTGCCAATGAGTAAGCTCTCCATAAGTGGCCAAATGACACAGAAATTAACAATTATAGGTCACTGTTCTGCCTTCAACAATAAGCAAAACCTATGTCACATAGTCAACTATAAAAGACCCAGAAATGACAAATGTAGCACAATTCATATGAAAACTAACACTAGCATGGAACACTGGATTTACTATGTTTACGGAATTTTTAATATAAATTTTGTTCGTAACTTTAAGAAACCGAGCTGGCTTCCACAAATAACCATACCACATAAAATTGCTAAACTGAACAAACAGAGGCTTTCTTTACCAAAACATATACATTTTTGTAACTGTATAAACTTGAACAACTTGCATTTTGATTTTTTTTTTTAAAGTTTAGCTATGATCAGACCAGTCTAAATAACCTAAAAAATTGTGCTGTACTAGCCTGTACTCAGTAGTTGCAATGACAATTGAAAATTCTTAAATAAACAAATTACCAGAACCTGTGTGTATGGATATGGGACATTTTTTGTAAAATTAAATACTTCAAATTGTCTAATTTAGCACTGAGCATAGAAATATTGAACTAATGGTAAACATAGTATATATTTATGCTTTGTTGTAGGCAAGCTGGATACAATAGAAAGGCGACTAAACACTTCAAACATCAAGTGTTTGCTTTATCAAAATTGATCTCATGTCTTCATAATTTTGGACATGACAGTCGTGTGTATTATTAAAAGGCTATTTCTAGGTAATATTTAGATAAGAAAATAATGTGTTCATAAAGCTTTGATGACAATTATAACTAAATATTGACACTTCAAACAAAATTTATTTTGGTTCGTCCGTAAAACTTTGACATGAACTTAAGACGTTAATATTGATCTGTGGTAAATAATATGTAGACTTTACTTAACCATGTTAACAGTAGCATGTATACTGGTTTACAGTATTATGGTTCATTTACATGATGTACCGGTATACAAAGAATAAACGAGTGCTAATCTATCCATCCATTATTTACAAAAGACTTACAGAATAAGTTATATATTGATGACATTTTTACATGCAATTCATCATGTTTGTTATTGATCATATATATATGTAGATTTTTTTAATAATCAACAAAATATCAGCCTTAGCCTCATGCAGGCTTGACTCTTTATTAAAGGCTCCAACGAGCATGATGAGCATACAATGTATGTATCCATAAATTAAAAAGATAATTTAGAGAGAACATTTATTCCCTTGCTGTAACTCATAAAGATTTGATATTTCATGTTAGGTTAATCTTCTTTATAAATTTAAAATATTTTGGACTTCCAGGGTATTTTTTTTTATCATTTATGCATGTGGCAGAAATATTTGTTATGGTACGGCTCATCAAATGTCAATCCGTATCTTATATTGTTTTAATAAGAGGCTATATATTGCCATCTTACATACATATCTGTTAAAAAAAACTCTTAAAAGGGGACAGAATTCGAAGATACCAAATATATCACATTGAAATCACAAGTAGAAGAAAACTAGTCATACACATTGAATGGTTTTACACAAGTCATTTTTGGGGGCCCTTTAATTTATAGCTTGCTGTTTGGTGTGAGCCAAGGCTTTGAGTTGAAGACCGTACTTAAACCTATAATGGTTTACTATTACAAATTGTGACTTGGATGGAGAGTTGTCTCATTGGAACTCATTCCACAGTACATCTTCTTATATCTATACAACATACATGGCAAAAATTGGTATAATTAGGAAAAGACAAAGACATTACTGGCTACTCAAGCTGAATGACAATGAGTAACTTCTTCCATTATGTATGATCATAGAACAAAGTGACAACATATATAACACACTTAATTAATTCATATCTCATAAACACATAAATCTAATATTATAATAACTCTATTAACTGGTTGACCAGTTCAGAAAAAAAAGCATGCACATTGTTGCAACTTAATTACCACAAGTTTAATGAATGTGTTTAATGAAGCAATGAAGCAGATAATATCCATTCCATGTATGTTTAAATATCCATAGATGTGTACCATGTACAAACTGACATATTTACTGATTAAACCATATCATGCTGTGTTTCTTATTTTGAAAACTTTGGATCGCTAAAACTTGTATGGGAAAGTAAAGAAGAGAACTTTGATGTAAAAAGAAGATTAACTTTGTATCTTAAAAGGATAAATTTGAAAATAATATACAAACAAATTGTAGTGTTCTCAAGTTCAAAACATGTACCCTTATCACAAATTGGTTCATAAATACATTATCTGTTTAGTCAAAATTGTTGTCTATTTTGCAATTTTGCCGATTGTGTCCTGTTCCCGACTGCGACTTATTATGGATTCACATGACAGGTGATGTATCCATAGCAGGAGAGGCTTTATACTATACTCTGTCACCCGACTGGTCACACTTTTTATGTCAGATTGTCTTTTAAAATTTGTCTTCGTTATCAATTCACAAGATTTGAACATCCTTTATCTATATATGGTTGTCAAAGGAGAAGGTCCGGTAAGACCCCTTTTTGGCCCCAAAATATAGCAGTTTTACCAAACTGTTAAAATGTAAACTTTTAGTTTTTTATTGGACAGTAAAATGCTTCTACTACATAAATATGGCCTGTTTTTGACAATACAATGCACATATATCGAGTACTAGCACCACTAAGTCATTCTAAATTACTGAAATCTTCACAATTCTATCATTTTAGTTAAATTTTAGACGGTTTTCGCTTAAAACGAAAGTGGCCGCATTCGTGTTCATCCTTAATATTGGAATGAGAGTTGTATTTCATGATGATACATAACATATATAAAGGTTTAGGATGAACACGGATGCGGCCACTTTCATTTTTGACAAAAACCATCTGAAAAGTGACATTTTTTAACAAATTTGGTAGATTTGTCATTTTGAGCTTGAATCGGATCGTTTTTAATGACTAAATCAGTTATAATCTTTCACAAAAACTAACTGAATCAAATGAAATAGACACTTAAGTGTTTAAAAAGAGGTCAAAATATTTCGTCAGATGAACCTGAAATTTGAGGCCAAAATCGGTCCTTACCGGACCTACTCCTTTATACAAATTGTAACTGAAAACCAACATTATAACGAAAATGTGTCATTGACTCGCTTTGACTAGCCCTGTAGAGAAAGCAAACTAAAAGAAAAACAATAAAATATGCACATATGCTGGTACCTATACAGGAACTTGGAAACAAACTGACAAGACATCATATTGAGACTAGTGTTATGAATTGAAAGACATTTAAAATTAGACACAATTGATTTTTTCTCAAAACAACAAAAAGTGCTCTCAATATGCCCAGCAATGTCATCTCTTCAGATTTAAGTTTAATTCAAACATGTTGAAGGGTATTGATTTTGTTCAATATCAAAATAAAATCCTTGAAATTAATTTGCATGTATTGGATTTTCATATAAATTCCAAGGTGAGAACAAAAACGCTAGCAGTAATACTGAAAGAATGAAAATATTGGGAGTTTTAAGTGTTTATAAGTAATCTTAAAAATAAACAAAACCGTAACGGTTACTAAAATTCATTGAATACATAACAGTAGCTAAAAGATTAGCATGGATTAAAAGATAAAAATAACTTCTTACAGAAAAATTATATTTCATATCATTTAAACTTTTATTAAAATTTGTAATCCTTGATAATAAGAATAGGTGTATCTTTTAATTTCTTAAATCCTAGGACTTGAAAAACAAAGTCGGACACAAAGTCGAGAAGAGCATAATGTTTAATACCCATGGCCAATACAGTGCAAGATTTGATGAAAAATACCTGATAATTCAAATTTTACACTGGTTGAAATGAAATATGTTCATCATAATAACCCAAATAATTCAGTTGTTATATTTTGCTGCTTTATAAAGATGGCTACATTAACGCCTGAAAGCCTTTTCAATGAAAAATTACCAATTTATAATTCAGATTCAGCTGTACATTTTTCTATCTAACATTAATCTACCAGCTACATGTAGTTGGAAGTCTCATCCAAGAACCAATCAAAATCCTTTTTCAACCCTCTATAGTACACCATGAGGAGGGACTGACATATTCAACTTAAACATTACCAAGTAAAAACAAACCAATAAATCACTCCATTGATGGTTTTCGACAATTCTCAGTAACTTTGTCGCGGCGCGCGGTTGGTTTGTAATTGATTTGTTATGTGTTTTTCTTATATAATGCTATTGATGTTTTCCCCTTTCATGTTTGCTAATGTTATTGTCTGGATATAGACATGATAAAAGAAAAGTCTTTTTGTCTCCATTGTAAATACATATAATCAGCACCCGAGACATGTATTATATGTCTCTGTTAGCACTGTCCATTCCTTTCATCCGTTTCGGCATCTTTATAAAGCGAAAAAATGTAGCAGTGTTCTGTTAACCTTACGACGTTTAACTTGGCTTCACCCAAGCTGGACATCGAGAAAGTGAATTTCTCAAGTCTAGTATCAGCTTGGGGTTTGTTTTTCTATTATCATATCCTCTTAATTGCTTTCAAAGGGTAAAATTCATTACTGTAGAATTGCTGATTAAACAGGTATTAGTTCGATTGGGTGATAATTAATACTTCAAAGACTAGCTCATTGAAGCCAATTTGATCGTTGTTAAAATCAGTGTTTGTTCAAAGTTCGTTAAACAAGTTTGTGAATGTCGTTGGGAAATGCGGTCAATTTATTTCTTCTCATTTCATTCATATATGCCTCTATATATTCATTAAATAGATGTCAATGTTGAAATCTTTGTTTATTTTGATCTCTCAACGACGCCATTTTGTAAAATTTATTAGACTGGTCCCGCGGAGTTACTTTAATACAACAGAAATAATTCCTTCAAAAATCGTTAACCAGTCAATCACGTGATCCGAAAAGAAAAATAAGCGGGAAATTTTAAAAAATACAAAAAAAATTTTAGCGGTTGAACGGGATAGCGACGCGGTCAGTGCAATAGGACAGCGGGAAATTGAAATAGCGCTGAAAATCGCGGCGCTAAAACGGCCTGGGGAGAACACTGTACAATATGTGCATGTTGTCAAGATGTTTGTTGGTGATGTTGCACATAAAAAAAGAAAAAGATGCAAGTAAAACGTTCAGTTCCTAAGTGTACTTTAAAATTAAGTTTAAATTATGGTACATGTATTATATATCAAGTTCATACATGTATATACATTGTATGAAGCCTCTAATTTAAAAAAAAAAATTATGCATATATATATGTTTTTTATAACTAAATTGATAGTTTTCATTATAAAACCTATTTAAAAAATGTACATATATACTTTTTTCTGAAGAAAATTCTTTGATTTGTCCACATTTAGATAAAGATTACTTTTTTTTAATTGCTTGCTTTCAGGAAGCAATTTGCCGCCATATTTTCTGTATGCAAAGTGACCTTAGCGTGACCCGGTCTAGTACAATTCATGCAGACCGCCACTATTTAGCCTATAATATTTTTTTATGGATGTGCAACCTTTAAACCAAAATTCGGTGATCGCAATACCCATGGATCTCACATTGAAATAAACTATTATCTGATTGTACATGTTATACATGTGCTCAATATCCATGCTTCATTGTTCATTGTTGATTGTTCAAAATAAGGTGACAATCTGTAAACCTGGGCTTCAAAACATGACAAATAATTAGTCACCATATTTTTACAATATATAAACAGACAGAGAGAGAGAAAAAAAACTGTTGATTATGTGATGTTTGCATAAAAAATGATAAAATCATGCACAGAAGAATAAGTTTATGATAAATACATGCATTGGTTCAAGAATTGAATAAACATTATTTTTCACCAGTCACTCTTTTCATATGACTTTAAGTAAAAATAAAAATATGCAAATTTTCAACTGGGCTGTAATCAACACTGACATTTAACACATTACACAGTCTTTTATCAAATATTTGTCTATATATTTAAATTCTTGCATAATTCATTCTTTAATTGTATAACTAACTATAATTCATTCTTTAGTTGCATAACTAAATATAATAATGTTCCAGGCAAAGCATCGCATCATTTGAAATCCCTTCATACAAAAGCTATATAAAATGAACAAAAAATTACCCAAGCCCAAAGTCAAACAGAAAAGGTCATAATGTACAGTAACAGTATACCACCCTTTCCATGAAATTATTACAACATTATTAGGTAGTTTTATGTCTTTTAAGTTTAATATATTGTTAACACAAGGATGTGTCTCTGACGCCTGTATGTACAAAATGTAGTTTCTAAATTCAATAGGGAACATATGTAACATTATTGTAGTAATAAACCATTATATAAGACAATGATTTACATTTTGATAGGCTCAATCAGTAGTTAAAGTGGTATATTGAAATAACAATTTGCTTTTAGCAGACAAATCAGTTCAAATGTGTCAAAATAAGCAAAGAAATATCACTGATGAATTATTTACTTGCAAGTGAATAATTCTACCTCATTAAATTGGTATTCATTTGACCTTCAATTTAAAATAAAACAGATAGGGCATAATTTAGAATTGAAAGTGAAACAAAGGTGAACCACATCATTGACTGATTCGATCCACCAAAAATTTGGTTAAAACAATATTTAAGTTATTCTTTACATCATAAAACATGAAATCGAACATAAAAAACCCAATTGCATGAGGTCGCAAATTATTTATCTTTATGTATTTTTATATCGGCATAGTAGCCAGAAATGTCGGTGGCACTCTATGTTACCGTTTTGTCTATCCTGTTACCGATATCAGTATTTCACCTGCAAATGCTAAATTGGGAAGATTTTTTCATTTTCTGTGGTTGCTATTATTTTGAATAAGTGCTGTTATGCAAAAGGTCTCAGACCGTTATTTATGATTATGTATATATGATTACCTAATAAAAAAAACAAAAAAAACATCATAACTCATATTAATCCAATCATAGGGCGCGTGTTTCTGTTTAATGCAAACTTTGAGTATACAGATTTCGGAGGTGTTAATCCTTTAATTAGTTTATGTGATTGCCAATTATCAAACAAATTTACAATTATTAACGTGAAAGTATATGCTGTACGGTTTATATGTTTGTTTTATATTTGTTTATCTGTATGACAGACTGAATAAACTAGATACAAAAAAATGTATCATTGAGATGGGAGCCATCTCTGTGGGCCCCGCTGTGAATAATGTGCATTAAAAAATTGTATCTTTACCATAGGACATGGGTTTGTCAACTACAATCAAAGTTTTTGACCTTGACCTTTGACCTAGGAAGTTGTAAATAAATTATGACACACCCTTTGGTGTTGGTTTATAAACATGTCAAGTATAAACTTTGAAATGATAACGGTTCTCAAGATATAGAGCGGACGCGATCTTTCCCATAGGACATGGGGTTGTCAACTGAAACCAAAGTTTTTGACCTTGACCTTTGACCTAGGAGGTTGTACATAAATTATGACACACCCTTTGGTGTTGGTTTATATACATGTCAAGTATAAACTTTGAAATGACAACGGTTCTCAAGATATAAAGCGGACACGATCTTTACCATAGGACATGGGGTTGTCAACTGAAACCAAAGTTTTTGACCTTGCACATACATCATGACACGCCCTCTGGTGGTGGTTAATAAACATGTAAAGTATAAAGTATGAAATCATAATGGTTCTCTAGATATGGAGCGGACACAAAAGTGTTACGGACGGACAGACTGATCACTATAGGGTACACGCCTAAAATATATTAAACAAAAATTAATTGAATTGAATATGTAGCTCAATTCATTCATTAATCAAGTTGAACTTTTGGAGCTTACACTTAGTACAAAACGATCTTGCTTACAATTAAATAAATTACTAGAACGCACCCGCGAAATCGCGGGCATATACAGCTTGAGAACTGTTTTAGGATGATTTTTTGTAAAAGATATTATGTATGGAGAATTTCATAACAGGTATCAAAAAGCCCTCTCCCTTTTTCCAAAGTCTGATATTTGTTTCCTTTCTGTTAAATTCAATTATTTTCGTGTTTCTGGCCTCAGACCACAATTATTCTTCTCCTTTGCTACAATGCTTCTTTTAATTTGGTAAAAGTCAAATCAAATTAAAAATTTGCACCTTTTCAAACATGAAATAAATGTAACTGCTTATATATATAGATACAAAATAAGATGCCTTTATATTACATTACGTTAAAAAACAATTGTTCAGAAATTGCTTATAACTGATAGTGAAGAAATAATCCATGTACTTACATAATGGCCCAAACAAGATGTATATAAACAGGAGTGATGATGATAAAGCAAAGATAACTTTTACAAGAATAAATTAAGGTGAGCAGTAGATCTCTTGTGCAGAAAAAAATAAGTTACAAAATCATATTTATGTTATTAATATGAATAAATACTTATTATATTATTATATTTTATGTTATAACCTCAATAAAAGTGTGAACGATACGTCTCACAATGTATGGCCGACACATCCTGGGCCGTCATGGAAGTGTGGCCATTGGTTTCGAAAGCGTTTACACTAGCAAAAAAAGTACTCATTCATTGAATGTTTTTAATAAATTAGCAAACGCTTCTGTGTTTTTACCTCCAAATTGAAGAGTTCCAGTGCTACCCTTGGTCAAGAATAATATATTTGGAATGGGCGTGACATTAATTTTCCGATAGATGGGGCAACATTGTTTTCACAAATGTTTGCTTAATTTGCAAAGGTTGAAGAGAACGGGAATGGAACGTAACCCTTGGCTAGCAAAGATGGGTGATGTTGTACCATTTAACACTTTGTCACTGACAGCTAATTTTTATCTCAGTCTAGAGCCCTGGACACAGTGCATGCGTTGTTGTCTAGTTATCCCAATAGCACAAGTTCTAATACACCTGATTGCTATAGTATAGCGACTATTGTCCATCATTACAAAAGTTCCCGTAAATTCTCACATCATAATACAAAATATCTGACTACACAATGGAAAAGCGTTTGTTGTATGAGGTTAATAGTTCAAATGGGGGCAGATTTCCAAATAGTGATAAGGCCCTGTTTATCCCGACAAGAGAAGAAAACTTTGATGTCTGATGTTCGGCAAAACTATGTGACTGATGGGAAAGCAACTTCTGTTCCAAAGTTTCATGTTAGCATACTTCACAAGCCCTGGTCAACTTTCATCCTAAAGTATTGAGATTTTCTTACTTTGTCCCCAATCACAGATAACACCTCCCCCCATATAATTTACTCTGCTTTAGGCAATGCTACCTTGTAAACATGTAAAGTTTATAAATCAAATCATATAAACAAAATATTGTGCTATCTTACAGTGTTATTAAATAAGAAACTTGCAGTTTTTCATTTTCTCAACCACTTGTTGAAGTATCTCACCTAATCACATGAGACTGTCAGAAGCCTAACTGAACGTTTGGATCACCTCTTCTAATTTACATTAATGTCTTGAACTTAATCCTGAAATGCTAGAGCTAGAAATCATGATGGGTTCACTAAATATTTATATAATTCTAACTTATTTAGCGGTGCCACTTTGAAATTCGGGTCGCCATAGGCGCTGTTTTGCTTCTAAGAATGTGCGCACTTCTTCTACGCAACCGGAAACACATATTTGCTTTCGGAATTTATTTGACTTTTCTATAAGATACAATCTCATCCGAGTAGAAAATTAAAGTTTTTAAGCGGGAAATTTAAAATTACGTGCGAAGCATTTTAATCTCAATGTTAAATGGTATTTTTTTTATAATAATGATTAATTCTTCTATAATAACAGGAGGAAGAATTGGATTATTCTGGACACAGCATTTTCTGTTTCAATATGTTTTAATTTCAAAGATACATTTTTTTTTAAAAGATCTTAGAATAGAAATAAAAGAATTGATTATATAACATAGACACAGGGGAGGATCCAGTCAGTTAAAAATGTTCAATTTCCAATGAGACAACAAAGCACATTACATAAATAGAAATTAAAGAACCTTAGTGAGCACGCTCACATACCCCACGTCCCCACATTGTCAATGGAGAAATTAAATAAGTATAAGAAAAAAAAATTGTATGAGAAAAAATATTGAATAATAATTTCCTGTCAATATACATAGTATGTCCTTATTATCTACAAAATTTCATGAAATTCTGTTGTGTGTTTTCAGAGGAGTTGAGATGACAAAACTGTTGCGGAAGTACATTGAGGCAAATAAGTTCAAAGGGACATAACTCCTAGAAAAAAAATTGAACCGTAATTTCCTGTTGATATGCACATCTACATAGTATGTCCTTATTATCTACAAAGTTTCATGAAATTCTGTTGTGTGGTTTGAGAGGAGTTGCGATGACAAACTGTTGCAGTAGAACATTAAAGTAAATAAGTTCAAAGGGGCGTAACTCCTAGAAAAAAAATTGAATCGCAATTTCCCGTCGATATGCACAACTACATAGCATGTCCTTATTATCTGAAAAGGTTTCGTGAAATTCTGTTGTGTGGTTTGAGAGGAGTTGCGATGACAAGAAACAGGACTGACGGACGGACGGACGGACTGACGGACGAACGGACTGACGGACGGACGGACAGTGGGACAGACGGACGGGTCAAAAACATTATACCCTCCGCAACTTCGTTGCGTGGGGTATAATAAACAGAAGTTGTAAACAACTGTAGGTCACCTAAGGCAGCAACCATTTGATTTTCTGGATTTTTTTTCAGGACAAACTTTTTTTTTTGCCTTTGGAGAAAAACAATCTATTTTTTTGGCGACAAGTCGAAAACATTTTTTTTTTTCAATTTTAGCATTACATATAGTGGCAGCTGAGGGTGAAACAAACAATTTTTTTTTCTCAGTGTCAAAAACACAGGGCACTTGTTTCTGTCAATGTGGGGTTTACTATCCATACCATACATTTTTGTACTGGTATGGATAGTAAACCCCACATTGACAGAAACAAGTGCCTGTGGTCAAAAACAGGAAACAAACGTTTTTCCCAAAAAATCCATAGCCCCTCCCCCCCCCCCCCCAGAAAATCAATTGGTTGTTGCCTAACAGCCTTTAACAATGAGCAAAACCCATACATATAAATGTTGAGGAGCGATAACCCATTCCCTTGAATCAAGGACCATGAAGTTGTATCAAAACAAATAAAAATCGATAAAATTCAGATGGAAAGAGCAACCTTATTAGATCAGCACTAAGGGAGCTACCATTTAATTTTTAAGGGGGAGCTAGGATGAAATTTGAAAAAAATAGGCAGGACAGGAGTTTTGAGTAAAAAAAAAAGGCAGGAAAAAAAAAAAAGTCAGGCAACAATTTAGGTAAAAAAGTCAGGATAAATTAAAAAAAAAAAGCAGGACCGAACAGAGTGAAAAATAAAAAGGCAGGACAGAGATTACAGCTAAAAAAAAATGCAGGACAAAATTTTTCCTCCTAGCTCCCCCATAAAAATCAAATGGTAGCTCCCTAAGTAAAACAAAACAGACAAAATCAACATAGGCGGATCCAGGCCCCCCCCCTTTTGTGGGAAAAATTTGGTTGATTATATAGGGAATCATTGAAGCATGACTGGAGCGGGCCCCCCTTAGGAAAAGTTCTGGATCCGCCACTGATCAATAATCTAAGAGTATATATACTCAAAACTAATCCAAAATGTTTAAATCTAATTTCAACCAATGAATAAACCATCCAATGGATTTAAACAAACTTTACATAGGTATAGTCATCATCATGTTAGTACTGTGTAACAGTCTTTTGAAACCATATTTCTGTAGTTATCATTGAAATTATCATGTCAACTTTGAAAGGTACATTAATTTGGAGAGGTGACCATTTGATTGTCTTGTATAAATACAATGAACAAAACCAAATTGATTATAATTCTGCAATCATCTCACCCTATATGATCCTATATCAATTTTTTTTAAATTCAGTCTCAATTTGTTGGAAAGACTGATTTGTCTTGTTCTCATTTGATTACATGGGTATCAAGTTGACATAAGGTTTAGTCATCCAAATTGACATCTGAATATGTCAAAACTGAACAAGTTTTTTTCATCAATATAGATTCAATATTGTGCCTACATTGTGGATATCTTCTGGAATAGTGTTGGACATGTATGGTAGCTACCAGTATATCATATGGATTCCTTCGATCTTATTATATAAAATCTTTACCCAGAAAAAGTATTTTAATCCTGCCATATGTTTATGTGGATGTCCAAAGCCAATAACGTTATAAATGGTTATTTTTTGTTATATAAATATAAGAAGATATGGTATGTGTGACAATGAGACAACTCTCTATCCAAGTCACAATTTGTAAAAGTAAACCATTATAGCTTAAAGTACAGTCTTCATATATTTGTCTTTAGGGAATTCATTGTGTTTTGATTGATTTAAGCCATTGCAATTGATATTTTATAGTGTGTCTTTCTATGTATTGTTTCAGATAAGGGTGAAGGTTGGTATCTATTAAAGCGCTTAAATCAGCTGTATCTGTTGCACTTGCATCCTGTAATAAGTCAGGAACTGGTTGTTCAGTTGTTGTTGTTTGATGTTCATAAGTGATTCTTGTTTTTTATATAGATTAGATCATTGCTTTTCCTGTTTGAATGGTTTGACATTAGTCATTTTTGGAGCCCTTTATAGCTTGCTGTTTGGTGTGAGCCAAGGCACCCATATTGAAGACCATACATTGACCTATAATGGTTTACTTTTACAAATTGCGACTAAGATGGAGATTTCATATTGGCACTCTTACCACATCTTCTTATATTTATTGACAACATTTTTTTTCGAGTCACACACAATTTTTTAAGTCAGTGCAATTCACGGCTTGACATATTGAAAGCTCAACTTATTATAGAAGACCATATGTGAACAATTAGAGGCTTTTCCATTATTCATATAATTCTGTCTAGTTAATATATATCCTAGCTCTCTTTTATTCATATAAAAGTCTTTCTCAAAGTACACACAATATTCACTGTTTTCAAACAAAACTAAAAAATTACCCTAATCATGACAATAAAATCTGTAAATATCCATTACATAACTGTATTTTAATACAAAGCTCTATGTAATATAGTCTATACTGAACACTTATGTAATACTCTACATAAAAAAACAAGCAAGTTAATTGCTTACACTTTACTTGCAAATTACCTGTATGAAGTCTTGAAAGCAGTAAAACCTCTTGTTATCCTGTTTATAAGAAATTTGAAAATGGGCTCTCATACTAAAAAGTCTAAACTGTCTATCGGAGGGGCAATAACCAACCAATACAGTTGCCTTAGAATGACTGCTTATAACAACTTCATTTGCAGTTGGTTGTTGGATATCAGATAATTGTCTCATTGTCAATCATACTACATCTCCTTATTTTTATAAAGTTCAAGATCAAATATCTATCTTTCCACAACACAACAGAGAACATCTAATGAAAGTTTTGGTTGGAATGACAGATTGATTATTATATTTAATGCAATATACCAGCAACTCAAGGAAAGGGTGGATATAGAATGAACTAAATCAAAACAGGCTGATAAAGAAATTGCTGCCTAGTTCACATTTTTGTATATTTTTAAAATGGTTAACATTTCCAAAGGGGATTACATGTTTACCTGTCTTAATGTGGAGGCAAATATATGTGGTGAAACATATTAACTCCTCAAGATATCATAATAGATCATCACCTTTAAGAGTGTTTATCACTGGGCAATAATTTATCTCAATCCATGCACCTAGCTTCATTATATTTATTACTTTTATTCTAATTTTAATTATACCACAATTAGTTTAAATTCAACCTTTAAACTGATGATTTCAACTTTCATGACATGAGTGATCTTCAGACATTTCACACAAAAATGAAGATATCCTTTACATATAAGGTCTATTTGTTAAATACTTAAGTTTGTTGACTATTCTGAACTAATCAGGTGTCTGTCCCAAGTCAGAAGCCTTTAGTTCAGTGGTTGTCATTGGTTCATGTCTGTCATATTTGTTTTTCATAAGCTGTTTTGTTATAAATTAGGCCATTTGTTTTATCAATTGAATCTTTTCATATCAAAGCCTTTTATAGTTGATCAGATGTTATGGGTTTTTCTCATTGTTGAAGGCCATAAGGTTGCCTATTATGGCTTACATCAACTTCATTTGAACTTCAGTGGATAGTTGTCTAATTGGCAATCATACCACATCTCCTTGTTTTTACATGTAATATCATGTGCTAATGAAGGTTAGATCACACAAAAATCGAGTGACAGACAAGTGAGTAATTATCAAACCTAACAAATTTTCCAATTCTTTAAATGATTTTTCTGTGGATATTTTTTTATCATAACCAATGGCAATAATAAATAAAATCTATATAAATCATGCTTTATTTGTCACTGACCCCTAGCTAATACATCATTCACATAAGGATTATTTTTAGATTTGACATTATCTTTAAGTTTGTTCAATTCTTTAGTCAAGTCTCCTTCTGACATAGAGTCTATAGGTAAGGCTTTCACTTTCTTCAAAAATTCTTCAATGATTTCTTCTCCCTCCTACAAAAAAAGAAAATATCTATCCATCATATTCTAAAGACATCATGAAAAGGAAAGTATAAACTAAACAAGAGGCTGTCACAACGACAGCAAACCGGATTTATTAACATTAATTTGTGTCCTGGCAATATCACAAGAACCATTACTGATGAATGGTGAAAGTGAAAATCGTCAATATCAAATTTGACCTCCATTTTGTCATCAGTATCAACATATTAAAATTTGAAAAGCTTAGATTGAATGGTTCATGAGTAAATGCAACAACCTGAATGGAAACACCATTTTACGATCTTTCAAGAACCATAACTCCTGAACGGTAAAAGTCAAAATCATCATTATTGAACTTGACCTCTATTTTGTCATCAGTAACAACATATTAAAATTTCAAAAGCTTTGGTTGAATGGTTCATGAGAAAATGCACGGACACGACGGGAAAAACCATTTTTCAATCTTTCAAGAACCATAACTCCTGAACGGTAAAAGTCAAAATCGTCATTATTGAACTTGACCTCCATTTTGTCATCAGTAACAGCATATTAAAATTTCGGAAGCTTTGGAAGAACAGTTCATGCATAAATGCACGGACACGACTGGAAACTCCATTTTTCAATCTTTCAAGAACCATAACTCCTGAACGATAAAAGTCAAATTCGTCATTATTGAACTTGACCTCCATTCTTTCATTAGTAACAACATATTAAAATTTGGGAAGCTTTGGTAGAACAGTTCATGCGTAAATGCACGGACAACTGCATTTTTCAATCTTTCAAGAACCATAACTCCTGAACGGTAAAAGTCAAAATCGCCATTATTGAACTTGACCTTCGTATAGTTGTCAGGAATAACATATTAAAATTTTAAAAGCTTTGGTTGAACGGTTCATGAGTTAATGCACAGACAACATTTGATTGCCGCCCGCCCGCCCGCCCGCCCGACCGCCCGGCCGCCCGCCGTACATCCCCAAATCAATAACCGACATTTTTGTCACAAAAATCCGGTTAAAAATGCTTTGTAATTACTAAACACATCATTTGTCTTACTTTTCTTAGTACAATAATAAAGAACAAAGCAAGGTCATTTTTTTTAAATGGAACTATGACACACACAAATTGCATTTCAATCAGATTGGTGTACTATCTATATCTATATTTTTTTTATTGCAAGGTTATAATAGCCTAATAGAAATCAGAAAATCATCAAATTTTTCAGAAGAAATTTATGTATAAAACAAAGAATTAACTGTAGATTTTTTTCCTTGGGTACCCATTTTTATGGATTGAGAAAAAAACTTTCATTTTTGTGGATATCTGATTTCCTGGGTTTACAAGCCTTTAACAAGAATGTGTCAATAGTACATGGATGACCCACTCGCACTATCATTTTCTATGTGCAGTGTGAAATTGGGGTCAAAATTCTAATTTGGCATTAAAATTAGATAGATATTATCATATGAAACATGTTTACTAAGTTTCAAGTTGATTGGACTTCAACTTCATCAAAAACTACTTTGACCAAAAACTTTGACCTGAAGCCGGACAGACACACAAACAAATGGAATGGCAAACAGACGCACAGACCAGAAAACGTAATGCCCCTCTACTAGATGGGGCATAAAAATGTGTACTTCCTAAACATTAAAAATTCTATGTTTATCTAATACTACTTAATACTGGAAAATTTATATCCTATGAATATTTATGTTTTCTCTATGTTTTGTTTTATAGGAAGATTGTTTACCTCTTTCACCACCTTTCTTTTCTTGACAGCAGGTTCATCATTCCCTTCTAGTCCTGTCCCTGTCAAACTAATGCTCTGGAAATCCTCTAATTCACTAGCCTTCTTCTTAGCAAAGTCTATGACATTTTTTGGAAAATGTGCTAATTCTGCAACATGTATTCCAAAACTCTGATCACACACACCTAAAACGATAAAATTATATTACACTATTTTAATGAAAGAAAGCAAGAATGGAATAATTTATGACAAAACGTCAAAAGAAAAACGAATTTAGAAGAATGAAAGCAACCTTCAGTTCATTGCTGAAAACCTGTCAGTAAGGCCACACCAATTTGATCCCTTGTTCGACGGACCCGCCCGCACCTATTTTTTTCAAAACAGAATTTTTTAATCTTTTTATATTCTCGCTTCCCGCATCCAGAATTGTAATCATGTCCATTTCCCGCACCGTTTTTTTGTTGTAAATATTATAAAAAGATATCAACATTTGTTAAATTTATCACAATCTAACCTGTATATAACGATTTTAAACACAAAGCACCCCACCACACTGTGTAAATATCTGTGAGAATATTTATTTCAGCATGAAACCTGGAGTGCTCCGATAAAAAGTTATAACAGCGGGTATTTCCGTGAAGAACAAAAAATTGGTTTCTTTCCCCCTTACTTATATTTCCTATCAAAAAATGATCGTTGTTAGAATAAAGTACAAAGAACTTCTGAAGGATTTGCCTTCAACTGCAATTATATTGTATGCTGGCGAAACAAAACTATCCATAGCCGCTGCATGTTTATGCACCTGTCCTGATTGATTCAGGAGCATGTCGTTCAGCAGTTATCGTTTGTTGATGTTGTTCATTGGTACTTTCCCGTTTGGATATATAAATTAGATCGTTGGTTTTCCTGTTCGAATTGTGTACGCTAATAATTTTGGGGTCCTTTATAGCTTGCTTTTTGGTCTGTATCAAAGCCCTGTGTAAAAGGACGGACTTTGACCTGTGTTTGTTATTATCAGGTTGAGAACAACCCTCCCTCAGACAAGGGGTCATTTTACTGATGTAGAAAAGAAAATAGAAATACCAAGGATTTGTATAGTTCTTCTATACAAAACCTTTGAACACTTAGAATTTTGTACTCAAAAAGAAGAGAGTTACATCATATTTTAAACAAATTTTTCTTAAAGAGGGGTCCACTTATTTTGAATAATATTAAACTGTTAAAGTAAATGTGTTAACATGGTTAAAGTCCAGGAATATTACTAAATTCTTAGACATGTTTTGACCATTTTTTTTTTTAAATACCAGATAGATATATAGTTCTATGAGAAAATATGAGCCCTTTTGTACAAACAAATATATTATAACTTATATTGATCCCTCATAAAAGATGTAAAAGGGATATTTATAACATTAAGGGGTTGCCCCCAAACTGATTATGATTTGGATGGAGAATTGTCTCATTGTCAGTCACACATACATAGACCATATTTAATTATTTCTTGGTGAACAGGGAAAAAATACTTCAGAAATTAAAGAAATGTCAAAGTACAAGTGATAAATCAAGTTTTAATATTGTCAAAACCTATTATTTTATGTTTACCAAAAAAAATTATAATCGTTCGCCTTTACTTTTCAAGCTTCGCCTCAAAAATTTGCAAATTAAATATTTTTTTATTAAAATTTTCAAATCGCTCGCTCGCCCCAAATTTTGGAGTCCAAAAATCCGTAGAACAAGAAATTAAATTGGTGTGGCCTAACTGTCATGATGACAAACAGCTATACAAGTGCTTGTCTATGGTATATTGGTAAGTTACGACTTATATGTAAAATAATTTCAGCTGAGTAAAAGTTTCCAAATGTATTGGAACCATATTGCCCAAACAAGAGTGCACATGCTGAAATAAACCCAGTCAGATGGACATGTAAATTTTGCATTCATTCTATACAACAAAAATAGTTTACCAAATTGTTTAAAATTTCTGAGAAACTGACCAAATCATAAAACTTAACCTTGACCAATAAACCATTGATTTGTTAATTTGTTGTAAAATTGAGAATGGAAATGGGGAATGTGTCAAAGAGACAACAACCCTACCAAATAAAAAACAACAGCAGAGGGTCACCAACAGGTCTTCAATGTAGCGAGAAATTCCCGCACCCGGAGGCGTCCTTCAGCTGGCCCCTAAACAAATATATACTAGTCCAGTGATAATGAACGCCATACTAATTTCCAAATTGTACACAAGAAACTAAAATTAAAATAATACAAGACTAACAAAGGCCAGAGGCTCCTGACTTGGGACAGGCGCAAAAATGCAGCGGGGTTAAACATGTTTGTGAGATCTCAACCCTCCCCCTATACCTCTAACCAATGTAGAAAAGTAAACGCATAACAATATGTACCTGGTTTTACTCTGTATAGTAGTGTCAGCGTATCATTTGTGGTCAATGCCGTCACATGTAGATTATTAACAGTTGTAACTTCATCTGATAATGCTGTCAATTCGTGGAAATGGGTGGCAAATAAACAAAAAGCTTTAATTTTGGTAGCAATGAATCTGTAAAGACAAAAACAAAGGTGCAATAAATGATTCACCATGTTCACCATGGATACTTTTCATAATTCAAACAAAAAAATTTGATTAAAGGAGTAGATTCAGTAAGATCCCTTTTTGGCCCCAAAATATAGCACTTTTTCAAAATTGTTAAAATGTAAACTTTTAGCAATTTATAATACATAACATGTGTAAAGGTTGAGAGTGAAAACTGATGCGTTCACTTTCAGTTTGACAAAAACCATCTGAAATGCAAGATATTATGGCATATTTGATAGATTTTTCAGACCAATTGTTTTCCAAAAATGGTGAAATAGTTCCATCTTTTTTAAATATGACTTATGAAGCAAGATTTAAATTTTTGTATACATGTGGTGAGACTGATATAATTAGAATTATTGTTAAATTTATAAGCGACATGTACATGAAATGAAATGCTTTATTAAGTAATGTTTATGGATTTGGTATGATATATATGTTTGTATGTTTTGTATTGTCTTGGTATCAATCCTGTAATTTTGATTTCGTTTTTTTCCGAATTTTGACAATACCAATTAAAAAATTAGAAAAAAATAAAATAAAATTGCAGACCTACCGACCCTAATTTTTAAAAGGATGTAACTGGAACCACATATATATTTTTATTTGGCCTGATATCTTAAATGTTATAGCTTGTACCAGAAAATGAAGAGCAAAGTGATCCTGAAACAAATCTATATTTTACATTTATCTTTTCAAGCTTAATACGATGTGTTATGAGTATTACTCATTGTTGAAGGCAATACAAGTACCTATAGTTGTTCACTTCCATGTCATTTGGTCTCTGGTGGAGAGTTGTCTTATTGACAATCATACCAAATCTTCTGATCTATTTTGTTAACTGTCCACAGGTTTTTTTAAAATACATTTTATCCAAATTGATCAAAGTACAACAACAACAAATGTGTCAGCATGATCAGAATCTGAATAGTTCTCACTTCACTACACATGACATGTATTTGCCTTTATATAATTGTTTATGTTACAACTCAAAAAATGTCATATTAAAATTTCTACTACTTTAAATTCAGAAATTATTGCAATGATTTTATAATTGCAAAAAAATGAGACAGGGTTATAATTGTAATTATTTTAACTAATATATTTAAATTTTTGATATGAATTAAACAAGATTTTCTCAATATCGCAAAAATTAAAATAGCATTTTAGTCTAAAATGACAAAAATATAACAATAAATGTACGCAATAATTTCTGAATTAACAGTATTACTATCATATATATCTACTATACTTTTACTTACTCTGAAATAGCCCAGGCAAGACCAAAGCCATCATATGTAGATGTACCTCGACCTAATTCATCAATGATAATCAATGAATTTCCAGAAGATGACTGAAAAGGACAAGAATAAATTTTGCACTGATTTCCTAATATCATCTTCTTTTCATTTGATAACATTATATCAAAGACCTTAACATGTTACAGATAAACAATCATTGTCATAATACAGTGGACCAAAATGCTCATCTCCTTTGAGTTAAATGAAATGACAATTTATATTAAATGGAATGACACTGTATTTTAAAAGCAAAATGTCTATTCATTAATTTAAACAACAATAGATCAATCAATTAGTTTTTTTTTAACAAAATACTTTTCTTTTTGCAAAAATAAATTCATCTAAATGATGCTTGACAGTAAACTTTAAGAAGCTGTAAATTGCAGGAACTAATGTGTAGATGTATGGAAAGACAAATGCTTCAGTGATTTTAAGAGAATTTGATGAAATGACACATCAGTTTACTTTGAATACTTCTGTTTTTACCTTTAATATTGATGCTGTTTCTAACATTTCTGCCATGAAAGTAGATACTCCCTTCAGTTGGCTGTCTCCAGCCCCTACTCTAGCCAGAATACTGTCAACTATTGAGATTTCTGCTTCTGAACAAGGAACAAAACAACCCAACTGTGCCATCAATACAACAACACCAATCTGGAATGAATTTCACAACTTAAAATCATTTATTGAGCCATTTCCTAAAAGAAAGATTCTATAACAAGAATGTGTCCACAGTACATGGATGCCCCACTCGCACTATCATTTTCTATGTTTAGTGGACCGTGAAATTGGAATAAATTCTCTAATTTGGCATTAAAATTAGAATGATCTAATCAAAGGGAACATGTATACTAAGTTTCAAGTTGATTGGACTTCTACTTTATCAAAAACTACCTTGACCAAAAACTTTAACCTGAAATTTGCACTATCATTTTCTATGTTCAGTGAACCATAAAATTGGGGTCAAAACTATAATTTGGCATTTAAATTAGAAAGATCATATCATAGGGCACATGTATACTAAGTTTCAACCTGATTGGACTTCAACTTCATCAAAAACTACCTTGACCAAAAACTTTAACCTGAAATTTGCACTATCATTTTCTATGTTCAGTGAACCGTAAAATTGGGGTCAAAACTATAATTTGGCATTTAAATTAGAAAGATCATATCATAGGGCACATGTATACTAAGTTTCAAGTTGATTGGACTTCAACTTCATCAAAAACTACCTTGACCAAAAACTTTAACCTGAAATTTGCACTATCATTTTCTATGTTCAGTGAACCGTAAAATTGGGGTCAAAACTATAATTTGGCATTTAAATTAGAAAGATCATATCATAGGGCACATGTATACTAAGTTTCAAGTTGATTGGACTTCAACTTCATCAAAAACTACCTTGACCAAAAACTTTAACCTGAAGCGGGACAGACAGACAGACAGACAGACAGACAGACGGACGGACGAACGGACGCACAGACCAGAAAACATAATGCCCCTCTACTATCCTAGGTGGGGCATAAAAACTTGTCCCTTTGTTACATTACAAGGTCTCTTTACATTTTTTGGAAAGAGATGCACTGTTAAATATAGGGTTACAACTGTTAATACCTCCAGTCAGACTGTAGATTATTATTGATAAAGCCTATAGATGTGCAATAGGAAGATGCCAAACTTTTTAATTTACATTCAAATGATTTCTTAATGATCCAAATACATTCAAGCATCACAAATATTTTGTTCAAGTGTGATTATTTATTTGCAAATACACAAACAGTATTGGGGCCTTTTACAGCTGACTATTCTGTATGTATTTTACTCATTGTTGAAGTCTCTCCAATGACCTATAATTGTTAATTTCTGTCATTTGGTCTCTTGATATCAGTTGTCTCATTGGATATTAGACCACATATTCTTATTTTTATGTTTATACTGAATACAGTACCATGACTTACAGATCTAATATAGGTTGATTTGCCTCCCATATTTGGACCTGTGATGATATGAAACATCTGTTTATCTGAAGAAATGAGAAAAGAAATAAATAATCAGTAAAATATTAAAATATGAAAATATAAAAAGCAGGATTTTTTCTTACCATGAAAACATTTAAATGGGGTGAAGAAAGACATAATAATTAGAAACAGTTCTGCATAAATCAAGGGCTACTCTTTACCAAAAACTTTGACAGCGTTTTCTCTGAAGTCTTCAATGTATCAACAATGTTTTCCCTTTTTTCATCTTAAGGCTTGTAAATCAAATTAGCAATCAATAATTTTAATCATGACTAGTCAATTTGCACTATGTATTTCTTTTTCTTTCTTAGGTTTTAATTATGGTAGTTTTGTCTTTCCTAATAATAAGCAAGAACAGAAATCTCTTTGTGTATCTTAACCAAATGCAAAATCCATATTACAGTAAACATTTAAATATAAAGCGCAGATAAGAGTTCAAAAGAAATTTAAAATGGAGATTAAACAACATCTTAATTTTTCAGGGACAGTGAGCTGAAAACTAAGTACAGTTAGTCAGTGTTAAATACCTTTTTCAAACACAACATCATTTGGTATATAAGCTACATCATCTTGCATTTCAAGACAAGGATGCCTTGCTTCCTTCAGATCTATTTTACCACTTCCTGTGAAAAGAGACAGATTATTAAGTATCATTTTTTGCTACTTAAAGCTATACAGCTCAATAACGCTACAATGTAAAAACATGAAAATCAAACCTTCATTTAATTATATATATATATATATATCTTTATTCTGACAAACACCTTCGTCAATACGATGGTATACAGAAGTTACAGGTAATAAATAGCATAGTAATAAATTAGAGAAAACATAATATGTACACTATTTACAAATATAAGTTGAGTTTAGCCAGGAGAACACACACATAAATTAATATGTCTTATAAATGTACATAGCTTTTTTTAAAGATGATTGCTTGTTCATATTCATTACTTTCTTAAATTAAATTGTGTTTGGATAATCAATATACTTTTTAGCAATATACTTTTGTCTTTCTCAGGGGTTAAAAAATTTTGTTATAGCTCACTAGCCCAGGGCTAATTGGTTGCAAGATTTTACTAGCCCTGTTGGAAGAACTACTAGCCCAACAAAACTGACCTGCTAGCCCTAGTATGCCTTACAAATTCAGAGTGTGCTGCAATAACAGTGAATTCTATAAACTTAACAATTTTTATCCATTCATGGCATTGTACAGTAGATTTTTGCAAATTGGATATTCAAAACTTATATTAGCAAAACATATTCCATTAGCATATATATATTCAATTAATCGATAATTGAATATTCACTGAAAATTCTGATATAATGAGTTTACCAAATCTGGGAATGATACATGTCTTGACCACTGCTATACGTGTGTATGTAAAAGGATTGGAGGGGAGTTTATCAGATACAATAGCATCATCACATTTGTGTAAAAGAATTATCAGCACATGTTTCAAATTTTTATCTGACAAAAGTCAGGTTTCTGCTGTCAAAAGGGATTCACATTTATATTGCAATAAATCAATCAGAAGGAGGTAAAATCAGGTTGCATTAGCAATGTACAATACCACCCTCTGTACTGACACATCGATATTGAAAGTACAAGATCCATCCAGAGTTATTTGTTCTATTTTAAAACTTGTACAAAATCAGTTCAAATTCTGGGAATCCCGGATGACGTAGTTGAATCTGATTGGATAAGATAGAAAAGTGATGATGGGATTTTCCCCTTTCAATTTTAGAAACGCCAAGAATTTTTTGTAACTAGTCCGTCGGGCATTTTGGGTTACAAGTTTTGGTTGCCTGAGGTCTAAATGTTGTAGTCCCAGGCGTCTGGCTAGTGGATTTCTTAACCCCTGTTTCTATAGCCATAAATTTACACTTCATTACATAGTGAAATTCATCTCCAAGATCTTTTAAGTCACATAGTTTGCATATTCTTTTATCTCTCTGAATTTTTTTCCATCTTCCACTTTCTATAGGTAATCTGTGGTTAATGAGTCTAAATTGACACAAAGTATAAAAGTTCAAGGAAACAATTTGAAAAGATTTCACCAAAGTGGTTTACAGTAATGGTACACATACTGTTTGGCAGCTGATTGCTGTACATCACCAAATAAATAACAGATTTTTCCTTTTGAAAACCAGTTTAAAATCAGTGACTGATTCTATCACACACACATCTAAATCAAAAGCCAATAAATGTGTTGTTTTTTTTACACATGTATGTTGAAGTTAAATTATATGTAACTGACCTTTGGACAGAAGTTTTGGTCTGATATATGCAATGGGAGCACTGGCTGATACATGTGCAAAACTAACCAGTACATCTAACTGTGCAATGAGATCATTCATCAGTAACATAGGTTCTACATATCCAGCTGTAATTACAAAAGATATGTATTCATTATCAGGTTTTCTGGAAATTGATATGGTTAAACATTGTATTCCTGCTAATATATAATGTGACCTTTCAGTTGTTTCATGAATGTTCCATAGACATGTATGGGACCAAGGAGAGGCACTTAAAAATCTTAACTATGGGTATAAAGGACGGGCATGAAGTACAAAAAATTTAAGTGATATTCTACATTTGCCTTTATAGGTGGTTAATTCTTTTAGAAAGTGCCTTCCCTGGGTATCATATTTGTTTAAATGAAAGAACCATCACTAGCAATACACACCATCTAGTGGTTAATTGTTAAAGTTCTTCATTTATTATCTATTTTTATATGCTGGAGAGTTTAAAATATTTCAAAACAAACAGAATCGGTGCAAATTTTTCATATCTTTGACAAAATGTTAGCTTTTAAAATAAATGATTGTAAAAATAAAACCTCAATAAAGATATATTTAGGATGTAAAATTAGAATTTTTGTAGAGTGAAACTGATCTTGGTACAAAAGGTCATTTCCACCAAAAACCCTGAATTTTGTCTTTATCTGGACCTGCAACTGCAGATTACCATTCCCTTAGCATATGTCAATGATTAGTTGATCAGTAGTTACACCACCCGAGTTTACACTGCCAGGCACAGAAGGAAGACCCATCCCTTCCAATTTTTTTTCTTTTTATCAGAATTCATATTTTTGAAGTTGTATTTGAGCTCAAACTGCACCTTAAGCCTGACATGACAATATATAACCTCAGTTTCAAGAAAAATGCATCAAGTTTTGAAATACATATCATACAGTTGAACTCATAAGCATAGAGAGGAATTGGAGCTAAAAACAGAGTCAGTAATGTTATGGTCCAATCACAGACAGGTTAATATTTAAGACAAATCTAGTATTTTTCTTTTTAAAATTTCAAATTAACAATAGCAATTAAAAATAAATTACTACTGGCCTCTTATTGAAGTTGTTACCATGTTAATAATAAAATGTCCTAATACTAGTAGAGCAAGACTTGGGGTAGCTTGCTTACTTAGTTTGTATATCGGGATAAAGTCCAATGTAATTTCAATATAATATATATAGATTCAACTATGCCTTTATTTATTGTTTGAAGATGTCAATGTTAATTACAAAGCTTAATAAAAATTAGACAAACAAAGCAAGCATGCCAAATTAGACTCCACACGCATTAGGAAATCAGCTCTAAAAGATTATGTAATGCAATAATAAGCCTACAAACCAGCTATATTAGTGACTTCAGCAACCACACTTTTCTGTTGGTCATTGTAATCTTCTTTACACTGCAGATATTCTTCATTGTATTTCCGTACAGCATTATTGTGGAATCGTACACCATTGTTCTTAGTATCAATTATCATATAGTTTTTATTGTTTCTCAATGCTTTTTCGTCCTAAAAATACAAAAAATTAAAGTTTTAAATCTAAATCTTTTAATCAACTTATAATTATTCTCTTAAATCATCATTCATTTAAAATTGAAATACTTTTGTGAAAGATTACATCTGTGGATTTTTGCTATGAATTTATTGCTTTTGTGATACCAATTTTCATGGATTTAGAGGATAGATTTGATCCACAAGTTTTAGTGTTTTAGCAGAATGAATATTTCCTGTTAGCTTGTAAAAAGAATTGTTAAAGCCACAAAAACAGGTATCCATGAAAAAAACACCTTCTCTGCATTCAACAACAAGAGGCTCAAAGGAGCCTGAGACTCTAACCTTATATTCTTATTTACAATTAATGCTTGAAATAAGGCTTTTATTAGTTTTAGAGATATAAGCTAAAAACTGTCTTTTACCCCTATGTTCTATTTTTAGCCATGGTAGCCATCTTAGTTCACAGGGGTGGTCATTGGACACATTTTGAAACTAGATACCCAAATGATAATTGTGGCCAAGTTTGGTTAAATTTTTCCTAGTAGTGTCGGAGAAGAGTTTTTTTAAAGTTAACAACGCTGGACGCCAAGTGCTGAGAAAAGCTCGATTGGCCCTTTTGGCCAGGTGAGCTAAAAAAATTATATTCATTTTCACATGTAGCAAATAGGAGTCTCCAAGATAAAATGTTAGGGAAGTGACATTCCTACCATTAACTATCCAGATTGTTTTGTTCTCTATATACTCTTCCAATGATTTTTACTTTTATTTTGATTGTTGTTACTGAAATCAATTTAAGAGGATTAGACTAAATCTTCTAAATCTTACCTTTCTAGTAACTCTAAAAAAGTATCCTAATTGTAAATTACTTTCTAATTTTAGGACTTTGTTTGGTTCTATACCTAAATCTCTTGCAACCTGTAAACCAAAAATAAGCCCATCTTTATTTTATCATCTGAATAATACATGGGTATTCTAATTACATGAAATCTCAAGGAAATAAAAAGTTAGAATATTTGACTTCTTGCAAAGTTTCTTTAACCCTTTCACCGATTGCTGCCCAGACAGACGCTACTCTGAGACCATGGCTTCCCTGGCTACTTTTACTCAAGTGGAAGATCTTCATAATAAATGTCAATAAAAACTTGTTTGTAGTTATTTGTGTATTTATTTCATTCACTAACACCATGTTCACAGTTTTGTTTATGTTTTGATAATTTTTTCTTCATAAAATATTCAAATTTTCAAATTTTCGGCATTATGTAGGTGAAATTCTCAAAATTCTGCTCTTTGACCCCAAATCGTAATTTTTTTAACCCAAAACGGCAAAATTTTGAAAAATTTTATGAGGCTGTACAAATTCCTCACACTGAACGATGTCCATTTCAAGTGTTTTGTACATAAAATGACATTTTATGTCAAAAAAGTATACTAGTTTGGCTTCAATTCTTCCATATTCTTTCAAAAAAAATGTTCCCTCATTTCAAATTCTCGTAAATTCCGTAAATTTCCTCTGATTTTGACACGGTTTTCAACAAACGGAAGCGCCATATTTACACTTTCATCCGGGTATTCCCCAAAGAAAGATAACTCATGTTTGCACTGTTTTGAGCGGGAAATATAAAAGATGTATTCTGATCCCGGTAAAACGGGACTCATCGTCAGCTGTCTGAAGCGTGAATCCCGGTAAACCGGGACTCATCGGCGAAAGGGTTAAATCAATTTCTGGAGTAAACAGTTTTGGAGTATTTTTTAATCTCTTCGAAAACCAAGAGGAATCTTAACTTTTACTGAAAATTTTCTTGAACTTTCTAAGAATCTTTACTATTATTACGAAGTGTATTACCTTATTCATCTGTGATTTAATATCATCCTCTAAGCTGTCTATTTTCTCCCTTAAAGCTGGAATGACAAAGATACAACCATTGATAATAAAGTCTATAGATTAATTTAATAAAACATCCAACTCAAGTAAAACAAGAATGCATGTATTGTTCTTACGAGCTTACCCCCTCACATTATTCAAAGCATAGGTATTCTAAAACTTTATTGTAACCACTGAAACATGAAATAAGACCTTTGAATACACCTATACATGTAAATGCAATTTGATGAGATTTTCAATACTTAAAAAGAATGGCATGGTTTTATAGCAACTGGAACTGTAATGCGTTTGTGATTGTCAACACCACAAATGCAAAATATATCTTTTTTTCACATTTTATTTAACTTATGAAGAGTTTTAAAATGATGGTCTTTAAAGGTTAGTCACATTTTAGTTAAGGTGCCAGCTGAAGCCCGCTTTCTGGTGTACGAGATTTTCTCTTGCTCTTTGGTCGGTTGTTGTCTCTGACACATTCCCCCTTTACATTCTCAATTTTATAGAACATGATTTGAATAACTAACCTGCTAATCCTTCATCAAAGTCTGCCTTGATTACAAACTCATGGTTCTCTACTTGGGCTAGATCCATAGTGGTCTCTACCATTTCTTGAAACTTGGCAAAGTCCATAAGTAATTCCTTAAATAATCAACATACACTAATTGTAAACAATATAACATAAACATTTAGTACCACTTTCATTGCTTTATCTGATGATGCACAAGTGGAATATTTATATGCCACTATAAGGTTTACTTCTTAAAATTTGAATTTTGGATAAAATATTGATTATTTTGTTCTGAAATTAAAGTAGAAAATGTAAGGAACTATTTCTTTTTCCTAAGCATTCACAGTTTGTTTTGATCCGATGTCAGGACAACGCATATTGTTGTATGACGTCAGAGAAATGAAATAACCACATTTATTTCACATGTGATAATAACCATTTATTTCACATGTGAAATTATCAGTTTTTATTTCACTGAGAAATCAATGTAATTCATTGCAACCAATGTAATAAAACAAATTCTTTCCATATCAAATCTTACATGTAGATTGAGAAAATAATGCAAAATTTAAGCCAATCCAATCCAGTATGTAAACATACATTGAATTGAAAATTTAGCATCTGTCGTGGTAACAATCACTGTTTATCTGAGTAAATATTACTATCAAGTTCCATAATGTTCGTCAACCGTAAATTCAATGTGTACTAGAGAAAAAAGTTAATGAATGATTTCATTTTAAGCATACCTTTGCAGGGTTAGTAAACAGTTCCATCAACAAATGTTTGTTTGGACCTTCATGACATTCTAATGTTTCCAGTAAGTATGGCATCTTTTCAATAGCTTGGTAAACTCGGTAACAGTCCTAAAATATATGATATAAGGATTTTAAATATGACTTCCATTCAGAAATGTATACTATCGAAAAATGCAGCAAGAAATAAGAGTGGTAAAGATAAACAGTTAGTTTTATAATCTGTAGATTATTGTGGTGTTTCATGAGATTGCAAGAATTCCCACATTTTTGTTTGTTTGCCCACAAAAGCTTTAATACACACAATGTGTATTTGAATCTATAGTATTTTAACATTATACTGTTTTATTGATAAGAATCCACAACAGAAATTTGTCCACTTATCCAGCAATATTCTTTTTTATAAAAAATTCATTAGCCCATTACCATTATATAAAATGGCATCCTAAATCTACTTTGCTAGGTTGATAGAATTACAATTTTTTTGTTTATAGGTTTATTTAACCGAGAAATTCCAATGGTAAATGGGTGTCAACATGATGGATATCTAGTAACCTGTAATGTAGCTTTTTTCCTCTGGAATTTTTTAGCCAGCCTCTGAAAGTCTGGAATTTTTCTCAGTTGATCTTCTTGTAAGGTCTGTCTTAGTTCTGTATCATCAATCATAGCTTCTACAACATTCAACCTCTCCTCTAAAATAAATAAATTAAAGATAATGATTATTGGAACAAACTTATGCATTTCTGTATAAAAAAGGTAAAATATTTTCCTTGAACAACCATATTTTCCTAGTGAAGGTTTATACAAAGATTTGGTTGTCAGACTCATTCTTTTCTCCCTCCCACTTCTAAAGGATGTAAATCCCTCTAAACTAGCTGTGTTCTTTCAACAGATCTGTTTTAAAATTAAGGTTTTCATATAAAAGCTATTTCCATAATATCAAAAGCAATTGCTAGCTAAATAAAATGTATGAACTAGCAGCACTGATTTAAATGTTGAAGATTCTGGATTGTGGAATTAGGTGTTATAAAAAAAAAAAAAAAACATTTAAAGCAAGTCTAAAATATCTGCATTACACACATGTTATCCATGGATGCTAGTTAGCTATGTTTGACATCTCTGTTTATAAAAGCAAGGATCTATATTTGGAGGGTAATAGTTAATCATACTAAGATTTTTTTTAAAGTTTAGCTAAGTGCCCTTTCCTTTGAAGAGGCTTTTCGTTATTTTTTCAAAAATAATTGTAAATTACTTTTCTTTGCAATAAATATGTAGTTAACTGTACTAACCTATTTTATTAAGATCAACCAATGGCTGTTTTACCCATTGGCCCAATAACCTTTGACCTTGGGCTGTTCTACATCTATTTAATAGGCCCAGTATGCTATGATTTCTATTTCCTCCTAAAATATAGAAAAAATATGTGATGTATACAATAAACAAATGTTGAATAATTAAAAGTATATATATTTTTGTGTTAGCTGATAAAAATTGAAATCAAACTGAATAAAATACAAAATCTTAAAGGCCAGCTGATTACACAATTTTCCCCTTAGGCAACACAACTGTCAATGTTCTTCTTTGCTGTTTGCTTTTTTAAGCATGTGAGTAGTTCCTCATAACAATATCTAAGATGAGGCTAACTTAACTGAAACTATTTGTCAATCATTCTGAATGAAACATTTTCTTAGTTTCCATTCACTCCATTGTGTTAAAACTTACAACTCTCATGTGCCTATCTCAAGGTTAGGACTACATTATTGTTTTGTCTTGTGCTATATCTATATTGGTTAGTTTTTGCCGTTTAAGAAATTTGGTAACATGAAAGAAAAGTGGTAAACTCTATATTAAATCTATTCATAGTTTCTTTAATTGTGTTATTTAGAACTTGACATATTGTATTAAGTATACTACTATTGTTAAGGAATATAATTTGAATTCAAGATGTCATTTGGTGTTTCACTTTTGTTTCATTGACATGTAAATACAACTGTACATACTTTTTTCCAAAACAACAAATATTTCAAAATTTTCAAAGTCCACATTTGATCTAATAACTGACTTCCCTTTAAAATAAGTCTTTTTCTAATGCATCTTTAGAATGACTGTCATATCAAATTCTAAAAATATTTTACAATAAACATGCAATCATAATCTTGAGAAAGATCCATTACCTTCCACTGTATTTGGTAGAAGATTCAAAGCCCTCACAGCCGCAGCATCCAGTCTCATGTATTGTCCCAACTCAAAAGAGCTTATAGAAAATTGACCAAAGTTTCCTTCATCTGATAAAAGCTGTAACAAAAGACTGGAAACATCAGTTCAAAACAGAAAAAAAATGTAAAAATACTTTAATATGTGAGTTCGTAATTGTAATATGAAATGTAATTAAAAGACTCAAACTTAGTATTTAGTTGAGACATTTATAATACAACACAGTAAACACTGTAAAAAGTACAAGATCAGAAAACCAGACAGGGTTGTTTGTATCAGTCAGAGATGTTAGACGATCATACCCAAGAATTAAAAGTCCTGTATCATTATCTGTATTTCTTTGTCTCAACCTTTTAATTTCAAATGGATTTAAAACAACTCAAAAATCACCAAAAAGTTTTCAAGTACTTTTATCATAAAAATTTAATTTCAGGCAACATGTATTACTGGAGGACTAACCAATATCTTATTTCAAAAATAAAACAATTAAAACTAGAGGCTCTCAAGAGCCTGTGCCGCTCACCTGTTACTGTATTTACTGATGTCTGCCATCTTGGATGGTAGGCGGGGTCATTAGACACTTTTTTTAAATAGATACCCTAGTAATGATTGTGGCCAAGTTTGGTTAAATTTGGCCCATAGTTATAGAAAAGAAGATTTTTGTACAAGTTACAAAAATGACGAAAAGTTATTCAATATTGACTATAAAGGGCAATAACTCCTTAAGGGGTCCTCTAATAATTTTGACCATGTTGACTTATTTGTAGATCTTACTTTGCTGAACATTATTGCTGTTTACAGTTTATCTCTATCTATAATAGTATTCAAGATAATAACCAAAAACTGCCAAATTTCCTTAAAATAACCAATTCAGGGGCAACAACCCAACAACAGGTTGTCCAATTCGTCTGAAAATTTCAGGGCAGATAGATCTTGACCTGATCAACAATTTTACCCCCATGTCAGATTTGCTGTAAATGCTTTGGTTTCAAAGATAAAAGCCAAAATATATATTTTACCCCTGTGTTCTATTTTTAGCCATGGCGGCCATCTTGATTGGATGGCCAGGTCATCGGACACATTTTTTAAACTAGATACCCCAAGGATGATTGTGGCTAAGTTTGGTTAAATTTGGCCCAGTAGTTTCAGAGAAGATTTTTGTAAAAGTTTACGGACGACGGACGCCGTACGACGGACGCCAAGTGATGAGAAAAGCTAATTTGACCTTTTAGGTCAGGTGAGCTAAAAAATCAATTTATCTAAAATCATTTCTGCTATTTTACCTCTAGATATTTGATCACAGCAGCAAGGGCTCCAATGGCATGACTTTTTTCTGTTTCAGCTGTAAAAATAATCAGTCACATACAGTGTTCTTTGCATTATTTTATTCATTTCTTTTACTCATTTAGATAAAAAATTGCATTTTTGCATGGTAAAATAATTGCAAATAATACATGCTTTATCAAATAATTCTAATGCATGCATTTAAAAAAAAATTGTAAGGGTTCCGTGGAACCCAGTGTCTCGCCTACTTTGTAAAGCTATTAAATGTTTAGGGAACTAACTGCAGATTGTATGTAATCTTAACTGGAAGAAAACTACGTACATAATTAAGTAACATTTTGTTTGGTAGCAATACAGGATAGTTTAAGAAAGTTATCAAAATTTTAAAATCTTTAACCACAGAGTGAATGTAATGTTAACTGGCAGAAAAACCAAGTCCATTAATAAGTAAAATACTGATAAACGATCATTAACAAGCTTCTGTCCAAGTTTGATATAAATCGTTTTAGAAAGTTATTAAAATTTCAAAAACTTTAACCACAGAGTGAATATTTGTGGATGTCACCAACGGACTGTTCCATTAGAACATACATGGAACCTAGGGAATGCACTTTGGATTATTATTTCCCTTGATTATTGGTTGGAAAAATTGCGGCAAAGTGATTATTTCATCACATTGGTTGTGAGGAATTTTTTTTTTTAAACAGCTGTTATATTCATGATTGTGAACATTTAGAGGCATCAGACATAAGATTTATTTTATAAGCAACTCTTACTCTTCAGTTTGCTTTTAACAATAATAAAATTAACTTTTCACTTCTCGACAGAAATAACCAGGTGCTCCGCAGGGCGCATCTTTATACGACCGCAGAGGTCGAACCCTGAACAGTTGGGGCAAGTATGGACAAAACATTCAAGCGTGATACAGCTCTGAATTTGGATTGTGATCAAATTTTTGACATTACATGGGTTTTTTTACACAAAACAAATGTCAAGATTTTACAAATCAATTAAAGATTTCTTCTTCAAACTTATTTAAATCTAAAATTAAATAGTTGACACAGCATAAGTTTCTGATACAGAATGAATGTGGTCTAATGAACTTAAAAAATTTTTTTTGCCTTTGAGCAATTCACTATGCTGTTGAATATTAATCCTCTCAAAAAAAAGTTTGAAGAAATTTTCTTTATATTTTTGAAATCTGAAATGAGAAAAATTTAACCCCCCCCCCCATTTTTTTTTCACATCCCCGTTTCCCTTTTTCCAAAACTGATATCAATTAAAATTTCTAATGGAGTTTGCAACAATAACTACTCTTTTAAATACATCATAAAATATTAAAATGTAAAATAAAGTGCTTGTTATCACTGAATGGTAAAGATTGGTTGGTAGTAAAAGTGAATGTAAATTGTTTATTGTATAAAACAATAAAAAAAACTTCATCAGAAACATCTTATATTGGCAAATTTCCAATGAAGTTATTTACATAAAGTTATTGGCAAATAAAAATAGAAAATGACATCATAGTCATGTCTGGCAAATGTCCAACATACATTATCTAAAAACATTTTAGATAAGATAAGGGAAAAAAGCTTCATCAGCAACATTTTATATTGGCAAATTTCCAATGAAGTTATTTACATAAAGTTATTGGCAAATAAAAATAGAAAATGACATCATAGTCATGTCTGGCAAATTTCCAACATATATTATCTACTACTATTCTATACAAAGAAAGATAACTCCAATTGAAAATTAATTGCTATTGCACAATATTGTGCAATTAGATATTTCTTGCTATTGTGCAATACTGTGCAATTGAAAATTTTTTGCTATTGCAAAATACTTGATATGGAATCCTGATTTGGACCAACTTGAAAACTGGGCCCATAATCAAAAATCAAAGTACATGTTTAGATAAAGCATATCAAATAAGCCCAAGAATTTAATTTTTGTTAAAATCAAACTTAGTTTAATTTTGGACCCTTTGGACCTTAATGTAGACCAATTTGAAAACTGGACCAAAAATTAAGAATCTACATACACAGTTAGATTTGGCATATCAAAGAACCCCATTTATTCAATTTTTGATGAAATCAAACAAAGTTTAATTTTGGACTCCCATTTGGACCAACTTGAAAACTAGGCCAATAATTAAAAATCTAAGTACATTTTTAAATTCAGCATATCAAAGAACCCCAAGGATTCAATTTTTGTTAAAATCAAACTAATTTGTGACGAGTGAACCAACACCTTCTAACGGAAAAGCTGGTAGAGTAACCAAGATGGATACCGAAGTATGCTGCGGTTGTCTTAAAACCTCATGGAAATATAATATGTAGAGACAACAACATCTGGGTTACCGCAAGGTGATAGTTTTATTGAGTCGACATGTTTCGCCGCTAATGCGGCATCATCAGGACAATATTACAGAGTTTACATGTTCATAAAGTGTATATAATGCGGTTGTATTAATTATGACGTAAAAGAATAAAAGTGAAAGTGAAAATGTAAAATAGTGTTCATAATGTAGCAAGAATAAAAGTTAAAAATAGAAATAAAAACAAATGTCTATCTTGACTGGTATGTTCCGTAGTCACTGTGATTGAGGTTGTCCCAAAATTGCGGCAATCATACACTTCACCCTTTACTACCTCAATGGAAGCAGTACCTCCCTCGGAGCGAAGCCAGTTGAATTGGTACGGGATGGCCAATGGGGTGTTGTCCAATTTGGAAATGAACTGACATTTTATAAACCTCTATGAGGACCTCTACACAGACGTGCAAGAATAGCAGCTAACCACATCGTTAATAACTTTATTGACTAACTTTCACTTTTAACTATACTAGATTCTTATTTTAATTTCACTTTCACTTTCTATTTATATATGAACCTCAATCACAGTGACTACGGAACATACCAGTCAAGATAGACATTTGTTTTTATTTCTATTTTTAACTTTTATTCTTGCTACATTATGAACACTATTTTACATTTTCACTTTCACTTTTATTCTTTTACGTCATAATTAATACAACCGCATTATATACACTTTATGAACATGTAAACTCTGTAATATTGTCCTGATGATGCCGCATTAGCGGCGAAACATGTCGACTCAATAAAACTATCACCTTGCGGTAACCCAGATGTTGTTGTCTCTACATATTATAAAATCAAACTAAGTTTAATTTTGGACCCTTTGGACCTTAATGTAGACCAATTTTAAAACGGGACCAACAAGTGAAACTGCGAGCTACTGCTCACTGATGATACCCCCGCCGCAAGTGGATAATATTAATAGTGTAAAAATATGCAAGTGTTCGGTAAACAGGAAGTTGTCGAGTGATGAATCTGAAAACGCATCACACGGTATAGCTGACTTATAAAAATCCTGAAACCAAATTTCAGAAATCCTTGTATTGTAGTTCCTGAGAAAAATGTGACGAAAATTTTTAACTTGGTTATCATGTGTAAAATCATACAAGTGTTCGGTAAACAGGAAGTTGTCGAGTGATGAATCTGAAAACGCATCACACGGTATAGCTGACTTATATAAATCCTGAAACCAAATTTCAGAAATCCTTGTATTGTAGTTCCTGAGAAAAATGTGACGAAAATTTTCAACTTGGCTATCATGTGTAAAATCATACAAGTGTTCGGTAAACAGGAAGTTGTCGAGTGATGAATCTGAAAACGCATCACACGGTATAGCTGACTTATATAAATCCTGAAACCAAATTTCAGAAATCCTTGTATTGTAGTTCCTGAGAAAAATGTGACGAAAATTTTCAACTTGGCTATCATGTGTAAAATCAGACAAGTGTTCGGTAAACAGGAAGTTGTCAAGTGATGAATCTGAAAACGCATCACACGGTATGGCTGACATATATAAAAGAACCCCAATTATTCAATTTTTGATGAAATCACACAAAGTTCAATTTTGGACCCTTTGGGCCCCTTATTCCTAAACTGTTGGGACCAAAACTCCCAAAATCAAACCTAACCTTCCTTTTATGGTCATAAACCTTGTGTTTAAATTTCATAGATTTCTATTTACTTATACTAAAGTTATGGTGCAAAAAACAAAAAAAATGCTTATTTGGGCCCCTTTTTGGCCCCTAATTCATAAACTGTTGTGACCTCAACTCCAAAATCAATTGCAACCTTCCTTTTATGGTCATAAACCTTGTGTTTAAATTTCATTGATTTCTATTTACTTATACTAAATTTATTGTGCGAAAACCAAGAATAATGCTTATTTGGGCCCTTTTTTGGCCCTTAATTCCTAAACTGTTGGAACCAAACCTCCCAAAATCAATCCCAACTGTCCTTTTGTGGTCATAAACGTTGTGTCAAAATTTCATAGATTTCTATTCACTTAAACTAAAGTTATAGTGCGAAAACCAAGAAAATGCTTATTTGGGCCCTTTTTGGCCCCTAATTCCTAAAATGTTGGGACCAAAACTCCCAAAATCCAAAAAAAGACGACGACTACGATGACGACGACGACGACGCCAACGTGATAGCAATATACGACCAAAAAATTAAAATTTTTGCGGTCGTATAAAAATGACTTAGGGTCTGTGTCCAAAATTTGGGTATGTCAGGTAAAAGAATATGTTTAAATGGAACAGTCCTTAATCATTTTGAATCCAAACTATAAACAAGATAGCTTGATGTTATCCTTACAGGTCTGTGTCCAGTACAATTGACAAAACAAATCTATAGTAAAATATATCATTTAGAAGATGTAAAGTACAGGCACAACATGCAACTAGTCAATATTCTGCAGTAACAATGACATTGGTAAGGTGCTTACGTAAGGCTGCACTGTTATCTTGTTCTCCTTTCTTAAATTTCAGAAGTCTGTTTAGATCCTGTACTGTATCTTTTGTTGAGAAATCACCTATAAAACAAGTAGTGGTTACAAATAACTAGGTACCGGTAAGCATGTTTATATGTAAAGATACCCAGACAGATTTTTTTTGTGCTGGTTGAAAATTGACAAATGAAATGAAACAGATATAGTGAAAGATCAATGTTTCACAGAATATCTAGTCTTTAGTCATCTTTTAAGAATATTATTGTCTGCAACACCTCTTAATTTTAAAACATTTCACAAAAATCAGTAAGAGTCCAAATTTTAATTCAAAATATACTGTCATTCCTTAGAAGTACAAAAAGAAAATGAGCTTTTAGGTTCTCATTTTTTTAAAGTATAACAAACTTGTCAATATTTAAGATTAAAATACTTGCCAATGATGTACTAAAGAACAATGTGACTTATCCAGCTAGACTATTGTGGGCAAAGAGAAGAATCAGAATAAATGTACAAGAAAAAGGTTAATATTTACAGTAATTTGATTTATATCAATATTTATTTTTATTTTTTTTATTTTTTTTTTCATAGTGATTTTATTACTTTTTTTTCTTTCTGTAACTAAGAGTCCACTACGATCCAAAACCTGCTTCAGTTTACCATTCTCTATGGAAGAATCACCAGTTCCAAGTAAACATTCTTTAGGTCCAAGTTGTACTATCAAAGCCTAAAACCAAAATAAGTAAATGCAATCCCTAAAACATAACATACATTTGAATAACATACAATTTACAATTAGTTACCCATATGTTAACCGTAAGAAGTTTTTTGGTGTTTTGCTATGATAGGTTGCTGTTTAATTGTCATATCCCCAACATCTCGTCTTAAAGATGATATGAACTTGATATTGAAAAAGTCATATGATAATTTCCGTTTACCCCTTCAGTAGCCATTCTTATTTTTTCAAGGTATGTACATTTGTACCTTCTCTCTGAAAAGAATCGGCTGTGAATTCAAAACCGCTGGAATAAAGAAAATCAATTTTACCTCTAAGTTTGAGAACTGGTCATTATCTGTGAACTCGCTGACCATGAACTTTCTGAGTGTTGCATCAGCATAACCAACTCCAACAACCTGAAGAAGTGGTAAATATAACATTTCACAAAACTTATATTCACAAGATTAATTATACCTTTGATATTGGTCCAAAAAATCTTAATTTTCAAACTGATTAAATATTGGAAGTGAGTATTTGATGTATAACATACTAAGAATTATACCAATGTTGGGGATTTTGTGGGTAAAAGTGAATGAACCACAATTTTTAACTGTTCAACAAAGTACAAATTCTTACAAGTTTGTATGCAAACTTTAACCAGACTAGGAAATCAAGTATCCAGGAAAATATAACACTGCCTCTATTCCAGAGAATAAAGGAATCTACAGTTGTTAATTTCTGTGTCATTTTGGTCACTTGTGGAGAGTTCTTTCATTGGCAATCATACCATATCTTCTTTTTTTACATGAAATGTTTATTCATCCATTAAGAGGAAGACTGTAACTAGATATCATTGAGATGGGAGCCATCTCTGTGGGCCCCGCTGTGAATAATGTGCATTAAAAAATTGTTGCATTAAAAAATTGTATCTTTACCATAGGACATGGGTTTGTCAACTGAAATCAAAGTTTTTGACCTTGACCTTTGACCTAGGAAGTTGTAAATAAATTATGACACACCCTTTGGTGTTGGTTTATAAACATGTCAAGTATAAACTTTGAAATGATAACGGTTCTCAAGATATAGAGCGGACACGATCTTTACCATAGGACATGGGGTTGTTAACTGAAACCAAAGTTTTTGACCTTGACCTTTGACCTAGGAAGTTGCACATAAATTATGACACACCCTTTGGTGTTGGTTTATATACATGTCAAGTATAAACTTTGAAATGATAACGGTTCTCAAGATATAGAGCGGACACAATCTTTACCATAGGACATGGGGTTGTCAACTGAAACCAAAGTTTTTGACCTTGAACTTTGCCCTAGGCAGTCGTTCATAAATTATGACACACCCTCTGGTGTTGGTTCATATACATGTCAAGTATAAACTTTGAAATCATAACGGTTCTCAAGATATAGAGCGGACACGATCTTCACCACAGGACACAGGGTTGTCAACTGAAATTAAAGTTTTTGACCTTGACCTTTGACCTAGGAAGTTTTACATACATCATGACACACCCTCTGGTGTTGGTTAAAATGGATGTCAAGTTTAAACTTTGAAATCATAACGGTTCTCAAGATATAGAGCGGACACGATCTTCACCACAGGACACAGGGTTGTCAACTGAAACCAAAGTTTTTGACCTTGACCTTTGACCTAGGAAGTTTTACATACATCATGACACACCCTCTGGTGTTGGTTAAAATGGATGTCAAGTATAAACTTTGAAATCATAACGGTTTTTAAGATATAGAGCGGACACAAAGTTAAAGTGTTACGGACGGACGGACGGACGGACGGACGGACGGACGGACGGACAGACGGAGGGACGGACAGACGGACGGACGGACGGACAGACTGATCACTATAGGGCGACCCGCCTTAGTCGGCGGGGCCCTAATTAGTTTTCTCAAGTGAAATGTTATATATTCTCATGTGAGGTATAAGGTATGTTTTTTTCTCATTGTCGAAGACCGTATGATTGCCTAGAATTGCTTGCATCCACTTCATCTGAATTTTGGTGGATAATGAGAGCTATCATATTTTTTCATTTATAATAGGACACTTCGTGCGACTCGGATAAAAATCATGATGTATTTATTCTATGTCGAGTCTAATGAATACAAATGATTGTAATATAAATAATTTACCCTCTGTCCTGCATCTGATCCAAGTTTAACAGCAATAACACCAACAGAGACAGACATATCATTGTTACCAAATAAAATATCTTCAAATTGTGTGAGATTACCAGGTGAGGCCTATAAAACAAGTGTCAATAATAAAAATTAACAATAAAACCAAGATGCATTAATTACACTATTAAAAACGGAAAGATTTTGGCAATGTAATTTTTTATCATCAATTTTGACAAAATCCTTTTAAGATATATTGTGTAATTTGGGAAACAACCAAATCTAAAACAAGATCGAAAGTAGCAAAAGGTTGATCAAAATTTCACAATGTTTTTTTTTTTAAAATAAATTGCAAATTGGAAATCAGAAAATTACGGTGATACCTAACACTACAGGTAGATAACTCTGTAAAATCAGCTAAACGTTTTAATTACGTTGTGTTGTTAATGGAATATTAAGCTTCACAATGATCAAAATAGGTGTTTGTCAAACTGCTATTTAACCAGTGTATTTTTTCTGATACAATGGTTGGTTCAAATTTTTAGAAATTTTTATATTTTTGTCAAAGGGTCAAAGTAAATGTCAAAATTTTATGAAAAATAAACGAGCCAAATTAAATTTAGGTAATATGTTTGGTATCACCTAAATGGTTTGGAGGATGTAATTCAGCCTGAATACATATGCAAATGAATGATAACATTGATGTGTTTTTAAATAGTCTTTTTTTCAATGAGAAATTATTTTTTTGTTGTATTTAATACTTAAATATTCACTATGCAGTAATGTATCTATCATTTTGTAATTGTTACCTTATACCCAATACTCCATTCATTGTTCTTTGCACCACCTTTGTTTTTGTAGACCTCCACACGATACTGCCGAACCAACAACAGATCTCTTACTAATGATTCAAAGTTCAGTTTACTTAAAACAGCTGATTCCACTTTTCTGTCACCTAGAATAAAAGATTTCAGCATTTGTCATTATCTGAAATAAGTTATTGAAAGACTATACCAAATACTTAATATATACAAAAGTTTCATTCAGCTGAATTGTAGTAAGTAATTTACTTTTGAATTTTATCTTTTTATTTCTCTAATTTTTGTGCTATTTTCACATTTCCTGACCGGTATGAGAAAAATATTTCTCCATACTAGTGAAAAATCTGTTCTCAGCAAATGATTGGTTAAAATTTAATTGTGACGTTTTAAAAATTTTCTTGTTTTCTTCTGAATTTTCTTATTGCGACGTCATGAAAAAAGGCCACCATGCCTGTCAGATGACGTCACACCAAAAGTACTCAACTTTCCTCAAGTCTTTGAAAAGGAAGGATAAAAATCATTAGAGAAACAGATTCCACCACTGTAACTCATGTATTACGATATTTCTCCACTCTCAAAATAAATTTTTTATTATTTAAAAAACTTGGCAAGCCTCACACTTAAAATATCAAAATTTAACTGTCTCGAGTGGAGAAATATAGTAATACACTTGTTGCAGTTGTGGAATCTATATGCCTGTAACCAATACCACACATGTGTTGCTAAATATAATTATCTACCAAAATAAATATTTCCTTTTAAATGTAATATGGATAGAGGTAACAAATTTCCCCTCTCATTTTGAGAAGATTTGTAATAAAAAGTTGTTCTATTTTTAACTTTCAAAAAATATACTTCTTCCCTCTTGTATACAAAAAAACCCAAAAAAAACCAGAAATTTAATATATTCATTTTGCCTTCACCCTTTCGCCGATGAGTCCCGGTTTACCCGGATTCACGCTTCAGACTGATGACGATGAGTCCCGTTTTACCGGGATCGGAATACATCTTTTTTATTTCCCGCTCAAAACAGTGCAAACATGAGTTATCTTTCTTTGATGGATACCCGGATGAAAGTGTAAACATGGCGGTTCCGTTTGTTGAAAACCGTGTCAAAATCAGAGGAAATTTACGGAATTTACGAGAATTTGAAATGAGGGAACATTTTTGGGGAAAGAATATGGAAAAATTAAGCCAAACTAGTATACGTTTTTGACATAAAATGTCGTTTTATGTACAAAACACTTGGAAAGGACATCATTCAGTGTGAGGAATTTGTACAGCCTCACAAATTTTTTCAAAATTTTGCCGTTTTGGGTTAAAAAATTACGATTTGGGGTCAAAGAGCTAAATTTTGAGAATTTCACTTCAATAATGCCGAAAAATTGAAAATTATAATATTTTACGAGGAAAAAATTATCAAAACATAAAAAAAACTGTGAACATGGTGTTAGTGAATGAAATAAATACACAAATAACTACAAACAAATTTAAGATCTCCCACTTGAGTAAAAGTAGCCAGGGAAGCCATCGTCTCAGAGTAGCTTCTGTCTGGGCAGCAATCGGTGAAAGGGTTAAAGAATTTTGGTAAGATTTCATGACTGTTATGAAATCAAGGTGGTGATATAAAGTTTTAAATACTTTTTTGTTTGTGTTCAATGCTTATTGATTGGCTTTTCAAATCTAACATAAACAAGAATGTGTCCTCAGTACACGAATGACCCACTCGCACTATCTATGTTCAGTGGACCGTGAAATTGGGGTAAAATCTCTAATTTGGCATTAAAATTAGAAAGATCATATCATAGGGAACATGTGTACCAAGTTTGAAGTCGATTGGACTTCAACTTCATCAAAAACTACCTCGACCAAAAACTTTAACCTGAAGCGGGACAGACGGACGAACAAACGAACGAACGGACGCACAGACCAGAAAACATAATGCCCCTCTACTATCGTAGGTGGGGCATAAAAAATATTACTTCCCCTTCATCAATTTGTAAGCTAGAGAGCAAATCTTACACATTAACTGACTACTAGAAAATATTTTTTTATCCTAAATAAATATGAACTACCTGATCCAAGATATTTTATAACACCAGTAGTTTTGAACACTTCTTTAGCAACAAAAACAGCATCTTCTCCATGCACTGTATAATAATCCTGAAATATAAATTATTTTTAGAGATGGCATTTGATGTGTAGTTCTACAATTCATGAAGTATGATACAAACGGTCTATATTTGCCATGTGTGAGACAATACAATGTCAAATTTATAATCTTGGTGTAATTTAAAGTTATTAATTGGTCAAAATTCACTTATGATGCAACATTTTCTTGCTTTTGTCTCGTCTTAAAAAAGAGTGCATGTCTGATGATGCTTCATTGAAAAAAACAATTATTTAAATATCATTGATGCTGTGTCACTCAGTATCAAGTCTTTAACTTACAATAAATAACAAGATTGTCAAGTGCAATCAATTCTTACATGTACTTTTGATTACTGTAATTCAAATTGGAAATTACAAATAATTACTAATAAATGATTTTCTTCTTACAAGTTACATACAATAACTTATTGTTACTCACTGTTCTATCAAATACTCTTAATGTCGTACTGGATTTCTACAACAAAGACAAACAAAATCTGGGTCATTTTACACAATTGCTTACTGATATTACACATGCATCTCCTCAAATGAAAAGTCTTTATAAGACTGTATCATTATTTTTAACAGAAAGGTATATATGATATATATATCTAATTTACACAATACAATATTGCAAAAATAGATATTGCAAGCTTTTACAGACAAATAAACTTGTTTTTCAAATGTCAAATTTTCCCCTGTAAATATTTTTTTAATCTCACATGTAATCTTCAGATTCTGAATGCACTTACCATGTGTCCATTGCCTCTGGATAATCTTCCAGCTTCCACTAACAGTGCCATATTTTAAATATTAATTCTTTTCCCCAACAGGTGTTTTTTTCCAGTCCGTAAATTGTATTTAGTCATTGATATATATCTTGAGTAAATTGGCCAGTGTATGAAAAAAACATTTATTCAGCTCAATGACTCAGTGCCAAAAGAACTTTTAGAGTCTAACAGCAAGTGGTTCTTAAAAGTATAAATAATGAAAGAAATGTGATATACAACCAAAAAGATAACATATATATATATATAAATGCACATAGTGTTAACAAAGTTTTAATTAATTTCAGAATGAAATAAAAAGATTTTTTTATGTCATTTTAATACTGTTGCATGAAACATACCTCTGGAAGGTGTCTGTAATATGATAGAAAGCCTTGCTCTTGAAAACTATCTACAAAATAATAAATACTTGTACATACTATGACAAAAAAGGAAAACTTGAATTATTCTTTGATATAGTTTAGCACTTTGTTGTTTTTATTGCAGGTTGCTTGATATCTATTGTACATTCATGACATTGTAAATCTAATCTTAACATAATCACCACATCACATTTCTAACAGATCTTTCACACACTTTTACAAGATTTTAATGCAATTTGAAACATTTTCAATTTGAAAAGATTTTCAGAAGGTTTAAATATCAGCAATGACACAGTATCATACTGGATTATCTTTGTTTCACTTTTATTGCATACACAATATCCTTATCTAGACATGCTTAAATAAATCTGATGACGGTTTTGAAAAGGAAATTGCAGGAGTTCTTTAACCCTTTCAACGCTATACACGGCATATGCCGCGATGACATACGCCGTCCGCCACTGCTATTCGCGGCATATGCCGCGATGACAACGGATTTTTCATAAGGACTCTTAAACCATTCGGTTTTCATTTGGGTCCTCTCTAATTTTTCCTTGTATGAATCGAGGATATGCAAGGTCTCATTTGCGCTTGAAATCCCGGCAATTTTTATTGTAAAATCATGCAGTAGAAGGAAAATTGAAGGAAAATAAAAACAAATATTTTAACAAATGCAAATGGCGGAAATCGGAAACGAAGCTGTAAATATGAAATATTTCAGCATTTCTATGGCGAAACTGATGACGAGGATTAGTTAAAAGGTTTCTTGTTATCTCAATGTGTTTATTACATTCAATTCGTGTTGGAAATATGATTTGATCGATCATTACGAGACGTAGAACCAGATGCTCCGCAGGGCGTAGCTTTATACGACCGCAGAGGTTGAACCCTGAACGGTTGGGGCAAGTATGGACACAACATTCAAGCTGGATTCAGCTCTAAATTTGGATTGTGATTAAATAGTTGACACAGCATAGGTTTCTGACACAGAATGAATGTGTTCTAATGAACTTAAAATTTTTGTTTTCTCTTAGAGCAATTCACTATGCTGTTGAATATTAATCCTCTCAAAAAAAGGTTTGAAGAAATTTTCTTTTTTATTTATGAAATTTCAAATGAGAAAAATTGAACCCAATTTTTTTAATCACATTCCCCTTTCCCTTATTCCAAAACTAATCTCAATTAAAATTTCTAATGGAGTTTGCAACAATAACTACTCATTTAAATACATCATAAAATATTAAGGCTTAAATTAAAATATTGTTTGTTTGCCCTTTACCGACCGACCCTATCAATTCGTTCCGCCTGAAAATCTTTTATTTGTATTTACCAGCAAGATTTTATTTTATTTTATTTTTTCGTTCCTACCAAAAATCTTATATTTGTATTTCCCGCTCAAAACTTGTTTACCGGAATCCTCGGGTTTTATCTTTACGTATATGGTCCAGTCCGTTTGGTATCACCTGAGCGTTTGACATGAACACTTGCATTTGAAGTTTCAAAGCATTTGTTTGAAATCGATGTTTAACGCTTTCTGAAATCATGATATGAAGTACGTTACTCTGTACCTTTAAACTTAAAGAGCAGGGTTCATTTACAAAAAAGTTCGTTTGATACAAAAGTATTAACGTGTGTACAAACTAATTTGTAGGGATGGCCTTTTGTGATCCGCATATCAGAATGATTATGTTAACGATGCCGCTAAATTATTTATATCTGACATGAACCAAAAGTGACAAAACCCTGTAAAGTGGAGAATATCTGGCAGTAAAATCGCCAAGTTTTCCATACAGGTCATTTATAAATGTGATGCAAAATACGTGACATTTGAGTTTTAAGTCTTATAGCATTTTTATTGGAAAAAAAGGCACACACGAAATTTGTAACACTCTATAGGGACTTTTTCTACTAGTAATATATGTCTGCCCGGACATTATCTTACCAGTGCAAAGTTATCTCTTATATTTTTTTTTTCAAAACTAATAGTCCCAGCGGAAAACTTATTTGCAAAAACAAAACGGACAAAAAAAAATGACATTATGCAGATTTTGTATCTATAAAATAAAATAGTTTACCTACCTGCCTACCCATGACAAATAATATACCGAGCCAAGTTATTTTTTTGGGGAAAAAAATAAAATATTTTACCTACCTACCTACCCTGTTTCAAAACATAGGGTCGGAAAAGGGCAAACAAACAATATTTTAATTTAGGCCTAAGATGTAAAAAAACTGCTTGTTATCACTGAATGGTAAAGATTATTTTAATTTATCAGTTGGTAGTAAAAAGTGAATATACATTGTATATTGTATATAACAAAGATTTAAGTTGATTCTGGACAAAGAAAGATAACTCCAATTAAAAAAAAATCTTGCTATTGCACAATATTTTGCAATTAGATATTTCTTGCTTACTATTCTAGACAAAGAAAGATAACTCTAATTAAAAAAAATTTGCTATTTCACAATATTGTGCAATTAGATATTTCTTGCCATTGCACAATACTGTGCAATTGAAAAGACTTGCTATTGCACAATACTTAATATAATAATTTTAGATCCTGATTTGGACCAACTTGAAAACTGGGCCCATAATAAAAAATCTAAGTACATTTTTGGATTCAGCATATCAAAGAACCCCAAGATTTCAATTTTTGTTAAAATCAGACTAAGTTTAATTTTGGACCCTTTGGACTTTAGTGTAGACCAATTTGAAAACAGGACAAAAAATGAAGAATCTAGATTTGGTATATCAAAGAACCCCATTTATTCAATTTTTGATGAAATCAAACAAAGTTTAATTTTGGACCCCGATTTGGACCAACTTGAAAACTGGGCCAATAATCAAGAATCTAAGTACATTTTTAGATTCAGCATATCAAAGAACCTAACTGATTCATTTTTTGTCAAAATCAAACTAAGTTTAATTTTGGACCCTTTGGACCTTAATGTAGACCAATTTGAAAACGGGACCAAAAGTTAAGAATCTACATACACAGTCATGACAGTTAGATTCGGCATATCAAAGAACCCCAATTATTCAATTTTGATGAAATCAAACAAAGTTTAATTTTGGACCCTTTGGGCCCCTTATTCTGTTTGGACCAAAACTCCCAAAATCAATACTAACCTTCCTTTTATGGTCATAAAACTTGTGTTTAAATTTCATAGATTTCTATTTACTTATACTAACGTTATGGTGCGAAAACCAAGAAAAATGCTTATTTGGGTCCCTTTTTGGCCCCCAATTCCTAAACTGTTGGGACCTAAACTCCCAAAATCAATACCAACCTTCCTTTTGTAGTCATTAACATTGTGTTTAAATTTCATTGAATTCTATTTACTTAAACTAAAGTTATTGTGCGAAAACCAAGAATAATGCTTATTTGGGCCCTTTTTTGGCCCCTAATTCCTAAACCGTTGAAACCAAAACTCCCAAAATCAATCCCAACCGTTCTTTTGTGGTCATAAACCTTGTGTCAAAATTTCATAGATTTCTGTTAACTTAAACTAAAGTTATAGTGCGAAAACCAAGAAAATGCTTATTTGGGCCCTTTTTGGCCCCTAATTCCTAAAATGTTGGGACCAGAACTCCCAAAATCAATACCAACCTTCCTTTTGTGGTCATAAACCTTGTGTTAAAATTTCATAGATTTCCATTCACTTTTACTAAAGTTAGAGTGTGAAAACTAAAAGTATTCGGACGACGACGCCAACGTGATAGCAATATACGACGAAAATTTTTTCAAATTTTGCGGTCGTATAAAAAGGGGGGAAAACGATGTTGACTGAAAATTTTGAGGACGGAGCCACTGATTTGTGCCATGATTACATAATACGTTGTGTATGGTGCAATACGCTACTGAATCGAGCAATTGGTGTCTTCTGTATTATATGGCAGATAAAAAAACAAAATAGATGAAGACGAAAAGTAGTTTTTATTCAAAATTCAACACAAATGTAACAAATTACACCTTTTACCTGTTAATTACCTGAAAAGGCAGGTAACCTGATAAAAAATTTTACTGAAATAACTGCCTAACATTACAGTTCATACTCTCTTGAGCATTTTTTATGCAATAACTTTTTCTGTATCTCTTACAATAAAAAAAATACAGCAGTCTGAAAAGGAATATACTGTTCTAATGAATGAACACAAAAAAAATGCAGCAGCAGCAGCCATTTTTCTATTTTTTTGTGTAGCGTTGAAAGGGTTAAAAGACCTTTAAGCAATGTTAAGGCCCCAAAATTTAACAATATTTAAAAATTTAACCAATTTGACGCTAACAGTAGCCGAAAATGACTGTTTGACGCCTGACGATAAAGGGCATTACTACCCTCTTATAAGTAGGTCTCATTGGGGTTTAAACGTGACACGGGATTGCCGAAATTTTGTAAGCATGACACATGAAAGTCAAATTATTGTGCCGTGAATATGGGAATTAAAGTGTAGCGAGACACAGAAAATTACAAATAAACTGTTATCACAGAGATATGTCTCGCTTTTTAGTAATTTCTATAATGCAAATGTTGAAATAAAAAATAGCAACACTATAACATGTAAGTTAAGCAAATATTCAGAGTCAATGAACTATGACTGAAGGTACATGGCTAAACAATTTCCATGGAAATGAGATGTGCCAATGCTAATACAACTGCATGCAAAATACCATTGACTTATCAACATGCAAAAGTAGTTCTCTTTAAAAAAAACTAAACACAAACTAATACCATGAATACATGTAAACTAAGCAAAATTTCAAAGTCAATAAACCATAACTGAAGGGGAGGGTAAAAAATTCCCATGGTAATTAGATGTGCCAATGTTAATAACCAATTATCATTGACCTACCACTACTGGTTCCCCATAAACTGACCTTATCACAAACTAATACGTGAAAACTAAGCAAAAGTTTCAAAGTCAATAGACCATGACTGAGGGGGCGGGACCAAATATTCTCCATAGAAATGAGGTATGCCAATGCTTATACAACTGCATACCAATTATCATCAACCTACGACTAATGGTTTCCCATAAACTGACCTAATCACAAACTAATACATTAAAACTAAGCAAAAATTTCAAAGTCAATAGACCATGAATGAGGGGGCGGGGCCAAATAATCTCCATGATAATGAGATGTGCCAATGCTTATACAACTGCATACCATTTATCATTAATTTACCACTAGTGGTTCCCCATAAACTGACCTAATCACAAACTAATACATAAAAACTAAGCAAAAGTTTCAAAGTCATTAGACCACAACTGAGAAGGCAGTGTCAAATAATCTCCATGGTAATGAGATGCGCCAATACTTATACAACTGCATACCAAATATCTTTGACTTACCACTAGTGGTTCACCATAAACTAGACCTAATCACAAACTAATACATTGTTGACACCTTCGCCACCGCCGCTGGAAACAGCATACCTATGCCTCGCTTTTAGACTCCTTCAAGCGAGACAAAAAATAAGAATTGCTTATATACATAGCGTAAGCAGATATAGGAATCTGACAAAACAGCAAGCAGGATCCGGGATCAGAACCCCCAATGTCAATGATACCCCCTTATAACATTTGGTCGAGCATAAGAAAAACTTTGGGTAAAGTAAGGGACAGAAACCAATTTTAGGGACATTCCTGGGGAATGGACGTAACTGACAAGAGTAACAAATTATGTCCCTTCGCCTAGCTGCGATGCAATAACAAGGGCAACGGCGGGAACACAAAAATAAAACCAAAAAAAGGGGGAGGATCCATGCAACTAAGAAGTGTCATTTATTTCAAGGATAAATCAACATGACAATATCTTATATTGGTTAATTCTTTGTAACCGGGATTATGTTTTGATTATTATTACTCGTGTATTACGTGTTATTTACCTAACTGTAGTTCTTGTTTTGGTTGAACTTCAGCCATTTTCGCGGGAAATAATATGCCGGATGTTTATTTCCGATAGAGCATGCGTAGAGTATTATTTACAGCAGACGACAAGCTGTTCAGTTAGAAATTTAGAAATTGATTGCCAAGCAAGAAAATATGAGAAGACGTACCTTGTATCTCATTTGACGGTATTATATTTTCCCTGTCCAAGATTGTGAGCTTCACGATTGCATGTTAGAAAACAAAACTTTAAAATGTTCAATGTGCAATCAAAATAAAACACTGTTTCTGAACAGAGACTGTCAGAGTGAGGGACATCAGACAAATTATTTTCAAATTCAGTTTTTCATGCAGAATATTAAAAAAAAGTATCCTGAAAACAGACAAGTGTCCACATTGCACAACACTTTAAAACATTGTCAGACCATGGAAGTAATATTTAAAAGGAATATAAACAACGACTTCTTAGCATGTATTAACAGCCTGCAGAGCTCTGTACTAAACGTCTAAAGTCATATGATTTTATCAAATTATAGTCTCAGCGGGCAAGACCCCTTTGGTTACTATCTGTTATACCATGGTTGTAAAATGGCATCTGGAATTTCTTTATCAGTCACGTAATTATAAAGTACCTGTGTGAAATCCGAGGTTAATTTATAAGAATCTGGTGGCGCTGTACCTTATATTAAACCTCTACCTCCAGAAAGAAGTCGTATTATGTAAAAAACTTGAAAAACAGACAAGAATTGTTCAAACTACAACAGTTTAGCATGGAAAATTGTATTTAATTAAGCATAGTTTTGCTTTACCGTTTGTTTTAAACTGTTCTAAAAGTAAGAAGAGCAGAGCTCTGTACTAAAGTCATATATGATTTTATCAAATTATAGTCTCAGCAGCAAGACCCCTTTGGTTACTATCTGTGATACCGTGGTTGTAAAATGGCATCTGGAATTTCTTTATCAGTCACATACATTGTAATTATAAAGTACCTGTGTGAAATCCGAGGTTAATTTATAAGAATCTGGTGGCGCTGTACCATATATTAAACCTCTACCTCCAGAAAGAAGTTGTATTACGTAAAAAAAACTTGAAAAACGGACAAGAATTGTTCAAACTACAACAGTTTAGCATGGAAAATTGTATTTAATTAAGCATATTTTTGCTTTTTACCGTTTGTTTTAAACTGTTCTAAAAGTATTTTTCGGTTACAAGCAGATCCAGAGTAAAACAGTTGAATACCGATGAATCGATCAGGTTTCTCATGACGTTTAACAAAATAATGTAGACAAATCTAGACATAGATTTTTTTACTGTTGAAATGTGCAACTTTTATCGAGATTAAAAAAAGGATATTTTATAAATTACTTTCAAGATTTTTCAAGTATTCTAAATTTATGTATATGTCATAAATGTCATTGATTACATTATTGAAACTGGACAACTTAAATGGGGATAATATGTTCGTAAATATATATATAATATATATATATTTTAAAAAGTGTTGATTGTGGAATACTTGTATTACCATAACAAGCTACAGCAAAAATTAAAACAAACCGACAAAATGAGCTTGACGCTATCTGTCTTATGACAAATTCATTTTTACACGAATTAGTTTAGGTATCAAGAGCTATAGATTAAAGGATAGAATTTAGAATTGTGACACAAACAAATAATATAATTGCCTTTGACTGAAAAAAATCCCCTAACTGACAAAAGAGCAATTTGATTGGTTAGAACGATTCAATACATCACGTGGTTTTGACGCCACTGGAATTTGAATGTAAACAAACAGGGTCAGCACCTTTAGTATGGAACAACATCATACATTGAGTGACTGAGAAACAATAATGAGTAACCAAGCTTGATAATACACAGTAAATAAAAAATCAAAGTTAAGTCTACAGAAAAAATAAGAAAAAAAATGTCCATAGATGAACGACTTACCAACATAACGGGATACCCCCTTTTTGGGCATTTTTTAATAACTGAATTAGCCATGCTAAATGATCAGAATTACAACATTTATTCACCCTGAAAAATGGTGAAAAAATTAGCTATTAATCAGAAGTAAAATATTGAATGTCCGTGTCTAATGACTATTAACTAGTTCATCTTTGTCAATACTGAATAGAGGATGATGCTATGTCCAAATTTATTAGATTGCAAGTACATATATACTTACATAACATGTTAAATGATAAAAAAAAATATACAATATAGATGGCTTATTATTTTTTTTACTTCAACAGTTCTTATAATCAACATGATGCAGGCACAAAGAGAAAAACAGCCTTTTTTCAAGCCACTGTCTAATCTTTCTACAAATGAAATGACTAGCCCAAGTAGTCTGTATGAAGTGAGTAGCAATCAAAACATCTATCCTACCAAAATAGAAGGTATATTTTTATGATAAGTGTGTTTCAGATCTCCCGACTGACTCTATTGGTAACTTTCGGTGTGATCCAATAAAAAAAGCACTTCTCTTGATTATCATATCCCAAAATTGCTGTGATCCTTAAAAGCTCATTTACTGGCATGTCACAAAATCATCTAGTCTAACTTGCACTATAAATGTAAAAGCTTTTATGGGACTGTGAATAATATTAAACAACTTATAACTACAAATGTAGTGTGCTTGCAGTTCAATTGATGAAATATGCAACCAATGTTAAACCTGATATGAAAAAGTACATGACAGTTTCACATTCAAAAACATTTAAAAAACTGTTAAAAGAGCTTTATGAAGAGATCGGTTATAGAAAAAATTATTAAAAATCAAATTGTTTGAAAATGCAATAGCAAAAAAATGACTGATCTTATAAAATTACTTAAGTATTTTTTATCTCTTTTTTTTAAAGTAATATACATGTATGTTTCTATTTTGCAGTCGGCTGTCAGACAGAAAACTAACCAGACAACATTCCATATAAATAGACAGAAAGGTAGCTTACAAGACAGAGTTTTTTTTTAAGTGCCTTTATATATTGTAACTTAAAAAGAACTCAAACTGCAATTTGATCAAATGTTTTAGCCATTGCTATTGTGATACCCAAAAACTCACTGAATAAGCACAGTAAACCAATATTCTTTTAACTAATTTTCACAAATTAAGAACTTTAGGTCACCGTACAGCCTTCAACAATGAGCAAACCCCATATCACATAGTCAGCAAAAGGCCCTGAAAGACAAATGTTATGTTCCTTTCGGTCATTTGAATCTTGACGAGATTTGGTATTTATGCATCAAACTATCAGGGTTTTGGCTTTATATGTGTTGCTGGTGCAGGTAGGCCAAGAGGTCTTTACAATGTGGCTTTCATTTTGTTTACCGTTGTATTTGATTTTAAAGATTTGTACATTATTGATAAAGTGTATACTATTTACTGTATGTTCTATTGCATGACTACAAAACTTATATGTTGGCTTCTGTCAAATTAACTATCAATCACAAAAACGTTTTATTGGCGTCTTTGGTATATTTTCTCCTATGTTTGTTTGATTTGTCAAGTCAGATGTGTTGTATGTCTTTGATGTATACTGTATACTTACACAGTTTTGGCTGCTAGATCCCAATTTTGTCAATATAACCAAACTATATACATTTCAATGACTCTAACAAGTGGGAAGTTAAGCTAGCTATAAAACCATGTTTAACCCATCATTTTCATGAAAAACTGATGTACCAAGTTAGGAAATTGACAGTTGTTTTCTATTTATTCCGTTTGAATCCCTCAGAATTTTTACCCATTCATACAGGTGAAAAATTACCCCAAAAAAATCAACCTGTTTATTTGTCCCTCCATGCATACTAGCTGTTTTAACTTAAAATGTTTTCCCTCAATAACTGTGTAGTTGAAAGTAGTTCTAGCTGTTTACTTGAAAAATGTAGCTGTTGAGATAAATTTTGTTAACAGTTTCTATTGCCTTTATGCATTAACTTGATTTTTAAGTGCAGATAGTGATCGAGTTTACCTTGTACTCAATATGTCCATCATATTTGATATGATACATACAGTAGCTAGGAGTTAATTGATATGAACCTTTGGTGAAATTGAGCTTTGAATTAATAGATATTTAGGTTTGACATTTGTATATTTTAGAAAATGAGTCTACAAAACAAGACCAGACAGTTGGGACTGAAAAGCTTTCATCCTTACATGCAAAGTTACATCAAGAAGCTGATCGAATACGCAAATGGAAAGTGCAGACTGAAATTGAAATCAGACAAAAGGTATTTATCTTATAATTCATAAAAACATTTAAGAATTACATACTATTACTATTAGTTGATCATAGCGTCCTGATTTTTGTTTCAGGTTTCATGCTGTATGTGAGTATGATATACTCAGTGTTCTCCCCAGGATTTTTTTAAGGCGCAAAATTCAAGGGCGCGTAACTCTTTTTTTAGAGTGAACTTTTGTGATCTGAAGCAATCAGTCATTAATCCATGACATGCAATATGAATTATAATGATTTGTGTTATGTGTTTGAGAATGCAGAGTATTTAATAATGAATTACAAGAATATATATATATATATATATATATGAAATAAATTGATTTTAAACACAAAAGTTATTTATAAGTCAAAATATAAATATTCATCTCTGTACTCTCTGCTCCTTCTACAATGTTCTAGGGATAATGTTTCAAGATAGTGTTATTTTGTTGGACAGTCTGTTCCTCAATTTTGTCTTTATCCTCTTTAGGGTTGAAAACCCCCTCTCACAATAACTTTTGGTTATACCCCCTTTAACATTTGTAAGCCATGGAAACTCAGTCAGCCACTTGTCATTGAAACCAGAAACATGGTGCTTGCTGTTATCACTTGCTAAAACTTTAGCTAGGTTGGGATTAGGAGAAGCAATGACATCTGCTTATACTGACAGTGAAGAGGAAGGTGTATATTCCCCTTTTCATTAGAATTTAAGTCATTAGGCTGAGAGAAAAAAAACTTCTACTTCCATCATCTGCCTTTTGCTTAGAAGTCACCCTTTTGTTATTTGCAGAGAACATGTTCATTCAGAATTAATAAAATCGAATATGGTTAAGATATTTGATCATATTTGGCATACAACTTTTTAAAACAAAAATATGTTAATGAACAGCTGACAAGTTTCCGTAGTTTTACATTACACTTCCGTGTGTATTATTGTTAAACCTATCTCTGCAGGTACATTTTGTAGATATAAACGAAACTTTGCAAGTTTTTTAAAGTTAAGACCATTGAAATTATCAACTAGTGACATTATATAGAAGCTGCAGCAATTCCGTACCCGTGTTGATTGTCACATATTTCCCGACGAACGAAATTTTACGATCGATGTTCAATGATCATTTTTATTTCTAAAAACACGACAGTTTGAGACAATTTACCTTGCAAGTAACATTTTTTCACTTTATATTAAAATAAATCACTTCTCTTTATCTTTAATCAAATTTTATGTTATTTTTTTCAATTACAAATACTCTCATTCATAATTTTCATCGTAAATATCTTTAGCAATGTGTATTCAAATTTATCACGTGTATTCATCACGTTCATTGGTCGTGTTAAAATAGATTCTTCTTCTCGACCAATGAAAAAATTCGTTATTTAAATGGTCAAGTGATCACACACACAATGCGTAAATACAATGTATTTGCGATCTATTTCTTCAATTTCTGCACTGAAGTTTTTATTTTTTTAAATTTTCTTCTTATCTTCTTGATGATCATGTACGCTATTACATGATAACATAGTCCGATAAGGCTGAGCATGGAAGTAATATTTAGAAGGAATAACAACGTTGTCACTTCAAAGGTTTCATCTGCGTTACCGCCCATCTTTCAATAACTTGTTAATTGGTTCAATATCTGGCATGGAAGTTGATTCTCCGCATGTGATCGATCAAATCACTGACACTTATCGGTCATTTTCGTGTTCACGGAGAACTACGAACAGACAAGTTTTTGTCGTTTATACGAGCGAAGTAACCCGAATATATATATAGTTCATTCGTTACATTCCGTTGATGTACGCTGCCGAAAGAGTCATTCGTTCAATTTTTATTTTAGTCCAATTTTTGCCTATTTTTGGTTAGTTTGATCATAATAGTTTAAACCGACAGCTATCACATAGAAAATTGGAGAACAAGATTGTGTCATTTCAATTTTAATATTTACAGACAGTTAAGAAAACATTTCCGTAAGTTAAGAAGATGATTGTAAAAAAAATACGTTTGAACCCCCTTTATTTAATATGAAAAATCTAAATCCTTCGTGTATTTATAGTCAATTAAAATATTCACAATTCTAAACGGTTCTATCCTTCAATTTAAGGTCTTGATACATAAACCAAGGATTTGTATAGTAAGATCTAACTATACAAATCCTTGCATAAACTAGTAAGATCTAACTATACAAATCCTTGCATAAACTAATTTGTGTAAAAATGAATTTACCGTAAGACAGATAGATTCAAGCCCATTTCGTCGGTTTGTTATAATTTTTGCTGTATAGCTTATTATATTAATACAAGCATTCCACAATAATATATATTTACGAAAATATTATCCCCATTTTAGTTTCAATAATGCAATCAATGACATTTATGACATATACATAAATTTAGAATACTTGAAAGTAAATATTCTTTTATTCAATCTCGATTAACTTTGCACATTTCAACAGTAAAAAAATCTATGCCTACATTTGCCTACACTATTTTGTTAAACATCATGTGAAACCTGATCGATTCAACGGTATTTATCTGTTTAACTCGGGATCCGCTTTTAACCGGAAAATACTTTTAGAACAGTTTAAAACAAAAGGTAAAAAGCAAAAATATGCTAAATTAAATACAATTTTCCATGTTAAACTGCTGTAGTTTGAACAATTCTCGTCCGTTTTTCAAGTTTTTTACATCATACGACTTAATCTGAAGGCAGAGGTTTTATATGATACAGCGCCACCTTCTTATTAATAAACCTCGGATTTCACACAGGTACTTTAAAATTACCGGACTCGATAAAACCACGTGACTGATAAGAAATTCCAGATGCCATTTTACAACCGCGGTAACGCAGATAGTAACCAAAGGGGTCTTACCGCTGAGACTATAATTGGATGAAATCGTATGACTTTAGTACAGAGCTCAGCATGCTATAAATACATGCTAATTAGTCGTTGTTATTCCTTCTAAATATTACTTCCATGGGCTGAGATAAGCGTGGCTCAAGTAAAACTAATTATCAGTTATTGCGTAACACTGACCGACCTCTCAGCGGTGATCAGCAACTAGACAATTTTAACCAACATTTATAATGAAATTGTGAAAATTAACACGCTGCGGGATCAAGTATTAAGGGACAGCGGAGAATTAAGACGCTGCGGGATCTTCGAAATATTATGAAGGCGCTGCGGCACCGCAGCGTCATATCGGTCTGGGGAGAACACTGATACTGTGATGTTTTTAAATTCATAGCTCATTAACTTGCTGTTAAGGGAATACTTAAATATTCTTACATATAATACCCATATATGACCATGTATGAACTTTTCATCTAAAACATTTCTCTCAGGAACTGGGGATCAGAGCATTCTGGAATATCTAGTATCTGGCTTCATGTCAGCAATGGTAAACCATATTTTGCATTTTCACATGCATTGCTCATCATCATGTTTATTAAATATATATAGAAGGGTTATCATTAGTGAGCAAAATCATTTATTTCAACTCCTTTAACACTAATTAAATTAGGTACATGTACAATAGATTCTAAAATTCATAGAAAGCAAACAAGAAAGAAACTTGTTTATAAGAACTAACAATGTCATTTTCAAATTGAAGCTGTGCCCTTTGCCGTTTATGTTAAAGTTTACATGTATTGATATATAGAATTGAGAATGATAATCGGTAATATATCAAAGAAGAGAGAACAACCAGACCAAAGACCAGACAAATGTTATATGTCAGTGTGTATGGTCAGATTATGTTTCTGTGTGTAAGAGAGAGTTGTTCCCCTTTTGCCAGTATTTTGTATTTTTGTTTGCGACGTCATCTTTGTCTGATTAAAATGTAGAAATGGAAGCAGATGTGTTTTTTTCTGTCCGTAGCTGAAGGCCACCAATGAGTTTTCAACGCAGCTAGAAAATCCTGCACCCAGAGGTTGGGCTCACTGCTGGCCCCAAAATAAAAATGGGTACTAGTTCAGTGAAAATTTATGTTATACAAAACTCCAAAACATATAAATGAACTAAAATTTAAAAAAAACATACAAGACTAACAATGGCCAGAGGCTCCTGACTTGGGGCAGTGGCAAAAATGTGGCAGGGATAATCATGTTTTGTGAGAACTCCCCCCTCCCCCATACATCTAGCCAATGTAGATTAAAGAAACACACAGCAATGCACACAGTAAAACTCAGTTCAAAAGAAGTCTGAGTCTGATATAAGAAACTAACCAAAATGACTATGCTACATAAATTATCAAAGGACTACTTAGCAATTACTGACATGGCAGCTCCAGACCTCAATTAAACTGATTGAAAATCAAGGACAATCCCTCCTGTTAGGTGCTTACCAACTGTACATCTAAGAAACTTTTCCATAAAGAGGTTTCCAACATCTACATGATTTTTTTGGTATTTAAGCTCATTTTTTTCTGCTTAAATGAGTGAAAACTTAACACTTTGGGTTGAAAAATCCATATACAGTAAATCTATCTATGGATATAGACATAAGATTATAATAACACTTGTAATATTTCAGGACAAGAAGATCCAGGAAGCCACACAGACAGTAGAATCTCTTAGAAAATCAGTTCTTGAACTGCAGGTATACCTTATATGAAGAGAAACTTTCCAGCAACAATAACATGACTGTTCATTTAGATATTGATTGGTTTCAAGTATTTCATGAGCTTACTGTCTCATATACATGCACCTACATATCAAACCTATAAATATAGCATTCATACTAGTATACATAGGTATACCATCTTTCCAAGCAGCTATATAAATAATTATATACTGAATTACAACCTTGGATTGAGAAGAAAGGGAAAGGATTATTTTGATGAATAGAGATATGTAACAGTTTATACGGATAAAGGTGTAAGGTGCCAACCCTTGCTGGTAGTGTAACTGATGGTGCCTTAAACAGCTTGATTTCGATTCTATTGCAATGCTTTTACTTTGAAATTGCAAAATAGCAGTTCTAATACTGTTGAGCTGGATTCAAAGACTTATATATAAAAGAATAATAAGAAATACAAGGTCAACAAATATTTTGAATAACAAATATCCTTCATCATTATTGGTTTCAGACTGTCAAGTGGTGACTTAATTTTTCATTGGAAATCCTATAATTATTTACTGAACATTATTAGGGGAAGAGATCAACTTTAGTATTCCTGAGAGTCACATACATTTAGTTTTAACAAGAATACTCTGTAATGTACTATCACTGTGTATCTAGAATGTAATAAAAATACAGATGTTTGCTGTTACAAAAACAAATGGGATGTATCTTTCATTGTAAATTGCACATGTTGATGTAATTTACCATTTCCATTTCTTACATTTGTCTTCAGCTACAGAATGAAAGTTTAAGTTTGAAATTGCAAGAAGAAATGGGAAGTAGAGAAGACATTATGCAAAGGTTATTATGATATTTCTTATAGTTCTGACCCATCTAATACCATAGTGTATTGAACCACCTTAGTTGTCTAGTGATAGCTTGCTTGCTTTGAGTGAAGGAGATTGTATAAAGGGGTTTGTCCTTAGCCATATTTGAAAATTGGAATTATCTATTTCTCTGCGCAGCATTAAACATTTTGAAGTGAGTACAAACACTGATTACTGTTTCCTTGTATACTAGCAAATAGCAAAGGACAAGGTACAATAAGGTTTGTTTTTGGCCCCCCTATTTTCTTATTTTTCAAATTCTGTTTTGGAAAGCTACTTATTATGTTAAAACATTCCCTGATGTTTGAAGTTGTTTGGATGAACTTCAAAACCACAAATTTTCGCAACTGGGTGAGGTGAGGGGGGTTAACTTTCTGTTATTATTCAAATATTGTAATTATTATTCATTTTGCAGGTGATTTTACAACAAATTGTTATTTTTTTAGTGCCTGCACCAACGTGACCCAGGAATTTTTTTATTCCAATGTCATAAGAACTGTTTTTGCCGTCTAAATTGCCATAATTTTTTCTGGGTCACGTAGGCGCACGCTATTAAATTTTAAAAAAATGGCCAAAAATCGTAATTTTTCCTTCTTTTAGCGTTTTTGATGCACCTTTAACCCCCTAACCTCACCAATTTTCTGAAATTAATGGGTTTGAAGTTCATCCAAACAAACTTCAAACCTAAGGGAATATTTTAACGTGATAAGTAGCTTTCCAAAGCAAAATTTAGAAAATGAGAAAATAGGGGACCAAAAACGGGCCTTATTGTACCTTGTTCTTTGGACCAGCTTGTTAGTTCAGTACATTTCTGGATGTATATTCACTTTATATTAACTACACAGCATGAATCAAACAGAAACCCAAGAAAAAACAATTTCTACAATTAATGAACTTGGTGAGATTTTTTCACCAAAGCAGTTGATGTACTGTGTTTTGGAGTGGTTTAGTTCTCATCAACTTCTCACTTTATTTAACCTTTTTAACCTTTTCAAGTTTTTGATTTGAGCGTCACTGAAGACTCTTGTATATGGCGTGTCTGGCATACAAACTTTCAATCCTTGTCTATGATGAGTTTATTTATAATGATTGATTGTAACTTGCTGAATGTTGATTTAATTGGTAGTTGTAAACCAATTTCATTTATATCTCTGCTGTGAAATATAGATGAAACAATTGACTATAACTAGATGTGACAGGTTGACATTAACACCTAAGTGAAGCTCCTGTATGCTGAATTTTAAGAGCCTTAATTATTATTTAATGCCCAATCCCACCTCCAATTGCATACAAACACCTGCACACTCAACCAGCAGTTGTCTGCCTCTTCCTTTATTAAAGTAGCATATTGTTATTTTTTATTTGCATTCATCTTTTCATAATTCTTTCAGGATAAATGCTACAAGAGATATGTGTAATCTCCTAAAGGAACATGGTGCAAGGACAGAAGAGAGATTATTAAAATGTAAGAATTTTATGGCTGACAGGATGTAGTAAAATGGTCAATGATTTTAGAGAGTAGGATAGTTTGTAATCATAATAACTATGATATTTCTTAAAGTTTTTGTATTTTTATACCACCGCTTTAAGCTTGTCATCCTTGGAATTTCACGTTATTTCCAAAATATTACTAACTAAATGAACACTTATTGAACAGATTTTTCTTAAGAGGCTTTTACAGGCAAAATTTGTCTAGGAAGGTTTGATGGCACTTCATAAAATAATAAATGTATGTGGGTGGTGAAATTTGGATCAGCTCACATTTATTAAATAAATTGTGGTGTGTATTAAATAAAAGCCTTTTAACCCTCCTGTACATTTTTTTTCCCTAGAATAGCCCTAATCAATTTTTGTAATGAGGATTTTTTTTTAAGGTGAAACAGAAAGAACTGTATTAAAAGGCTTGGAGAAAGACCATTTAAAACAGTTTGAGGTATGTAATGATGAACCCTTATTTATCTGATATAAACATAAAGCCATTTTTAGTTTTCTGACTATATCATATTTTATATTTCATAAATGCTTTACTAACTTTTCAACATCTTTCAGTTAGCCAATTATAATTAAAACATCCTTTTGTACATCTTTTCAGAAGAAATAATAACTTTATTTCTGTGATAGTCATTTGAGATAAAAAGATTAGTTTTTTGTGGAAGGTTAATACTAAAACAAACAAACACAAAAAATATTTTGGGAGAACGGTTTATACTGAATTTTAACCTCACAGTTGGTTGTTGCCCACAACGTATTGTAAACTATTGGTCAACTGTTTTTTTTTTGTAAAAAAAGGTTTTTTTTTTATTTTTCAGGGATTATCAAGACAGTTTTCAGAGTTAGAAATAACAGCAAATGAAAACCGTGATCATTTGACAAATTTATGTAAGTTTTATATATTTGATAAAACTATTTTTTAGATTTTTATGCATAATTTTTCAATACAATGAACAACTGTACCACATCTTCCTGTATCTATCTATATACATATAGGCTAAATAGTTAGTAAATGAATATGCAATTTTCTTGTAGGAAGACACAATTTTCTTCAGTAATCTGACAGAATTGTTTATAACCATAAAAAAAAACCTGTGTCTATATAATAACTATTACACAAAGTCTTTTTATCAGTGTTATACTTGGGAAAATGTAAAAACTTCTCTAGAAGCTCTCTTGATCTCACATGAAAAAGGTCCTATCAGTAGTTTCAAATAATGCCACCAAAGGGAAAAAAGGGAAGATAACAAAAGTTTCAAATTGTCTTTTGATTGTGGAGAAGCTTCTTTGCAAAGTTTTTGGTGTCCAAAAAAAAACTTATTAAAGATCACTTCTTCAAATTTCCTTGTAGGCTTAACAAAATTATAAGACTTGAAAATTTTAGTCCAAATATAGTCTATATCATCCCTAGTCCATTTAAACGGATGTGTGTAGATAATTTTGCATAATAATGTTTTGTAGTAAATGTTGAAAGACAAGAAAAAGTATCAATGGAAAACGAATTGAAAGGAAATGTAGCTAAAGCTGAGCTTAAGGTAACACATATATCCCATATAGATCCATTATTATGAAAAATAGCCATGTCAAAAATACATTTGTTTATGAATAAAATGCAAGCAAAAAAGGTTGCTTCATATTGACTATCCACATATCATGCCTTTAAAAAGATTTCTTTTCTTTTTTCTCATCCCATCAGAGTTAAACAACACTTGATGATTGAAACATTTGAAGACTTTTCTAAATATTATTCGCATTGGCGTTGCACACATTTGCCGGGGTCATTTCTTATACAATTGCTAGTTTATATTATTAAAATTCTAGTTAAAATTAAATATATATTTGATCAGAATAATTCAGATATGTTCTTGTCATCTAAATAAATTTCACTAACTTGCCATCATTCATTTCCTTATTTGTGTAACAACTGTAACTTTGTATTGCTGCTTGAAACAGCAAGGTTCCAACCTACAGTCAACAAACCAAAATACGGTCCAGCTATATGACATCTGTTTTTAAGTTGTTTCATATCTTGGAGAATTATTGAATATTGTTGTATGCTCTTTTTAAATAAGGATTTAAAGGAAAATCTTGAATTCTGAATTTGACTGCAAAACTTTTTTATGAATATGTAACATTTTGAGAAAGCCCTCAACAATACTTGTCTTTACAAATTTTATGTATTGCTTGTTTTGATCTGAGTCTTACAGTAAATACACATTGATGTTGTCCATGACTCAATATTGTCTTTTCTTCTCTAGTTAAACCATTTAGAAAATCAGTGTGAAGAGAAAGACATAGAAATCAGAGATGTTAGAGCTGATCTCAGAAAAAATGAAGAAAAAATGCATGAAATTATGTGTCATTTAGGTTAGTATGAAAAAATTTAAAAAAAATGATGATTATATTGGAGATAAAAAAAAAACAAAAAAAATATTTTTTCCTTATTCCATCTATAATTTGGTTTACATCCAGCTATTTACAGAATTACAATAAAAAGTACAACACACTTATTACAAAATTGTCATACTTTGTATTTTAAGATGATTTAAAGAAAAATAAGTTCATGAACAAAAAGACAAGAAGTTGCTGAATATGAGAAGAAAGCTTGTATTTCTTACTTACAAGAAATAAAAATGAGTAAACCTAATTTGTTTCATGATGAAAACAACAAAAAAGAAAAGATTACAATGTATTATTGAAATTAAATCTTGTATTATATATATTTATTACATTGGTTGCAATGAATTACATTGATTTCCCAGTTAGATAAAAACCGATAATTTCACATGTGAAATAAACGTGGTTATTTCACTCTCTGACGTCATACAATAAAAAGGTGTTGTCAAGACGTCGATAACGTCGGATCAAAACAAATTGTTAATGCGTAGGAAAAAGATATAGTTCCTTACATTTTCTACATTAATTTCATAAAAAAAAAAAGCCATTTGCCAATGTAATAAAAAGAATAACTAATCGCCGTATTTGAATATAAAAAATAAGACAACTTATGACCGAATGCCGCTATGGATTAAACTCGTGCTGCGCACTCTTTTAATCCATGCGTCAATCGATCACGCGATGTCTTATTTTGATATTCAAATACAGCGATTAGTTATACTATAAATATCAAATTTTCCAACATTTTTTTGAATATTGTTAAAAAAGTTATTACAATATCAAAGATGTGTAGTTGTTTATGTCAAAATATGAGTCAATCATTTAAATCACAGAAGATTGTTGACATTGAGCATCAGAAGCTTTTTTTCATGTTATCTTTTTAAATTGCAGAAAATTGTAGGATCAAATTAACAACATTGCAAGAAGATTTTAATAAAAAAGAGAGTCTACTATGTAATTCTGATGATGAACTGACAAGAAGCAAGGTTTGATATTTATGTAGAATTGCTGTTTTTAGGCAGCCAATTTTGTCTTATGTGATCACCCCAGATTCCAAGATGGGGCAGAATTGTTAATTTTTGGCATACACTCTTAAACTTTTTTAATCATCACATTTAACATGTAATTTGACCAAATATGTAGAGAAGCAAAGACAAGCTACCCAAATTTTAAATAAATACAATTGCATACTGTAAATTCAGAAATTATTGCGTGCATTTATTATTGCGATGTGCCGACCACAGGCAAAAATGCGAGGTTTAATTATTGCGACTTGCCGATTAAAAAAAAATTTTTTTTATGCTGAACATTATTGTAAATCACAGATGTTCACATGTCTTTTCGCAAAATAAAGCTTTGTTCAAATTTATACATTTAGTTACCTTCCGTATGTTTTCTGTGATTGAATACACAATTCTTAACTGATGTAACTTGTAAAGGGGATCTAGAAACTAAGATGCATTACTAGAACTTATGTGTTGTGCATGCCGACTTTGGGGATCTAGAAACTTAATTGAACATCGACCACGTGCAGAAGATTAGTGTAGAACGAGGCCGGCTTGGGTAATTATAGGATATTTTTAACTTCAAAAGAAAATAAATTACAATATTAAAAGTTGATAATCGCAATCACCCGTAGTAAATTATGTTTGGCTTCTTAGTCCTTTTATGCATACAAGCGAAGTTGAGAAAAATAAAATTCATCATAAAGGCTTGGCTTGTGGTATATTGTTAAAAATAAATTTAATTACACATCTTATAAATTAGCTTTGATTAGCAAAGACTCATTTGGTTATAAATAGGAATGATATTTTTTTTACGCCATTAAGTAAAAAAATGTCAATGTGGAAGTTTGTCACAAAGAAACGCTCCCCTGACGATATCGTCTTGAGGTTGCCCAATCCTGATAACGCTACCAACAAAGATGCAGCTGATAAAATTAAAGCTGCTAACACTGAAATTGTCAACTCTCTTGCTACTGATGAGTCAACTACCAGCACAAAACGGGGGGTCAAGAGAAAAGCCAGCAACAACCACTACACACCAGAGACCCGTGCTAAAATAGCTAAATACGCCACTGAACATGGCAATGTTGCCGCTGCCCGCAAATTTAGCAAAGACCTCCAACTTGACATTAAAGAAAGTGCAGTAAGAGCCATGAAAAAGAAATATCTTGTACACTCAAAAGAATCCAACCACCAACCTGTCAATGCGTTGACACCAGAAAAACGTGGTAGACCGCTACTACTTGGTGATTTAGACAAAGATGTAGCAGCCCACATACGCAGCATCAGAGAAGCCGGTGGCATCGTAAACCAAGCTATCGTTATTGCAACAGCCCGTGGTCTAGTCAAACACAAAAACCCAACACTACTCAGTGAAGCTGGTGGGTCGATTCATATCACCAAGACATGGGCCGTATCCTTCCTAAAAAGACTCGGGTACGTCAAGCGAAAGGGTACCAAAGCAGCCAGAAAACTACCAGTTGACTTTGAGCACCAAAAAAGTGAATTTCATCGTATCATCAACGAGACCGTTACAAAGTACCAAGTGCCTCCACAACTTATCTTCAACTTTGACCAGACCGGGTTGAAGATCGTCCCTGTATCTAACTGGACATTAGAGATGGAGGGCTCAAAGCAAGTTGATATCATCGGTTTAGAAGATAAACGTGAGATAACAGGTTTGCTAGGTAGCACATCAGATGGTTGCCTCTTACCACCTCAGATTTTATACCAAGGTAAAACAGACCAGTGCTATGCTAAATATCCGTTTCCCTCCGACTGGGACGTTTTCCACACAGAGAGCCACTGGAGTAATGAACAGAGTATGGTACGATACATTGAGACTGTGCTTGTGCCGTATACCGACAAAGTTAAAGAAGAGTTAGACCTGCCGATACGACAGCAGTCAATTGCCATATTTGATGTTTTCCGTGCACACAGGTGTCAAGAAGTCCTAGATGCTTTGTCTAAAGCTCGAATTCAACATGTTTTCGTACCCGCGGGTTGTACTGGGGAACTTCAGCCAATGGATCTCAGCGTGAATGGTGAGCTCAAAGCTGCCATGAAAAACGAATTCACGAACTGGTACGCAGATATGGTTGCTGAAGATCTTAAAGATTCATCCACCATCAACAAGGTTGACTTAAGACTTTCTGTTCTCAAGCCGTTACATGCTAAGTGGTTGAGTAAAGTGTTCCACGACTTGAAGTCAAAGAAAGACATTATCTTGCTAGGTTGGAAAAAGTCTGGTATAAGTGACTGTATAAAGTGTTAAATTGTATTTTTAATGAACTACATGTAGTGTTGAACTTGTGCTCAATGAACAATATAATAGTAGCTTGTGCTTTATGAACAATATTATCTTCTGATGATCTTTGTTATTTTGTTATTTATTATTTATTTATTGTAATAAATTGTATTATATAACTTGTTTTTATTTCTAAGTTTCAAGAGGTTTACTTATACTGAAAATACACATGCTCCACTGAACAATTACAAACAATATTAACAAAATAAAATAACATCGTAATTTGTCACTTTATATAATAATTGAACAGCATTCAAAAGTAATTACTAGTACTAGTATCCCATTCATAAAAGTTCCCGGCAATATTGTTCAATCATAAACATATTACAGACACATTACCAATTAAAAGTCGAAGTGTTATAAAAATGTCACCTGGCTTCACTGATTACACAGATTAGCGGAAATAAGTTGTAAAAACATATTACCCTTAAATGCCCCAGGTGAAAGGTTAAACACATCACACCACTGAACAAAGGGAGATAAATCAATCACAAATTGACATTGGAAAAATGAAAGTAAGAATGCGAGGTTTAATTATTGCGATCGTCCGACGCTCGCATTATTCGCATTAATAAAAACCTCGCAATAATTTCTGAATTTACAGTATATTGTTACATCAATCCAAATACCCTGTATCATCTAAATATATGTTTTAACAACTTTACAAGGTGTATGGCAATACCCGTCTTTGAGTGATTGATTCATACATGTATAATATGTCAGCCAAATTCCAATTTTAAAATATAACTCTTATATAAAACATGTTGCATGTGGTTATAAAATCTATGGTTAATCCTTTTGATACTGCAAGTACATATTTTGATGACATTTTATTACATAACTGCATTCTTGCAACAATGCACTTGTAGTTGTGCTATAGTTCACCTGTTTCACTAGTCACTTCATTTTCAATTTTAGAAACATTGCAGTATTTTAGAAATACAAATAAAAGAGTTATCTGAAAGTCTGGAAAAAATACAAAATGAAAAAGAACTTTTGGAAAAGGAATACAAAGACTCTGAAAATACTTTGAACACACAGATGGAGTGCTTCACAACTGAATTAGAAGCATGTAATATGGAGTTAAAGACAGAAAAAGAGAGGTAAATATAAAAGATTTTTTGAATATGAACAGTGCAGCATGTACAATGAAGCCAAATATAGAGAAAATGAAGATTCTTCACAAATAAAGTGTTTTACTGAAATGATGTAATTTGTGAATATTTGCCATAAGTTTACAATAAATACAGGAATGCACTAATTGATCACTTTTATAAAACATTTTCTTGAAATGAATACGATTAATTAATTTTCAAATCTTAAAAAAACTTAAGTTGTTCCAGAAATACTATGTCCGTTAATGCATTGGTAATATTCTAACTAATTAGTTTATATTCCACTTAGTGGCATTATGTTCTTCAGTCTGTGCTTCTGTCCGTCTGTCTGTCCCACTTCAGGTTAAAGTTTATGGTCAAAGTAGTTTTTGATGAAGTTACAGTCCAATCAACTGGAAACTTAGTACACATGTTCCCTACGATATGATCTTTCAATTTCTAATTTTAATGCAAAATTAGAGTTTTGACCCCGATTTCACAGTCCACTGAACATAGAGAATGATAATTATGAGTGGGGCATCCGTGTACTATAGACACATTCTTGTTTAGCATAAAATTGAATCATAATTGCTATGCAATCCCTAAAAATCTTGTTCATAATAAAAATATTTGGAATATATTACAGTTCAAAGTTTTCACTAACTTATTTAGATATTTTGGGGAAAAATATTTGATTTTGTAATACTTTAGATATTAGGCCGAATAATTCCTAATGAAATTGCTTGCATATTGCACTTGTAATTTATAAAATGAATTTCATTGCAGAGTTGTTTCCCTTAGAGACCAGTTAGAAAAAGCATTAAATTCAATTGAAGATATCAAAAGTGCTAAAGGTATGTTGAATATACTACCAGCCATCAAATTTAGTCTTGCCTAGAACAATAATGGCAGAATGAGAAACTTATTAATATTCTTTATTTTAAGAGGTCCTTATGTACACAGTTACTGCAATAACTTAATTAATTATCTTCCCAGAGGCCTTCAATTATAGGGAAGCTAATCCTGTGACTGCATTAACTATTTGTATAATGTTTAATATCTTAAAAGGTAGAATACCTGGAAACTTTATATCTTGTTTACAGATGCCTTATGTTTTAAGGTTTCTTTCTGGCTTTATTCATTGTCCTTAAACCACATTTTCCAGGTCCAGCCATATCTTGAAAAAAAAATAAAAAATTATCACATGATTTTTCACTGATGTGTGAAAGGACAATTATATTTGGTATAAATAATCATTACAAGGTCTACATATCCATCAGAGTTTATCTGACCTTGACTGCATGTCATGGATCAGTGATCATGGTAAAGCTTTTATTGTCAAGTCATATCTGAGATTAATCCACATTACTAGTCCCCCCCAATCCTCCCTATATATTGCTCATTAATCTATTTAGGGACTATGTTGTGAATACTAAGATACTTTCCCTTTTGGGGCCCGAACCAAACGCTGAAAAGATACAGTGCAAATGAAGCATCTGTTTTACACTAATCAGAGATCAGTAAGGGGCCCAAGATATGTTAACCGGTTCTTAGTTAGAAGTATAAACTGAACAAACACAGGTTTGGGACAAAGAACCACAGTTTAATATTTTCTTTGCATATCAATAAAGCAATACATGTAAACATAATTACAAACAAAGCAAATTCCAGTTGAAAATCTGTGGTACTCCTAACACAAAGTACATAATAACTGTGAGTTCTTTTGAAAACATTACTACTCTACTTATTAACAATATATTTTAATAAACATGATAAAAGGCTGAAATGACAAAGCAATAAAGTAAAAACTATCCTCTAGGGAGCGGAGGGTGGGAATAAATAATTTCCCAGAAAATTAGAATGTCTGCTCCAAGCAAGCGTTGCTTTCAGAATAATTATGTGCTTGTGCCTAAAACAAAAGCCCTGTTAATTAAGCGCTGATTGGTTAATTCAAATGCAGTGTTAATTTTGATTGGTTAATTAGGATAATCTCGAAAAGCAATTAGTAAACGAGATTTCACATGCAGCAGCAACTGGGAAACCCCCAAGCTGATTGGACCAAATAGCAGACAGGGATTCCCAATTAAAATTATATGTACCAGCATTGCACAAAAACGTATTGTGTATTAATAATCTATTTATACAAAATAGTTCCATTAATCCACATTACTAGTCCCCCCCAATCCTCCCTATATATTGCTCATTAATCTATTTAGGGACTATGTTGTGAATACTAAGATACTTTCCCTTTTGGGGCCCGAACCAAACGCTGAAAAGATACAGTGCAAATGAAGCATCTGTTTTACACTAATCAGAGATCAGTAAGGGGCCCAAGATATGTTAACCGGTTCTTAGTTAGAAGTATAAACTGAACAAACACAGGTTTGGGACAAAGAACCACAGTTTAATATTTTCTTTGCATATCAATAAAGCAATACATGTAAACATAATTACAAACAAAGCAAATTCCAGTTGAAAATCTGTGGTACTCCAAAGTAAAACCCCAAACCTGAGTAAAGGTAGAAAGTAGGACAAAAGGGACATGCGTTAGAAAATGCTAAGACTGATCCCATAGAAAACTAAAGAAAAAACTTGACCTGTCATGACTGTGTGCCTGTAAGCCTAAAGATGAGAAAGCGGAGAGAAAGACAGGACATGTGAGGAACAAGGTGATGCACATACAAAGGGGTGGATAGGCATTCCTTCATAAAAAATTGACATAACTTTAATTCATGCAATCTGGAAATAGCATCCGCTAAAACATTTTGCTTCCCCGGTAAATGAATTGCGACCAGATGAAAATTATTAGCAGCAGATAGCCAAAACAATTCACGCAAAAAGGACATCAAAAGTTTGTTCCTTGAGGTACACTTATTGATACAGGCAACAGTTGATGCATTATCACAATAAATAAATACACGCCTATTTTGCCAGCACTTAGCCCAACGTTTGACTGCCAAAGCCACTGCAAGTGCTTCTTGCTCATTTATATGCAAAGTTTGCGCAAATGGGAAATCCTCTTTCCAATTGACATAAAACCAATCAGTACCAAAAAACCCACCTGCACCTGTATTGCAAGCATCTGTGTAAACTGAGGTGACAGGGTTAGTATTGAGTAAGATGGATTTCCCATTGAAAGTTGCCATAAAATTATACCACCAATGGATATCATGCAAAATATCGCCGCTTAAGCGCATTTTGTGCCTGTCATGCTTGAGCTGCATTATGCTGTCAATGATTCTCCGGAGAAAAACTCTCCCGCCGTGAACCACTGACGAAGCCCAGTTTAGCTTGCCCGCCAGGGACTGCAATTGTTTCTTAGAAACATGCTTGCGCTGCTGAAAACTTGCTAGTTCCCGCCTTAATTCATCAAGTTTTTTAATAGGTAATCTTAATTCCAATGTTGTGGAGTCTATCTCCACGCCTAAAAATACTAATTTCTGGCAAGGGTCAACAACCTTGGACCAACTAATAGAAAAACCTAACTTGCGCAGCAAGTAAATTAAAATTCTTAGTGCATGTGCACAGCGCTGCTTTGTTTTTTCGCAAATGAAAAAATCATCCAAATAAGCTATAATGGTAAAACCTCTGCGTGACATCATGCGCCGAATAGCCTGTGATAGCCTATGAAAAATACCTGGTGCAAGTTTTGAACCAAAGGGTAATTTTTTATCAATAAAGGTATGGGTCTGACCATCAGGAAAAGTCCACTGTAAACCAGTGACCTGTTGACTATGGGAACTAATGCTGACAGATCTATAAGCCGATTTTAAATCGACTTTGGCCATGAAACAATTTTTTGTGACTAATTTTGCTGCATCATCAACAGATTGAAACTTTTGTTTTTCTACATCCCCTGCAAAATCATTTACAGCAGATCCAAGTGGTCTGCTGCAGTCATGAATTATCCTTACACCCCCATCAGATTTTGGAATAATACCTAAAGGGCTAATAATTTTAGGTGTGGACTTAGCAAACTCATAATTTCCATTTTCAATTTCAGTCAAAATCTGTTGATGAGCTTTGTAATATAAAGGACTTGAAGGATTAGCTGAAGGGTGATTTTTTGCCGAAATGTGTGATGGAGCCAAATTATCTTGAACAATGTCGAACCCATTTTTTATGCCTTGCAAAAGAAAATCTTTATCAACATCATTTTTTAGTTCATCATGCCAAACATTATACACCAAGTCACGCACAGGCTTTACCTTTATCCGTTTTTTGGATGGGCAAAGGCTTGGTGTTGGGCACCACAACCTTGAATTGAACAAATATGAACATAGCGACAGTTAGGAAATGAGCAACCTTTCCTACTGTTAAAACTTTTGCAAATTTCATTTCCTTCTACAGAGTGTGAAGTATACTTGGAATAGTCCTGTTGCTGTTTATTTGCATTCTTAAATATTGGACCAGATGCCTGAGATTTATTGTATACAGCTTTAGGTCGTAAGTAAACTGACTGCAAATGAGGAATGTCAGTACCCCATCTAAAAGTATGCTGCTTTTGAAGCCTACGATATTCTCTATCAAAAAAAAGTACTGACACAAACTCACATGAAGAAACTAACTGGTAAAATCTCATGGTATATGATAAATAATCGAGGATCTGTGTCTGTGCCAGTTCTCCAGTGCTGAGCAGCTTGTACATTATTGACAAGTTTGCCCTAGACCATTGACACAGAGACAGAGATTCAAGTTTTGGCCTTAATGGCCCAGACTTAAACACTAGTTGCCCCCCTGATGCATTGGAAATAAGACGTTCTTCAGGCATACTGGTCCCCCCTATATCATTACCAACAAAATCTATAATATCTAAATAATTAACTTTACTGTCTATGTTTGAATGTTTCAAATAAATTTGCGGATCCTGCCAAGATAGAATAGAGTTAATGCCAGTGTTACCTAAATTGGTTACGGAATTGTCACTTTCATTCGAATTTCCCGCAATGTTCTGGTTTTGACGTCCATCCAATAAGCCAGAGGAATGTACATATTGTGTTTGCTGTCCGGTAAGCTGTTGCAATACAGCATTAACGTAAGCATCATCTGTGTTTGTTTGTATTCCGCCATCTTTAAGATGCTCATGGGCGCCGCCATCTTTGTTCACAGTACTTCCGTCGTCGCCATCTTGTAATGCGCATGCACCAGAATTTGATACTGCCGGAAGTCTAGAATTTGCCGCCATTCTCTCGCTGGGCGAAAAGTCTTTCTTAAATGTTTTTCCTACTGCTCGCAGTAATAACTTTCGTTGGCCTATCGGAATACTCGAGTTATCCAAATCTTCCTTCTCAATCAACGCAACGGCCTCCATGCTGTCAAATCCAAGTTCTAGCATTTCATTTGCGGTGGCTGTGTTTAGCTTCATCACTTCGGCCCATGCCATTACTTTATCGGACTGGTGATTGGTTCCCGTCCTAAATGTAATATCTTCGTCATCAGACATGATGGAAAGACAGTTTATTGAAAAACAACAGTTTATAGCAATTATAAATCGTGCCGTTAAATTTTCTAGGAATACGAATTAATCCTGTTACGCCGGGTCGTCAGAAGCACAAAACCCGTAGCTTTGGAATAAACCAGCCATCTCACGCTGCTGCAGATGAGATTCCACAATGAAACTTAAACAGACAAAGCCGATTCTGCTTCCTGATTGTATTTAAATTTGTCCATGTCGTAACATCAATTTTGACATTAAAAAACTAATTCGGAATGTTATTAATGCAAAATCACTTCGTATACGTTTCATAAACGTTCACATATATAATATGGTTAATTTCCACATTGAAAACTTAAATCCGTTCATGATTTTTATAAATAAATAATTTCCCAGAAAATTAGAATGTCTGCTCCAAGCAAGCGTTGCTTTCAGAATAATTATGTGCTTGTGCCTAAAACAAAAGCCCTGTTAATTAAGCGCTGATTGGTTAATTCAAATGCAGTGTTAATTTTGATTGGTTAATTAGGATAATCTCGAAAAGCAATTAGTAAACGAGATTTCACATGCAGCAGCAACTGGGAAACCCCCAAGCTGATTGGACCAAATAGCAGACAGGGATTCCCAATTAAAATTATATGTACCAGCATTGCACAAAAACGTATTGTGTATTAATAATCTATTTATACAAAATAGTTCCATAATATAAGCAATATATAACTATATTTGATATCCTGTTTTTGGGTAAAGATTGCATGAAATTCAATCAAAAAGCCAATGTTACTGACTTGATAATCTTCCAAGGCTTATCACTTTCCTTTTTGATACACAAATTATAGTGCATTGCTCATAACATTCTATACATCCTATCCATGAACATTTCAAGAAATTTACCAATGTAATATATGCTCAGATATTCAAGTCCCAAAATGATGTTATACTTGTCAAGAAAAATACACTTTTGCAAGGTGCAGGAATCTAATATCTGTTTTAAAAATATAAATGATGATCTTTAAAAATTGGAGTTATCTCCCATTGTCCAGAATTCTTGATGAATCTACTACAACCAATACTTTATTGACAATGCAATATCTAATTTTACTTCGCACTAATAAATTAGGTCAATCTTTACCTTTCAGTGTTTATTATTCTTATTAGCACGATGATTATTATGCTCCAACTAGGGGCATTTTGTTTTTCGGTTTGTTCATCAGCCTGTTCTGCTTCAGATTAAAGTTTTAGGTCAAGGTAGTATCAACTTGGAACTTAGTACACATGTTCCCTATGTTATGATCTATCTTATTATAATTATAAGGAACCTAAGTGTCTATGTAATCTTTTATTTCAGATCTAGTTATAATGGAGAAAAGTGAAATGGAATGTCAGCTAAATTCTGTAATTCAACAAAAGGTATTTGATATGTCCTTTTATCTGGAGTAACATATGAAGTACTATATTTTTTAACCGTGTTTGAATACACTCTGATTGTATGTTGTTTTCTTGTCTGTATGGGTAAGTAGTTTGAACACATCAACTGGAAACTTGGAACACATGTTTGTTATGAAGTCAATCGTATGCCAAGTTAGGGTTTAAACAGGAACTCATTATTCATTGAACATGAAAATGTGACAGTAGGAGCAGTGCATTTTGTCAATTGAACACATGTTCATGTTTATTACTGAATATATTTTTTGTTTTTGCAGGATCAACTTGAAACTGAACGAGAAGAGAATGTAAAGACCATGAGTGAAATGAACTTAACAATTGAGGAAATCAAATGCAATCTACATAACCATAAAGAAAAATTAAATTTGGAATTTGTAAGAAAATTTACAGTGATTGGAAGATATTAATTTAACAAACATTACTTGATGATAGGATATAAACATCGAGATAATTACAGATTGTTTTGTCGGTCTATGATATGCTGATTAAGAAAATATGATATTAATTAGGATTTTTATGTAGATCATTTCACAAACTCTCAGAAGCTGGGCTATCCGCAAAAGGTTGTTGGCAGGAAAATAGCATATGTTTGCTCCAAGAAGCCTTTCAAAATTAGGTTTACTTTGATGATAAAATTGATAGGTTTCGTCTCATATCTAAATATTAAATACAAGTATCAAGAGAAAGTCATTTTTACAAAATCTTTTTATTTTCATACATTAGTCAACTTCTTTAAATGAATTAACTTAGGTTATTATTTATCACTTTTTAACATTGAAAACAATTTCTGATTCCTCTCTCCCTCCCCTTTTTCAAAAGCTTTGATCTTTTAGAGAAGTTTATAGTAATGCAAAAAAGTAAAGTGAATTTATTTAAGCTTTATAGCTGTTTCACTATAAATATCTAAATCTAACTATGTTACCGTTATGCTTTTATCAATTGTCAACGCCATCTCAGATAACATCTAGTAAGAAGTATCATGTGTTCATTAATATCTATCTGCAGCATTTAAAAACTGAAAGAGTGTTAGTAACAGTCTTAATATTAATTTCAAGCCCATATCTCCAACTGCTCGGTCAAAATCTTATCTTGACATACCATATCTTACTCATTTGAAAGATTTTATATTTTTGTGTTCTTTTATTTTGTTCTTTTGTATTAAAATGCAAGGTTGTACTTTTCCTACTCTTGAAAGTAAATCCAATACATTATTTTAACAGGCTACTTCAGATGATCTTAGAAATCAAATTGACATTCTTGACATGGAGAAAAAGAAAATGAATGATGATATTGGAAATCTTGTTCAAGAACTGGCATCTAAAAATGTAAGTCTTTGACTAAAAAACTTAGTGTAAAAACGTTATTTCATTTAAAGTAGATGCAAAGACCATTCCAGAATATGCCATCAGTTGAAATCTATTTTTAAAGCTCTGTTGTAGCTAAGGGGTCATTAAGTGTAACCCTTGGCTATCCGTCTGTCAGATGTCCCCAGATTGGTTTCCATTCTCTATCTTTAGGTTGCCTCTACCAAATAGATCTTATACACAATGGTTATTACGACAAAACACAGATCAAATTTGGAAATTGGGTGGCGTCACTTTTACTGTTCATGAGTTATGTCCTTTTATCAACATAAAAATTGCTTAATTTTTTCGTCTCCGTTCTCTAACTTAATTTTGCCTCAACCAAATGATTTAAAATGTATAGACAATACTTATAACTACAAAACACAGATCAAGTTTGAAAATTGGTTGCATTACTTAATACCATTCATATCATTGCACTTAATAAACATGAATATTGCTGAATTTTGTACACAAAGGGGATCTTTTGAAGACCATGATTAAGGTGACATCATAAACTATGAGTTTTTAAAATAAGTTCTGTAATGAGTAAAAAAGAACTTGCTATTTCCCTAAAATATATTAAACAGATTTGTGTTGGATTCTGTAATGTATAATACTTATATTTGTGTGTGTAGGAAATTTTGCAAAGGCTTCAATCAGATATTGCAGAGCAGAGAACTGGATCCTCATGTTTGAATGATGAAGTAGCAAGAATGTCACAATTGCTGCAGGAAGAAAGGTATGAAAGCAATATATGTTACTGTTGATTCATTTATTTTCATGGGTTCCAACTTTTGTGAATTGAGGAAAACTTTCATTTTTATGGATATTGATTTTGTGGTTTTGCCAAATTCTGTATACTAGCTTATTGAACGTTTATAATTCCTTGAACATTTTAATTTGTGGTTCAACTATACCAATAATTCACAAAAATTAGTATTCAACAAATAATGATGAACCACAGTATGTTTTATTGCCAGATGCATCAAAATTATGTTCCTCATGACTAAATACCTCTGACTTTGAATTTCATGTTACTCATACATAATGCTAAGAACCAAAAGTCTAAGACAAAGTTTGAACATAAACATTATTAAGATAGTAGTGTTTATTGATCTACTAAATTTAGGAATTGTCTTTCATAACTCTCTCCTTGGCATAACAGACTTTTGGTAATGGTTATAATTGTGTTTTTGTTGTTCCATAAATTGAATTTATGTATTTTTTCTTTTAAATAGAGAAAAATTGGAAGATATGTTCATACAGAAAAGAAACCTTGGTGAAGAACTTCAGAGTTTACAACAAGAATTATTGGATAAGGACACAGAGCTTAATTCAAAGCATAAGGATCTTGAGGTTATTATTTATCAAAAATGTTGAAGCATTTTGTCAGAATATAGGTAGTTTTATATCAATGAAATTGTTTGTGTGAGTCTGTGACATAACTTTTATTATGTTTCTCTCACTTTTGCATTACCTAATTACTGCTTTCATTATGAAATAAAGTGTTCAGTTGATAACAAAAATTCTTAAAGCTGCTCTAGCAGTTGAGACAAGCCTTTGATTCATTGCTATTGGATTTCTCCAATCATAAACAAAATAATTACATTACATTTTGAAGTATACACAAAGCATAACTGTGTAACTTACACAAGGGAATTTATCATTCTTTGTGCATATATATATGTTTAAAGCACAAGTTTTATAACATACTTTAGAATGAAATGAAATTTGATACACTACCTTACCATAATGTAGGGTTATCATATTTTATCTTCCTTCTAATGGACACTTTTTTTTTCCAATTCTTTCAGAAATCCTCCAAATTGGTGAAAAAGCTAGAAACAAAACTTGAGGAATGTACCAATTCAGAAGAACAGCTAAGGTTTGTTTGAAAGAACCGTCAGAAGGCAAATACAAATTTCAAAGGAAGGCCTGTATGAAAGCAAATCAACCAAGAATTTTATAAAAAAAAAAAAGTTTTGAAATTAGCTATTTAGTAGACTTCGATAAATTGGTTTATCATCTATAATTATGTAAACCTTTGATCCAGTTAAATTTATTAGGTAAAACCTGACCTATTTGACCAAAGTCTTTACTCCTGAAATATGGATATAAATAACTGAGAAATAGCATTTACCTCAAATTATGTGCATTATTTTATTATGTTTAAATATAAACAAATGTCAAATCCTTGGTACGTTGTGTTTGTGTACTTCCAAAAAAAAATGTAGTACACACATATTGTAATGAAGCTGAAGTACAGGGATTACATATTCTATAAAAAAAAAATCTGAATGATTTGCCCAAATCACTGACATATTAAGATGGTAAACCTCATCCTTTCTAAATAAAAATTGAAATGTAATAATCAAGTATGCAGTCTTGACATACATTGCTCTGTGTGGAAGATTTTGTATTATATTTGGGAAAACAAAGTTAAAATGATATATATTCTTTCATTTATAGATTTGAGATTCAGGATCTAAAATCCAGTTTAGAAATAAAGATATCAGAAATTGAAAATTTAAATGAGAATAGAGAAGAGCAGGTAGTGTATATAATAAAGTCAATTGTGTCTTTAATCATGTGAGAATTAAGTTATTGAAGCAGGCTTAATAATGTTTGAATACCATAGAGAGAAAAGTCTTATATAGAGATGTTTACTTATACATTTTTTTTCTTATACAGACAAATGCATCATATCTCATATTTCTGTATCATTTTCAACTTTCAAAATAACTACAACCAACAACTATTTTTTAGATAATTTTGCATAATGGTAATAGATGCATACTGAAAAAGACCCATGACCCACATTCAATAATTAAACTTTCCTTCCTTCCTTTCTAACTCTGGAATGACAAATCAATACGTAAAAGCAAGTTAGTTTTAGCTATTCCTCCAAAAATAAAAGTAAACGATTCGAGCATTCAGGGCATGAGCTAGTTCAAAATTGACTTAAATTTGACAGTCCAAAATATCTGCAATGACAAACTCAATATCAAATGGAGTTTACTTTTACCAATACTAACAACAATATAAAGTTTAAAGTGAATTTATTAAAGCATTCTCACTTTGATCAGGGATATGTGGTGAAAAAATACATTTGATGTGCTGATAATGGTTAAGTCCTGTAAGTGGAAAAACAAACATAAAATAATGTTTGAATAGAAAGGAAGCTTTCTTCATTTCTTCAAATTTGACAAATAAAGCTACAAATTATGAATTTACTTGTAATTATTAAACTCTTCTTCATCTTAATATTTGAATTTATTTTTACATGCCTTTCCATGTTACAAAAATATAGAAAAGCAATGTTTTTTTGTATTATTTAACATATAAATATTTTCTACTTTTTTTTTATAACAACAGGATAAAGTGTTAAATGATGAATTGGAACATAAAGCAAAAGAAACCAATGCCTTAGATACCAAAATAAAAAATCTTAAAGAGAATGTCTCAACAAAGACAAAACAAGTAAAGGAACTTGAAAAGGAGGTAGGTATCTTGCCAATCATGTGCATCATTTAAGAAAAATATGTATCAAGTAGATAATGCATGGTATTCAAAAATGGAAATAATGCAAAAAAACTTTGTGTCAGATGCTCTTTTGGCAGATTTTGCAGTTTGCACTAGTTGTTGGATTTTGAAGCCCTAATGCTTAATTGTTTAACAATTCAAAAATGCAGATTCTGATGTCTGACAGACTCATTTCTGAATGCTGGTTTTTTTCCCCCCATTTCTGAATGCTGGTTTTTTTTCCCAATAGATTAGCAATTCTATTTTGAATTTCAAAATCACCAAAACTGTTAATAAAAAAAATACCTGCAACTTAACCCTTTTAACGCTATACGCGTCATATGCCGCGATAAGTATGCTGTCCGCCACTGCTATTCGCGGCATATGACGCAATGACAATGGATTTTTCATCAGGATTCTTAAACCATATGGTTTTTATTCAGGTCCTCTCTAATTTTTCCTCGTATGAATAGAGGATATACAAGGTCTCATTTGTGCTTGAAATCCTGGCAATTTTTAAAGTAAAAGCATGCAGTAGAAGCAAAATAAAAACAAATATTTTGACAAATGCAATTGGTGGAAATAGGAAACGAAGCTGTAAATATGTAAATATTGCAGCATTTCTATGCCGAAACTGACAACGAGGATTAGTTAAAAGGTTTCCTGTTATCTCAATGTGTTTATTTCATTTAATTTGTAGGGGAAATATGATTTGATTGATCATTACTATACGTAGAAAAAGGGGGGGAAATGGAGATTGACTGAAAATTTTGAGGACGGAGCCACTTATTTGTGCAACGATTACATTATACGTTATGTATGGTGCAATAGGCTTCAGAATCGAGCAACTAGGGTCTTCTTTATTATATGGCAGATTAAACAACAAAATAAATGTAGATTAAAAGTAGTTTTTATTTAAAAATTCAACACAAATGTAGTAATTTACACCTTTTACCTGTTAATTACCTGAAAATGCAGGTAACCTGATAAAAAATTTACTGAAATAATTGCTTAAATTTATAGTTCATGCTCTTCTGAGCATTTTTCATGCACTAACTTTGTCTGTATCTCTTATAATAAAAAAGATACAGCAGTCTGAAAAGGAATATACTGTTCTAAACAATGAACACACAAAAAATGCAGCAGCAGCAGCCATTTTTCTATTTTTTTGTGTAGCCTTGAAAGGGTTGATAATGTTGCTTCTACAAATCCATATATTTGGCTTATACAGCCTTTTTAAGTTATTGTGATTGATTTCAGATGCGTGCATTAAAGTCAAAGGTAACCTCACAGACTAAAGAAACAGAAAACAAAGAGAAACAAATTGAGGAATTAAATGAAGAACTAAGAAATATCAACCAAGAAAAACAAGATTTAGAAACACAAAACAATGAATTGAGATGTCATGCAAATGAAGAAAAGAAAGCTGCAGATGAAGCTAGAAAAGAGGTAATTAATTGTTTGTTTATTAAAGATTCTTCAATCAGTTGATAATCAGGTTGAGGAATTATGAATCAAGTTTATTGGTATACAATAGATATCCAGCATTATTTTAAGTAAATTTTCACCACAATTTTCATGCTGTTTTTATACGACCGCAAATTTTGAAAAAATTTTCGTCGTATATTGCTATCACGTTGGCGTCGGCGTCGTCGTCGGCGTCGTCGTCGTCGTCCGGCGTCCGAATACTTTTAGTTTTCGCGCTCTAACTTTAGTAAAAGTGAATAGAAATCTATGAAATTTTAACACAAGGTTTATGACCATAAAAGGAAGGTTGGTATTGATTTTGGGAGTTTTGGTCCCAACATTTTAGGAATAAGGGGCCAAAAAGGGCCCAAATAAGCATTTTCTTGGTTTTCGCACCATAACTTTAGTTTTAAGTTAATAGAAATCTATGAAATTTTGACACAAGGTTTATGACCACAAAAGAAAGATTGGGATTGATTTTGGGAGTTTTGGTTTCAATAGTTTAGGAATAAGGGGCCAATAAAGGGCCCAAATAAGCATTTTTCTTGGTTTTTGCACAATAACCTTAGGTTAAGTAAATAGAAATCTATGAAATTTAAACACAATGTTTATGACCACAAAAGGAAGGTTGGTATTGATTTTGGGAGTTTAGGACCCAACAGTTTAGGAATTAGGGGCCAAAAAGGGACCCAAATAAGCATTTTTCTTGGTTTTCGCACTATAATGTTAGTATAAGTAAATACAAATCTATGAAATTTAAACACAAGGCTTATGACCATAAAAGGAAGGTTGGTATTGATTTTCGGAGTTTTGGTCCCAACAGTTTAGGAAAAAGGGGCCCAAAGGGTCCAAAATTAAACTTTGTTTGATTTCATCAAAATTGAATAATTGGGGTTCTTTGATATGCCGAATCTAACTGTATATGTAGATTCTCAACTTTTGGTCCCGTTTTCAAATTGGTCTACATTAAGGTCCAAAGGGTCCAAAATTAAACTTAGTTTGATTTTGACAAAAAATGAATCAGTTGGGTTCTTTGATATGTTGAATCTAAAAATGTACTTAGATTCTTGATTATTGAAGTTTTTTGGTCCAGTTTTCAAATTGGTCTACATTAAGGTCCAAAGGGTCCAAAATTAAACTTTGTTTGATTTCATCAAAAATTGAATCCTTGTGGTTCTTTGATATGCCAAATCTAACTGTGTATGTAGATTCTTCATTTTTGGTCCTGTTTTCAAATTTCAAATTCTACATTAAAGTCCAAAGGGTCCAAAATTAAACTAAGTTTGATTTTGACAAAAATTGAATTCTTGGGCCTCTTTGATATGCTGAATCTAAACATGTACTTAGATTTTTGATTATGGGCCCAGTTTTCAAGTTGGTCCAAATCAGGATCTAAAATTATTATATTAAGTATTGTGCAATAGCAAGTCTTTTCAATTGCACAGTATTGTGCAATGGCAAGAAATATCTAATTGCACAATATTGTGAAATAGCAAATTTTTTTTTTAATTAGAGTTATCTTTCTTTGTCCAGAATAGTAAGCAAGAAATATCCTATTGCACAATATTGTGCAATAGCAAGAATTTTTTTTAATTGGAGTTATCTTTCTTTGTCCAGAATCAACTTAAATCTTTGTTATATACAATATACAATGTATATACACTTTTTACTACCAACTGATAAATTTAAATAATCTTTACCATTCAGTAATAACAAGCAGTTTTTTTACATCTTAATATTTTATGATGTATTTAAATGAGTAGTTATTGTTGCAAACTCCATTAGAAATTTGAATTGATATCAGTTTTGAAAAAGGGAAACGGGGATGTGAAAAAAAAGGGGGGGGGGGGGTTAAATTTTTCTCATTTCAGATTTCATAAATAAAAAGAAAATTTCTTCAAACATTTTTTTGAGAGGATTAATATTCAACAGCATAGTGATTTGCTCAAAGGCAAAAAAAACCTTTTAAGTTCATTAGACCACATTCATTCTGTGTCAGAAACCTATGCTGTGTCAACTATTTAATTTTAGATTTAAAAAGTTTGAAGAAGAAATCTTTAATTGTTTTGTAAAATCTTGGCATTTGTTTTGTGTAAAAAAAACCATGTAATGTCAAAAATTTGATCACAATCCAAATTCAGAGCTGTATCATGCTTGAATGTTTTGTCCATACTTGCCCCAACTGTTCAGGGTTCGACCTCTGCGGTCGTATAAAGCTGCGCCCTGCGGAGCACCTGGTTGAAATATACATGCTTTTGATGTCATAAAATATTTAAATCACGTGAAATCAAATGCACTAGCTAGCTTGTACCTTTAATTATTGTATCAATTATAAGACTTGTAAGACAGGGTTTTATATCATATATATTCTTACTGGCATCTACCAGTACTCATATCTTTTGGCTGGCATATACTGTTGAAATTTAACCCTTCCTTTGAAGCCGATCATACATTCATCTAATCAGACTACGGTATTGAAACATGGTATGCATTCTCTTTACATTAACATACTAAACATATTAAACATATTCCATATGTTTCTTATTTCATATAGTACATCATATGGTAGATGACCTGTTTGTTGAGAGTTTTGGTTGTCACTGATATGAAGATACCTCATGATTTGTATAAACCTATTTCTGGACATTGTTTTACAGAATATTGTAGATTCTATACAGGAATCATTGACCAGTGAAGTTTGATTTCTGGCTTACATCAATTACTATTACAAAGCAAAGGCCAATAAAAGCTTTTATTTCTGGCAGACTTGGTTTTGACCAATGAGATTTATTAATGTCTGGGTTTTCAGCAATTTGTTGGCTTGCATATCTTTCAGTTTTATTCATTATGTGTTCAAAAATTATTACATTCAAGAAAACCTAGTAGAGTCTATTGGACCCTTATCAGCAGCTAAACTGGTAGCTAGACCTGTTGCCCTTCCATCAAAACCTTTATGTTTGAATAAATGAGGTAAATCCCTTTCATGAATATCAAAATTGTTATGCCAGATGTTTGCAATATTTTTTAAGTCTGACACTATATTTTTCATTGACTAAAAATAAAAATGGTCAGTCCTGTTTCTGAGCCCTCAGGCTTGTTTCATGAAGTATTCAAAACTCAAAATCATCCCTAATTCCTTAATTTAGTAATATTTGTTTACATTGTTGAACAGCCAGCACATGTGTCATCATGTCTTGTTTCCCTGCTGTCTGCTGGTAAATACTTGTGTGTCAGTCTGATTTCTGTTGGTAGGTTTGATGGCCTTCCCCTACAATTCTCCCTTGTTGTATCTCCTGTGGTAAGCTTAGTAGCAACAGATTTTGTAAAATCCAAGAAGGTCATTGATGTAGCTTGCTGGTGATTTGGTTGAGATGGTAGGCGTTAAACTTGCTTTGGCCATTTCAGTGTCTTGTTTCCTAGGAATAGTATTGAATATACTGATCCCAACAGTCAACACCACTGATGTGGGTTGTGTAATCTGCAACCATCTTTGAGCATTGGAGTTCTTGCCTTTGGAATTGTCCTTCATTTTGAACAATTCTACTTACTTCTGTCAAGCTGTTGTCATGTATGGTAGAGATCACAGACACAATTTAAGATGCTCTTGTCTTTATATACTGTAGCAGCAATTGCCTCGTTTTGCCTAAACTGACTATCTCCTCTCTGTGTTACATAAACAGGTTTTTTGGCATTTAATCCCTTGTCAATTCTCTGCTGTTGTTGTAGACACTTCTGCAACCTCAAGTATTAAAATTTTGAAACAAAATGGTGCAATCTTGTCAGGGTAAAGTTGCTCTTTCAAGACAAGATAATACAGTGCTGGCCAATCCTACACTCCTGTGTGTTTGATCTGTCTTGCCCTGGTAGATCTCACAATATGACATGTATCCAGTGTCAGACTCTGCCAATGCCCAAAGTTTGATGCCTATTTTGTTGGTTTAGCAGGCATGTATTGCTTGAATAATATCTTTGTTAAGGATTTTTATAATATATCGTACTTTGTAAGTACCATTATAATTAGCTTCCGATCTTTGCGGAACTTGCTGGTGAGGATCAGTGAAGGGTAAATACCTCATTTTCTGCATATATCTGTAGCAAAATACTTGGTTTCTTAGCAATGCCTTGACCAATTTGATTTATGTCTGACTTTACATCAATACCCATGAGAAAAGTCATCCCAAAAAAAACCTTCATCTCAGCAATGTAGGAACAAGACCAAGCTGATTTGGTCAGGGTTAATATCTTTTTGCATCTTCATCAGTTTTCTCAATTATATTTAAACTAGGTTGTCAGATGGGAACAGTTGAAAAAAGTCAATGGTATCCTTATATATTTTGTGGGCCAGTATTACTTCCAGGTTGGAATAGGTGGTGGTGACCTATTTCATATTTATCAAACTGTTGGTGCCATACATCATTGTTGGGGACATCACTGGCATTATTTACATCTTCCAGTTGTGGTTCATCATTATTTTCCATTGAAAGTTAACTTTCAACATGACTGATCATAAAATCATCACCAATACCACTTTGAGCTAATTGCATTAGATACCGTTTACAATCAAGTTCTGCTCTTCCCTCTGAAAATCTCTCAAACTCATGAATTCTATGAATTTTCCGACATTTTTGTTTTTGGGATACGATTGCTTTTAAGCAATCTGTAGACTTTTACCGTTGACTCAGAGCTCATTCCCTCACGTCATCCGTTTTATTCTAAACATTCAGCAGATTCTTATGATTGTCTTGCTTTAAAAGGTAAAAACAAGCAAAAGGATTGAACATAAACAACTTTCCTGTAATGTTCTTCTCATAATCTTCATGTTTGATTTTTCCCTTGACTTATGTGCGTGTTTTTAACAACACGGAAAATCAGAATTAAGCAGTATTTATATTTAGTGTTTTTATAAATTTAGAAACACGTCAGAGGGAATTCCCCAGTTTTGATAAATGCGAGAGTTCTTTGAATCCGATAATTCTATTTCTGTCATGTAAGAACTGAAGTGGAGTTTTCTATATTTTACCGTTATGAAACTGATACTGTACTCTCATAAAGAAATTGACCAGTTTCATCCATTTTCATCACATCATAAATTAAATAAACGTTCTTGTTCCAAATCGCAAGTCGCGGGTTTGTTTATGTATTAATGCGCATGCGTATAGTTTTCTTGATTTCAAGGGGTATCAGATTGAGTGGTTGTTCTGGATTCCCCACTTATTAATTAATTTGAAACTCACTGGATTCTTTCTGTGTCTGCCTGCTATTGAGGGTTTAATAACGTTGTTGCATAATTTAAAATCATATACATCATTTAAATTAAAATCAATGAAGTTTTACCTATAACACCCCTTTAGCCGAAATGGAGTCTTCCATATTATCGTTTCGAGATGTCTCCCTTTCAGAAGTATTTCCCGTCAAAATCGTCAAGAAAAAATTAACTTGTTAGATGTCGATAAACGTCGTATTATATTAAGAACGATCTCAATTTAAACAGAGGAGTGTGTACAGAAGGATTCATGCCCACTGACCCAAAGGAAATTAATAATACTTTAAGATTTAGAAATGGGGTTCCTCCTAGAATTAACGGTGATAAGATACGAAGTGAATAGTCTGAGATTACTAGGTACAAGTCAAATCGGCACCCATAGAAAAAGTCAAATCGGCACCTGGTTAAATCGGCATCTAGTCAAATCGGCACCTATTTAAAAGTCAATATCGGCATCCAATAATATTTGATATAATATACGGGACTGGGAAATGGGGTTCTTCCTAGAATTAACGGTGATAAGATACGAAGTGAATAGTCCCGAGATTACTAGGCACAAGTAAAATCAGCACCTGGTCAAATCGGCACCCATAGAGAAAGTCAAATCGGCACCTATTTAAAATTCAATTCGGCATCCAATAATACTTGATATAATATATGGGACTGGGACTATTTAAGTTTGTAATTTAAGTATACTAGCATAAAAGTCCCCAACGGTCCCAGCTTGTCTGGCAAATCAGCCGTCGGACATCAGAGTAATCTCGAACTATGAAGTGAAATACCTTCCCTCTCTCTCTCAGTGACTGCTGTGGAAAGTAAACTTGGAATTGATAGCACACAAATAAAACACAATAAGTACATTGCTTGTACACTTGTATCCGGGATTAGCTATTTTTAAAGTTGAGTGACTATTCAGATTTATATTACCTTTGCATGTGCAGTTGAATTAGTTTTGAAAATAATACTATCCAGCTGTACCAGGCCTTGCGGTCATAAAACTTTCGAGTCAGTTTTTTTGTACTCATACTCAAAAATCAACAAATGAAATTGCTTGATTTCTTGTTTCGAGCATGATTTTTGTGCTCCAAGCACTGAGCAAAGTTTTAAGCCTTCAAGGCCATAGTCCAAATAATTATGACGTCTTGGAAGGCTATTATAATTTTTTTCTTTGAGGCCTTACTTGGACGTCGAAGTAAGGCGTCAAAGAAAAAAAAATATAATAGCCTTTCAAGACGTCATAATTATTTGGACTATCAAGGCCAGGGCTGCCAAAAATGTGTGAGACTCACGCATGTTCATGCTTTTTTGCAGCAGTATCCTTGGATCAATTTTTTCCTCTTTGATCTTTTCTATTTTGGCCAAATCTCACGAATTTGCTTAATGAAAAGTTGGCAGAACTGCTATACATGTGTCAATGAAAACTATATGGCAATCGTATCCCTCAGAGCATTCTGCTCTTTGATTTTCAAATGTTCCTGATGACTTTTTACTATTATTTACTACGATTTTGGTGTCCTTGACACAGGGCAAGTGAGAGATAAATAATTGGATAGTTTTATTAAGATTTTCAATAGGAGTGAGACCTTTTACCCTCGTTGGAAAAATCCAATTACTGTACCCATCAAAGATTATATCTTGATTTTTAGTCTCCAGCCCTTTACAAATATGCATCAATTCTATGAAATATTTCTCCCTTTTCTTGCTTTTAGTAGAGTTTAATATTCAATCAGCCTAGATACAAATTTTTGGGTAAATCAATTTAAAAAATTGCAAAGTGTGACCTTTGCCCATGTTGTCTTATTTTTATTTTTATTGAAGGAGAAACAAATGAAAAAACTGTCGGACAAAGCTTCCAAAGACAAAGAAGAGATGGTACAAAAATGTGAGCACCAGATTGCTGAAATGATGTCAACATTAGAAAAATATCAACAGGAAAACCAAAAAATTGTTGCTGAAAAGGAGAAAGAAATTGGTGAAATGAGAATTTTAGTGGAACAAAGTGAAAGCAGATCAAAAATGGAGGTAAATTTATGTTAATGAATTTGTTAGAAATAAAGTAAAGTAATACCAATGGCATCATCTTCTTTTTGTGACATAATGAACAACAATAAATCGATGATTTTCTGTCTTTTCATTAAGTTAATTGAATCTTCTTGGAAGTAATTTGTATAAGAAGGCAGGATATTTATGAAGAACATTGAGCTTATTTTAAGTAACTTCATCCATGAGATATAATTGCCAATGAGACAACTATCCACAAAGTTCAAATTAAGTGGATGTAAGAAATTATAGGCCACCATATGGGCTTCAACAATGAGAAAAAAACATACTGTTTTGGTGGCTATTAAAGATCCTGACATGAAAATATTAATTAATTCAATTGAGATAACACCTTATTAATAAAAAATATTTTTACAAAAAAACAAATATGAGACATTAACCAATGACACCCACTGAACTATGTGCTCCTAACTTTGGACAGGAATATTGATGAATGTGGTGAGGTTGACCATGTTTGTGAGTGCTCAACTGTCCTCTAATATTTTAAAGTATTGTTTTGATGTATGTAAACCTATGACCTGTTTTGCTGCTACAACAAGTGAGTTGATAATGATTTCATTAAACATTTAACTTCAGTTTCATTGTTAACTTGATTTGCAATATTGCTGTCAGATGCGGAGATAGATTATTGTGTTATGTATATTCTATATGTACTTTTAGACACAAAATTTTATATACTTTTTGCTTTCCAGACAAATGATGTCATTTCTGATTTGAATGATAAAATGCAAGACCTGAGTAAAAAATTGAGTTCTACTGAAGGGGAAAAGGTATGTTATAAGTATTGAATGTAAACTTAGTAGTAAAATAACTCAATCATGGCAAACAGTCATTAGTAACCATCCATGATGATATCAATTTCAATCACAGTTACAAAATTGTATATGGTCATTTCGAGTGAAAAAAAATCTGTTAAAATTATATTATCAAGTGAATATGAAATGGGTTTCTGTCGAAACAAATATTATATGCCCTTTTTTTTCTTGATGAACAAAAAATATAATATTTCTTCTACGAATACCTTTACTACACAAGGTCAGTATTTCTTCTATTCAGATCTCATATTTTAAAAGCACTTCTTTTTCATGATAACATTGCTATAAAAGAAATGTGTGTAAAGAAAACAGTAAATGTTCTTATGATAAATTGTGTGGTCATTAAATTAAGGTTCTTAATTATTACATCAAATGTTGAATGACATCATTATTATTTTGTAATTCACATAAAGATGGGAGTAAAGAGAAAATAAGTTCTGTTCAATAATTTAGTCTGTCATATAAAATAAAGTTTGCTATGAAGAGGTCACATATATTTATAATTTATACTTATAGGTATCTGCTGATAAAAAGGTTACAAAATTGGAAAGGAAAGTAAAAAAATATGAAAATGATATCTCAAAAATGGTAAGGAACAATATGAAGGATTTATTTTAATGTCAGATAATATAGATAATGCCCATAGAATATTTCTTTTACAATTTTTTAAAATCCTTTTATAGAAAGACGTGTTAAACAGTGTCTTCCTTTTATTACATCACTGACAATTTATTATTAATTTAAATATTATAAAGCTTTTAAAACATGAACAATAAAGTTCTGTAACAAATTAAGATTGATATATATATATATATATGTATGTATACATTGTGCTACTACTTTCATTTGTTGTATACATAGTGTTTTTGTAATATCAATGTACAGGAGACAAAAATAAAGAGTCTGCAGGACATAGTAGATGTCATTAAATCTAAGAAGACAGAGAATATAGGAATACAAACAGAACTTGAAATTCAACATTCAAAATTACCAATTACGTCACCATCAAGGAAAAGAACAGATATTGGGATGAAGCAAACACAAAAAGAAAGAACTACAACACCCAATATAAGAGTAGCACCAAAAACACCTCAGGTATAACAAATTTCATTAATGTAGTAAAAATACAATTTTTAAGATGTTTTATGCACTTGCCTTCTTCTATTTCTCTGTTTTCTATCTAATCTACAGTCACCTTTTATAAAGCTTCTAGATCTTATACGTTAAGACCCTTCAAATTGTATTAGCCTGATTACGGTTCAGAATTGCAGTTTTAACTTTTCTGAAATTGTAAGATATTATGCATATCAACCAATGGTATTATGATTTTTATTTTGATGGTACAATAGAATTTCATGTTAGATTCAAAAATGATGAATTCAATTACTTTTCTAGTTAAACCATATGAAGATGGATGTAAAGACACCAGAAGTTCCTTGTACACCCGTTTTGTTTAAAACTCCTACAGCCCAAACACCAATGTCTGCCATGAGAACTCCACAGAGAAGTATCTTAAAAAATACAGAAAGAAATTCAGCAGTGAAAAAAAGGAGAGTAGCATTTGAATCAGATGGATCTGAATCGGACTGTTCTTCTTCGTCTGAACTAATGGAAGTTGAGGTAAGTAGCTTTACACTTACTGTGGATTAATTTATTTTTGTGGGTACATGTACCAACTTTTGTGGATTAGGGAAACTTGCATGTTCGTTGATATTTAATTTCGTGGTTTTGATGAAGTCTACATACAAGCCTATAGAAAATTTTGCCATTTGTTGATCATTTAATTTCGTGGTTCACCTGTAACAAAAAATCCATGAAAATTGGTATCCAACATATTAATGAATCCACAGTATCTGACTAAATCTGAAATGTTTGATTCTAAATTTATTACATTTATTACTACCACTCTTATCAAATGCTCTGTTGTGATGTAAGTTAGACATGACTGTATGGTTCACAATTTCATGAATTTTGAGAAATGATAAAATCTAGTGCAGAACATTAATTGCTTGAGCTTAACATGAACATGGTATGATTTTGAGAAATAGAAGTTAGTGCAGAACATTAATTTTTTAAACTTAACATGGTATGAAATGACTATTCATTGATAATATTAATGTTTGTTTCAGATAGGTGAAGTAGATTTCAGATACAAAGCTGGCCAGAAAAATCTGCCCCTGCATGTTAGACCTTCACCAAAAATTAAGACACCAGAGATCAGGGGTATGGGTAGTGATGATGATGATATGACCGATAGAAGTAGAATTTCATTACAGAGGAAACCTAGAGGCCCACCTGTACCTAAAACACCTAAACAAGAGGTAAAACATTTAAAAAAATATTTTTGTGTTAACTCAAATATAAAAAAAAAGTAAGAAGTGGAGTAGTTGTGCATAAGATAACAACACAATACATGTTAGCCAAAAGAGATTTGCTTTACTTGGGTTTTTTTTTATGCCCCACCTATGTGACCTATGATAGTAGAGGGGCATTATGTTTTCTGGTCTATGGGTCCATCTGTCCTGCTTCAGGTTGAAATATTGGTCAAAGTAGTTTTTGATGAAGTTGAATTCCAATCAATTTGAAACTTAGTACACATATTCCCTATGATATGATCTTTTTAATTTAAATGCCAAATTAGAGATTTGACCCCAATTGCATACTCCACTGAAAATAGAAAATGATAGTGGGAGTTTCAGGTTAAAGTTTTTGGTCAAGGTAGTTTTTGATGAAGTTGATGTCCAATCAACTTGAATCTCAGTACACGTGTTCCCTATGATATGATCTTTCTAATTTAAATGCCAAATTAGATATTTGACCCCAATTTCATGGTCCACTGAATATAGAAAATGATAGTGCAAGTTTCAGGATAAAGTTGTTGATCAAGGTAGTTTTTGATGAAGTTGAAGTCCAATTAACTTGAAACTTAGTACACATGTTCCCTATGATATCCCTTACCAAAAAGTGCTAACATGTTGCACATAAGTTGCACATAAGATGCTCACGTTAGAAACTAACATGATTGCACACGAGTTTTTTAACATGCAAATTAGGTGAGCATTTTGTGAGCAAAAAAATTGCACATATGAAACTAACCTAATTTGCATGTTAAAAACCTCACGTGCAACTGCTCATATGAGCTTTTGTTTCACATGTGCATTTAATTAGATTGCTCATATGAGCAGTTGCTCACATGTTGCACACGTGATTATTATAGTTGACCAAAACAAAATGGCTGCTTTAAAAAAGGAATGTTTTTCAAATTTAAATGAAAATCTTAAATAATTCAGTTGAAAATAAAATAACTGATACATCATGTTAAAAGAGTTATTCTTTAATTATTGTCAGTTAATTATGATTTTCATATCATTTTTTTTTTTTTTTTATTTAAACAATAATCATGATCATGACTAAAAACATAACATTCCATTATAAAACTAATAGAGGGACTTGCAAGTTTAGTACACAATGAATGTCTTTGATTAATAAGTACTGTATTTCAAAAAGTTTAAAAGGGAAAAATCTTTATACATGTAGTACTTATTTTGAAGCAGCCTGTATGTATATATTCCCATAAAGGACTTAAAATTGTAATATATTTCAAAATCTGACACAAAAATGAAAATAATGAAATAGAAATGATAACTTACATAAAATTAACCACAGCCACACTGGTTTTATCAGATTTCAACAATGCCTTTCTTCAAATAGCATAATATAGGACTTAACATTTTCCATATCCATCTACCTCCATTTATTGCATGCTTTTCATGAATTTGAATTTACAGGAAGTACATGACTGGGCATGTCATTTTGAAAAAGCTCATATGAGCAATGATGTAGGTTAGTTTTGAATGGTAAGAAGAATGGAAAAACTTTTCAAAGTACAAAACTAACATAAAACTAACATGGATGATAAAAGCTCACCTGAGGTTTGAATTGCACATGTGAGCATTATGTTAGATTTTTGTGGGCACATATGAACTACCAAACTGCACATATGAGCAACCTGATTTGCATACAATTCTTACTTGCATCTCATGTGCTTCACATGTGAAACTTATGTGCTTTTGTTAGCAATTTCTGTACGGGATGATCTTTCTAATTTTAATGCCAAATTACAGTTTTTACCCCAATTTCACAGTTCACTAAACATAGAAAATGATAGTGTGAGTGGGGCATCCGTTTACTATGGACACATTCTTGTTGGTGGTATATCTTGCTTATGTTCAATAATTAGCATTCAGTGGTGCAAAACTAGCACATTGTAGTATTGAATTACACTAAGCTTAGAGTAAATGAAAGAATTTTGACCAAATTTTCTTGGAACATACTGACAACTAAATAGAATTCTAAATGTAGTTTTGTATATCAAATTGCTTAATGTAAGTCAAAAGCTATTCCATATAAATTTTATGCATTTATATTTATAGGCAAGAGTGAATTTGTCACTGAATCCATCAAATAAAGAAAATGTTCACCAGAAATTTGATATTACTGAAAAGGTAATTGTATTTTAATCTTAATCCTTTCAATGCTATAACACAGCATATACCACGATGACATACGCTGTCCACCACTGCTGTTCGCAGCATTTGTCAAAATTTTTCATCCAGACTCGTAACCATTAGGTTTTCATTTTGGTCTTATCTAAATCGAAAAAGACGCTGTAAATATTTCAGCATTTCAATGGGGAAACTGACAAAGAGGAATAGTTAGAAGGTTTCCCTTTATCTCAATGTGTTGATTACATTCAATTTGTGTGGACAATTTAATTTTTTCGATTTTTACGAGACAAAGAAAAAGGGGGGAAACATAGGTGGATTGAAAATTTGGGAAAGGAGCCACTTATTTGCGCTACATTTACATTATATGTTGTGTATGGCACAAATAGTTGATACGCTACGGAATTGAGCAACTGGTGTTTTCTTTATTTTATGGCAGATAAAACAACAAAATAAATAAAGATTAAAGGTTGTTTTTGTTCAAAATTCAACACAAATACAATAAATTACACCTTTTACCTGTTATTTACCTGAAAATGAAGGTAGCTTAATGAAATTTGTTTACTCAAATAATTGCATAACATTACAGTTCATGCTGCAGCAGTTGTTTTTCTATTAGTGAAGCCTTAAAAGGGTTAAAAAAATTTAAAAATGTAACCCAACAATCTTCTTCTTCTTCTTCTTCTTCAAAATGAACTTGTCCGCAGCGTTTCTCCAAAACCGCTTGTCAGATTTACTTAGGATTTCATAAAATGTTAGACTAACATGTCTAGATGAGCCATCAATCGTTCGTTTGTACATTGGGGTTTATTAAGGGCTATTTTGGGGGCTGAAAGAAGGGAGGGGTTTACTATAGAACTCTATGGGATTTAATTTTTGAAAATTTTCAAATGAATATAACTTGAAAACTTTAAGTGATAAACACACACAGTCTTCAGAAATGATCAAGTGACAATATAACAAATCACCTGAAATAAAGGGGGAATCTCTAGGGAGTCATCCCCACCCCCTTAAATTTGAGAATATGCTATTATCTTGTAAAGGGTCTAAATCCCCACCCCTAAACCATGTATATTCTTGAATGGGACGATAAAACAAATTTAATGATGTAAAAGAGAAGTCCCTGGGGGTCGCCCCCACCCCGTTCAATTTGAGAATGTGCTATTATCTTGTAAACGGTCCAGATCCCCACCCCTAAAACATATATATTCTTGTAGGGGACTATATAACAAATAGAATGAAATTAAAGGGATGTCCCTGGGGGTCACCCCCACCCCATTCAATATGAGAATGTGCTATTATCTTGTAAATGGTCAAAATCCCACCCCCTAAACCATATACAGTTAACTCTCGTTGTCTCGAACTCGGTTGACTCGAAATTTCGGATGAGTCGAAGTTTTCACGTGGTCCCGAACTTTATTCCATACAAAAATATGTAATTCGACTCCTGATGAGTCGAAATTGGATGAGTCGAAATTTCGGTTGAGTCGAACTAAATTTACGGTCCCAAGGTTAACAAAAGCATTCAAAATTCATTTTTTATCTCGAACTAATACACATATGTCAAAACATGACCTCCGGGATTTTTAAATATGGATTGAAGAGTTAATCTGACAATACACGTGTAATTAAATTTCCGGTCACTGAACACTGTATCGATTTATGACATGCTATTTCCATGAGTGTTTACCTAAGATTATCTTTTATAAAATTTTTATAAATAATTAGTGATACATTGTTAATGTTCATGGAAAAGGAATTTATAATGTTTACAAAACAATTAATTTGTGATTTACACTAATGAGCTTGGGTGTGTAAAAAGTGAAGATTATGGCTTCCGTTGATGATCACCTAAAAACTACTCAAACGGCGTTTTTAATCTTGTTATATTTTCTTTTGAAAAGAAAGAGTGAGATAAAACAAAATGAATAGAAATCAACATTTTCTTAAATCTCTTGTATCCGAGAATAAACAATTTTGTCAGCTATAACCGACCTGAATAAAGAAACTATCGATTGGAAATTACTCTCTTGGAAAAGCCATAGGATTTTTTTTTTATTTGAATAAGTAAAAAAAAATGTCATTATAATAATTAAAGACTGTGACATACAAATACATCGATCTGATACTAGAATATCGATCCCCTTGCCATATTCACCCGGAATTATTTTAGCTTTACCAAGCTAAGCAAGAGTTGTGTCCCTTAGATTGTCGAACTTCCGGTATTCGTTTGAGTCGAACTACGTTTATCTCGAAATATTTCTCTGGTCCGGCTGACTTCGACATAACGAGAGTCGACTGTATATTCTTGTAGGGGACAATAAAACTAATAAAAAGAAATCAAAATGAAGTCGCCCCACCCCTTGTGTTTGAAAACTTGTAAACAGTCCATATCCCCACCCCTAAACCATTTTTATTCTTGTATGGAACAATAAAACACAACAACTGAAATATAGGGAGAGTCCATGGGGGTTACCCCTACCCCGCTCAATTTGAGAATGTTCTATTATCTTGTAAACGGTCCAAATCCCCACCCCTAAACCATATATATTCTTGTAGGGGACAATAAAATAAATGATATGAAATAAAAGGGAAGACCCTAGGGGGTCACCCCACCCCCTCTTGTTTGAAAACTTGTAAACGGTCAAGATCCCCACCCCTAAACCATATATATTCTTGTATGGGACAATTAAACAAGTCAAATTAATATGGGAGCTTTGTTTGGGAGACTTCGTAACAGCATCCTGTTACAATTACTTCTTGTTATTTATGCATTTTTGTCAAAATATTCATCTCATCTTCAATTATTAATGATGATTTAAAGTCTCAAAGCTATATGTGTTGCTACTTTATTATTGATTGTGATTATTTATTTTTTTACAATTTATGGTTTTCAAGCTCTTAAGAGCATCTGAACTTGCAATAGCTTGGTCTATCAGACATGTATGAGATTTGTGTTTAGGTGGTTCGGTTCCTTTTAATGTGTTATAAAGTTCACAATTTTCACCTGTAAATAATCATTTCTATTGGTCAATTGAAATTTATTAACTAATTAGAGATGATAAAATAAGATTTATATTCACTTTTGTTCACACAAATCAATTTGAGGAAAATATAAGAAGTGCAAATAGTTCACTAAAAGACAATAACTACTGTAAATTCAGAAATTATTTCAAGCATTTATTATTGCGATTTTGTCAGTTTAGACTTAAATGCGATTTTAATTTTTACTATTTTTGAGAAAAACCCCGTTAAATTCATATAAAATATTTCAAAATGGAAGCTTGAATTATTGTGTTTACAACTTCGTCGCAGTTTTCACAATAATAAAAACCTCGCATGATTTCTGAATTTACAGTAATTATTGGTTTTTTTTGCTACTTTTTTTGATAATTGATTGTTGAAATCGAAAATTGAGATGTTTTATATATAAAATGTGTTATTATGACCCATTAATTTACAATAACATTTATTTGAATTTAAAATGCAAGATAAATATCCAGGCAATTGAATTAAAGCTATTTTTGAAGAGTTGTATTTAGATTGGGCCATAAAAAATATAATGAAGAATGTGTGGTTTTTCTTTCAGAAAATGGTTGTACCAAGGACACCAAATATCAGAAAAACACCAAGTAAACCACCAGGGAAATTCTTTAAGTCATCACCAAAAGATAGACCATCACATAAAGCTAAGCAGAAAGAAGAGACATGGTTTGACATTGATTCTGTCTTTGGTTTTGAAGACTGAAATGTTTGTTTATTTTTTTTCTCTTAGATTATTCAACATTATTATGTAATTTTTCTAAAATGTTATTGATATGCTCATCAAGGTAATCTGTGATATGTTATTTCCTTTGAAACTGCAGTGCAGGTAACATTTATCTAGTCATTGTTGTTATTGTTGCTAGTTGTTGACATTTTGTTAAAAGTGTAATTTTACTATACATTATATGGTAAGAAATTCCTTAAAATCTACTCATGTTCAATAAAAATATGTTTTTTTACAGTTTTTAATCATATATAAATAAATGATAAACAGGAGGAAAAGCTTATTATTTTGGTATATAAAATCAAGAAACTAAAGCCTTGAAAAAATAAAGCAGCATGCTTACTATTAAAGTTGGTAGTTGAGATGCCAGTAAATTTGGCCTGGTAGTAAAATGTGTTTCGCTTGACTGTTTATTATTTTCGTAATATCATGTCCAGAATTTTACTAGGTAATTAAGAGCCATAAGATAAAAGTTAAACAACAAAAATATGGAACTCTGAGGAAAATTCAAAACAGAAAGTCCATAATCAAATGGCAAAATCGAACACATCAAACCAATGGATAACAACTGACATATTCCTGACTTGGCACAGGCATTTTCATGGGTAGAAAATGATGGATTAATCCTGTTTTTATAGCTAGCTAAATGGGGTATAATCACAAAAAATACTGAACTCTGAGGAAAATTCAAAATGGAAAGTCCCTAATCAAATGGCAAAATCAAAAGCTCGGACACATCAAACGAATGGTTAACAACTGTCATATTCCTGACTCGGTATAGGCATTCCATTATATTGACAACGTTGAAATGTCAAAAATAGGGGTACAGCAGTCAACATTGTGTTAAAATCTTAATAACTATGAAAACAAAAATATATGTAACAAAGAGACACAAAAAGAGTTGTAGACAAAGCATATTAGCTAAAATGGAAGACACGGATGCAAAAATTTTACCATAGTACAATAACACAATGATGGGTGTATAAGTACAGAGCCACACCAAATGGATATCACAAACAAGAAGGTGTCCCCCAAACACAGATGCCCCACTCGCACTATCACTTTCTATGTTCAGTGGACTGTGAAATGGGGTAAAAACTCTAATTTGGCATTAAAATTAGAAAGATCATATCACAGGGGACATGTGTACTAAGTTTCAAATTGATTCGACTTCAACTTCACCAAAAACTTAAACCTGAAGCTGGACAGACAAATGAAAGGACGAATGACACACACACCAGAAAACATAATGCACCTCTACTATCGTAGGTGGGGGCATAAAAACAAACTAAACAGTAAAAGTAATATTCATAAAGAAAAAGAAAAAAAACTTTTAACATGTTGTTAAGATGATTCTCTGAATCTATAATTCAAGACCATGATGTATTATTTCTGAAGTTGATACAGAATATTTATCAACACCTTGGTACCTTCAGATGAATTTTTTGACATACCCCTGGTTCATCAACTTTTTACTCGGACACTTGTGACATTTTAAAATAAGAAATTGCAACATACTGATCATTTGTTCTTGGTGTAGCATGTTTTACTTTTTGTTCACTTAAAAAAATATGCCTTATGGTATCCCAAAGTAATACATTTATAGCTTATGCTACAATTTCTATAAAACTGTCACAAGTTGCTAGGAAAATAATTCTCTTTATTCAAATCCTAATAATGATCCATTTGCAGTTATTGCCCTACATTGGTACAAAATCTGCTACAGACATGTTTTCCTGAGGTATAAATAACATAGTGCTGCAAGTGATTTTGGCATTTTAAATACACAAAAATACTGCATCTATGATTTATCATGTAAGCAATAGAGTGCTGATTACTATGCTGGTGATACCTTCACTGGCCTCGATTTTCCTTTGCACAATAGCCATAGGTCCATGCACAATTTTGAATTCTAACTATAAAAATCTCCGTAATAAGAGATGTTAGCTGAAAACTTGCATGTGAAGAAGGCAATGTGCTTGCAAAAATGATTAGGGCCTTCACATTTTGAATGTGCATGTTCTAAGATGGGTAACTGTACTACAGTGTTAGTCATTGTTAGCTGTCTGTCATATTTGAATTTTCACTGCTTGTCTTTTACATTAATTGCTGTTAGTTTCCTCATTTGAATTATTTTAAATCACATTACAAATATCATACGTTGATTCCTTAATGAATAAATGCCATTCAATGACATTTTTTTGCTGTGTCCACTGGGACGACACAATAATTACAATCCAGCAAAAGAAAACTATTTGTATGAAGCATTATATTTAACAAAGTTAGAAAATCAGTATTCTCAATACTTTGTATGCAAATTGCTTGTGCTATGATGTTAAAAATAACTTTCCTTCTGTCGTATGTCCATTGTCCTTGACCTTATTTTCATTGTTCAGCGACTGCTTGACAAACAATATAACTCTTTTGTTAGGTGAAAATATTTATAAAGCCAAACAAGTACAAATTGAAGAGAATTGAGGACCCAAAATTTCCAAAGTTGTGCCAAATACGGCTATTAAAGGTACTATATTCCTGGAATAAGAAAATCCTTAGGTTTTCGAAAAATTCAAAGCTTTGTAACAGGAAATTTATAAAAATGAAAATAACATTGATATCCATGTCAACACTGAAGTGCTGACTACTGGGCTGGTGATACCTTCGGGGACGAAACGTCCACCAGCAGTGGCATCGACCCAGTGGTGTAAATAGTTACCAAACGTACCAGGATTATAATTTAATACTCCAGATGTGCGTTTCGTCTACATAAGACTCATCAGTGACGCTCAGATCAAAATAGTTATAAAGCCAAACAAGTACAAAGTTGAAGAGCATTGAATACCCAAAGTTTCCAAAAAGTTGTGCCAAATACGGCTAAGGTAATCTATTCCTGGAATAAGAAATTCCTTAGGTTTTCGAAAAATTCAAAGTTTTGTAACAGGAAATTTATAAAAATTACCATAGCATTGATATTCATGTCAACACCGAAGTGCTGACTACTGGGCTGGTGAAACCCTCGGGGATGAAACGTCCACCAGCAGTGGCATCGACCCAGTGGTGTAAATAGTTATCAAAGGTACCAGTGACTCACTGATAATATGTAAAATGTAAACCATATTTGGTATACCGGTACAAGTCTCTTGCAAGGTCTACATGTCCCTCAAGTAGGTCTCATCTGATTTCTACCTCATTTCTTAAATGTGTGCAAGTTCCCGGTTGCCGAATGGTCGAGAAGTTACTACTGTAACCACTAGCCAGTACGAACTCCACTCGGCTGCGCTTTACTTCAATCTTAATTGACTAGGATATTCAGTTTTCCTATCGAAGGTCGGTGGTTTTCTCATGGCACTCCAGCTTCCTCCACCAGTAAAAACTGGCCACCACTAAATAGCCCATAAGCGGTGCTTAAAAGTGGCGTTAATGGTTATTAACGGTACCAGGCTTACAATTTAAAACACCAGACGCGCGTTTCGTCTACATATGACTCAACAAGGCTACGGTTATCTATGCCTTGTCAAAACACCAAAATTCAAATCAAGTTCTTATCTCAGATATGAAAACCATTGTGAACAATATTTGGTGTATGGAATGATTGTTAGGTTTACGATTTGGACAAGCAGGTTTCATCTTACCTTTACCTTTATTTTATGGTTTTAAGTTCGAGTCCCACACGTGGCTAGGATTGTCAGATTTCTTTACGAATGTGTGTTGTTCTCTCTGGGCACTGGCTATCCAACACACCACAAAAATTGATCGCAACGAAATACCACAATAGTGCTGATGGTATCATTGCACACCAAGCAATCAATCAATTATGGTTCTGTTGGACAATGTTTAGTTTGTGTATTTTGGTCTATTTAATTATCAGATACTATAAGCACTAGGGCCCTTATCGTTTGTGTATTGAAATTACTGTAATGTGTTCATGTCCGGCTTACATTGTACATCTGAACATAACCTCATTTTCGTAGAACATTGACAATGGTAAATCTAAAAATACTTTCAGAAAAACCTTCTTATTGCAGACTTCTAGCATAAACTGCTACATATGATTCCATTCGCCATTTATCATTATTGTTTTGAATTTTCTAGGAGGTTGTTTTTTGTGATCTTACTTTTAACAGAAAATTACATATCTTTATGGTTCGGAAGTGTTAATCGCTCAAACTTTTAAAGGACCTGGTTTGCAGTTATTTCCAAATTGAAAATAAAATATTTAGCTTTTTAAAATTAAGGACACTTTTTCGATTTCTATCCAAGTTTCCACAATTAATTTTATAAGTATACTTTGTCCGTAGGTTTCTTAGAATAAGAATGTTGCCCAAATAAATTTATGTTATATCAATATCTTAACATCCTTGTACCCCTATGCATCAGTTATTAGAAGACTGCATGATACCGAGTCCTAATACAAGCAAACGCAGTCGTTTTGCAACAACTGTGTATTATTGTTTAATTTGCTAGTGACCTCTTTTCAAATCTAACGCAATGAAACATGAAGGTATCCTTAAAAATTGCATTATCTTATCAAAGGTAAACGAAAAGAAATAGGTCTGCATATTTTGCTCAAACTTCTTAAATCTGTGTGGATTCTTTTGGAACCATCTACTAGTAAATGAAAACATCAAAAAGGATAATGATATTTGCTGCCATATTTGCTTGCAAAACACCTTTCATTTGTTTAACATAGATAATTTTGTCTTTATGATAGGCTGTCTGTTGTACCATTGTTTTATCATCTGAGTTAGGTTAAGTTAACTCGACCGGTTTATTATCTGACTGGAAATCGGCAGGCGTATTCTCGCAAATCGGGTGTTTGAAACCTGTGCTTAATCTACTAAAAGTAAAGGATTTTTTTTAGCAATGGCGTTGTCAGTTTATTTGAATGTCCCTCTGGTGTCTTTTACCTTTCTCTTGTAAAATTTGATAAAAAAAAATGCTCACTTTTTATTTTCTTGTTCTTTTTTGTCTTTTTATGGCCTTCGAATGATAAGCTCTTCTTTGTTTCCATTTCCAATTGTACAGTTTGTTTGTCACTCGTCTGTTGTTAAACCATGTTCCAAATAATATATCAAAACAAATTTGGCAATTTTTTGATTATTTTTTAATTTTAGGTTCTGATTGGATTTCGGCAAAATTTGTTTTGTCTGACAAGCGTTTCTCTTAATCTATTTCTTGCATTGACGCTGTACTACAGATTAAAAATTTCAGGTTCTACACTCATGAAATTTATTCCGAGATATTTATTGAAAGCTATTACTAAACTACTTTCTATTTTGAACTCGATCTTGACTTTAGAGTCTAATTCAATAGTAGGAGGATAAACATCATCTGTTATATATTGGGGAAATAATGGTTATCTGAACACTGTCATAGACTCAACACTGTTAATCATTGACCTCTTAAAATGTCTTTGCAATATGAACGATAATTTGTACTTTTAAAAGACTTTGAACTACAGGTATACTGATGTAACCTCTTTTAAGAACGAGAGAGAAAAGCTAAATTTCCCACTAGAAATAGGTTGTAGATATTATCTAAATAATATTTGTGAAATAACAATGATTTGCCGGAAGCGCAGAAGATAATGATATCATTCATACTTGATGATAATTCGTAGAAAATTGCCCTTGACACCTGTTTTGAAATTTAGAGTAAAGAGAGTGTAAATCGGCTACTTGTGTTTGATTTACAGATGCAAAAATCGCAAAAAAAAATCAAGAGACATTACGAACATAAACAAAAGATATACTATTATTTATCCATGAAACAAAATCTCTGCCCACACTTACAATAAACAAAAGCACAAGCACAACACTTTGCATTACTGTTTATAGCCAGAAAGTTCAGAAAGGATTTTTACTCGAAACAACAGCTTAGTTATAGGGCTTTTTCTCGCAATTTTAACCCTTATGCTATCTTATTTATTTTAGGTATTTTTGACATATAGCTCTTCAACGATTTCGGTACTTATACATCTTCGGATTTCAAATGTTTGGCTTCGAGCGTTCCTGATGAAGGTAAATCCAGAAAAGCGCTTCGGACGCAAGAAATTATGAAACATGTTGTTTCCATTATTTTACATCACTGGGTCGATACCTCTGCTGGTGGACTATTAGTCCCTGAGGATATCATCAGCTCAGTATTCAGTACTTCGGAACTGACATGATATAACAAAACTTTATTAAAATTGTCCGTTTCTAAATTTTGAAATCATTAAGAAACTAAGGTTTCAACTCCCTCATGCAAAGTTGGCTTTAGATGAATTTGGCTATTTATTTTAGGTATTTTTGACATATAGCTCTTCAACGGTTTCGGTACTTATACATCTTCGGATTTCAAATGTTTGGGTTTTAGCGTTCCTGATGAAGGTAAATCCAGAAAATCGATTCGGACGCAAGAAATTATTAAACGTGTTGTTTCCATTTTTTTTATACATCGGAACACTCAGTTGATTTGTGAGACAAAACGTGGATCGATTGATACCAATGTGTTGATATGAGAGCATTGAGTAGATGTTCATATGATATGTCTGTCATTACATAAAAATCTTACCAAAGATACCAGTCGTTCAAACGCATTACATATATCAGGCTTATAGTTTGGTACCCGAGAGCCAAATAAAATATTACAAAGTTGGAGAGCATTATACCCGAATTCGTCTACATAAGAATCGAAATTAGTTTGAAGACCAACTTAATAAATTAAAAAAACACTGATAGTAGAAAAATTCAAATCCCTTGGAATCAAGTAGTTAGACCATATGTTCTAAAGTGTTCATATTCCTAAAGCTTGGCACATCGGTAACGCAATAACAAAGTCAAAACTAGAAACTATTTGTCTGGATTCATTGATCTTTTTTTAAACCATGAAATATTTTTACCCATGTCAGGTCTATGGCAGAAACTAACAGGATGTTTGGATGTTTTATACAACATTAAAAAAATCTTAAACCTCTCCTTACGAACTTCTTTCATAATTTTCATAAAGTGAAAAAAATAATTCATAACTCTAAAATTAGTGGTTTTAAAGTTCAACTAAATAAAGGAGTAGGTTCAGTAAGACCCCTTTTTGGCCCCAAAATATAGCAGTTTTACAAAATTGTTAAAATGTACACCTTTAGTTATTTATTGGACAGTGGAATGCTTCTGCTACGTAAATATGGGCTGTTTTTGACAATACAATGCACATATATCCGGTACTAGCACCATTAAGTCATGCTAAATTACTGAAATCCTCATAATTCTACCATGTTAGTTGAATTTTAGACGGTTTTCGTGTAAAATGAAAGTGGCCGCATTCGTGTTCATCCTTAATATTGAAACGTAAGTTGTATTTTATGATAATACATAACATATATAAAGGTTGAGGATGAACACGGATGCGGCCACTTTCGTTTTTACCAAAAACCATCTGAAAAGTGACATTTTTCGGCATATTATGTAGATTTTTCATATTTGAGCATGAATCGGATCGTTTTTAATGACTAAATCTGTTAAAATCTTTCACTAAACTAATTAATTTAAATAAAATAGACACTTGAGTGTTTAAAAAGTGGTCAAAATCTTTCGTTAGATGAACCTAAAATTTGAGGCCAAAATCGGTCCTTACCGGACCTACTCCTTTCAAACCTCAGGGAATATTTTAACATAATAAGTAGCTTTCCAAAACAGAATTTGAAAAATCAGAAAATTGGTGGGCCAAAACAGGCCTTATCGTACCTTGTCTTTTTTGTATCTCTTTGTGAGTTTTTATTGTATTTGAGAATGAAGTGTATTGCTGTTTTTCGGGTATACGTTTTGATTTCTCAAGTCCAAGTACTGTAAATTTAAATAGTATTGCGAATAATGAAGAAAGGACAAAATTGCGAATAATGAAGAAAGGACAAAATTGCAAATAATGAAGAAAGGACAAAATTGCGAAATTAATCATTGCGATTTCAGGAAGTTCTGCATACAGATGCACATATCAGATATTAGAATGTGAGTTCTAATTAATGCTATACTAACCCAGTCGCACTATTTGCATTAATACAAACCTCGCAGTAATTTCTGAATTTATAGTAGTAACTAAAATTAGTACTGTTAAATTGTAAAGATCTGGGTTTTTTTTATATACTGTAAACGTGAATATTATTGCCGATTGTAATTCATGAAATGTTCTCTCGGGATTAAATTTGAGCATTAGTGATTAGTTAATAACTTCATATCAATAGTGATGCATTTTACTAGTGATATTTTTGCACATATAACGTTAATATGAAATAATCGCAAGAAAAGAATATAAAGAAAGTATGAGAAACTATTGTTTTAAAAGCCTAAACGAATTTTTCAATCTAGTACTTTTTTTTTCAAAATATGTCGTCTGTGAAACAGATACTCCATTACGGTCAATTTCACCATTGAAAAACTTAGTTCAATAGCTTCCTTGTAAGCATGCATAAATCCTCTATCAAGGTAATCGAAATACGAAATGAAAGCTCTGAAATATCGTATCAACTCACTAAACATGAGCTGCTTAGCTATTGCTACAAAAAAAAAGAAATATCACAATTAGGAAGCCAAAACTAACTGTTTTCAAAACTTAGAATTTTTTTAATTCTAAAGCTTTTCTACCTCAGGGATAGAGAACCTGAGCTGTATTTGGCATACTTCTTAAGGAGTTTTTGGTCCTCAGTGCTCTTGAACTTCGTACTTTATTTGGACTGATTAACATTTTTTTATTCGAGCGTCAATGATGAGTATTTTGTAGACGAAACGCGCATCTGGCGCGAATATAAAATTTCATTCCTGGTATCTATGATGAGTTTATTTTTGTAGTATATATTTGTTCTTAAGACCATACCAGCTTATGATCACTTTAGTGTATGGAACGATTTAGGATTACCTATTTTACAGAAAATTACGGTGCGATTTCATGTCAGCACAGTATTGCATACTACTGGGTTGGTGATATCTATGAGGACAAAACTTTCGCCAGCATCGATGTGTATCCAGTTAAAACTAGAGATCAAAGATACATATTTAGGTGTCAGTGATTATCGTTCTTTGTACATAGTAAAAATTCGAATTCTCACTCTTATTGTAAGTATGTATCACAATGTCATAGTTACTGGGCCTTATACTTCTAAACTTCAACTTAATGTTTCTTAAGGGATCTAGTTATAAATTGTATCCGAATTTTTGATCCATCAACAACATGGCCACCATGGCTTAAAATAGAACATAGGGATCAAATGCAGTGTATGGCTTTTATCTCAAAAACTATAGACGTTAAAGAAAAAGTGACATGGAGTTAAAGTAATGAATAAGTCAAATTATATCTGCTATGAAATTCAGACAAATTTGACCACCTATTGAAGGGTTACTGTCCGAAAAAAATAATTTTATGAAAATTGTCTGTTATATGAAGGGAAAAATAGAGAGATAAATAGCAAAAATGTTTACGGATATTTAAATTATTTGTGAAAGTCTCATTTGTTTTCAAAACTCTTATATTCTGAAACTACTTGGCCAAATGCTTCCTGTCAAGTAATCTTTAGATCACTAGGACAACATATTGTTGGATAACAGTCCAGAAATAGTTAATTTTTAGGAAATTGTGTAATTTTTGGTTATGTTTTATCTTTGATATAATATTAGAAAGAGAGAAAGTGTAACTGACATAATTTTTCAGCAAAGTAAGATCACAAATAAGGCAAATGCCTGAAACTAACATTATTGGTGAGCGATATCAGGCTATCATGATCCTCGTCTTTCTGTCTAGTAAAATCTTCTTTTTTTATCAAATCTTTTTATTCATTTCATTTTACATCCGACAACTTTGATAAAATTCATTCCATTCGAAAGTCAACAATTGATACAACTGCTATATTATGGCGGACATATACATATACATTATAAAGGTTAAACGGAGGACAGCGTTGCTGTTGAACTTTGTATGATAAAAAGCTACAGTTGTCGTAATGGGCTATTTGCATATTACCGACATTTGACTCCTGAGTAAAAAAGTACAATCACAAAAATATCGAACTCCCAGTATTTAGTAGATAAGGCTTACACTAGGTATACAATTACTGTGCAAAACATAGACTACTTCAAATTTATTTATTTGAAAAACTTTTGGATTTATGATGCTAAAATTGTAACCGACACATTTCGCTAATACATTAAAATTGCACAATCTGTTATAGGAAATACAATAAATTTGATAAGTTCGGACATATAAATATACATTTTCAAGGTTAAAAGAAGGACATAGCGTTGCTGTTGAACTTTTCATAATAAGATGCAGTTGTCGGAATGGACTGTTTGCATATAACCGACTTTTGACTCCTGCGTATAAAGTAAAATCACAAAAATATCGAGCTCCGGATTTTTTTTTTCGACAGCTTACTTACTATGTGCTAGGACATTACTCGGCAAATAAAAGCATATAAAAGAACAGTAAAGTTTCAATTCAATTTGGGGAAGACATTAACTGTTTTCCGATGATTTTGTACAGCATATATAAAATGAAACAATTATTTTTCTACAAATTGAACCGAATGTCTGCTTTATTTCTTCGAATCTATCAAATAATTATCCTGGTATGATCTCTGGTAAGCAGTTTCTGCTCCACATGTGACACATGTCATGTTCCTAAACACAAATCCGTTACAAAAGTCGAATTGGGTAATGTCACAATTTTGGAAACTAGGACATAACTGTGGTTATAACAAGTGGAACATATCCGTTGTCATTTTTTAATACAGCTATTCCAACACGGTCAACAAATTCCTGATGTTGTCCGTAAAACTTGAAAAATGATAACTACTTGGAGCTAGTTATGCAATATCTTTCTTATTGGCAATTACTCTGTATTAAGAAAATCATGTTAGAAAAACGCTCTTAGATTTTGTATCAACTGAAAGATATATAGTACATAAATATCATTGTTGGAATGTTGCTACATAGAAATGGAAAGTGCAAAATGAGAAAATTGAAATAATCACTATTGTCATTAAGTTACTTTCTTAACCAACGATCATTTTTAATTTTTAGATTAAATATGAGACACATTTTACTGTATATGTGGCATCTGTTAATTCAATTTGTTGGAATTGGTGCGGTGCAATCGTCAGTCACCAAACTGTGTATTAATCAGTGAACGGACGTCATTTACATGGCGGATATTACACTGTATCAATTGCGAATTTCGACAACTGACTTTGGTATCTTGAGTGTCGATCGAGGCAAAAAAATCTTTAAAATCAAAAACCCAATACTCCCGATGCGCTCCGTCATTTAAATTATATTCTTCAGTAACGCTCGAATCAAAACAGTTGAAAGGCGAAATATAATACGAAGTTGAAGAGCATTGAAAACCCAACAAACTTTAAAATTGTGTCATCGACGTCTCGGGTATAAAACCTTTATGGTCCTAAATCATTCAAAATGAAAGAAAACTTCAATAGAAAATTAAGGTATCTTGTAGTTTCCTGAGTTGTTGTTTGTTACCTCGATTTGTATGATTTTAATAAAAATAAGATATGAATAGACATCTGTAAACTATTGTTGCTTTATTATTTGTTATTATGCTGACTACATGGCAGATGAAGCCCTCGAGAACGAAATTTGCGTAAGGATAGTGGAATAGACCCAGGGTTAATATAACTAGTTCGCCGTGCCTTAGATTCTTTAATATAAGTGATGTAAGGTTTTAATGATGTATGTGTACTCCGTTATAAGTAAGACAACGGTTTGGTGAAACCCCTTTTCTGTTGCGTTTCAGCGCTACGAAAAAATAACTCGATTTGATGCAGTAGCAAGGGAAATAAAATATGTAACATTTTCTATACTTTAATAATAAAAGCCCTTATTTACGTATACAGGTGGTATTTCAGTATTTAATTGGTGAAACGACTTTTCTGTTGCGTTTCAGCGCTACTAAAAATAAATCCGATTTGATACAATAGCAAGAGAAATAAAAATAAAAATATGTTATATTTTCTATACTTCAATATAGTTGTGCTGAACTACAGAAGTCCTGATTTGCGTATAAATGGGATATTTCAGTATATAATGTGAAATGTGAGTTGGAGGACACCAATTTCAATTGATAAATGATAAATATATAGTTAATGAAAGCTTGTGTAATAGACTCGAACATTTTAGATAAAAAAAAATCTGAATCAAAGTTGCACATATTTGCTCATTGCTCACAACAAATGGGGACAATTTATAATTTGTCAATGACAATTTGGTGAGTGTGTTTTTAAGGCCTCCCAACTTACTTGTTTTGAGCGCCAATAATGATTCTTACGTAGATAATACACAGGGCTAGTGTGACAAATTTTAGCTTGGTGTCTTTGATGAGATTTTTCAACTACAGGCGGATATCACTAGCCATGGCGTTGTCAGTTTATTTTCGATATATGGGTGTGACTGTCCCTCTGATATCTTTCGCCCCTCTTTTGCAAAGAAATATCACACATATGGTCATCATTCTATTAATTTACTGTTACACAACTTCTAATTACTCGAAAGACCCCAGACATAATATTTGGCACCCCTTTTTGGAAATATTTGAAATTATCGTGTTTGGTTAAGGATAAGGACTTCCAACTTATTTAAAATAAGCGCTAAATGATCGTCTGGTGGAATAAAATTTGGCCTTGGTATTCTTGGTGAGTTTTAACGTTAAGTTTATGTGGTGAAATAAAATGATTATATTTATCCTGGTATCTATAATGAGTTTATTTAGACATAACACAAATTAACCATCAAATGAGCAAAAACTTACATAAGCGTTGAAAAAACAACAAATGAAGTAAGGGTATAAAATTTTCAATCATGACTTTGCTTTTTATTCAGGTTACCAAAAAACAAAATCAGACTTTACTGGAGTAGCCAATATGAAAATTGGGATGTTCTCTTTTGTATCTTAACCTGTACATGAACCATAATAATGACGAGAAGTAATACTTAAAGTGACAAAAATAATAATTAGGAGGTCAGTTTATGCCAAGGGTCTTAGTAAGAATCATATGGTGTTTTATTGACATCTCCGCCCATAGTATCTACATGTCTTGCCCAGAAGCGCAGATTTTACGGTCTGACAATGAATGAAAATTATAATCCGAGACATCTTATTATGTGAATATACAGTTTCATAAATGAACGAATATGTTGTCAGCGTGAATGCCCCATACAGCACATAATGATTGTTGCTATATCCAGCTTTTGTTTTATGTGATAGTTCAGACTTAAAATGTAAAAAATAAATATGATATAAATACAAATGGATGGATTGTGAGGGAAGAAGTTATCGACCATCTATCGAATGATGTAGATGTTAGCAACTATAGGTCACCGTGTGGTCTCCAACATTAAGCATAACCCATACAATACCACATATACATGATGTATTAAAGCTATAAAAAAATTGCATGACAAATTGTAAAACAATCAAAACGAGAAAAACTAACGGTCTGATGTATGATAACTCAAATAGAGGCTCTTGTGACTTTGGTCCAATGCATGCAAAAGGTGGCGAAGTTAAACATGTTTGCTGATGTATGATAACTCAAATACAGGCTCTTGTGATTTTGGTCCAATGCACGCAAAAGGTAGCGAAGTTAAACATGTTTGCTGATGTATGATAACTCAAATACAGGCTCTTGTGACTTTGGTCCAATGCATGCAAAAGGTGGCGAAGTTAAACATGTTTGCTGATGTATGATAACTCAAATAGAGGCTCTTGTGACTTTGGTCCAATGCATACAAAAGGTGGCGAAGTTAAACATGTTTGCTGATGTATGATAACTCAAAAACAGGCTCTTGTGACTTTGGTCCAATGCATACAAAAGGTGGCGAAGTTAAACATGTTTGCTGATGTATGATAACTCAAATAGAGGCTCTTGTGACTTTGGTCCAATGCATGCAAAAGGTGGCGAAGTTAAACATGTTTGCTGATGTATGATAACTCAAATACAGGCTCTTGTGACTTTGGTCCAATGCATGCAAAAGGTGGCGAAGTTAAACATGTTTGCTAGCGCTAAAAGTTGTTCAGATTAGTCGAATGCATTTAAAATCAGATTTTTCAAAGGACCATTTAATTGTTAAGAAAACGTGTGTGTAGTAAGAAGTGTATAGTCAAATTGCAATAACTGTCAATCGAATTGAAAAGACAAAAAAAAAAAGAACGTTCTTTACCTACAATCTCTAAAGATTTGTTGACACTTTCAAAATATTAAACTCCATTGATTTATTACTATACTACATATAACATTTTGTTTGTAGTGAGCTAAATGGGTTGGAAAATACCCCCGATTATTCCAAGAGTAGGAAGAGATTGTTAAATAATAGTGAAACAATGAACCCCAATCCAATCCATATTTGCTAAAGTGTTACATTTTCACTGTTTTTTTGTTTCCGAAGAGCGTCCTTTTTTGTATTTTTTCCATTGCAGTACGTAGAATCTCTTACATTTTATGATTTATCAAACATTCCAGTTCAACAATTTTCAAATTGTCAAAAGTACAATACAGGAAATATATTCTCATCAAAGATATCAGAGTTGTAATTTGTAAGATGCGAATTCACCTGCATTACACTCGTAAATGGCGCTCCAATAAAACAAAAAAAAGAAAAGAAAGCCAAACCAAGAGCGAAATAAAAAAGCATTGATAGCTAAAATTTCCGTAAAGTTGTCCCAAACATAGCTCATGCCATTTATCCTTAGAGATAAAACCCTTAAGTTTTTCGTGTTATTCAATTTTTCAGTAAGATGTGTTTTATCCTGGAATCCGACAGACTAAATTGTACATCAATAGGTAAAGAACCATTACGTATAAGTATGTGAATATGCTGTATCCATAGTTCCTGTGGGTATCAATCAATAATTGTCTCTGCGTTATTGAGGATAAAAAAATCGGTATGGTAAAAACCGGAAAATGATGTCAGAAAGAAGATATATATGCAGCTGTTTGGTCAGTCTCTGCACTCAATTACTCAGTATTGCCTTTTTTTTTGTATTTTGACGTTTTGGACAATGGTTAAAAAGTATTTTATAGGTTATTTAACAGTTTATTCAAATTTCATTTATTTACTTTTTAACATGTTATATTTTGACTTCATTCCTTTTTTTGCTTCAACCTTTTAATTGTATGCCTTTAATCGAATGTCATACGATATTTTGACTATCAAATTCAAACAATACATTTTTATCGACATTGTGCATCATATTGTTACCAAACGATATTAAGGTAACTTGATTTTTAATATAAATCGTTAGTCAACCAATCTAAACTTATTTATTACAAGGTATGAACCAAATGTCCTACTTTATACAAAACATATGTTCATATTACAAAGAGAATGTTTATTTCATTGACAAGTTAGCTTTGACAACGATACAAATATCACAATTTAAATTTAAAATTTGGCTTTTTGATTTTCAAAAGTGTAGAATTTAATTATTAATCTGACTCTTCTATCAAAAATAGATCCCCTCACAATTGGCAATTAGTTAATGTCGTTTAACACCATAATACTGTGTTTGAAAAGACGTAATATAGTATAGAGACGTTGCTCCTTTGCATTGCTTTGTTCTCTGTCAGTCAAAATGTACTTGATGGCGACAATGTTCGCGAAGTCTGTGTAATCAACATGGGTGACCGCAGGTATCAGACAAATATAATGACTCTGACTGATGGTATTTGTTATTTGTATATTCAAATACTTTTAAATACTTTAAGAACAGATCCCTACCGTACAATTATAACTTTTATGTATTTAATCGAGTCATATATCATTTTTTACCGCCGTATATTTATAGACTTCGTACTCTATTTTGCTTTTTTTTTTACACTTTCTATTCGAGCGTTACTGCTGAGTTTTTTGTAGACGAAACGTACTTCTTGTGCAAATACAAAATTTTAATCCCGGTATCTATGATGAGCTTAATAGATGCTTAAAGGTTACAATACACTCAAATTGTTGTCAAAAACTTGTCATAAGAAACGTTTTCATTCGTCACTAAGCCTTGCCGTTTTGTAAATATATTGAACAAAGACGTAAAAAAATACCAAAGGTATTTCTCACTTGACAACAGCGACAACTACTGAAAGGATTCTTGACTTGACAACATCCTTTACTATTAAAGTGATTATTGACTTGACAAAATATACACATAGAGTGAAGGGATTCATAATTACTTAGCACAGAGACAATGCATCAAGGTATTTCTGAAATTGCAACAGGGAAAATTACTGAAGATATTACCGACATGGCAACAGCATTTACTAATAAAGTGATTCCTGATTTGGCAACAGCAACAACTCCTTTGGACATTCAAGATTTGACAACAGCAACCAATACAGAAGTGATTCCTGACTAGGCAACATGCGTCAACTACTAAATGTATTCCTTTAACAACTAATGAAGGGATATTTTACTTGTTATCAACTACAACAAATCAAGTGATTCGTGACTTGCCAACAGCGACAAACAATGAAAGTATTCCTGACATGGCAACCAAAATAATCATGAAGGGATTCCTGACTTGGCAACAACAAGAACTACTGGAGTGATTCATGACTTGGCAACAGCGAAGACTACAGAAATCATATTGCCTTGACAACAGCAACATCTACTGAAGTGATTCCTATTTTTTGCAGCAGCAGCGACAACTACTGAAGAGATTCTTAACTTTACAACAACAACAACTAATGAAGTAATTCTTGACCTTGCAACCGCAAAACCTGATTCCTGACCAAGCAATAGCGAAAAGCACTGCCGAAATTCCTGACTTAGCAAAAGTAGCATACTGAAAAGATTCCTGATTCGGCAACCGCGACAACTTTTGATGGAACTCCTGACTTGTCAACAACCTTCACTTATGAAATGATACCAGACTTTACAAAGGTGACAACTTCCTGCAGAGATTTGTGACTTGGACAAAAACAACAAACACTGCCGAAATTCCTGACTTGGCAAAAGTTATAAGCACTGAAAAGATTACCGAATTTGCAACCGCGACAACTAATAGAGGGATTCCTGACTTGTCAACAGCATTTACTTATGAAGTTATACCTGACTCGTCAAAAGCATTTACATGTGGAGTTATACCTGACTTGAAAAAGGTGAAATATTCCTAAAATGATTCTTCACTTTGCAACAGAGACAACTAATGAAGATATTCGAGACATGGCAACAGCAACAATTAATAAAGGCATGCCTTTCTTGGCAACAACCACAACTAAACCTATGAAGACTTCTCAATAATACAATATAGATAAATATCATAAAAGTATTAACAGCATGAATGGTAAGAAACAGTTTATAAAAAAAATGCAAGCTATCATTTGTAAAAAAGAAGAGAGAAAGTTTAAAGAGTAGAGTCATATAATTCTGCGATGATGACCAAAGTGTTGATGATAATGATATGCTATGTCAGTATCAATAACGCTTACAGAGATAACTATTGAACTGATTCCTGACTTGGTATCAACAACAACAAATTAATGATTGCTGACTCAGTAACAGTAATAACAACTAAAGTAATTTCTGACTTGGAAACAGTGAAAACTAATGAAATAATTCCAAAGTTGGCAACAATAACAACTACTCAAGTAATTTCTGACCTAGGAACAACTACAACTACTGAGATGATTTCTGACTTGGCAACAGTGATAATGTCTGAAGGTTTCATATCTTTGTATTAACAACTATCAAATAAATTCCTGACTTAGGAATAGCAACAACCATTGAAGAGATTGGTTTCTTGGAAACAGCGAAAAAAGGATCAATTTCTGAGTTTGCATCATCAACTCCTGAAGAGATTACTTACATTGCAACAGCGAAAACTTCTGAATTGATTCTTGACTATGCAATAGCGACGATTAATAAAGAGATTTCCGACTTGGCAACAGCAACAACTGCTGAAAAGATTGCCTCGTTGGTATAGGCATTAAACGCTGAGTTACTGGTTGTCATAATTGTCTTTTGATGAAAATAAACACTTACAGTCAGTATGTGTGTTGTAAGTTTTACCATTCATCAAAGATGTCGCGAAAAATCTTAAAAGCAGAAAATGATACTTGTTGATTGTAATTTCAACTTTTATCTACAAAGTATTTTCAGGATCAGTTAAAAAAAAAAGACTGATGAACTTTCAGAGTGATGGTTAATTTATATTTGAACCACCTAAAATAAAATATAAAATATAGAAATACGATAAAAAAATATTTAATAAGTACATCACTGCATCATTTTTCTTTCAATGGATTTATAAAAGTATGTGCTATTTTCATCTAATATTTATTTACATAAAGTGAAAGTCATAATGTTAATGGGTTTAAAACCGAATACTGAGTTGTTTGCATGTACCTAAACGTATTCAATCAAATTTCCTGTATACATTTCCAAAATCATTTTTTAAAATGTCCCCTTTTCAAAAGTCAATTCTACTCAAAAAAGTTAGTTCGAAAAACCCTTTGAAAATAATTTCTCAAACATATTATTCTAATGTATTCCATCTACTTAATGCAACTAAAATCAAGAGTTAGACGCATTAATCGGTTTGTAAGTGAAATATTGTATTTATTCAAATACAGCACTAGCTGACTTCCAAAAAGGTTGTTAAACAGATCGCATTGAAATTTGAGATGATTGTTTTCAATAGAAATTGGAAGTGGGGGAGAATCAATTTTGTATTAAGCTCATTGTTTGACGAATCATAATTGCTTTCAAACTTCCCATTGGCTTAAATATTTTGCAAGGTGACAGTGTTGATAGTGCATACAATGAAATAAAGCCAAAAAAAGAATAAGCTCAAAATATAATAATGATGTCACAGACAGATGGAGCAGTAAAAGTATACATTTTCTGAAATTATGTATGGATTTTCAGCTTATGATGTATGCATGCTTATAATTTATGAGTAGACAGTGCATGGCAATACATTTTTGGAAAGATATTATAGCATTCAAATATATATATAGTATAATATATATGTATGTCAGATGTCAATGTGCGATCATAATAATCATTAACGTATTTGAATTACCAAACTCTTTTGAAACAGAAAGTCGATCACTGGAATTGGATATTAAATGTTTTTATTGTATCTGCTTTAAACCAGTTATAAGCGTTCTCTTGCAATTGGTTGGTGTTTTTTTTTTGTCCTGTGGTATTTTCCCATGGCAAAGTTACTTGGTTAATCACTGAAAATAAGTAAAACAAATCCTTTGAATCCTTGATTTTTGGATATTTCCAGCCTTTTTTTTGTTTATTTGTAACAAAAACTAAGCATCGTACGCTTATTTAGAGAAGATCTAACTCGGTTCCTGAGTAAAAGCATGAAATTATTTTTAAGACACAATTTTCTATTTATTTTTAAGACACTATGTTCAAGTGTTCAAAGTCATGACGACCCATTAAAAATAAAAACATTAAATAGTTAAGAAAAGAAACCGATTCCATTTATCTTTAACAGTAGTTCTGGTAACCGTATCTATAGAGAAAAAAAATGGAAACTTTTTAATGATGTCGTCAATAAAACTTGATAAAATTTGAAAGTGCCACTTATTTCTTGAGCATTAAGCGGGTGTTATATTTATTCCGTTTCATTTCTTCAGAATTTAAGATTAGAGATACACCCTACAATTACCATAATATCATACGTTAATTAACACAATAGTTATTGTTGTCGGAATACCGAAGAGTCTAATTACAGAATCAAGTTGGTAACTTACGGGCAAAACGTTGTCATGAGGCGGGGAACGGAAAATATCCTAAATTAAATTGCAAGGTGTTTTACCCGTGTTTGCAATAAAAGAATGACTTTAAAGTTGATAATTGTCAATAATTATTCATTTCAAGGATGGTGCTTTCCAACAGGAAAATTTAAAAGCGGGAGCCAATTAACACACTTCAACGAGGTTCTACCTCAAGGGTCTGTTACGCCTATCCTATGCTCATTTACATGAAATGATACCACATTTATAATTTGTTTTATCCAAGAAAATATAGCTGTTAAGGCAAAGATGGTTTTGTGATAGATTCGAGAAAAAAAAATCCTAATTAAAATCGTTACGTTTGATTGTAAAGGCACCCTTGCTAGGAATCAGTGTCTCTGAAAATTCTGAAACTTGCAAAAAAAAAAAAAAAAAAAAAAAAATAATAATAATAATAATAATAATAATAATAATAATAATAATAATAATAATAATAATAATAACCCTGCAGCAAATGTTTACAAGAGATTGCTCTCCTGTGTGACCGAAAATAAATAAAATCATAAAAATATAAACGGTCTGCGTAGATTTATTTGCTAGATTATTAACTGAATTATGAAATGGATTCATTTATAAAAACAGGACAGCCATTTAGTTTTTTCATCAAACTGAATGTGGTTTTTTTTTCAACCCTATTCATAATTTCATAATATTTTTGTTCAACCTTATTCATACTTTCATAATATTTAGATTGATTAAAGCGCAATATCTTGCAAATCGAAAATTAACTATATTTGTCTAGTAAATTCATAACACAGGCTCAAATGAAATTAATAAAATATTTTACTAGTTACATGTGTTGTGCAATAAGAACAGAAACAACAAATTTCATAACTGATGGCGACAGTGGATATTATGTTATTTAATAATATACTTGAAGACAAAAAATAAACAGTAATATTAGAAAAGGGAGGGGAAATGTAAAGCAAACAACATTGCAGAACATGTTGAAGAATAATAACTGGTAAAATATGTGATTATTGGCAGCTAAAAAGTTAAATAGCATGGTCTTTGACACTGCATAGTCACTGTTTATAGAAAATGGAATCAGCAACAAATTGCTTATTATCAAGCAGTAGCAAAACTTCACTTTAAAACAGGTTGGGTTATACCTTTTAGGTCCTATAATTAGTCATATAGATCTCTTGCATTTTACTGTTTAATTATCCATGCTTTTGGTTGCCTAAACTCTAAATTAATGTCGAAGCACAAAAGCGTCTCAACATGTACGAAGCTATGTTTCATTCGATTCATACTAATTATGTTACGTTACAATTATAATTCAAAGAACAGTAAAGTAGCTCATTACTACTCTCTGAACCGATATAAAATTCAAAGAACTACGACAAATTTAAGAGTTCCTGTTATTGTCCATATGCACTGTCCGATATAAAATTTGGAAAAATAAGAAAATTCATGACTAATAGATTGTTATTCGCAAATAATTACAACACAGAGATGTGGATTAGTAAATGACAAATGATAATACATATAATTCCTGAGAAATCATATCAGTAGTCAGCTAGCTGTCATCCTAGTCTCCTAAACAAACTGACCAATGTGGTTTAAAAGGAATAACTTTCTTTTGTGACGACGAACCGCGATCATCCTTTTGTAAACAGATTAAGCATAAATTTATCAATTATAATGGTGTCGTGGTGAGATAAAACTTGAAAAATATGTTAGCTGCCAATCTCTACAGCTTCTTGTTGTCTGACATGATTAAATCAAATGTTGTACTATTATGTTTGTTTGATTAACTAGAAGAACAATTTAAATGTCACCGAGTGATCAGGGTATATCTTTATCAAAGTAGATATGTTTATGTTATAAGATTTAAACCCAGATCTACATGTTATGTTTGAGTTACAAATTTAAGATAATAAATCAAAACTTATTAATCAAAAATATTGAAGTAATAAAAAATATTAAAATAATATACATAAACATTAAGAACATAGCAAATGGTAGCCTTGATAATCGAACTTTAGTTTGTTAATGATCTTCGGTTAGAAATGTTCTGTCAACTGTAATTATAGTGTATTACCAGTAACTACTAAGTTTATTAAATAATTAAAAGTTCGAAGTTGTAAAAAAAATGACACTTAGTAACCCAGATCATTGAAAACATGACATGATAATCCAAAACATTACTTTAAAAACACAATGATTATATGGCTACCCTAAACACTGAAACTTAACACACTGTAACCTTTAACATTTAAAATATAACATATTGCTACCTTAAAAACACTGAAAACCTAACACACTGTAACCTATTACATGGCAATCAAAAACACTGAAAACATTACACATGGCAACCAAAAACACTGAAAACATAACACATCGTAACCAAAAAGCACTGAAACATAACGCAATGAAACCCAAAACATTTTATAAATAACGTATGATAACCTATAACATTTTAAACATATTGCAACCAAAAAACACTGGACACTCAATACATGGTTATCCAAGCCTTGCAGTTAGTTCAAGTAATCAGAACAATAATTGAAGACACAACACAAAACAACAAAAACATTGAAAATAGAACATCCAGTAACCAGAATATTGAAAACAGAACATCCAGTAACCAGAATATTGAAAACAGAACACCAAAAGTTACTAGAACATTTAAAAAAAAGAACTCCGAGTTATACCAGAACATTGAAAGCAGAACACATAGTTACCAGGAAATAAAAACAGAACTCCGAGTTACCTGAACATTAAAAATAGAACATCGAGTTATCAGAACATTGAAAACAGAATACTTAGTTACCAGAATATTGAAAACAGAACACCAAATTACCAGAACATCAAAAGCAAGACACTGTGTAACTTAGTCTTGAGTTTCCTATGCTCCATCTATAAAGAGGAAAATCCAAAGTGAGACGAATTAAAACCACGACATAACTTTGTACGAAATTTGACAAAATAAAGATTCAAGCTAAATACAGGCATGTGACTTTTTTCAAAGTGACCTTGGGGAAAAATCTGAATGGCAATAGTTGCAGCGTAGATGTATCTAAATAAAAGACGAAATCAAAGATCATTGATGACCAATTATTTCGGAAGGTTTTACAAAAAAAACAGCAACGGTAATATGTAATTCATGTTGTTCAAAATCAAGAAAATTAGGTAATAATAAAAACAATATTCATTAAATTTTACATGGTATCTATATGTTTCTACAAAAATTCTAGCTGACGGTAAAATATTTGCAAAATTTATGAGAATGACATGTTTCAATACGAAACTAGTATTTTCGTTTGAAATACGAGTATGATATTATAAGACTTTTTGATGTCTTTGTTGTAAGACGAGTTGCCAGAACCTCTGACGAATATTTGAACTTTCTTTAATCAAAGAATCAATTTACTTAAGCCCCTTCACTATGTAAACTTAAAACCAATACAGGGAGTCAAGCTTTATAAACACACTTCAAAAATGTATTCTTTAAAGTTGAAATGATTGGCGTTTTGTTTCTATGAATATTCATTGTCTACAAAAGTATGCGATTTTACTAATTTGTCACAATTTTTAAATCGCAACCGAAATATTTGTTATTGCTCAGTGAATTTACCCCCCAAAAAAAGTAATTTGCTGGAAAAGTTGCAAGAAATCAGAATTTGTTGTATCCATACCGAATCTATTAACTTCAAAAAGAACAGAATAGAATATGTGTTTTCACCAAATTAGGCACCAATAGGGCATATAGCATACAAACAATATCATTATGATCCATTATAAACAATAATATACAATACACAGACAATAGATAGCTATAGCAATTCTAAATTAAAAAAAAACTTTAAAAAATAAATAAAAAGAAGAAACGTGTATATATGAATGAAACAACATCACAACTATACCTTTTAAACCTATTAAAATAGAAACAACATACAATCTTCAACAAAAGTCTCATAACCAAGTATTATAACCTTTATATTAAGAAAGTTATTTTTGTTTTACTTATACATATTTGTATGCTTAAAATGAAACTTGTATCCTGTAAACGGTCACTCACTTTCTAAGTGTTGGTACACTATGGCACAAACTGATGTACTTATTCTTAATTATTTAAAATAACTCCAAACATAACTGTCAACACATAGAGCTATAGTTTTTATTTCCGCTGCATTAAGTCACTTATTTGGGAGGCGTCTGGAGCTTAAGTCTAATAACCAGAAAGCCGCTATTTTCAAAAGAACCCGAATCAGACGTCTTCTATTATGGCGTCAAACATTATCAAACATATGCAAAGTTCCGAGGTAATTTTAACAACTTTTTAAATACTTTAATACGAATTTTACACATTTGATTTGACTAAATCTTTAATGAATAGTTAACACAACAATCATATCAATAACTCCAGTATACCGCCAAAGGCTTCAATATTTGTTCTTTAATTTCAAAGTTTATATCTGGTGTCTAAGATTTTCTGAAAGAAATCACTGCAAGTTAAATAATTCAATTATATGCGTCAATGGAGACAAAGTTTAAGACATTTGGTTACTTTGTAACGACATACAGGATGTTTCGTTTCCTTTTTCTTTATCAGAAATGATTTTATAAAGTATTTGTCCAAAAGTGTTACTGTGTACTTTTAACGTTACATTTGCAATAGACATAATTAGTTTATTTACATTTCTATTCTCAATGTTTATTTAAAGGAATGAAAAATGTTCAGAAAAGGACACCATTTGAATCGGATTGCAGAAGCCGTAAAGTATAAGTGCTGTAACTCGTTGCTGTAAAGGACGAACTGCAATAAAAGCGTTATTGTTATTAAATGTTACTTCCGGGTATGACATTTGGCAACTTTCCATCAATCAGATTCACAACCCTTTTCGTGTGCAACATGTTTGGACATTGGCACTCATACCACATCTTCTTATATATGTTGTTAACTTTAGAATGGGGTTTCATAATGAACATTTTGTAATCTAAAGGAAACACATTTTAAGGCTCAGTATATTTCCTTTCACGAACAACATTTTTTAATGTATTTTCTCAAGTCATTTCACTCTCATCATGAATTGATTAAAGTAATATGAAATATCCTTACATTATTCAGACTTCAAAAGTGTATTGTAAGCAAACTGATGGAGATTGATCGGGAAATAATATTCGTACGTACGAACTGGATAAGCTTTGTTGTCTGTGTTTAATTTTTAAGAAGAAAATGCTTGATAATTCCTTACTATATAGATACTTGGTACCATTTTTTCATCTCTCTAAACAAAAAGGTATGATTCTTACCTTGCTATTAAAATATGACACTTTCTTTACTTTTCTTAATTTTGAAAATTTCAAAAGTTGTTCAAATATTTGATGAGAGATGGCAAAACAATCACCCAATACGTCCAACAATGCGGGAGATCTATTAACACTTTCAGATTTCATTGATATCCGATAGTTTGGTAAGAAATGAACAACAAATTGCTGGGAAATTTACATCTTTTTACCTTCTGTGGTAGCTTTTATCAAATAAATTCATCAGCTTTCTGTCAACCAATTTCACATGGCAATTACACGGTTAACAAGGCAGAAAACAAACTTGATTAAATCTGCCTTTTTGTTCTTTCGTGGGGTGATTAAGACTGAGTTCAAGATATGGATGTTTATTTATATAGACTTATTCTCAACTTTAATGAATGTTTACCTTATTTGACAATTTTTTCGATTTTCACACCGTACACTTTGAAGGTGAAATTAATTTATTGATTAAAAGTCCCCCCTTTGTCTTTTATTTCATTTCTTAGAATATTTTATTTCAATTTTGCACTTTTAAACCGCTATTTGATAGTGTCGACATTTTAATCGTTAAACTTCAATGTGAACTACAAGTAATAATTATAAACTGAAAAAGAAATATTCGTGCTGTAAAACTTTTTTTTCTCGAGTATCGATTGGAAGAGAGAAGCAAGATACCAACTAATTGAACATGCACATGTTTTCTCCCTCAGTTAATTGCACCTTCGTTTTATAATAATATGCACTCGTTCATATCTTGCTGTATTTTAAAATATATAAAATGTTCTTTATTTATTCTCAAAACAAAAGAGACAGAAGTACAGAGGGAACATCCAAAACTCGGAAGAGAAACAGATGGAGGTATAAACAACTGAAATAGGGGGTATGGTTTTTCTCTAAAAATTATTACCAACTTTGAAGAAAAAAGTATTTTGAGGAGGAAACAAACTCAGTTTGAGAGTATTTGCGATGAACTTTAATCCTAAGTTCTTTTATTCGCAATTCAAGAAAAAAAATAATAAATATGATTGGTGTAAAAAAATTATTTTACAATGAAAAAAAAAACATTCTCTCACAGTTAAATGGTCGTTCCCTAAAAATACTTCTTCAAAATACTGTGAAGAAAGCTACAGACCTGCGCAACACGAACCCCACAAAAGATGTTCTGCAGAGATGAGCAGATCCAACTCCTTTTGTATATTGTTTTTTTTCCCGTGAAATCAGCAGAAAAAAAAAATCGACAGTATGTACTCTCCATCGCATTAATAATCAGGCCATCATTAATGACTGGTTACTTGAATTATGATGGATTGAACCTTATCTATATATTGATGTTTTTCAAATAAATAAAAATATGCAGGATCTCATGCACGGAGTGCTACTTTCTAATTTCTATGCAAAAAAGAATTAAATGCTGAAAAATGTATTATCAATTGCTCCATTGATTTATAATTTTTGTAAAATTTTGAGCCCTGTATTCAATAACAATTAATTTAGTTACGTACATATATACACGGTGTAAAATCATTTTGTTTGAAATTTATTTTGAAACCAATATTTTCTTATGAAAGTCGATGTAATTTCATGTTTGAGAATTCTGTATGACTTTACAAAAGATTGCTTCAAATCTACAAATTTATCCGGAAATTTTACGCAATTTGGATTAAAATATTCAACTAGAGATTAGAATTGAAAGTTCGTTATCTTATCAATCGTCTTCGTCAAAACAATTTTTATAATAAACATTTAAATTAAACACAAAATCCACGCCTAAGATAATTTATAAAATAAGAAGGTTGCGTTTCTAAATAATTCAAAGCTCGTAAGGTTAAGTCCTTTGTTAAAATTCAGAAACATAGAAAATTAAAGAAAAACAAAAGTCACCTGGCTTTAATCCTTTTGGTACTGGACCGCAGGCATGGAATCTTCTAATTAACCACATAAACAAATCTTGCCATTCAAATGTGATACTATTTTTCGTATGAACGACCGTTAACCTTTAAATTTTGTTATGACAGTAGCTTTACTGACGGATCTATTTTGGCTTTCAAGAAGACAGTCTGATCTGAAACGTACTCGCATATTAAAGTCCATTTTATATGTATTTCACCTTAAGCAGTTCTTAATACTCATGGAGAAACTGCTTTAAGGAACGACCATTTAACTTATAGGGGGAGGGGTATGTTTTTTTCTCTAAAAAAACAAAAATAAGAACAACTCTTTTAAAACGACCTGTTCATCAGAAAATAACATGACGAGTAAATTATGCTGTACTTATGTTCGCGTGAAACCTGTAACCATGCCAGCATAGAACTTACACCTTTAATTCCTTTTTATGTGAAAATTTGCTACTACTACTGTAACTAATGGTATCAAATTAATTGCAACCGACAGAGTTTTAGTTTTAATATATTTATATATACTTTTTGCAAATACAGCAATTTTATTGAATTTTGAAACGGCATTTTATTTGCGCGATGTTATGAATAAGAAATGACCATGCAGAAATATCGAGAAGCTGAGGGTAGTGGATGAACTAAATATGTACATCCTTTACTTAAAAAGATCTGTGTTATCCATATATATCTTAAATTAAGTATACAAATCAAAGTTTCTTTGTTCGATTTTTGTTACCAGGAGCAGAAGAACAAATAGTTCTATATATCTATTTATGACGTCACACGCATCATTCATGTTTTATGTCAAGCTTCTCTCTTCTCATCTCCCTTTTTCTCGCTTGAAGAGCATTTTGAACGCATTGACTTCTAAACATTATAAAAGTTAAGCCAGATCCCTCTGTTCCTGCATTTCATATATAGAAACGATCAACACTTGTATGATGTATTAAATGATAATATGTTTACATAAACTTGTTTGACTGAACCAGAGTTTTATTGTCGTTTTTAAAAATCCTTATTTTAAACAAAGGATCAAAAAGTCATGTTATATCCAATTTAGTTCAAATGCATTTCTCAAATAAGCGACTCAATGAATTCTTCAGAATTATACTGCTCAGGCTCTGTATTTCGACAAAACTGTCGATTGAAATTTAAAATGAGAATACTAAATAATCAATGTGAATATTAATACGAGTGAGATACAAATATATGGAAAACTATGTGCTGCAGTGTGCAGGGGACAAGTTCAACTAACTATATATGGTTCGCTGCATTCCACCTATTCCAGGCCATGTGTTGAATTTCGTTTGTACTTTATTTTTTTCGGAAGATTCGGGTGTTGGTTGTCGTTTTGGTCTGTTGTTCTGTACAATTATTGTGTATGTCTGATTATCGTTTTTATCTTTAATTGTGAAAATAGGATTAAAAAAAACAGTTTTCTTTAAAAAAAAAAAAAAAAAAGAAGAAGGAAATGTGGCCTCATAGACAACTAACCACTAAATTGGACACCTGTTGTGTCCACTTATCGCTACACTTACCGTCAGAGAGGAGCTTAGATGGAATGGTGGACTACTTAAGCTACGTAAGGCTTTGGCCTTACATGTATGATTACACTCATTTATCATTACTCTCTCTCTTTTTTTTAAACTCTGCACAAGAGAAACAAACCCAATTAATTCGTTTTAATTGAAAATAAGCATACGGTTTCGCAATTCATATGGTTTCTACGAAAACCATAGAAGACGTCTCGGACACATTGTGGAAACACTTCTCTATTTTGAAAAATCGCATGGTTACCTGTTGAGGACATTTTAGCGAGTCTATATGGCAATTGAGTGATAAGAAATCGACTATTTTGGGAACGAAGTAAAATCCATTCTAACGCAAGATCTTCCGCAGTTTTCTTATAGCAATAAAATCATTAATAGTCATTTTAGTGAACAACTAAAAATAATAAATGTTGAGGTCAAACAGCACAACTTTTAAAAGTCATATTCGTTTAAATGCATCGCAAACAGTTTAAGTCTTGTCACACTTAAAACTAATTATTTCATTGAAACAATTCGTTTCTGAACACAACTACTTGTTAAAGAAACGCTATTTCTTATTCCAAGTCCAACAACACTTTCAAACCACATATATCAGAAACATAAATGATAGTTTGTCCAATTCCTAATGTCTGACTTAAAAATAGACTGTGTTCGCTGACTTAATGAGTTTGTTGTCCTGCCTATGTCATCTTGATTTTGGTGTTCATAAATGATTTTGGTTTTTCCAATGTTTGGTCTTAAGCTGGCATGACTTTAAAGATGTAAAATTTCGTTTAATGTGTGATATTATTGTACTAAAGCTGATGTTGTAGTTGTTAAATAGTATACTTTCTACTGTTGGTGTTGTTGATCGTTGGAGATTATCTTTTCTGTGCATAATTTCGTGTCTTTCTAGAGTGAATATTCCATGAATAATATTACCTATTGAAAAATGATGAATGTCTGTAAATTTCAATTATCGGATGTTATATGGTACATCAGGTCCATTGCATTTAGCTTTCATGATAATCAAAGCTATTATGTCGTTGCGCGCACCTGCTAATATATTAAACTGGAAACCTCGTGGATATCTCAAAATATCGAAGGCAAACTAATTTTGTATTCATTCTGCAGGAACTACTTAGTCTTCTAAAACTGTGTTGAGGCATGTATTTTAAAAGTAGAATTGATATTTATACATTTAGTTACGAAACGCAACAGCATTCTCTCTATATATATATTTGATACTGAAAATAAACAGTCAAATATTTTTTTATAATGTTTAACACAAAAAAAAAATAAGCCCAGTCGCTTTCAATCTGTATCTCGAAGGGTGCTTCTTCTCTATACTATTGGATAGTTGATTGTATTTTGCACTCTTTACATTAACATTTAATATTCAGTATTCATATCATTACCTCCCAAATTAGTCTAGTTCATATAAAGTGTATACAATTATCTTTTTTATGCCAACAAGTTCAGATAATTTCTACTGAAACCACGAATTAAATGATATTTGTATAAAAAAAATCTAATATTTTGCTTATTTTGTAACAGATATATTCAAAAAGACGGCAGGAAGCCTTATGGCCAATTTAAAGAGTTTTTAGCAAGTGTTTACACTAGTTGAAATAAACCGTCAAATGTCAACTCTAATCGTAAAATAAAGTAAAAAGACTTTGAAAAGTCAAACAAATTTTAACTTAACAAAACTATATCTGAAGTGAATTTTACACAAAGCCCTATCAAGTCAAATATTGATTTTGAACTACTATTCATGGTATTAGTTCTTACATATAGTATCACATTATTTACTTTTCATTACTATTCATGAAACAAAATCATTCCCAACATTGTGTGGGGTATGAAATTCAAAACGTATGTTTGTTAAAACTGCACATTTAATATGAAATTGTTAAAATCTAAGGATTTTTGTAAAGTTTACATTAGCTGTGAAAGTAGTTTTCAAGTCTCATCCAATATGATCATGCACTCTGAAACAAGTATTGTTGGTTTCCAATCTTTGACTGAAGAATGTTATTTATAGAAAAATTTCATACAAACCACATGATTTAACTGTACATTTTATAACAAATAATGACAGATAAAACAGCTGGAATACATGTTAAAATGGTGTCTTCTTCATAAAAGTTAGTCAAAAGAGATTGAATATTATACCGCATTTCAGAATTGAAAGTTAAGATTTGTTGCATCTAATTAGGTCTTTCCACTTTTCTTTTGAAATTTACCCTGTGTAACCGAATACTTTTCTTTGTAGGAGTTATCTCCCCAAACACTGTTTTCCTTGTGTCCACAACTCCTTCGCAACCTTAAAAGATTACGATAAATTTATTTTACAAATTTGCTGATTATATCCTTCTCGTAATTTGTCCTATTTTGACCGAAGCGATATGAACGCTCCATATGAGAGTTATTTCCCCTTATGCATTTGATATAAGTGATATGCATTTCTATCTTGTAAACCATAAGTGATAGAGACCAAGGATCTTTTGATTTGAGGTCCTTGGTCCAAAAAAATAAAAATTAGGTCAAGGTCAAAGGTCAAGGTCATATTCTAATTTTTGAATTTTGCTTATTTTCACTCATTTTCATTAACCTTATAAGATATCGACAAATTATTTTGACTAAATTGTTAGTTGCGACATGTCGTAACTTAATAATTTTAGTTGAAAGGGTGCGTAGACAATAAATGGGAGTTTCCGCCCCTATCATATCTAAAATTATATGTAAAGTGATATAACTTACTAACCATACATATTAGAGACCTAGGGTCTTTTGACTTGAGTTCCTCAATTTGTGACCTTCAAATTGAGGTCAAGGTCATAGGTTAATTTGACGTTCTAGATTTTGACCTTTGCTTTAAATTCATATCTATATATCATAAAGCCATATGAACTGACATTTTAGACTGATTTTTAATATTTTAATATCAAAATAGATATTATAAGTCCGTTTGACTTCTATAAATCTTCAAAAAATAATTCTTAAAATTTCATTTTTAAAGATAAATATTTTTTTTCTTCATGTATGTTAATGTATGATATATACGAACTCTGACTATGAATATCATAATTTTAAACCTAGAATCAAGAAAGTTACTCATTAGGTCTCTATGTTACTTCAATTTATTTTAATATAAAATACTCAATGGAGTACGTATGAATAGTGTAACAGCCTTCCATTCAAAACAAATACATTAGACATGTGCTCTTAACCTGTTTCATTGTACCATGTGACTTTACTCATTTAAATAACTCTGGTCATGTGTGCATGCTTTTGTATTTCTCATTGAATACAGAAAGCTCAGTAATCACATGACCAGAGTTATTTAAATGAGTAAAGTCACATGGTACAATAAAACAGGTTTAGAGCACATGTCTAATGTTTTTGTTTTGAATGGAAGGCTGTTACACTACTCATACGTACTCCATTTAGTATTTTATATTAAAATAAATTAAGGTAACATAGAGACCTAATGAGTAACTTTTTGATTCTAGGTTTAAAATTATGATATGCATAGTCAGAGTTCGCATATATCATACATTAACTAACATGCATGAAGAAAAAAATATTTATCTTTAAAAATGAAATTTTAAGAATTATTTTTTGAAGATTTATAGAAGTCAAACGGATTATAACTGGTGGAAAGACCTCCAATTGTTCTCTGAACAGAACAATTGGTTTTTAATTTGCTTAAGGTTTTGTTCGTTCTGAGCAAAACCAGTCCGTAGGTTTACAGTAGGCTTCACAAAATCAAGTTAGACTCCGTCAGCATGACATATTTTGTATCACCATAAATTTCCCCAAAATATGTTCAGCTTGAAAGGGGATAATTGTTACTACAGTGATAGAAGTTAAAAAAAGGTAACTGGAATTCAATAGATATATAATTCAAAATTGTTAAGGTAGAAACGGACAGAAACATTCACCCACAAAGACACAGTGTGTACGCACAAGAGTAGATGCATCCCCCCCCGGACAACTTTCATAGATATGGCTCATATTTTCATTTAAAGAAAAGTAATGAACTGATTTTGTGAAAAGGGCAGAGCATTAAAAGTAAATTTGCATGTTCAATGGATAAAACCATTTCCCTGAATAATTGAATTTTAGATTCTCGATTTAATGTATGTTTGCGTTACATGAATATGGTAGAAGGTGTGGCATATATATATATAGATATATATATGTTGTGTACAAGTTATCATTTTGTACAAATTATAATTTGTACAAAAAAAATGTACAAATTATAGTTTGTATTTTTACTTTGTACAAATTGTAATTTGTACAAAAAGTGCCTGTACAAATTACAATTTGTACAAAATTTGACGAAAATTCACTTATAACTTGTACAATAAATTATATGTATTTTGGTGGGAAAAAACATTGATACACACAACAGAATTGTTATAAAATGATCTTATTTATCAAATACTTAAGTAGTTCTTTATGATTTCGTTTGAGCAGGTGAGTTAATTATGGCATCGGGAATTGCACAACATCTTTTGACAATCACATTTACATTCAGAAGTGCTGTTCCCGCCTATGCATTTACACGAAAGAAACCCTGGACAACCTGTTTTAAGGCTGTTAAACTTTTTTACATAGCAAAAGTTGAAGCACAACAACCGATGATGTAAATTAACATGCGTCTTTACGAGCTTCAGTTTAACTATAAGACATAAATAACCTGTGAAAATTCACACAGCTTTTCGTATATGTGGTATCCAAATTTCAAGATTCAACAATTACGCCTTAGATATTTTTAGAACTGGTTTGGACACGATAACACTGAGGAATATGTATTGTTGATGTTTTGTTCAGTTTGTAACGTACTATTAGAATGCTGTCTATTTTTAATTCTCATCGATGATTCTTGTGTTGTCAGTTTGTTGTCATTAACCACAATATGCATCGAGTTAGAGAATCGTTTTTAATTCCTTTTGAACAGTTGAAATTCAAAGAGTCCGACGTATTTTGTTTTGACAATATCAGGTCAGTGAACTATTTTTACTAAGGATTTGTATAGTATACAATTCCTTGTTTTAATTCATGAAACAAACAAGTTAAAATCAGTGGATGAAACATAATGCTTGGTGCCAAAATATAAAGAATTTGACATTTATCAGTATATCTAAAGACAACATTCTTGCCTGAAATAAGCTCAACTGACAGTAATCCCTGCTTCAAGACCTCTTTGGGATTGACTCCATATAACTTACCACGTATTATTTGAGTTTTAATAACACAAAAAGGAAGTTTAAATTTTCAATGCAATTAATAAATACCAATTTTTATATTATGTTAATCGTGCATTTAAAACGTCAGTAACCTCAGTCTGGCATCTGATAGGGTCTAAATCGGCTTAAATCCCAACTATGTTATAAGTCCTCTTACACAGGTGTTCCTGGTCAACTTAAACTACTTATTGAATGTTCAGGGGAAAAAAATCCCCTTCGGTTAGGTTTAAAATACAATAATGATGTAGAAATAAATGTAAACATAACAAAGATGGGTTTTTCTCAGGATCATTGATATATACAGATTATAACATGGTATTTTTCATATCAGACCCCCTTATCAGTCCTAGGTCATGATATCAGCCCGAGAGTCGTCAGGCTCGAGGGATGAATTTCACCATTGGCTAATAAGGGGTCTGGTATGAAAACTGATATGGGATGTTCTTTTTATGATATATTTCATTAGAAAGTAATAATCAACCAGTGATGTTTGTTTTTATATAAAAGGAGAGAAGAAGAAGACATACAGACAAGAACCTTTTTAAAACTTTGAAAAAATGCATTTATTATATCATTTGTTTTGCATTTTTTTTATCAATATATTTTCCTGTTTCCTAATATTTGATTTTTTTTTATTCTTCTTTTCCACGCGATAAAAAACAATACACACTAACCCCCACCTACAACAGCTCACCAAAATAGACACAAAAAAAACCAAACAAAATCAAACAAAAAACAAACAGACTGAGGGTCCTGATGGGGTTCCTTCATTACTTTTTTTTTAATTCAATAGACCAATTTTTTGGATAATTTTTCACGATTTATTTTATTTTAGCAACGCAATATTTTCTAAGCTATATTTTTGTTTATCTATTTTACCCTTTATTCTGCACCTTTTGCCCATAATTATCTACTTTATAAAACTAACGAAGAGGGTAGCGCAAAACACTTATACATTCAGCGTTTAGATATCTCCTCAATCATATCGTTATTTCTTAACAACAACAAACAACAACCAACAACAATCAACAACAACAACCAACAACAACCAACAACAACCAACAACAACCATCAACAATAGATGAATAACAATAATGACAATTTGTCACTAATCGACAATGGAAAATAAGGTTTGATGCCTGCCTTTACTTATAACATTATAACAGCAAAATACTATTTAAACAAACTATCGTTGAAACTATTTGGTTTCAAAAGGAAAAATTAGATACGTTAATTCTGAATACAACATCAAAAATTAAATGTCTTCAAACTGTCAAAGTATAGAAAATAATCAAATAAAACGTTTATTTTCACAAATCAATAAATCATACTGTTTTATGAAGTTTACTGTTCTGATCTTCTATAAAGGAGATCAAAATAGCCAAAATCAACAAACCGTTAATCTGAAACTTTGTATTAATTGATCCTTAAGCCAGTTCGAGAATATCATTCTTTTGTGTATTAGCAATATTGCCAGAGAATGGCATTCGAAGAATTAGCTAAGCATTGCTTCTCTTCATGGGCGGCGAAAAATTATTTTGTACTATAATCATTTGTTGGCTTCCTTATTCTAAAGAGAAAGCTGATGGTTTTATTATTTTTCTTTTATATGTTTTGATCGTTATATCAGAATGTTACTAGGCACACACACGAAACACGATCACAGAAGGGTAAAAAAATGGAAAAATAAATGGAAATTATATTGAAATCTCAAAATAAAAGAGGTTGAATTGAAGGGTTATGTTATATATAATATTTGAAAGATATATGGGGCATTCGAATACTAGCTCCCTTTTTTAAATAAAAAGATTTTTTTTGAAAATAGATTGAATGTATTTGAGAAATATTAACAAAAACAATTGAAAAACTCTCCAAATGCAGAAAAAAAAATAGAAATATAATTGACATACAACCTGGACTTCAATGAGGTTTAAAAAGACCAAAGAAAAAAACATGAAGATGAGGACTCTCTACTGGTCTTGGTACAGACACCTCCTTTGAAAATAGTGCATTAAAAATATTTTTGTTAAAAACTCCTACATTTGTATAAATTGCGGTTTTGTTACAGAAAGAGTTGCAATTTCGAAAAAGAAAAAAAATACAAAAACCTTATTCGAACAAAGATACACATCTCACACTCAAATAAATTTCGTCAGAAATTAGCATAAACACTGTTTGGTCTGTAAATTTGAATTAGCAACTGTTCATCTTCAGTGGGATTCGAACCCCTGTTTCTGTGACATTGCGTGTGCGCAAAGCGTCTTTTGTGGCTTTTGGTAGGCGAGTAATGTTTTTCAAATCCTCTTTATCGAAGTTTAGAAGATAGTGGTATTGAACAATGTATCAACCTGCTATAGATGTTCCCACACTCGGTGATCCTTCCTTCATGAAATGAATGATACCAAATTATGACATATCTGACTTTACAGCTAAAATAACCGCCTATAATCATCATCATGACAACCGATGTGAAAAAATATGATTTTTTATTTACAAGCTACGATGTTATTTTTAGACAAGCTTTAAAATATTTCAAACTCCAAATTAATTAGTGATTTATTAACGTCATAATCCCTATTAAACTCTGGATAACCCAAAGCGATATTAATCCAGACCAGCCTTCTTGATACTATAAGAAAAAGTTATGCAGTAAGCCAAAAGTTATTGCATATAGACGACGGTTCTTATCCTAATACTAATGTTATTAGCAGCTTAAAAACCATGGTTTACGTCAATAATCTATCAAATATATCCAATTAAGTTATTTAACTTATAGTCAAAGATCAGGCAGGTGGTCACTGAGCTTTCTACGCGGTTTTAACCACAGAGCTAAAAATGTTACCGTTTTTTAACGTTATAAACGATATATCATATTGTTGAAAAAGAATATTTATGAACTCAAATGTAATGTTTCATTCATTCTGATTTAAATAAAGGCAACAGTAGTATACAAATGCTTGAATGTGATAAATCAATTGAGAGAAAACATATCCGGGTTACAAAATAGAACTGAAGGAAACACATCAAATCAGCGGGGACTTTCTATATCAAATATAAGAGGAAAACAACCAAACAAAAGAAACACTAAAATGCAATTAACAAAAGACAAAACGACAATACAACACACACAGACACGAACTATAAGAGAACAAGTGCTATTTTCCTGACTTGGTACAGGACATTTTAAGAGAAAATGTTGGGCTGAACCTGGTTTTATGGCTAGACTAACCTCTATGCCAATGCTTCTATGCTTCTATGCTTCTATGCCAATGTTAAATATAAAACTAAAATGACATTACATGACAGGACTACAATACAAATAAATGGAAGAACATTCAGGACAGAGAAATACACAAATAAACGTTAACATACTATAGAACATTACGATATGCTTATAGTTATTAAAGGTACCAGGCTTATAACTCAATACGCGGATGCGTGTTTCGTCTACATAAGACTCATCAGTGACACTCAGGTCAAAATAGTGATTCAGCCCCCAATATGCACTTGCGTTTGTAGGCCAGTCTGATTAAAACCAGTCCCCACTATCCATTTGTGTTTGTGAATAGTGGGGGCTGGTTTTAATCATAATGTGTTTCAATGTAAATCTTACAAATTTACAAAATTCGAAAATTTTGGAGATTTTGATAACTTTCAAATAAAAATATCAATCTTCTTCATGTGCATGTAAAAATAAGAAGGCGAGCGGTAAATTGCCAATGAGACAACTCTCCACCAGTGAACAAATTAATAGCAACCATTAAAAAGCCCTTCAATGACAAATATAAACGAGAAAACTGATTAATGTTAAACTAAATTTATAGAATTTAGACTGGGTTTTGGTGACTTTGGCCATGCACTAGATTTCATAACAGTACAAAAACTAGTCAGCTGACAAAGGTGCGCAATAAATTCCCATAACAAAAAAACACAACTTGTCGACAACATATATACAATGTTTATAAATCTGGTGAGATATATGTTTGTATATTTATGTATAACCTATGTTTATCTATTATCTAATTGATTGATTGTTGGTTGCTTAACGTCCAGTGGCAAATGTTTATTGTCTCGTTTTCAATCCTATAATTTTAGATTTTAAACCAATAAAATATATCATCTTGTCCTTAAGAGTATGAAACTGTTTGGAGTAACCCATAAAACTTGACAAATCTTTGATGGTCCATATATAGATATAGGAAGATATGGTGTGAGTTGGGATGTTATAAATCAACTCTCCATCCAAATAAAAATTTATAAAAGTAAACCATTATAGGTCAATGTACGGCCTTCAACACGGAGCCTTGGCTCACACCGAACAAAAAGCTATAAAGGGCCCCAAAATTACTAGTGTAAAACCATTCAAACGGGAAAACCAACGGTCTAATCTATATAAAAAAACGAGAAACGAGAAACACGTATAAATTACATAAACAAACGACAACTACTGTACATATTCCTGACTTAGGACAGGTGCAAACATTTGCAGCAGGATTAAACGTTTTAATGGTACCAAACCTTCTCCCTTTTTCTGAAACAATAGCATATGTTTAATTTATTCACTTTTTTTTCGAGTGAGTGGGGTATTTTTGTCATTTCTTGTGAAAATAAGAAAAATTGTGAAAACCCTATTTTTTATATGACAGCTAGGTTACTCTTATAATTTAAAGATTATAAATTTGTTCAAAATAAAACTTCTTTAAATGATTCTTTGCTCTTCATCCTTAGAATAACACCATAAAAAGAGATTTACACCCATTTTTGTATAAGATAACTGAATGTAAATATTTAAATATGACCTTCTTAAATCTTATTATGGATCAAGGACTTCTTATTGTTTCTAGTCTAATATTCAAGTACATTTCCCATCAGTTTGTTGATCTACTTCGTTTTAATATTTGACATAACCAGAAGATATTTTTGTAATTGATGCCAAATATTCTACTTTCACATAGATTATTTAGACATCAACCCCCGTCAGCATTTGTGCAAATATGAGAAAAACAGAGGCAAATACAAGAAAAACAAAAGTCACCTGGCTTATCAAACGACGGAATAGCCAGAGGCAAAATCTGTGTTTTGATTGGTTAATTTCAATTTAATCCTAAACGTGGTGATGGTAATCACATTAAAATGACACCACTGTTGGTTTATTGTTAATTTATATCCAAGATTCAAGATTCTTTATTTCTAAAACATCCACGATAACTACATTTGCCAAAATATGTTTGTCCAAGAATTGAATCGTTGTTTTGATTAAATCATGACTGTAATGATGCAATTAATTTGCTGTCGATTTATCAAATCAAACGATTACAAGCTCCATGTCGTATAGCTCAGCGTAGTTTTCATTTGGATATAGGGTTTATATTAAGCATCGAACAAAAGCAATTTAATTTTCATTCAAAAACAGCTTCTTACAATCTGATTTATTACACCCAACATGGAATTATTATATAACACCTCCATGATCCATGTAAATCTACTAAAGCTTTTTTCAAACACAATTTAATCGTGCATGGTGTCATTGCTGCGCGTGCTCCCTAAAAAAGCAACCACAGCGGACCAGCATTCAATTAAATGCAAGTAAAAAAAATGTATTTGATCATAATTTTTATATTTTGTGCGTTTTAGTCCTGAACGAGTTGACTATCGATGGCTTTTTGAGTTTTAAGTTACCGTGATTTTGTAAAAAAAAAAAAAAAATATGAATTGTCACGTTCACATTTTCGACCCTCTTCAGTTGCCTCTAAGTTTGAGTTGGAATCGTTTTGATTAATCTTTTAGTTTTCTTTAAAATGGTTCACAACTATTCGTGTATTCTCTTAACCAACTAGTCAGTGTTTGGCGAGTGTAGCACTTAAATAATAATGCTGAAAATTTTCCCAGCCACACTTTGATCTGAACAAAGAAAAAATGTTTGTTATTGGTTAGCCATCCACTAGGGAAAAGCTTAATTTATACATGTAGCAGCCAAATTATTGAATTTGCATTTCTCGATTGCAAATGAATTCAAAATAAGGTTCTTGAATTTCCATATTAGAGTATATCATCATCAAAAAATAGAAGAGTCTTTTTCAGTGAAGACATGTACAATGCGTCAGAACATATTTTAAAACTCATCATAGATACAAGGAGTAAATTTTTACTGGTTTATGAAATATAATGAAAACATTTTAATGTTGATTCTTAAAAGATTACATGCTGTATGGCACAGAAAGAACTAAAAAGACATGTTGCATCAATTCGAGACTGTTGTACTTTCCAGCCAACATGGTTATCTATATCATAAGTAGCCTATTGGGTTAAGCCACTCAATCGTGTCTTTCTATGTTGTGTTGTTGGACTATTGTTTCAGGATTGGGTGAAGCTTGGTGCCTATTTGAACGTTTAAACCTGTTGCAATTTTATTTTGCACCTGTCCTATAGGTCAAGAACCTGGTGTTCAGTAGTTGTTGTTTGTTGATCTGGTTCATAAGAGTTTTTATATGGATAAGAACTTTGGTTTTCCTGTTTGAATGGTTTTACACTAATAATTTTTTGGCCCTTTATAGCTTGCTGGACGGTGTGAGCCAAGGCTCCTTGTTGTGGACGTACTTTGACCTTTGATGGTTTACTTTTTCCAATTGTGAATTGTCTCATTGGCACTCATACCACATCTTCTGATATCTATTATGAGTATGAAATGAAATTATTACTTATTGTATTTATCTTGTGTGTGGTTTTGTTTTAGGAAAAAGACAATACCTGTACGCATTATGATTTTTAATACATTGGTTTTCTATTTTCTAATCATTTTTCACCTTGTTAGACACTTTTGCATGCATGGCCTAATTTCCGAAACCAACAAGTACATGCATAGCTTAACATTTCATGCAATTGAGAGAAAAAAATGTGATAGAAGTTATTTCAGATATTTCAAAATATGTCTTGTATTTTGTAGAAATATAAATGGTTTAAGAAACAACAAAGATTAAACTGAATCACAGTAAATCTACTTGAAAATAATATTCCAAAATCTAACAAAACTTAGCTCTTGAAACAATTTAAATCTACATTAAAGGTTTTGGTCGGTGAAGCTCCTTGGGAATCTTTCCTATATCTTGTCCTATATGTAACACCTGTGAAAAAGACATCAAAGCTATTATTTGCTAAATAACAAAAGAAACAAACATTATCATATCTAATTGAAAGTTTTAACAATATAACTTGTATAGACGTATACCAATTACCTGCAAGTTGTCTTCTAACTAAGTTGATGAAGTGGGATTATAAAACACAAATGGGATGTCTGCGTTACATATATATAATACTTTCTATCATTGCTATTGTGTATTGAAAAGACGGATCAACTGGTTAAGAGTGAGACAAGTGGCTAACGTATTTTCAGATGATGCGCCATCATTCCTATAGTCATTTTGTTTAAAACTTACAGATGGTTTAATCTATTTCTAATTGCCACTAAACGGCAGACATTGTCAAATGTGATTATTTTTAATCTGATACAAATTACCAGTCAGTCGTATAAGATAATCAAGGTTAGAATCTTATAACAAAATTAGTTCTTCAACTGTAAAGACACCAATTGTTTTCATCACTAATTTGTCTGGAAACACATGACGTTGCTTAAAGAATTTATCTCAAGAACTGTGAATATAGAAATAAGATTTAACAGTTTAATTGACAATGAGACAACTTTCCACTAGAAATTAAAGGATGCAAAAATAAGCAACCACATAAAGGTCACCGTACCGCCGTCAACAATGAGCAAAACACATACCCCATATATAGCTAGCTATATAAGACCTCAAAATAACAAATGAAACAATTGTACAATTTTTTTATTTACCTCATCCTTCATTGTGATTGAATGCGGGGAGATTGTTTAACCCATCTTGTGTTCGTGTACATGTCCCAATCCAGGAACATCGCCCGTGGTAATGTAGGTTGTCTTTTGTGCGATATCTTAATGTATTGTCATTTTTGTGAACTTGGACAAAACGACAGATCTTCGATTGTCTCTTCAAAGTCATTCCCAACTCTAAAAGCTTTACATATTGAATATATAGAAACAAGGCCACGAACCAAAGCTCCGTGTTGAAGACCGTACTTTGACTTATACTGGTTTACTTTTATAAATTGTTACTTTGATGGAGAATTGTCTCATTGGCATTCATACCACATCTTCTTATATCTTTACTAAGTTGATACTAATGCATTACTTTCTTTTATATATACACAAGGAGATGTGCTTAGATTGCCTGAGAGACAACTTTCCAACAGAAACAAAGGGACAAGGATGAATACAACTATATCTATAGGTAACCGGGGGGCCTTCAGCAATAAGCAAATCCCGCATCGTGTACAACTCTTTAAAATGATACGGAATGACAAAATGTGAAATAATTTAAAAGAGAAAGCAATCGACCGAATTTGTACTAAAACACCATAAATGTAACATAACTACACTTTACAAAAAACCATCACAGGTACATGACCCCATGGACGAGGCCTCACATACATGTTCATTGATGCTGAAGCTATGTATATTGAATATCATTGACGTATAACACAAATGAAAATCAGAAAAATCTGCAAGGGTTCTAGTTTGAAGACACCCCTACAATAGTCTGGAATAACGCCCTTTGTATCGGCTCGCGACATTTGTAGCATGCAAGACTATATGTAAAATTGTATTGATATTCTGTTGCTCTGAAATGCTGTATAATTAATTTAAAAGAGTAAAAAAGGAATTAAATGATTTTAAAAAATATCTTAGTGATGGGTTGTGCATCATCACGTCGATGCAGGTTAAATTTTGCATAAAAAACCCGTTTTTCTGAGTAGATAAATTTCATTTAATAGATAGATTTTAATCCCACAAGTTATAGCGGTTTACCTTTACAGCTATGTAAGTAAAACAGAGAAATTAAATTTATAACAATCAATAGTAACTGCATTTAAATTATTTTAAGGGTAGTGGAATTTATCTATCTTCTTCAATACCATAACAAAATGATCATACTCATATTTTGCTTTTTTGAATTTGCGCAAATTTTATAAATCTAAATTCAAATTTAAATTTCAGTATAAATAGAAAATAACATTGATTCATTGTTGGTTGTTTAACGTCCAGTGACAATTATTAGAAAATAACAATTAAATCTATTAATAATAATATTATATGAATCAATTAAACGATAAATACTATTTCCATTCTCAATGTTGTTAAAAACATACGATGCAACGTAATAATAATTATATTAAATATAAAATTTATAACAGTGTTTATTAATTGTTCTTACGATTTTCCAGATATAAAGTCTAGTACAATGAATCTAATTTTATCCTATTAAAAAAAACCATTTTTCTACATCTGTATTTGTAAAATACCCGATTATAAAGCATAAAAGTGAAAGGATATTTAATTTAAATCTCTGAACTGATACAGCTTTATCCTTATCAATATTTAGTTAAGGTAACAGGAGGGTAGATCATCTACAATATATTGTATTCTATTGACAAATCAAATGCAAACAAATTTTCACCTGTCCTTAAAACGACTCGTTACAATGCCTCTAATACGCAACACCTTTGTTGTAAAACAGCCAATCGCTCGTCGATTTGACTCGGGTATTCAAAAGGAATAATAAAACGGGTAGTCAATCAAATAGCATTTTAAAAAGTGTGAATAACAAAAACGTTTGGTCATTTTATAAAGTTAGTCAAGGGACTTCGGACATTTAAATCCACTTTCTATGGACTTATAACAAGTGATAAAGTTTAATATTTGGTTTCATCAACAGACTTAAAGCTGACAGCATCCATGATGAATAAACCTGCAGGAACTTCTAGTAAGTAGAAGTAAAGTACATAGGTAGTCATATAAAACAAAACGGTTCGTACTTACTAATTGCTTTTATTAACTTTAAAGGTAATGATTTCAACAGATCTATGATGACAACTTTGGGTGGTTTTTTTTCTTTTGATAAACAGGAACATATACAATGTTTTATTCTTCATGAATCTTAACTGAAAAAAAAATTAGTCTGAAGAGTAAGTCTTTTTTAAAATAAAAACAAAAATACAATTTAAATGCAAAAAATTGCTCTCTGGCAAAAAATAAAAAACTTAAAAAAAACAAGGAATAAAAGCAATCTCACTAGCTCTATATTTACTAAGAGCTCTAATATTTACTAATAATTTATACAAATACATAAAAATACTGATACGGAAAATAGTCAAATACAGTTTTATCTGAGTTGATAATTTGATGCAGCTTTTGACTCTTCTGGAGTGTTGTCTCATTGGCAATCACACTACATCTTCTTATTCTTATATATAAGAACAATACATATTTTAGGTGGAAGTAAACCGTTAAAATCAGAACATTTTATCAATATAACAGCAATAAGTTGTCAATCTGCAATTCTATCTTTTATCCACAATATTAACATGTATGTAACAGCACATATTAACTTTTGAAACTTAGTTCAATTACTATCTGTAAGAAATATTAAAGAATTAAATAATCTGGGTAAATACCTGTATGAGGCAGAGAAAATCCGTAACACTTAATTTTTTTGTTAAATGTACTTTTATTACCAATGTAAATTGTATGCCAAACTCCGCTATATATTAATGCTGTATATGTCTATGTAAACTGTATAATTTGTGTATCTGTTTAATTCTATGAGCTGTATATTTGCTTACGGAATAAAGAATTATTATTTAGGGAGTTTGAAAGATGTGTCAATTAATTTTATTTTGAATTGCAATTAGATTATATTGAACAGTAATATTTTATATAAAAAAAACATTTCTTGCCTATTTTAGAAGAACATTTTTGGTTTTATACCTGCAATAAATATCTTTACCATTTTTTTAATTTTAAATAAAGCATATTGTATTGTACTGCGTTTATATTATGCTTTTTAATTGTGATTTCATGATTTTGTGCAAGCTTATCTGATGCTCTTATGTTAAACATAGTAGTACAATGTATATATATTAAAGTAAATGAATCTTTATCACTTTGTAACTGATTGAAATTAAGTTATATGTTGCTTTTTTATGACTGATAGACTAGTAGTTCAAAGATAGAAAACGACGTTTTTGCGTATATATATTTTCGTTTTTGCTCTCCTTTTTTGGGGATAAATTTCCTTTAAAATTTCTTTCTCGTCCAGTTTTCTGCTTATTAAGTATACTTTTTGGATCCTAGATGCTATGTCAACAAATGTGTATTTGAATACGTAAGCCTTTATCTAATTATTGTCTACTTAACATCTTAGTATATCCAGGGGCATGTCCATTTCGTACGAAAAAGCAAAGTTTGCCAGAACCATTTAACAAAACATGCAAACTTAACTTTTCAACATGAAGGGAGTCCTTTCATCTGGAAAGTGTTTACCTCACATTAAAATAGGATAATAGAATCCAGAGACATATACGTAGACATCGACTCCGGAAAGTCAGTTCAACTACAAAAGAAATTAAAGGAAGTCCAAAGGAAATTAACAAGATAATTGAAATAACAAATTGTACTTAATTATCTTTGCACGCGAGCACATTATTTGCAGACGATAAAGTTTACTGCTTCTTTAAGTCGTCATAGACACCACTAGAGGATTTAGAAGGCTTTTTTCTAAATTTTGTTTGCATCATAACGACCAAATTATAATCAAATGATTGGACAAAATGTATATATTTTGTAACATCAAAGGTGTAGAGATTGCACCATAAGAGTACACAAATTAAAAGTACTTTGATCATTTAAAGCCATTTCTTATTATTTAAAGTAAGTAAAAATGTGCTTTTAGTACAATTAAAAAAAAATACAAAAATCTGTTAATTCGGTGCAGTACAAAAGATAGGGGGAAAAGAAGAAAAAAGCAATGGTCTAATATTGTATTATATTTGACTTTTTTTTTTATTAATTAATTAATTTATTTATTCTATACATATATAATTTTAATCTGTGTATTAATTATGTAGCATACATATAGTATTTCTGTGATTTAGTTTTTTTTAAATCTAATTTTTGTAGTACAATTTATAAAATGTATTTTTTTTTTGGTAAAGTCTTAAAAAAATAAATGACAATTTTCTGCACTTGAGCTATCATTTAAAGGCAATTGTCATTGAATAAGCCTCTACGACACGTTGAGTAATATTTGTACTTGAATTTTTATTTGAATCGAGTTGAAAATTAAATATTTTTGTAGACTGGCAAAAGAGGATCATAGGTGTTAAATAATTTTGCCTTTTTGACTGTGGATTGGTGTAAATCTATTATTTTGAAAAACAGATATTAATTTGTTACATTGCAATCGTGTCCTAACTAAGCGGCTTTGAATCTACTGTACATTAAAAGAGTCAACCCTTATATCCCCTTTGAAAGAACTGTCGTAATACACTAAAAATTTACACCAATATAAATGACCAATTTGTGGATTTGACACGTTCTACGTTAATCAAATTGTCGACTTTTAACAAATTGTTTCAAATAACGTGACAATGGTGAATACATTGGATAACATACAAAAAACATGTGTTTAATTCGGGAATTTTAAATGAAATAAATTCCTCGAAAGATAAAATAATTGTAACACCTGCCTGAAAAAGTAAAAATTACTTCAATGTCATAAAGATGATTCTTCTGAAATACATTGGAAAGTAAATGTCAAATATTTGAAGATGGTTGCAATATAACGTTGACATTGTCATTAAACGATTACTTAATAAATGACTGTGTCTAAATTGAAATTTTCGTCTTTGTTATTATGCTACACAATAATTTATGTCTATGGGTCTTTGAATTTATTAATTTTAAGTAAACACATGTATTACATTGCTAACGTTTATGCAATATCGAAATGACTTATGCTATTAGTTATTGTTATATGTTATGTAAAACACAAATCTGCAGGATGAAAATTATAACTGACTGTGAGAGAGAAACTCTTAGGAGTAGTTAAGTTCTTTAAATACCCTCCGTAGTGGTAGTTTGATTATTATCAAATGGATTTCACTGTTGGTAATGTTTTTAAATAATAGAAGACATAGCAATGTGATGCAAAAGAAATTATCTTAAAAACGGAAATAAAAATTGGTGCAAAAGTAAATATAATATGTTTTTTTTCCTGGGACTATTATAGTCTCAGTTATAATCTGATCAAACAAACATATCATTCAAATTTCCCATTTAATTGGCTTGCTTCTTATTATCTCTGCAAATGCCTGTACCAATTTCTGGTTGTAATGTTCGGTCGTTAGTTTTGTTTTGTTCTATTCAATGATATGTTATGGTCTTTGCTCTATTCATGGACTTTACAGAATCATAACTCTGGGTTCATTTATTAATTCCTAAACGATATCTTATATTAAAATAAAAAGATTATCAGCCGTTACTGTAGTATATCTCTTCATAATCACAAATGAAGCTATCTAAAACTATACTTTCGAATTTAGATCCGAAAAAAAACTTTCGTTGTCAAATTTTTACTTTTCCAAGATAATAATTTTAAATGCTCGCTTCAAAAGCGAAAAACAGGAAGACGGTATAAGCCTTCACTGTGTATGTTTGAGGGAGATTAACTTTTAACCTTACAAGTGATATATTAGTGGAGTTATCACGCCATTAAAGGATGTTTACATAATTTATAGGAATACGAACCTAATTATATTGACGAAGATTAAATACCAAAACTTTAAATTAAATAATAAATCTATAACATATACATTTATACCAACCAAGAAATCACAACGTCATGACAGTTGAGGACATTATTTTTGTGATTCTTCTTTAGAGGATACTATGTGACAAGACAAAGTTGTCTGTTTTAAGAACATGCAATAAATACCATTTAATCTTCTATAGAATATATATTGTCACATAAGTACAGTATTTCATTTCATAAAATACACAATCGGACCATGTTGTTTTCTATGGAATGTCGTTGTTTAAGATTTGCGTTTTTTTTAACATTATGGGTTTCTGATTGTTGAATTTGATTTGATATTATACAAATTTTCATTTCATTATACTTAGAAGGCTTCAGATTTTACTAACACATGTAAATCGTCTTAAAGGTAACTTCCCGACTGTTCGTTACAGAATATATGTGTCACATTTGAACACAAATATGTTCCATTTGTCGTACATGTATCCACAATCCTGTCCTCAATTTCTGATTCTGATGGGTTTTTTTTTGCGTTGTTCTGATTGCTCAATCTTGTCTTTTGAATCAGCTTTGGCCATTTTTTGCGTTGTTCTGATTGGTCAGTCTTGTCTTCTGAATCAACTTTGGCCACTTAAAATGGGTTTTCTCTATGGTATATCTAAAGTACAATTTCTCAATTATAATAACAGGATTTTCTTTCAAAATTTGCATTCCATTATTGTCGAATATTTAAACAAATTCGACCGCCTAGGTTTTTCATAGAGTGATAGAAAAATGACTATACACTTTATATAATTTCTCTGACCATTAACCTTTCTTCTAGATACCTTACTTTTTTTCATTTGAACTTTGGTTAAACAAGTTTTAACAGATATTTTCTTCCCTTTGCAGGTCGTATATTAACAGATGTACCATGTAAAGTTTGTCAAGACCACTCTTCAGGGAAACATTATGGAATATATGCTTGTGATGGGTAAGTCTATTTTTAACTGTAGAAGAAATATTTTTTATCAATATTAATTTCAACACATCAAAACATAACTGTGCATACTTTCGTACTTTGAAAATCGTCATTCAAATCGAAATAAATGAGAAATCCAATATATAGAAACTAAAGAAATGATACTAAAATTTTCGAAGTTAGAAATATCATTTTTTGGAAAATTTATTTCACAATCAATTAGTAATTTTATTTAAAACTTGCTTCATTACAATAAAAGAATCTGCTTACGGAATGCATTTTTAAAGTAAATTCCAGTTTGAAACTTTTAAGGGAATATAAACAAGTATACATTTGACTATAAACGGTACTGTTTGACTTTGTTATCATACGGTCGCGTGTTTGTCACATTCGGTGGTTGTTGATATACTATAATAGTTGACTTGCTGATTTAACGTAACTTTAATCTTTTACAGGTGTGCTGGATTCTTTAAGGTACGTTCTGTAACTTTGTTTTAATTTCCTACATAAAATAAAAGTAGATGTCTATGTTTGTCAAGAGTATAAAGTAACAAATTCAAATATTTGTCTGACCCGAGAACCATACAAACACATGGTTGTTGACTCCTGTTCATAAAGAAATATTCCAGAAATGAATCTGTTGCATCCTGGTGCATTAAGTGTTTATTATCTACCGAGGATTGCTTTTGATGCAGTCAGTGTCCGCATTTTACCTTTCCGGGGACCAACCCTGTTCCTATTTTCTGAAGTTTTTAACCAGGATCATTTTTCCTCTCAACGTATTTCGAAAAGAGAACAACCATTTATCATGATTATTTTAGATAGTTTATTCACGCACTTATCAATTTATCAACTTAAAATTAATCTGATATCTCATATGGGATAACCATTTATCATCCTTCTGATGTGCATCTTCAAATAAGGTGTTGAAAATAAAATAACTGCAGGATCATCATACCAAAGGTTTTAAAAAGATTTCAAAGTCTTCTTTTATTATCTAATAAAAGGCTTAAACACTATGAATTTATCCCGATCATAACTTTTCGTCCCTTTTTAGGCTTATATTTCATACAAAAGTCAACATTTAACCAATTTGTAACTCGTTAAACTCAAATAACCACTATATGGTATTAGGGTTTAATCGATACGCCAAAATCTCGTGTCAACGATAATCCACGAGTTTTGATGTCTTAATCCTGTTTTCTTTCATGTTGGTGAAAATAGCTTTATTCCTTAGTTAGAAAGTCACATTAATTCACATTCGTTTTATGATAAAATTTCAGTATCTGTATAATTTCATTAAACATTTAATATTTTACAACTTTTAAATTAATAAAACGGTGGAAAACTTTAAAATGTACATAATTGCAATTTGCAAATTCTCCAGTTAAATATTTTAGAATACGGCATAAACATTTCCTTTTCTCTTACAGAGGTCTATAAGACGAAACAGGCAATATGTATGCAAATCGAGAGGACAGGGCGCTTGCCCAGTAGATAAAACTCACAGAAATCAATGTCGAGCCTGCCGGCTAAAGAAATGTGTAGATGCAGGAATGAATAAAGATGGTATGTTTACAAACATTTTACCTCGCACTTCTTAAAAAGGAATATAATGAAGAATTATCACTATACTTTGTAATATGTCTTTGATGCTGGTGAAGGCTGGTGAAAATCAGTCCTCAAATTGACTCTTTTTTTTCTGAACTGGTTTTTGTTATTTTTTCTCAAAAAAAATATTGATGATGATCGATAGACAATAAACGCAGGTACAAACAATGCATTTTATCTGATCAAAAATTTTCAAACCATACTTGAACTGACCTTCTAACAAAAACAACAGTAACGAAAAAAAAAACACAAAAAAACAACAACAGCAATAAAGTAAAACTATCAATAATACCATTAATGATTATAGCCATTGTAATTATCATCACTATACTTTAATGTGTTTATACTTTAGCTGTTCAACATGAACGTGGTCCTAGAAATTCAACAATTAGAAGACAAGTTGCAATGTATTTGAAAGAGTCAAGTGAATATAACGCAATGATGATGCACTCTGCTTATCGACCGCCATATCTAACCGGATGTATGGGTATTGAACCAATCCAAGAACACATTGCTGCATATTCACCTTCTGGACCGCCATCACCGGTCACGCCAGGATCGATTTGTCAACCAACTCCAAAAGTAAGTACTGGTATAGCTTGTATTCCAATAAGATCATACATAAAATTCATAACCCAGTTTTATGGTACTATAAAACATCCTATTTTTCTGTGATTGTTCGACGAGTTGTGACATACATAGATAAAGCTGAAAACCATTTTTTAAAATGAATTCTAGTATAAAATTGAAACTTCTGTTTGAACTGAACTGAGTATCAATTATGTCAGACGAGTGCTATGTTAAATAATTCATAACTTTTGTTTTTCATTTTCAGTATCCACATGAACTAATGCCTGCTGTATATCCAATGGCTAGCCCAGATGCTATATGTGAAGTAGCTGCCAGACTTCTCTTTATGAGTGTAAAATGGACAAAAAGTGTACCAGCTTTTGTTGGTTTACCTTATCGTGATCAAGTTTTATTATTGGAAGAAGGATGGAGGGAGCTATTTGTGTTAGGTGCTGCTCAGTTTCAGCTGCCACTCGAGCCTGGTGCTCTTTTAGCTAGTGCAGGTAGGCAAAACATATAAGATTGAAGAGCTTTTCGACATAGTTCTAACGCTTTTACGAAAAAAAATATATTGTATTTTCAAATAAAAGGTATCGATTGTATTTGCAATAATTTCCTCAATAACCTAAAAACATAGACTAAATGATTAATTAAAAGCTCAGGTGAATACAACGTTTGTGCAAGATTATTACCCACTTGATTAGTTTTAGAACATTTCATACATTGTTTTAGATGTTTATAGTTTTAAAAAAAAACCCAAAAAATCCACACAAATTACATTTCCAATTTCAGGAGTGTCTGCAGAAGACTCAACATCAGAGAAGGTTGTGAACTTGATGACAGAAATAAGAGCATTCCAAGAAATTATTGGCAAACTAAAAAGTCTGCAAGTTGATCCGACAGAGTACGCCTGCTTGAAAGGAATAGTGTTATTCAAAACAGGTAATTTTTAACATATTTTTAAACAACTTTGATTATGCTATACTCATTGAATCAAATTATATAATATAGTTATATTGATATTGTCATATTGGTTTTAATCCATATAATTACATTAGATGTATGTTTCATTATAATATTTTATTCTAATTGGCTAACTGCACATCACGTGTTATTCCGTAAGCAGTTGCATTGCTCAATACAACTTTTCACTCATGATAACACGTGCTCCAACAATAAAGTGCACAGGTGAATTAAATAATAAAATATATAAAATTCGTGTTTTCATGATCATAGCTAAAAAATGTAATTATAAGTATTGAATGCTTCTTTTTGTAACTTTATAGGGTTGTAAAAGCGTTGACCGTGCGTACATTTTCAGAATGAAGCGCTTTCGCGCTTCATACAAAATGTACTTCGGTCAACGCTTTTACACCCCAATAAATTTACAAAAAGAAGCATTCAATTCTTAAATAAAAGATTTTGTTGACCATGAAACAAGCGATTTTTTTTTTAAATAACGATGTTTGTAACAGATGAACATTTTGTATCTATTATACATGTTCGATGTTTTCTTTTGTAGCGTTTCCAGATTCCAGTTCTTCAGACCCAAAAGTTTTAAGAGACTTTCATACCGTGGCCGGATTACAAGACCAGGCACAACTAACATTAAGTAAATACATTCAAACAACTTACCCATCACAGCCATTTAGATTTGGCAAACTGCTTTTATCAATACCAACCCTAAAAACAATATCATCAAACACCATTGCTGATCTCTTCTTTAGAAAGACAATAGGGCGTATACCAATCGAAAGGCTCCTTACAGATATGTTCAAATCTAGTGACTTTTGACCAATCAGATTAATGAGTCAATGATACCTTATCATAGTATGCAGTCCGCGATGGCGGTTCAGTGCGAAAGGGTTAGATCGTGCTGATAAAACTGAGAACAAACACCAAGCCTTGCACTGGTTTTGAGAATTATAAAAGGTTGGGAAACTGTCCAACAAATAGCAATACAAATATCCGGAATTTCTTTATATTATTTATGTTTATGCAATTTGTGTGTGAAATATATATACGGAAAAGGATGTTTGCTTTTTGAACTCAAATGATATGATGATTAGGTTTTAATTTTTCTATCATAGTTAGATCATATGATCAGTTTTTGAAATTAAACCAGACGAATTGAACTTTTTTTTTTATTTGTTTGCTCAAATAAATTAGTGCTTGAGTATACTAATTTTCTTGCTAATTCTTATGTGCTAATTTATGAACTGTGCATATTAGATGTTTTATTTTATGTGGTGCAGAAAAGTAGGGCGAATTTTACCATGATTTTGTGTTCACGTGATCAGTGCTGTATCATTTTTGTACATGTATATTTATGAGATAAATTATCATTCTATGCATAATTATTATACTTTTACAATTTTATACTATACATATTTCTATCATACAATCATTATTCAATCATTTAACCGATGTTATAGTCTGTATATATATATTATTTTCTTGTCACATTTTAATCAAAATTATACTTATATACTTGTTAAATATTGATGTTTTACGCGGGCTTATTATTTGAAAATTTGAATATTTACGTATTTTAGTAGACATTTTCTGAAGGTGACTTGGTACACACTTTTTTCTGACTTTAATTGGTGCAAACAGATCTTACAATTCATTTTATTTTATAGAATATTCGTTGATGAATCTCAGTGAATACGCATTATTCAATAGATCTATCTATTCGTATTGATGTTACATTTGTAATCACACTATCTATGCAATTAATTGTTATCATTTTTATCAAGTGAATAGGATAAATTTTTTGTTTGTTATTGCCTCTCTTTCATTTGTCAAGCCTCTTTTTCATTTGTTTAAACCTCTCTTGTTATCATTTTTATCAGGTGAATAGGATAACATTTTGTTTTTTATTGCCTCTCTTCAATTTGTCAAGCCTCTTTTTCATTTGTTTAAACCTCTCTTGTTATCATTTTTATCAGGTGAATAGGATAACATTTTGTTTTTTATTGCCTCTCTTCAATTTGTCAAGCCTCTTTTTCATTTGTTTAAACCTCTCTTGTTATCATTTTTATCAGGTGAATAGGATAACATTTTGTTTTTTATTGCCTCTCTTCAATTTGTCAAGCCTCTCTTTCATTTGTTTAAACCTCACTTTCATTTGTTTAAGCCTCCTTCTCATCTCTTCTAAATCGAAAAAAAATGTGATGTTTTTCTTCTTTGGTTACAATTTCTTTTCATCGTTATCCATATAAAAACATTGTTGTCGTTAATGTTAACCATCGGACAAATCAATGTTATCCTTTTATTACCATAAGTGTGGCGATTGTTTCAAGATCTTTTTTGAATATAAGTTTTAAAAAAAATTGCAAATCCACATGCAGAACAAGAAACACGAATATTAGTTAAATACAAGTTCCGAACACACTACGTTAGCTTCTCTGTTTCTTTCTTTGATTTTTATGATTCTATGATGTTAACTACATTACAAAAAATCCATTCACCTGATGTTTAAAACGTGTTTTTATTGGTGCACTAAAACACTTAGATCAGTTAGTTGAATTAAATTGCGAATCACAATCTTGAAGTGTTTGCGTGCAATATTTAGTACATTGTCATAAAGTCATAAGTCTCAGAGATATATGTGCTCAATTTTGTTAAATGCATAATTAATTGTTGTTAATAAAATATAAATATTGACATTGACTTGGTTTTTTTGTTGTTGGAATCATTTTGTTTGTATTGATCTATATAAGTGTTAGACTTATGCATATTTGTGATATGCAGGAACGTGTTGAACATAGTAGTAGATTCTTCTAGAAGACAACATCCGTGGTCTGAGACATACAAAACAAGAGAATGGCTTTTCCATTTAATGACTATATAATCCATTATGTTCCATTTAATGACTATATAATCCATTATGTGTAGGCACGTGCCTAATGTATCTTTATTCTCATACAGCCAACGCATTACATCAGTACAGAGATAACAAATACATCAAAAATATTTACAATATGCACAAAACAAGTGAGAAAGGTTACACGAGTTACAAGCCAGGAGTACAAACACATGTATTCATATTTTTTTTATAAAAGAGCAAAGCTTCTCCAGAACTGGTTTTCTTGTATTTGACAAAACCTCAGAGAATTAACTGTATTGATGTTTTGTGAAATATGCAGTCAAATACTCTTTTCGTTTCTGATTGAAAAAAATGCATTTAGATATATATTGCTAATAACACATCTGTATTGCTTCCTATGTGATTTTTTTTGCCAGCTTTTTCCAAAACATAACATTATTTATGATTTTTCGAAAATTGTAAATCATCAGCGTCTACTTTTTTTTAATTGCTCGGTAGAGAGAAATTGTTAAAAACAAATCAGTCAATTTTGATTTCTTTCTTGAAAGATAAAAAAAAATCGACGAAAATACTGAACTTCAAGGTAAATTCAAAAATGGAGAAGTCTAAAATAAAACCACTGACAAAATCAAACGTTACACCATAACAGAATCTCCTTCAACACCACTTCAATCTGATATCAAATCTGGGTACAAAAGATTGAAATTGGATTAAGTATTATATATAGATTCTTTCTTTTAAACAGTATAATACTGGTTGAATATAGTCATAGTCATTTCAAAACTAAATTCATTCAAATACTTAAACATTAATTAGCCTAAATTAAATTCTTGGAAGGAGTTTTGTGTTTGTGCCATCTGACATAGCAGCCAACAATATTGTCGTCTGCTGATTACAGTAAAATCAGAAAAAAAGACTCAAAGGGGTCAATAGAAACATCGAAGAGAGATGGACAACACCAAGAACAAACGACACAAAAAAATACACAGAACACTATACAAAATGTACAAAACCCACAAACTCCACTAAACCCAGGGGGTGAACTCAGACCTATGATTCGAAAAAGTACGCAGTTCCATATCCCCAAGTGGGATGATACCATAAACGAGATAAGGAAGAGGCATTAAAAGTCACAACTGAAACTTATCTATAGTCTTATGCGACACAGAAATTCTGTAACGTTAAACCGAATCTGAATAGGGTCTGTAAAACTTTCGCAAATGGACCACAAAGTACTTTTTATCCTATTCATTGTCGAATTTTGTTCAACCTTTACAGGCTTTCAATAGAAGAAAATTTAAAGACATTAATGTAGTGCATGTGTGCTTTGTAAAACTATTTATTTTTAGCGACAAATATGGCTATTAAAGAGCATTTGAAACTTCGTATTTTTTATTATTTATTCTTCCTACTGTGTCTTTAATGCATGTTTTGCAAATACAAATTAAATAGAACAACCCCAAAAAGCAAAAAAAAAAAAAAAAAAAAGCGGCTGAAATAGAAGCCCGAGAAACATTTTATGTTTAAATGCAAACAATCGACGACATTTGGTTTTTGGTAGATAGATGTATAATTCACAACCATACCACATCGTCATATTTTAAATCAATCTATATTTCGGTACTTGACATTGTCTCTATTGGACTGTCATGGTCTTCCTCACTCTAAATGTCGTTTTGTTTCTTTCAATAGTTCATTTTTAATATTTTATGTCCTACCATTATGGTTAAAACATGTAGAGGATGAGATAGACGGTCGCTGAATTTTAAATGATCAATTTTAAATCTCCAATTAATTGTCAATTTAAAATGTAACATTTGTTCTTTAGGATTGGTAATGGCAATATTTAGACAGCAGATTTTGGTTGATGTATAACAAAATAAGAAGACTTAACCATTAGTCACGAAATGACTGGACCTCATATAAAGGCGTCAATTATTTTTCTTTCTCTCCCTTTTTTGTTGTTTTCTGGAAAAGAATTCAAACCCACTTGAAAAAGTGTCCTTATTGACACAAAAACATAAACGCTCTGTCGTTGAACTTTTAAGAAACAGTATATTTATTCAAATTATTTCAACAGTTACAAATACTTAGAATTTAAAGTGGAATATATCTCGAAGCTGTTTTAACTGCTGTATATAATTCATTGATCATATTTCCTTCATGTTAGTGCAAAACAAGTGAACTATATATAAATAAGTGGCTTTTTAATCAAAACAAAGTTGATCTCTTTTATCTCACTGTTCAACACACCTTTGAAAATAGCTCTCGACTTATTTGAGAGTCAAAAATTAATTAGAACTCGCAAAGATTTCAAAGGTCATCGGAGTTTTAACTATTTGTAAATTCTACTTGAAAATTAATTAAACACAGGTTTTAACAAACGCCTACTTGTTAATTAAAAATAATAAAGTTTGTTAAAAATAATAAAGTTTGTTAAAAATAAAAGATTCCCATACCGAAACACAAATTTCAAATGTTATCGTTTGAAAAATCAGCAAAAAGTAAAATCACAAAAATACCGAAATCTGAGGAAAATTCAGATAGGAAAGTCCCTAATCAAATGGCAAAATCAAAAGCTCAAACACAGCATATGAATGGATAACAACTGTCATATTACTGAATCGGTACAGACACCTTCCCATGTAGAAAATAGACACAACTACAATCTTCTTCTAAATGACATTAACAGACTTCACATGCATTTACTGATGACAAAATGGTATCAATAAACCGATGGATTTCACAATGACTGAACGTTGTCTGTCATTACTACAACCCCGCTCATTGGTTTTCTCTTCCATACTTATTACTTGAGTATATCTTGAGAGAAAAAACCAACGTAGCATAGCTGTAGTAGAAATCTGAATTTACCTTCATCGGAATCACCCAAACAAAAATCAGGAATATGTAAGTTGTTTTTCACTCGTTGTTTGACAGATAAAATTGAGATTGGAAATGGGGAATGTGTCAAAGAGACAACAACCCGACCATAGAAAAAAACAACAGCAGAAGGTCACCAACAGGTCTTCAATGTAGCGAGAAATTCCCGCACCCGGAGGCGTCATTCAGCTGGCCCCTAAACAAATATATACTACTTCAGTGATAATGAACGCCATACTAATTTCCAAATTGTACACAAAAACTAAAATTAAAATAATATAAGACTAACAAAGGCCAGAGGCTACTGACTTGGGACAGGCGCAAAAATGCGACGGGGTTAAACATGTTTGTGAGATCTCAACCCTCCCCCTATACCTCTAGCCAATGTAGAAAAGTTAACGCATAACAATACGCACATTAAAATTCAGTTCAAGAGAAGTCCGAGTCTGATGTCAGAAGATGTTACCAAAAAAAACAAAATGAAGAGTATGATTTTGGCAGTTTATATAGACTACCCCTTTCATTTTTGAATTTGCATTGATGGATTTCAGTATTTTTTTTATACTTTTTTAAAACAGTTATAAGTCAGGAATGTATAAATTCGCGGAAACTATAGGAGTTTTACGTCCAAATGGGACTTTTAAAGAATAGCAAATTTCATCTAAAGTCACTTTCGTCAATCTTCTTAAAACGTTTAAACTAAATTTTACTGTGTTTGTTGTTATTTCGTTAAAAGAATCTTGTTTTTTTAGCGAATGGTTTCATGTTTGTGTCAAATGGCAGCTTTGAGTTAACACTTTTGGCATTTTTATTTTGTTTAAAAGATACCACCAGGGGTAGAATTTTGAGCTTTTTTTATATGAATTAACCAATCAATATATCATTTTGATTATTGCATAGATATACAACAACAGTTAGATAGTCAGGTGTAAATTAGAAGTGCTAACGACGTCTGATGTCATACGATCAAGATTCATAAGTATTGTATTTAAAATGAAAACGGTGTTTAATTCAACAGAATATGAAAAGAAAGTTTGAAATATAGGTTTAAATAATCTTTGATCGAAATAATTTTTAAATGCTTATTATAATTATAACAAAGTGTAATCCGTATATAATCATTTGTGCATATAGTAACTGGCATGCATTTTTGTTTACAGAAAAATGTGCATCGTACACTTGAACTGGCAAAGATTTCATAGGTCATCGCCGGGAGTTTCACGTATTTATAAACTCTTTTTGAATGCTTATTTTAAAACACTAGTTTAACAAATGTCTACTTGATAAACCATTAAAGACAGGTTTGTTAAAAAATGAATGATTCGCGTAACAGGAATATAATGATATACATATGAGGTCGTCAATTATCCCTCATATTCTACATAATATTAGGTACGAGTGCATATATATGAAAATTGCAGTGACTGTACATTCTGAATTAGAAACATTGATGTTGTGGGTCATCTTTACTTTGCTGTGTAAATAAATGAGTCTTTTAGTTCATCGTTAAAAACTTCAGTTCCAGTTGCCACCGAGTTGCAAAGCATCTATGCATGCACTATATCCTTCTGTTAGATACCTTATAGTTCCTGATGTTTTATCAGTTTCATGCCCAACTATCCTTTCTTTTATTTCTTATACCATCAAAGTTTGTCTTTATTGTTGTGTTGATGCAGATATCAATTTGAACTCTCTCTATAATTTATCAGTACTGGTTTCTTTTTATGAGATTATTTCTCGTGGTTGATTAGTTGTACCACCCCATCATATCTCAATAAAGGCACATTTCTGGTGAGATAAAAAATAAAGCTGGCATCACCCGTAATTGTTATTTTCAACCGTACTGTCTAAAAAGGGCTTGGTGGTGCCCCGTGTTTATGCATTTTGTTTGTGGTTATTATTATGACAGTATTTCGCCAAGGACAAACCATGTGGTAAAAGTATTCCCAAGTTTTGTCAACAATTCATTAATCGCTCAGCATGTTATGAATGAAGGCTTAAAAGTTCATCATTGGCGACATTTAACAAATAATTTCAAGATAGAACACGGTTCTTTAATGGTATCCGTGTGGCTTCCTATTACAATATTCCATATTATCTTATATAGATAATTTAAGGCTCACTACGTCTTAAAAAAAATAATGAAAAAAAAATATCAACTGCATATACAACCTCATAAGTAGCTATTCGTAAGGATTGTTGCGATGGTAAAATTTGCTTACACTTTCTTTCATTTTTTTCACACATTCCCTGTGCCTCTCTCTTTTTTTGACGATTTATTATTGTTTTAATAAGTTTATCATAACAATATATTGTTTATACTTATTAATCTAATTTTGATGTAAAAATTCTTTTAAAAAAATAAGATCTTTCATCGGTTGTGTGCTTTTCAATATAAATTGTTTTATGCAACATGACTTGCTGTGTGAATAAATGGGTTTTTTAGATATAGGAAGATGTGGTGTGAGTGCCAATGAGACAACTCTCCATACAAATAACAATTTAAAAAGTAAACCATTATAGGTTAAAGTACGGCCTTCAACACGGAGCCTTGGCTCACACCGAACAACAAGCTATAAAGGGCCCCAAAATTACTAGTGTAAAACCATTCAAACGGGAAAACCAACGGTCTAATTTTTAGTTCACATTTAAAGACGTTCAAGATGCCGCCGAGTTGCTAAGCATCAATGCAAGCACTATATCCTTTTGGGGAATAACTTTTTTCTGATGTTTAATCAGTTTGACTTATGCTAATTTAATACCATATCTTTCATTTCTAATATCATTGAAGTTTGTCTTTATTGTTGTGTTGATGCAGATATAGATATCAAAGTGTACTCTCTCTGTAATTTACCAGTCCTGGTTTCTTTTTATGAGATAATTTTTCGTGGTTGAATAGTTATTTCACTGCATCATATCTCGGCACATTTTACTTAAAAACAAATGCATGCATCCCATCCGTTTAATTGTTATATCACTTTAATTAATATTTTATTTTTCAACAGAGTTTACAGTACAATTATACAATATAAATAAAGAGATTTGGAAACAAGAACAATTTTTATAAATCCTTCTCCCTTATACATATAAAATATTAGGTCAATGTCAATGTATGAAGCTGAGAAACTGGGGAAGGGCGAGGTTCTGCGCCGAGTACAAAAAGGTTGATATTTTTCTGACATTGACCTTACATTGTTTTTATACTGCAACTTAAATAAACAAATTCAAAGCTATTTAAATTGTAACACACATTTCAAACTTATTTCCATCCCTTAATGAACCCCTAACTGTGGAAAAAGTGTTCCATGATGACATTGAGATTGCACACAAAATATAGCTTTGTTACTATATTTAGGAAATAAACACAACAAGTTGCAGTATAAAAAGGAATAAACAATTGTGATGTTCATACGTACTCTCTTAAAAAGTGCCTGACGGTGCCCTGTGTTTATGTATTTTGTTTGTGGTTGTTATCATAATAGTCTTTTGTCTTTCAAGGACAAATCTTGTGGTAAAAGACTTAACAAGTTTTGTCAACAATTCACGAATTTCACATCGTGTACAGAATTTAGACTTATTAATTCATCATTGGCGATATTTAAAAACGACTTTGAAGATCATTATTGGTTTTTTTTCTGACATTCAATTGGACCCATATTCTAATATTCCAAATAGTCTTGTATAAATAGTTTTAGGCTTTCTACATGTCACTCATTCACACTCATCATCTTCGTGTCTGTCATCACATAAGGCCAGTACTCGCCACATTTGCCTGTCTATTGCCTTCTTCTCAATCTCCTTCCAGTTTGTTTCTAGGTCTTTCATCTCAGTTTGTACAATCCTACGCCAAGTCTCTTTTTGTCTCCTTCTTTTTCGTCTACCATCAGGTTTCCATCTCAGAGCAATCCTCATTTCCTTTCATCAAAACATGGTCATCTCTTTCCTTATAGGTTGGACTTTGTAAATACAGCTGTTTCTCAAACCATGCCTCTTTTGGGGAGATTTGGAATATTCATAGAAAATTCATTTTGTTTACATTCTGGTCGCAAGTTATGCTCTCTGTGTTCCATCTCATAGGGAATGTTACCAGTAAATATACATGTGCATATTGAAATCTGTGGTAACCCTTCATTCGAGGTAGGGGTAGTTAAGAAAATTAGTGTTAGTTTAAACTCTGAAAAGTTCAGGGCATATAAACGTTGAAAAGATGCCACACAGCCCTAAAGTTTGACCTTTGAAAAAAATTGTAGTGCATATGAACAATTATAGGATAAGATTTTTTTTCAAAACTTCATAGTAAAAGTGGTACAGTTTTAGCCGTAAAAGGAGTTCCTATGAGAAATTGCATTGTCAATATTTACAGAAATGCAACCTATAATCTCCGTCTCAATGCAACAGTAAAGTTCAGGGCATATAAACGTTGAAAAGATGCCACACAGCCCTATAGTTTAACCTTTGAAAAAAATTGTAGTGCATATGAACAATTATAGAATAAGATTTTTTTTTAAACTTTTTAGTAAAAGTGGTACAGTTTTAGCCGTAAAGGGAGTTCCTATTGGAAATTGCATTGTCAATATTAACAGAAATGCAACCTATAATCTCCGTCTGAATACAACACTGATTGTTTTTGTGACACATGTCTTTGTTGGTGATAGTATTGGGTCAGAATATCCTCAAGCAGGTGTAATAGAATGAGAACCTACATGTGAATAATAATAATAATAAATTAACTGCAAACGCAAACCCCCCACGACTCATTTCATGATAAAATCTTACGAAAAAAACATTCGTAAGTGACGAACATTTAAGTATAAACCTTTTTCGTAAGCTTTTTGTCAAAAGCGTCCCTTTTCGTGAAGGGGGTTGAAATGGTATCATTTGCTAACGTTTCAAATTCACCTTCATTTTCACTAACTTCTTTACACATCCCCTGGGTTTGTCTTTACAGCCGATGAATTATAGTTGTTTTTAGATCTCTTTTATTACAAGAAATTGATTATAATAAAGGCAACAGTAATACCGCGTGTGCAGTAAATAATTATAATTAATAATTATTAATCTAATTTTGATTTAAGAATTCTTTTTAAAAGATATCATCTTTCAACAGTTGCTTGTTATTTAATTTTAATTGTCTGTTATAAGTAACCTGACTTGCAGGTGTTCAAAGTAAAGTTAAGTTTATAAAAGCCACAAAATAGCCATACTCGATTATATCAAATTCTTTTAAATTAATCTTTAATTGATTAAATATATATAAGACGGATTAATTTCCTTATGACCTCTTGGTGTCATCTTTAATCGGGTTTCCTTCTTAAATATCATATGAAATGATTCAAACTCAGATAAGTTAAATTTAAAATCAAAATCTTTTCTATTGAGACTAAAATTATTTAATATGTTGCCAAATATGAATTACATTAAACTTTTCATTAAATACTTCTAGAGTTTTAAATTTCAAATAAATTGGCAATTATTAAATTTCAAAATGGGTGGCATAAAGATTAGGAAGACAGTTATTGACTAAATATTGTGCAATAATAAAAAGAATTCGACATTGTTTATTGTTAAGCTGAGATGCAATGTTTAGTAGAATTTCGATTTTAAGGACCAAAATTGTTTAAATCTTGACAAGAAAAAACAAAAAGACTAAAAACAAAATCAAAATAATGTTCCTGACAGCGATGTAAACTTTTGACACACAACCAGGTGCATTTGAATTTAAAAAAAAAATAAGTGTTAAAAGTTGTCTTGAATAAATAAAAAGAAAGACGACAGGTACTACAAACAATCTAGCAATTAGAAACTACTTATTTTAAGTACAATGGTTATTAAACACAATTTGGAAGTGGACCTTAACTCTCTAGGTAATATATTATAATGCTATAATACATACAGATAAAATGTTATTCAATGTCAAGAGGCATGCACATTATGTTTTTAATTTTCCAGCTTGAATTGTATACATGTCTCTGGTTGATTCAGTGTCATTTTACATCGTCTAACAATGTGTGACATTCTGGAAGTTAATAACTTCTGTTGATATAAGTAATGAAGCTGAAATAACAATTAGATATATGACAAAACAAAACTCCCAACAATTGGCAACGTCGTCCAGATGTTACTTGCTTTTAAAATCACCTACCATAAACAATCTAGAGGGACCATCTCTTACAATAAAGACGTGATAGATCAATTGAATATACATATTACAAAGATTTCAGTGAGCATTCGGAAATTCCTAATTTGTTGTATTTCAGAAATGAAACCAAAAAACTTTGAGACGACCATCGTGTTTTGCTTTCAGCTTACTAAAGTGTCAAGATGAAAATCTATTAGTAGATGTAAACAAAATGTTAATAGTCAATCTCCAACTTTTTTCTCGGGTTTCAATTTTTAGAGTTCACTAACTAAGTTTTTGACTTTTATGAGTCATGGGATACTTCAAATATTACAAAAAAAGTTGAATTTGTATTATATACTCGAATAGCTCAAACTTTAATATAAAGCATATGTATGTAGACTTTCTTTTGAAAGAAAATCTTAATCTTATTCAAATCTATCGATGAACTTTGGCACCAAAAGCGTAGGATAATACCACTCAGATTGTCAATATGAAAATAAGAGGTTGTGGTTAGATTGCAAATTCGACAACTTTCCACCAGAGACCGAATGACGTAGAAAGTAGAATAACAAAAATATCGGACCCCGAGGATAATTCAAAACGGAGTCCATAATCAAATGGCAAAACCAAATGCTCAAAGACAAAGACACCAACGAATGGATAACAACTGTCATATTCCAGGCTTGGTACAGACATTTCTTATGTACAAAATGGTGAATTAAACCTGGTTTTATTGCTAGCTAAACCTCTAACTTGTGTGACAGTCGCAATGAATTCCATTATATTGACAAAAATGTGTGAACAAACCACAAATGTACAAATGTAAAAAAAAAAAGAGGTACAGCAGTCAACATTGTGTTTTAATCTTATTCAATATATAAACTAATAAAAGAAAAACAATAAGGTATATAGATGAAGCACATATGATAATAGGAGGAAAAGAATACAAAACATTACAATAGCACAATGCATTAATAAAAAATATAACAATGACGAGATGTATAAGTACCGATCCACGTCTAATAGATATTGCAATAAAATAGACACTGCAATTAGATCTTTGAATATTGTTTTGTTGGTATTAATATTGACTTTTTTATCAGTAAATTAAAAGCAAACTAATTATTATTGTAATATACATATGCACTTTCATGGATCTATAATTTGTTGAATTCCGTATCTTGACATTGTACAAGGTCATATGTTTCTCTGACTGTTTTTTACGTCTTTACACTAAATTGAATGTTGGATATGTACTGATTGATAATTAGGTCTCAGGTGCATGATATTTGTTATTAGTTGCTATATAAATTGGCTGTGAACTAGCTGCCTGTAACTGCGAGTACGCTCAGATCTTTGCTTGAGTCTCTTTGTTGCTGGGATGTACAAGTACCTGACCACGTCCACTATGATTTTTGTTTATTAGGTATATTTCTATTAATATTCATCATTCTGATGAGTTAGGCCTTTTGCAGAAGATTTTTAAAAGTCGTTCTTATGTTGTACTGTTACACCATTGTCCGAGGTAAGATGAAAGTTGGGATCCAGCTTACTTGTTTAACCCAATCACAATCGGTATGTGCCTGTACTAAGTCAGGAACCTGTAATGCAGTGGTTGCCGTTTGTTGCTGTATTACGTACTTGTTTTTGTTCATTTTGTTGTATATTAATTAGACGTTAGAATTGTTACAAAATGTGTCATTTCCGGGCCTTTTATAGCTGACTATGCAGTATGGGCTTTGCTTGTTGTTGAAGACCGTACGGCAACCTCTAGTTGTTGATTTTTGTGCCATTTGGTCTCTTGTGAAGAGTCATCAGCAATCATACCACACTAAAAAATCTTTTTATATATATAAACAGTAAAAGTAATAATTTTCAAAGACAAATAAAAGCACATGGTAACACGTATATAACTAAGATGACAAACAACGACAGTACCAAGACTTAGAGTCTATATTTTAAGACCATCTAGTATTCTTTGTGAAGCTGATACGGAACATTTATCAACCACTTCGTGGTACCTTCTGATAAAATACTATAAGAAAAAGGACGAGACGTTCTTTGACATACAGGGAACAACTATAAGTCATTATACACGACCTTTAACAATCATCAAAAACCATATCGCTAATCAATATATAAAATATCCCAAAATAACAAATCTAAAAGAATTTAAACTAGCAAAAATAGGCATTACTTATCTCAAAACAATAATAAATAAAGAATCAGGGCACCTAATCCATCATATCACTTGGATATTAATGTGTTGATATGTTTATTTTTTTGTAAATTACTGTTCAGTTTAGAATGTTGAATTTTTGTAACACTATCCGGTTTGCTTCTTTTCCCAAGACATGACCAGACATAGGGGTAGAATTCTTCTTTTAATTGTTTTACATTTTGCCATGTCGAATAACACAACATTTATATCCAAAAGGTAAGACATATATATACATGTGTTGTCATGTAAGGGCATGTTTAATCAGACAGATTTTCTTTTTCTTCAAACAAGAACACCAAAAATAAAGTCAAAACCTATTTGACAAACACTTGTATGAAACAGAAGCACGATCAAGTGTCATATTAAACACCGTGCATTGTCAAAATGTTGCAATCCGAAACCGCCATATTTTAGCCTCACTATGATTTGTTTGTCATGTTTTTATAAAAGTCGTTTGCTGTCACATGCTATTCAAACACTAGGTGTTAAAATTATTCAGAGTCAAATATTTATATCGCAGAATCATATTCTTAATAATTGCCTTTTTAAAGAACTATCTTTTACATCTCATTTAGTAAATATTTACAAAAGACAATGTTAATATTGATAACTGTTTTACTTGTATGAAAATAGTATTTATTTTTCATTACTTTGTACGTGGACAGATTACTGAATATTTATATCCGAGGTGTGAGGCAAAATTTCTTTACAAATGCCAAAAGTTTGAAGTATTTGCACTAAATCTGTGAGACTGAATCATTAAGTTGTGCATAGCATGCTATTGAATTAATTTCCCCATACAGGAAAGAAGCCTTAGATACTGTTCGTATATATATAGCGGTTAAATTTTTATTGATAGAACTATGTTTATCAGAGACAATTCTCAGAAGATCCAAATATTTTATTACTATATTGTGTAAATGTTTTACTCATATCTCCAAATGTGTCTTTTCTGCTTTTGATTTCCTTGTTATTGTGAAATGATTTCCTATTGCATTTCTCTATTTTGTCTGTCAGATATTTTGAACTTGCCAACAACATATGTTACCAGGTTTTTCTTGAGACGATATAAATGTTTGGATCTTGTTATTTATATCAGTCAAATTTCTTAAAAATCGTAGACTATACATTTTGCCCTTATTTATTCCATTTTGGTATTTGACCAACATAATGAAAAGGTGTCTTTGCCCTTTTAACTTCAGTTTTAATATCGTCATTTTCATTTGCAACTTTAAATTTATGTTTTATTTGTACACTAGTGTATATAAAGCTTAGTGTTGCCTCTGTTGCCTGCTACTTGGTTCCTTTTTGTTTTCCTATTCTATCCTTAGATATTGACGAATGATAATTAACTGTCTGTCCAATCTTTGATCGATCTTCATGATGCTATGATCTTTTTCGAAACTTATTTGTAAATATGATATTTATGTTGCTATATAAAGTCATGTCATACATTTCTTATTATGCGTATATACATTTTAATATCGATACTTTATAAATAACTACTTAAAAACATCTTTCTTCTGAAAAAATTATCAATCAAAATTCAATATGATAAGTGTCATTTGAACACTATAAAAGAGTGTTTGTCAATGGATATAATTTCTAAAAATAAAATGTATTCCGTAAATTATCGAAGTTGCCAGATAAACGGTATCATATCACTTCAATGGTAGCATCGCCAGATGTATGCATAGCAGATTGATGACCTTCTCTACAGTCAATTGTTTCAAAGAAGACATTGTTACTTTTGAAATGCATTATAGAATGACCTTCGAAGAGTTAGTAATTATTGCAATTTTTTCTCATTAATAGTTCATTGTAGGAAATTATGTGCTGATTTAGTAATACTTTAAATAAACGTCACCTCGAATCTAAAATAAACTCAACACAGGTTTTACTCTGTTAATTTCCGGTCACTAATTGCGTTTTTAAATGTTTGTCAATAAGTTAATTTGTAAAAATTGATTAGGAAATGGAAACGGAAACAAAAGTTCTATTCAGACCATAAAATTAATGAGGTCACTTTTAAATTCAGACTTATGATGATGTGGCATGCAATAATAGTCAGTTTGATAGATATCTAATGGAAGAAAAATAATAGAATATCTTCAAGTTAATATGTGTTATTAACTTCACAATTTTTGCTTGTGTTCTTACAGACGCTGCTTAAGGAAAGATTCAATATGTCTTAATGTCGAAATCGATAGTCAATTGTCTTAACAATTTTTCACACTTTTTCAATCAACAGACTATTTTTTTTAATGCAGATGTCAAAACAAGGTTTTTATTCCCGTAGTTGACTTTAAATATTATTTCAAGATATTGCAGATATTTTTATTTAGATAACTTTCTTTTGTTTATTTGTTGTCAAATATAAGAGTGCATACAGGAGATTTAATGACCCCCTCCCCCCCTCAAAAAAAAAAGAAAAAGAAAAGATACAAAAGACGAACAAAATGGATTTTATTTTTCTAATTCCTGGTTTCAAAAATATCATTAATTGTATTTTTCGCTTAAATTGTATCTCATTCTTACTAATTTTAAAAAGGTCCCAAATAATTGAAATGATTTGCAAATTACACAGATGGAATTTTTGTGGTGAAGGAAGCCTTATATAAAAGTAAAGAAAACCAATTGAAAATATCCGTGAGATAACATGCCATCATTTTCGACCGGTTTGTACAGGTGTGGAATAAGTGTTTGTTGAAGCTCAAATTTAAAATTGACTTTATATTTATACAATATTTTTAATTGTATGTAATATGATATGTAACCGTCAGATGAACTTTTGGGAGTAGGTGGTAAGGAAGGGAATGTAGGAATACAGTTACCATGTAAAATAACATGTCATTGCTACAAGAATGCAGGAAAACAAATTGTATCACACGTAATGTTTTAATGGACAAGCAAGATTATGCCTCAAGATTTAATGGACAGCAAGAGTTTGCCTGAAAATGCATGCATCAGCATAATTTATATGTAACGGATTTTTTTCTGCGCAGGAGTCAACAATTGTACATGGCATCATAACATTTGACAAACATATCTCTTGAGTTAAGCCTTTTACAATTAACTGATCTTTTTACAGTTTGTTCTTTTGCTGTACTACCAATACCAGTTTAGGGGGAGGGTTGCAGGCCACTGATTATCTAACCTTGCCACATTCTCTTTTTATCTGTAACCATGTTGGTTAACATGTTTTTCGTTAGTTTGTTTTCCCGTTTGATATTTTTTAATATTTAAATTTGTCGTGTTGTGGCCTTTTATACTGACTATACGAGATGACTGTGTGTTCAGTGTTGAATGCCAAGTTATATGAATAGTGGCTTATAATAAAAAAAAATCAAAGATAACCTTATCTCTTTTTTTCAACCAAAAAAAAAAAAACCACACACACATTTATTCCGATAAACCATACTATATTTAAATAAGCAAAAGCCATAAATCGCTGGAGAAAAAAACAAATCCAGGTTACAAACCAAAACTCAGGGAAAACATAAATAGTACTTTAGATGAAAACAAAGGAACAGCTGGAACACCGAAAAGCAACAAAAACAAACGCCAACACACATAGAAACGAACTATATGATAACAATTGTCATATTCCTGACTTAAGAAAAAAAATGGTGGGTTGAACCTGGTTTAAAGGCATACAGAACCTCCCGCTTTATGACAATGTTGAAAAATATCGCTGATCGAAACACTTTGTGACAGAAATACAACACAAACATACACAAGAATATTCCTAACAGAGGAACGCACAATCAAACAATACAATAGTCGACACAACATAAAAACTGCAGAACAACAACGAACATATTCATCAAACATATTCTATCAACGACCACAGGATATTAAAAAAAAAACAGTGACGCGCTTACGTAACTGATTTGCGAATGGAGATTAGGAAACATTAATTTATAATTATTTATTATCTTTCTATCAACATTTGTTAATATGCTCTGTAGTAGTACAGAAAACGTTGGATTAAAAAATTCGACGTAAAAACTATTCAAGTGTTCTGAACCTAAGGTTGAAACTTCCTCAAGGAATTTACTCTATATGATGTTTTGTTTCGTTTCGTATGCATTTGATGCTAAGTTTCAAAGTTTTATATTTTATACTTCTAAAACTCAAGTCAAGATAGTCACACACTGGTAGTTACATACTGTTGCTAAAAGAACAAAGCAAACAATTCAGAACAATCCTGCTTTGTCCATAGACATATTACAAGCCGTTGAAATAACCACGAAGATCCTGTTTGCGTATTAACAATCCCAATATCTTTGGAGGGAAAAACATAAGCTATATATTTAAATTAAAAGATTATTATATAATATGCTTTGGATAGAAACGAAAAGAAAAAACAGCAGGACTGAAATATTGCTCAAAAGATAGTATTGGTCAAGAAAAACACCCACTTCGAATTTATAAGGATTACGTTAACATCAAATCATTGAATTAGTCAATCCCTAAGTACCACAAAGCTTATAAGGTCCCACACCAATTACTTTTCGGTCAATTGATAGGGACTTAATAATTATCTTTTGAAAATAACAAGTGATGGTGGGCCATTGCGCAATAACGGAAGTGGGTCATTTTAAATCGGCTTTAAGGTCAGATGAGAACGGAACAAAACTGTACTTTTAATCAAGTTTCCGTAATTATCCGTTAAACGGTATTGATTGCCATTCTGTGTTTTCTCCAACAACCATTCTTTTGATGAGAAAAATATCTAACATTGCACCAAAAATATTGAACAGATTTCTGTGACTGACCACTACACATCTTTAAACCGTACTAAACTGAACCGAGAGCAATTTCATTGAGATCCCGTATTGTAAAGCCAGTTACGAAATAGTCTTTAAGATGGGCGGGTCAGGTCATAAAGCTAAATAAAAAGATGGAGTAATTCGCAACATGATCTGGCCTTTAATGTTATGATAAGTGACTTCCTGTGTGGAGTCAATTGACGTAATCGAAATCACTCCGCTGGATATGTAATTCAATTGGTTGTATTCTGACTAAGGACAAGAAGAACAGGTAACAAAAGAAGTAGGACAGGAACATAAGCCTCTTTGTCTCAATTACATCATAATTTATTATGACACTATATCATAATCTAGTTCTGGTTTAGTTTCAGAAAGTGGATAGATTTAAAACTGTGTCAAAACAACATCAAAAGCCATTTCCGTTAAAATGTAGACTTTATATTGGACTTATGTGCGACTGGTGAAATATACAGCAACATTTAAATATGTAGCTATTGTTTATTTGTATTTGATATGTAATACATTTTTTTTTTAAATATAACGAAGACTTGTAATTTATCAAAAGTTGAATGTATATTTCTTCTATTTTGAATCTTTCTATACATAACACTAGAAAGATCTGTACGGGCCAATTTTTATAAGAAGTCATTTACGCGGTATTCGTACATGTATAATATTTCAATTTTTCAATAGGAACTCTTTCGTTTTTCATAAACTAATATAATGAGTAAGAGTTATGAGACTCCAATGATAACAGTACTGTAGTAGTAATAACAATAATTGATTGATTTGTTTTTGCTTCAATCTCAACTGCAACAATTTAAAGCATATTTTGGAGAGCAAATCAAAATTAAATTAAAAAAAAGTGTAGGTTCTGTTAAGTTGGTCGTACGGAATGAGGGAGAGAAAAATGATTACCAAAATACCGAACTCTTAAGGCAAGTTCAAATCACGGGAAGTGGTTAAAGAAATAAACCGGTTATGAACTAACAGAACGAGTGAAGAACTATTGTAGTATTCCAGACTTAGTGCTGGAATTTCCCGAGGAATGGTAGATAAAAACTGGTTCTAAAGCTAGCTAAACTTTAAACTTGTATGACAGTTGTCAGAGGCGGATTTAGAGGGGGGCCAGGGGGCCCGGGCCCCCCTTTTTGGGAAAAAATTTGGTTGCTTATATAGGGAATCACTGAAGTGTGACTGGAGCGGGCCTTCTCTTAGGTCAGTCAGTGGGCCCCCACTTATGAAAATTTCTGGATCCGCCACTGGTTGTTTATAGTTCCGTTATATTGACAAAATTTGTATTTTATTTATGTTGTGCCATAGATCAAATTTATTCTTTTAGTGTATGTCTTCTTGTTTTTGTTAATTAATCTTTTTTGATTAAGTAAAGCCATTTCAATTGATTTTTTAAAGTGTGTCTTTCTGAGTTGATATGTTATCTTTCTATTTCAGGTTAGGATGAAGGTTGGCGCCTGTTTACTCGTTTAAACGTGCTAAATCTGTTTTCACCTGTCCTTAGTCCGGAACCAATTGTTCAGTGGTTGTCGTTTGTTGATGTGGCCATATGTGTTTCTCGTTTTTCGTTTTTCAAATCGACTAGATCGTTGGTTTTCCTGTTTGAAATATTTTATACTATAGTCATATTGGGGCCCTTTATAGCTTGCTGCTCAGTAGGAGCCAAGTGATCTATAATTGTTTACTTTTTACACGTTGTGATTTGGATGGAGAATTGTCTTATTTGAACTCATTCCACATCTTGTTATTTCTATATATAATAGGTAGATGTGTCAATCACTGGGACCAGCAGCAAAAATGGTGAAAAAATACATCACACACTTGGCTAAACATATCAAACAAACATACAAAAAGATTTAACAATATAAAAGGTGCTGTAGTTGATAGTACATTCAGTATAAAACACACACCTTCTCGATAAAATAAAAAATATTTGAAATATATACAAGGTTAAACAAAAAGGTAACAATACTGTGAACACCTTTTGTGTCCGAATCTCTCACCAAGACCCACCTAAACCAGTAAATCCCAATAGCGGGATGCATAAATACTTAGGCACGTCAAAACTAATATGATTAAAATAATAAACACAATAGCACGAAGACAAACAAAGGGAAATCTGTCAAGCAAATAAAATGATACATAACTTCATCACCCAGAATCTATTACATAAGACCATCTTACATTATTTGTGTAGTAGATACTGAATATTTTTCTATTAGGTCTTGGTATTTTCTGATGGACATGTTGAGAAAAATGACGCGACATTCTTTGAACAAATCCTGGCTCATGACTTGTCTTGCCCAGTTTCTTAGCAGAATTGCAATTGAGACTTCCAATTGAAATTAGAATATGTCAGATAGAGGCAGATAACTTGTCTTACAGCAAGCTACATATATACAGATCCCTCGAATAGTTATTGTCAGGTTTCTTTAACATAATTAGAGTGTCACTCTTTCTACACGAGGTATGGGATTTAACGAGACATGTGATTTAATGTAGTGTTTTCTTGACTGTTGTTTGTCGTTTCGTTTGTTTTCTTTTGACTATAATGCAGTTTACGATTTGTATCTGTAATTGTCAAAAGAAGTGATTATCATAATACGTTTTTAAATTTCTGTTGAGATGACAGCCACGGTTATCTTGTTATTCAATCTTAGATCTTTCAACAATTAACAGTTAAATTATGTTTCGTCTAAAAACAAAGCTTTACACAAATGTACCCGGTTCTAATTAATTAGTATGTCAGTTTTGCCAATAAATTGACTCCAAAATTTATAATCTTACTTTAATGTTATTGTGCATGTTGAATATTGATTTATAGCTTCATAAAAGTCCAGTGGCAAATATATCATGCAAAAAGAGAACCAATTTCGTAAGTTCAAGTTATTAGTAGTTGTGTATTAGGACATCCTACTTACTTAGACAGACTCCGCCCACAGAGTCGTAATGCCTGACAGATAAGTCTAGTTTACTATGTTTCTATACCCTAGTCAATTTTTGTGTCAAGTACCTCGAAGTCCTCATTAACAAATAAGAAAAAACAAATGACATTTTGCAGCGGCTTTGAATTTAATAAGACAACTTTTATCTCAAATATTAGAAAAAGATTGCATTAGAGAAACACAGTCGATTGCTATTTTGTAGTACAATCTTTCCTTCAACCGTTTTTCTTAGATAAGTGCAACACTTGCGTATCAACTTTAAAGAATTAAAACGTTTTCAACAGTTTATTTAACCCGAATGAACTACATACATGTATTACAAGAAAGGCATGCTATTTCTTTCAAGACAATCGAAAAAATTGTTATAACAAAGATTCCAGAGGAGCTATTAGGAGAAACCAATGTCATTGACAACAGTTTATGTAAATCGCAATGTGTTTCTATATATTATGACATACAAAAGTTTGACATTGCTAGTGTTATATACTGAAATGCATACTTTACACACTAGAAGATAGATAATAACTCAGTTTCGACAACAACAACTCATTTCTATATTTGTTGTCGCTGAAAAAAACCATAAGGTGTAAATATTTTTTTTAAACAGCATGCACATCATATTGGGTTACTTTGAACCTGGCTAACCAAAAAGGAATTAAGATGTTCTAACTCGTGCACTAAAACACATTTAGACATTTTACTTTTTTAGTTTGTACAATGTAGTGCCAATGTACTATCTAATAGTGACCCAGTGTTTGTAAGAAGGCGCCTCGTTCAAATTGTATTACATTTTTTTTGTTATTTTGTATCAATTTCTGTACAATACGGAACATCTGCTTTGAAGTTTATCCAATTGTAACAAATCTTCACTCAAACTAGTCTCTTGTGTGGCCTTTATCAATATCAAACGTGTTATGTTCCTTAAATAATCGTAACAATTCAAACAATTATTCTCCAAATGGCTGTCTTTTTGTAATTACAGTATTTTATCGACTTCTGTCGCCAATATGTTGACATACTGTGGGCACTGTTGACTTTTGGACGAAATCTAAATTATAGTTTCAATACAAGAGTCAGACTTCGTATTTACTCAACGTGATCGCAATGTTCGGCCAATCACATTCTGCGTAACTAATCGATAGATTGACGTTAAATCTGATACCGATTTGCTAATTGGCCGTATCCTTTGCTTTTGATCGTGTTAATTAAGCTCCTAGTTTAAAAGTCTACTCGTTTCATATGTAGTGCTATCCTTTATTGGAATCCTTTTGCCTTTTTAACAATGGGAAAATAATGTCATTGTACGAACTATAATAATAATTTTATATTGTGATTTGAAGATATGCCAGATTGAAAGAAAATAATGTACTACTGACTACAATGTATGCAGTTTGAATTCTTAAATTTTTATAGAAAATTGTGTCTATGAAAAAAGGCGAAAAACAAAATCAATGTCTAACAAACACAGGCTGTTGTTATAAACATTACTTCTTTCAACTTATGTCCTTATATGTATATAGGTTTTGTCCAATCTATGGTTTTAGTATAATTTGTTTAAGAAATAATTCATGGAAGCCATAGATTTGTTGGAAATTTACACATGGACTGGGCCGTGATATTCGAATTTTATCCTGAGCGTTAGCGAGGGATAAAATTAACGAATATCACGGCCCAGGCCATGTGTAAATTTACAACAAATCTATGGCTTCCATGAATTATTTCGATTCTAATAGGACAAATACGATCATTAAAAAACTGAAGCGATGATGGGAATACCGTGTGTCTGTTCTATTTTACCCACTGTTCGATAAATGTAAAACAAATCTAATAAACCTGCATGAATGATTTCTTAACTAACGGCTAGAAAAAAATGTGATTACTTTTTTTACTTCTCAGTAAACCCAACATTTGCAATTTTAAATTTACATTTTTTATCGTAAGCTACCGTCAAATTCACTGTTGACATGTTACAAGTAACCAAGGAGCCGCCATGTTGACTTGCTAAAATCAGTAAATGTGCGAATAATGCAATAGAACAGAAAACAAGCAACACCTACCTCAATACTTTATTTTAATGCAATTGTATCCGAGTTTAGAAGGTAAACGCAATAGAAAAACCTTCATCTTTGACGTTTTCATTCGTATGACGTCATGTTTTGAAATGACGTTAATGCGCAAAAATCATTCCTGGAATTTCGCGGAATTTTAATTCATTTTGTTTTTGTCCATTTTCCGTTCTCTAATGTGTAAATTCTTTTTGTTATGCATCAGAATCAGAATAAATGTTCTGTAGGGTTTTATTCAATTGTAATTGTTAACACAGCGAAATCCACAACCGTTTACACATAGGTTACGATACATGTGGATTTACTTGGGAGGCATATTTAAACAGCCATTTGTGTACTGTACCATCTTGGAGTCTGCGCTAAGTATAGATATATCGAGAATTTTATCACGGTGTTGTTTACAAAGCGAAAGAAGCACGTCATATTAGAATCGTCCATATATTTCGGTAAAAATGTTATTTTTTCTTTACACTTGCATAGATACTTGTTTGTAAGTGTATCTGTCTTCACAAGTATAAATGATGAAATTTCAGGAAGGTATGTATGAAACAATATTTCCTTGAAAGAGAAAATAAAAAGTAATCCCTTAAACCCCCAAAACAGTTTGAGCGATGACAGTGTGATTGGTAGCAAACGATATAATCAACATGACTGGTAGCTACAAATTGAAAAATACCATAAAGAAACAAACCTTAAATACAGCATCTGAAAATCCGATTCTCCGAAAAGTTGAATTTAGTTAAATTGGACAGCTTTCCTTGTTTTATTAAGGCGATGGTTTGTTCTAGTATACACAGTCCTCGGGTTGTTACTTGTTGGGTCTTCTCTCTTATTAGTTTTTAAACATTCAAGTCTGATGAAATTAGAGGAAGACTAAGAAGTAATTTTGAAATGCAACTTCGCGAAACTATTTCACTCATGTTTACAGACAGAATATTGATAGAACTGGATGAATTAAAAAACAAAATTAGGGATTTAACAGTCGTGTCCTTTTTGGTTAATTTCCAATGTTCTGAATTGAATTTTTCATTGCCATTTTATTTAAAAAGTGGTCAAAGTTTCGAGACTTTCGATGCTCTGATCAGTTATGACGTCACCATAGTTGTGAGGTTCTTGGTAGATTATAAATAAACAAATGCTATTTTACCCTGAAAATAAAGTGTGTTCCATCCGAAAGATATTATTTTGGTGAAACACAACATATAACATCTCATTATAAAGTTGTTAAAATGATAAATGTCGTGAGGCCAGCTCAGCTTAGTGGATAGCTGTCTCATTGGCAATCATATCACACCTCCTTATTCTTATGTTAATTATCATATTCTGATTATTAAAACCTATCAGAAAAAAAACAATATTTTCGCCATATTTTACACAATTTCAGTATCTTAGTTGTTTTTTGTATATCTTGAGGAATAAACTAATGGTTATTATTGATTATTCAACCAATGTTCAATTAACCTTTGACAAATAAAGCGAAAATATTTAGGAAAACAGAGGCCTTACCAATTTCTATCCTTGGTGGGAACCGAAAAGTGAATACACAAACGTGGTCAAAACATAACTTCAAAGGAATAACTAAAGTTCGGACACAATAAATGTTTGTTGACATTATATATTATCTGTTATACACAATATTTGTTTGGCTTATTAACCTAGAGCCTTTAGTTATTAACACTTTCAAGACTTTTAAGGCCAAATTTTCTATGGACTTTTCATATATGTTGTTATTAGTCATATAAAGTCAAAATGATTACGAAAATAAGTTCAGATGATTGCAAAGTCACCGACTACGTAAACTTAATTTATTGCTTTTTAATTTTGGACCTTGTCTAAACATAACCTTAAACACTGAGTTCAACCATTTCATAAAACGATTTAGCTTTTAGCGACTTAAATATTGATTAATCTGTCTGGCTAAATTTACGTAAATGGAAACTTCAAAATTTGGAGCTTATATATACATCTTGTTTATTGAATTATTCATTTTGCATGGCTGCTTCTTAGTTTTGGCATCGAACAATAATGGCCTAGATACAGACTAAGTACACACTGCAGGATATAAATACATATGATTTTATAATTTCAGGATGCGTCAGTCATATAAGTTTAATGAAACACCTTAAACTTTCGTTTACAGAAGGTTGGATGATTCTAAAAACACGAGGAAAGTTCATATAAATTCCTTCCATAACATATCACAGCAAATGACAGTTCAAGACCATTTAAGAACTTTTTCACATGTTTCACGTATTTAAAAAAAAGTCCCTCACACATTTTACTTAAAGAAATATAGTGTATTTGCTAAAAAAATAAATAAGGTCAATTGCACGTTTTTCTTCATAAAAAAATAATCATAAAAAATTGGTCGCAAAGCTCATCATCATTATTCGAGGATTTTTCTCCTTAAAAATACAAAACTACAATTGTTATGTATGCTATGTAGATTTTCAATAAATCCAGATACCTTTTCATGACATTGAATTCCTGAGACCAATTTCACAAGAAACAATGATCGATCATTCATTGTTATGAACCGACATTTTCACTATGTGATGTGACAAGCAAATAAAATATTGTTTCTCATTTCAACATGATATCTGCCACTGCACATATCTAGCAAACGGCAATCAATGAATCATTTCATCTGGTTTTATTATTATCATTATAATAATAATAATTATTATTATTATTATTTCGGGGTTAAAGAAACTACGCAGAAGGAGTTCATGAGCAAAACCATTTATAATACAACGCTATCATGCTTATTTTAAGAAACCGGACGCTTGACTTTCTAATTCTTTACATTTGGAAGTGCGCCAATGTAGCAGACACACATTTGATTATTCCTACCATTTTGAGGTTTAAAAGCAAAAACTTTAAACAGACTTATGAATATTTTAAGGTAACGACTGTGTTAAATACAACCAACTTTTGAAATTATACGTCTATTTGGTCCAATTTCACATTAAAACGATTACGAAAAGTTAAATCTAAAGTTATTAAAAAGGACTTACATTTATCCTAATTCCATAAATTATTTTAATATTTTGATTAATATAATCCTATTTCGGAAAATTCGTGACTATGGGAAGACCGCATACTTTATCTTAGTTATACAAAATAGTATCAATTTTGAGATTTAGATATTTGAATTTAAAGGTATGGAAATATTCAGATTTTGTTTACAGTTTTTCTGTTTATTTTTCTTCTTAAAATTTTCACATTTACACCAAAGTTATCAAATTATCCCAAAGGTAGCTCTTAATCATAATCTGTTGCCGTAAACTTGTTTTTATAGATACATAACAAGTCAAAGATCCCGACCGACTGATTTTATAGCCCGTAGAAAGAGTGCAGGTGTGTCTTTTCGCAACATTTAAAAACATACTCATTTAATACCCAGTTGTTAATGCGTGTATTCTTTTTTTTTTGGAGGGGGGTATCTTCCTTTAAAAAAATAAGTAACCAATTGAGATTTTGATTTTGTTTTTATTGGAATTTAGTTCTAATGTGCATGTGCACATTTTCCATGGATATATATAAAGGTTCTGCAATTTAAGTTGACTACGATGATGGTATATAGACTGATGACATGTTAGACAACCACTGTGACCGAGAGTACATATTGAAGACATAGACAGATATTTTTGCCTTGGAACAAACCATTTACAGAACCACAAATAGTTTTTGCGAATTCTTTTTCTCAATGTGCAAGAACGTAGCACTCTACCAGACGAGCCATCGGAATAAACGTTCCCTTCCCATCAATACAGGATGTGGAAGAACGTAGCACTCTACCAGACGAGCCATCGGATTAAACGTTCCCATCAATACAGGATGTGGAAGAACGTAGCACTCTACCAGACGAGCCATCGGATTAAACGTTCCCATCAATACAGGATGTGAAAGAACGTAGCACTCTACCCGACGAGCCATCGGATTAAACGTTCCCATCAATACAGGATGTGGAAGAACGTAGCACTCTACCAGACGAGCCATCGGATTAAACGTTCCCATCAATACAGGATGTGGAAGAACGTAGCACTCTACCAGACGAGCCATCGGATTAAACGTTCCCATCAATACAGGATGTGGAAGAACGTAGCACTCTACCAGACGAGCCATCGGATTAAACGTTCCCATCAATACAGGATGTGGAAGAACGTAGCACTCTACCAGACGAGCCATCGGATTAAACGTTCCCATCAATACAGGATGTGGAAGAACGTAGCACTCTACCAGACGAGCCATCGGATTAAACGTTCCCATCAATACAGGAAGTGGAAGAACGTATCACTCTACCAGACGAGCCATCGGATTAAACGTTCCCATAATTACAGGATGTGGAAGAACGTAGCACTCTACCAGACGAGCCATCGGATTAAACGTTCCCATCAATACAGGAAGTGGAAGAACGTAGCACTCTACCAGACGAGCCATCGGATTAAACGTTCCCATCAATACAGGATGTGGAAGAACGTAGCACTCTACCAGACGAGCCATCGGATTAAACGTTCCCATCAATACAGGAAGTGGAAGAACGTAGCACTCTACCAGACGAGCCATCGGATTAAACGTTCCCATCAATACAGGAAGTGGAAGAACGTAGCACTCTACCAGACGAGCCATCGGATTAAACGTTCCCATCAATACAGGAAGTGGAAGAACGTAGCACTCTACCAGACGAGCCATCGGATTAAACGTTCCCATCAATACAGGAAGTGGAAGAACGTAGCACTCTACCAGACGAGCCATCGGATTAAACGTTCCCATCAATACAGGAAGTGGAAGAACGTAGCACTCTACCAGACGAGCCATCGGATTAAACGTTCCCATCAATACAGGAAGTGGAAGAACGTAGCACTCTACCAGACGAGTCATCGGATTAAACGTTCCCATCAATACAGGAAGTGGAAGAACGTAGCACTCTACCAGACGAGCCATCGGATTAAACGTTCCCATCAATACAGGAAGTGGAAGAACGTAGCACTCTACCAGACGAGCCATCGGATTAAACGTTCCCATCAATACAGGAAGTGGAAGAACGTAGCACTCTACCAGACGAGCCATCGGATTAAACGTTCCCATCAATACAGGAAGTGGAAGAACGTAGCACTCTACCAGACGAGCCATCGGATTAAACGTTCCCATCAATACAGGAAGTGGAAGAACGTAGCACTCTACCAGACGAGCCATCGGATTAAACGTTCCCATCAATACAGGAAGTGGAAGAACGTAGCACTCTACCAGACGAGCCATCGGATTAAACGTTCCCATCAATACAGGAAGTGGAAGAACGTAGCACTCTACCAGACGAGCCATCGGATTAAACGTTCCCATCAATACAGGAAGTGGAAGAACGTAGCACTCTACCAGACGAGCCATCGGATTAAACGTTCCCATCAATACAGGAAGTGGAAGAACGTAGCACTCTACCAGACGAGCCATCGGATTAAACGTTCCCATCAATACAGGAAGTGGAAGAACGTAGCACTCTACCAGACGAGCCATCGGATTAAACGTTCCCATCAATACAGGATGTGGAAGAACGTAGCACTCTACCAGACGAGCCATCGGATTAAACGTTCCCATCAATACAGGAAGTGGAAGAACGTAGCACTCTACCAGACGAACCATCGGATTAAACGTTCCCATCAATACAGGAAGTGGAAGAACGTAGCACTCTACCAGACGAGCCATCGGATTAAACGTTCCCATCAATACAGGATGTTGCTGCGTATTAATACATCCAATGCGGTCAAACTTACGCCTCTCTTTAAAATGGGGTTCACTTTTAACTTGAAGTCGTGGAGGTCGTATCTTATATTCCCAGTCAAATTTTTTATGTAGATCATAGTAGTTGGTATCTGTTTCCATGTACACATTTTTTCATGGAGTTTAAAAAATCTATGACAAATATACAGGCAAATAAGTATATTCCTTTAAACGCATCTTTTTTTTTGTAATTTCTTCTGTTCAAACTGGGATTTTATCTCCTATATGATCAAGTGTTCAAACAGCTTTTGTATCCCTATATATTTATTTCCCATATAATAATGTTTTATCACAATAGCTATGGCGAATAAAAAAAAGTAAGAAAAATAGTGTTGCACAGTTTCAATAATTTCAGATACTTTGGGTTTTTTATATTTTGGGAGCTCATCTTATTTTTAAGTGTCTAAGGTATGTGTTCTCCTTATTTTAGTGGCATACCGAAAAGATATTCAAGACTAATATTACATGATATCCTATTTAATTATAATATTAATGCACTGTATTCTCAATATTGATAGATTTCGTGCGTCAAAGGCGCTTTTCTTTAAAATTTTATTTTGTCTCCACAAATTCGATGTTCACATTCAAATCTATATTTGGCGTTTACATGACCACTGCAACCGATTTATCCACTTCATTCAGACAGTTACACCAGACCTAATAGAGCGTCAAGATGTCAAATTAGTATAAAAAGAGAACATTAAGAAGTAATCGTGAGTTCCGTATCACTTGAGAAAATTTGATTTTAGTGACTCTGTTTTATTCTAAATTGGTAAATTGTTCCGCCTGTCAACACCTTTTACCAGTTAACGAGCCGCTAAATAACAGTAAGAAAAGCTCTTCGTAAAATTTGTAGAATCTCTCCGGGTATTTTTGTCACCTACATCTAACTCTAATTGACTTTTAAAAAGCATTAGCATGGTTTTTAATGGATATTGTGTGGACAACATGCCGATTTAAATTGGCTAAAGTGATATAATTCGAACAGCTGGTTTCAAGTGTCTTGGGAAAGTTCAAAGATAATGACTTATAATATTATACTTTATTAATTTGTTACCATTCACTTAATGGAAATTTATTTTAAAATTTGAAACATAGTCTACAGAACATTGATAGCTTTATTACTTATTAAAATTACATCATGAATTCAACTTAAAAACATAGACGATATTTTGACTTTAATCTTTTCCTATTTTGAATCAAACAATGTGAAATAACGGAAAACGAAAATAAAATAAATATAGTTTATTTTTGTCATAATTGAAAAATTCAATTTCAACTATTTCATTCCATTGTTGAATACATAGAAACAAAGATCTAACACAGTTTAATGTACAGACAATTGAAAATGACACATAAAATTCTACAAAAGAATATTCAATATGATTTTTTCAATTAAGTTTGTTTGCTTAAACTTTAATATATTGCTTCGTCGTTTACAATTGAAAGATATGTAAATAGTCAAATAGTCAAAAACGTTTTATGAAATTATGTCATTTTAAAAAGTGATTCTAAATTTGTTGAACTCAAATTACGTACATGCCGTGGAGTATCCGGTCTAGTCTCCGAAATTAGATGCACTTCCGCTGTTAATTTCATGGATTCGGAACGTCTAGTTCATCTGACCTTAATTTAGATATTGAAAAAATATGTATCTCGAAAAACGTTGAAAAAAGATAAAGAACAAATCTTTTAAAAGCAGGCTATGATTGTTTATCAGCGTATTTAAAAATCGTTTCGTGGAAAATGAAGTGTCTTGATATGATGGAATTTTATTGGCTCAAATTTGTATGAAATAAAATATCACTTGCTTAGATTTTTTTTATTGAATTCTATCAATAATTGTATGAATTTGTTCCATACTTGTAGTTTAAAGGTCGTGATACTCTTCTGAATACCAAAGGTAATGTAAAATTGCCTGGATATATCCTTATATTTTACCATTTTAGAAATAATTGTTTTAGAATATATCCAATTTCTTGTCATTTTTGTGATTAATGAATAAAGGGCATATAAAATTTGGTAAAACAATTAGACTTTTCAATGGGTCATGAAGTTATAAAAACAAATCTTTATTGATATGACATCCTCACTATTGTGGTGATGTTGTTTATAGAGTTCGTAAATTGAGATACTATTCATATAAACTTATTGCTCCTTTGAATAACTTTTATTTAGAGGTGATCAATTGTATTAAGATCTTTCAATATTTGCTCTATTGGTACTAACTTTGATTTGATTAGATTTCAATTAATATAATACAAAGCTAAACATGTTTTGGAATTTAGCACTTATGGGCCCCGTGAATACTTATAGTTAAGCATTGGCTAATGTCAAGCTTTTTTATTGACTGCTTACAAGGCTTTTTTAACATTTAATCCGACGGAACTGTACTGTTTTGGCATAAGTCTAGTTTTAGTTGAAATTTGGATTACTGAGATAGTACTCATTGATCGAAACGTTGTGTCTTTTGTCCTTGTCTTATGTATATTGTGTTATGTATATTGTGTTATGTATATTGTGTTATGTATATTGTGTTATGTATATTGTGTTATGTATATTGTGTTATGTATATTGTGTTATATATATTGTGTTATGTATATTATGTTATGTATATTGTGTTATGTATATTGTGTGTTATGTATATTGTGTTATGTATATTGTGTTATGTATATTCTATTTGACATCGCGAAGCATTGCTAAAAAATCTTACCTGTACGGTTAAGTTTTTGTTGAAGGCCTGGTTGTTGCTATTACAATGATCTAGATAAAAAGTAAAGGCTCGAGAACCAATGTTAAATAGTTCAGCCCTGTCACATATTAATCTAAATGTTACAGAATCTTTAGATATATTTTGAAATTAGAGAAATAGAGAGAGAGAGAGAGCTGGTAGTACCTATGGTAGAAAATCTGTCATGTAGATATCTGATAATATTGAGACATATTTATCAATGAACGCACCAACTTTTTAATTTTACTAAAATCAAATTAGACAATTTGTTCTTTTTAATATAACTAATGCACCCTGAGGAGTCTGAAAAAATACAAAATCGACCCTCTCAGTAATACACAATATCGTTTATCCCGGCTGACCCGGCCGCTTAAACTTTTGACGCATACAAGAGGGGGGGGGCAAGGGGTTTAACTGTTATGCTGTTATGGGGCAATTTAATTCTTTGTTATCTGTTATTCTGAAAATATATTTGCTGTTAGCTGTTATTGTCTTATTCTTTGTTAGCTGTTATTGGGCTTTTAATTTTTTTGTTATCTGTTATTGTGATAATGTATTTGCTGTTAACTGTTATTGAAAATTGGAATGTTAGCATTTTTTTACAGCAAATTTTCGGTAGAAATTGAAGATCATTGGACATTGGGGTCCACTACTACTAATAAGTTGGTCCCGTATTCGGAGAAGTGTTCCATTAACATATACCCATCACAGAATTGAGGTCCAGGACAATTCCAGTATATCTTAAGATTATCCTTTGTAATAAATTCCATTTTTTGGAACATGTATTTAGAATTATCTTATTTTTTTGTATGAGGATAATGTTCATTGTTTCCCTTACCAACATATTAAATCAAAACAATTCATTCTTTATATGACAAAAAGGAAAACATATGGCCAGGAATGTCTGACAAGAATCTCAATTAAGGACTAGGTCCTTACAAACAGTTAACCTTTTATTTAATATGGTACATTGACTCAGCTCTGTGATTCTTTTCAAGCAGAACCAAACACATTGTACAATGAAAGTTCCAACCATGTACTGGGTTCCGAAGCTGCACATAGCTCATTACAAACAAAGATTTATTTTGTCTTCAAGCCATTGTTCCCCTACTAAACTATGTATCTACTTACTAGTACACTTGATGCAATCAAAAGCCTGATAAAAAATTGTTCAAATTGAGCCTATGAAAATAGTGGAATAAATTACTTTTGGAGTGTCAAAAAATGGTTCGAGGTACTTGATAAATTGCATGCTTATAATTGGTGCTTTGGATTTTTCTACCCTATATACCACTTTGCCTCATAGTCTTATTAAGAAAAATTCACACACCTCATGAAATGGGCATTAAAAAAAAGTCAGAATGCGAATATATATTTTCAAACTCTTTTAGGTCATTTTTTAGTAGCAACAAACACAAGAACTATATGTCAATTGGACCTGATTTGATACCATAACTGCACTTGAATTTTTACCTGATATCATTTTTTCTCTCTTTGACAAATTTCTCATTTCCATTTTCAATTTTATTACACACTATTTAAATTATAAGCATGTGTGAGTTTCTATAACTGTTTAAAAATAAATGCTGAAAAAAGTATTCTATAGCAAATCAACAGCTACGCCATGAGCGCATGATACGCCCGTCGCCCTTTTTGAAATATTCGATAACTTCCTTATATCATATCAGATATTTATAAAAATTTAAAGAGAGCTTCAGTCAATATGTATAAACAATACACCACAGTTTCATGAGAACTGCTGAAAACATTTTTGAGTTATTGTCCGAAAACTGGAAAATACCACCTTTTTTAATGAATAGAACCCTTAACTCAATAACATAAAATCTAAAATTAATGAAAATAGAAAGGGCGCTTACAACAAAAGCTATAACGTAAAATCTAAAATTTATAAAAATTGAAAGGGAGCTTATGTCAATAGATAGAAACAATTCACCAAAATTCCATGTAAACTTGTGAAAGGATTTTTGAGATATTATCAGAAAACTGAAAAGAAACATTTTTATTAAATAAAACCCCATTACTAAAAAAATTTAAATCTAAAATTTATAAAAAAAAAAAAAACAAAAAAACGAAGGGGAGCTCACGTCAATAGATATAAACATTTTTCCGAAGTTTTATGCAAATTGGTTAAAGAGTGTTAGAGTTAATGTTTGACATGTTGACGACAGACGGACAACAGTATTCCATAATACGTCCCGTAAACGAGCGTATAAAAATATACTGAGTAGTAAACACATTCTAGATACATAATTTTAAGAACATGTTCATAAAAAATGGAATTCATTACAAAGGATTATATCCGTAATAAGAAATACTGGGTCGTCAATGACCCGAACTATTTTAATATTTCATTTACTGTTATCTGTTTTTGTCCATTTTAATTCCTTGTTATCTATTATAAGCCAAATCAATTGGCTGTTTTGCTGTTATTGGGACCCCCTTGCCCCCCCTTACAACAATCACTTTTCCTTAGTGGCGTCAGATATTTTGTTTTATGACGTCAAAATTTTACGGGAACCTGTGTGAAATCCAGTAATGACGGACAAAAAGCGAAAAGATGTATAAAGAAGACGGCAATCAAAATATAAACGAGTACAACCTAGTGAGTGACCTGTCAGCAGACGACAGCACGAATTCTTTATTAACCTTATGTCAATTAGTTGTCGTTTCATATGTACAACGATCATGTGACAAAAGTATCCAGTAACATGCCTTTTATAAGTATAGGAAGTATATACAGTAACATGCGTTTATTGGGAAAAATCACAAAAAGTAAAGCTGCCTGTGGCAGTAGAACCACACACGTTGAAACTGTAGGTGTTTCTGAAATACCCAGTCGAACAAGTAACTTGACTGACGTTTAATTAATTTCTATAAAACAACATTTATATGCCGTTTGTGAAACTTTAATTAACTCTTCATGAGCCAAGGACGGCACCATTCAATAGCATTGATAATACGGTACTCCCGAGTGATGTTTTGACAAAATGTCACTAAACTGATAATATGATATTTAATTGATAAAAAGGAGAAAATTGATGATTAAAGGTAGATTGAAATATTAGAAATGCTGTCATCTTGAATTTGTCACATTAAACGTTAATAAAGCTTTGAACTTTTTAGGTGTTTTATTCTTCTTTCATTGACTTTACTCATTTTAACTTCACTTAGTATTGCCAGCTTTATTGTTGATGCAAATTAAAGCAATTAATCAATTCTTTTTTTTCCTATAAATTATTAATTAACCACACCTTCAGAATTGTATAAGACTATTATTCTAATGTAAAGTAGTCAGTTCAAAGAACAGACATAAGCCATGTGTTCGTGAACGACAGAAATGAATACTGCTGTTATACCCAATATCTTCGTTGTGATGCATTGACGTTTTAAACGGTTAGAACTACAACGATTTTGTTTTTAAATTCAACAAAGTTTTAATTGTTTGAACTGACAAAGTATTGTTTAGGTTTAGAGTAATAGCAGTGTCGTTCCTTTTAGAGCATTTTTTCTATTGTGATTTTGACAGTGACAGTGGATGATTTGTACCACATGCAATTTATTTATCGGCAGAAGAAATCATTTAAAAAAAAGAACAATTGCCTTTCATATCTTTTGGATTTATATCAGACGAAATAGACCAAATGTAACGAACTTAGAGACCAACAACACATGAACCTTATATAAACAATTTTCTAGTAAAACGATATCTAACGAAAATAACACTTTATAAATTTCCGTGCATCCGAAAGCATTTCGGGTTTACTTTTATCATGGACGCTTTAACCAAAAAAAAAAAAAAAAAAACAAGCTGAAAGCCAGTGATGTATGAATAGTCAGAAACGTAGACATCTTTACAACAACAAGGGACCTAAACACGCTAGCAGAATTCCACGAAACACAATTACAGTTCGTATTATTATTTACGTTCGGACGTAACACGTTTCGAATGCGAATTAAACTTATTCTAATTATCTAATTCGAATCGAGTTTGAATTACGCGTGAACGCAACATTACTACTTATTTTTTGCCTTATATCGGAGTTATTTAGAAACTAAGGTTCCAACTGTCACAAGCAGAGTTAACCTTACATGAATGTTGCAATAATTTGTATGTCCCTTTTCGTTATATAGATCCCAAAATCTCTAGCAAATTCATATTTTTTTGTCAACTTTATTCTTGGCTTTCAAATGATTCGGTTAGAGTATTCTAGATGAAGAAAAATTCAGAAAAATGCTTTAAATGCATGCAATTTGTTAAGAGTGTTATTTCATTAATCATAATCAGAAGGAACATAATTATCATAATCAGGTGTTATTTTTCACTTACAATACCTCGACCAAACAACACTCCACGAGTATATCTACATTATAGTCTTTTATAAATTGGTATTAATGACAATTACACAGTCTATTTAGACTAAACTATATTTGATTTTATTACCACACAAGAATTATCGCCACCATAGAAAACAAACAAATGTTTATTCTGTAAGTGACTTTGAAGGTAAAGATGAATATAATTTATTTCATATCACGTATAAACATGGATGCCCTTAGCATTAAAGCAAATAGTTCTGTTATACAAAGGTTCACCTAAGGCGTGGTGAACACTGCTTTCATTGTTAAAAACTAATCTCAAGTAAGTGTAATTGAATACACTACTTATTCATGCAATGTTAATAAGTTGAAAATTGACAGATAGAGACTTCATTTGGAAGTCAGTTTTTGGTGATAATGAATAAAATTGTCCTAAATGCTTTCACGATTGGAAGAGATTCCTATGAGCAATCCACAGTGACAGGTGCTCGAATGAAAGATGAAGACTATTGAAATACAAATAGGAGATACAACAGCTAAAACCTAAATCGGTTGCAATATAATCGAAGTATTGGTAAATAAAGGCAACAGTAGTATACCGCTGTTCAAAAGTCATAATTTGATTGAGATATAAACTAAAATAGAGGGAAACGCATCAAATATAAGAGAACTACAACACAACAGAAACACAACACCTAAAACCTAAATGGGTTGCAATATAATTGAAATATTGGTAAATAAGGCAACAGTAGTATACCGCTGTTCAAAAGTGAGAGATAACAAATTCGGGTTACAAACTAAAACCTAGAGAAACATATCAACTATAAGAGGAAAACGAGGAAACAACAGAAACACTGAAGTGCAACAAAAACAAACGACAAACCGTTCTGCAGGGTTGAATCCAACGTTAAATGCGACGTACCATTTTGCTGTATTAGATGTGACACATCCTTTAGCTGCATTAGATGTGACACACCCTTTAGCTGCATTAGATGTGACACACCCTTTAGCTGCATTAGATGTGACACACCCTTTAGCTGTATTAGATGTGACACACCCTTTAGCTGTATTAGATGTGACACACCCTTTAGCTGTATTAGATGTGACACACCCTTTAGCTGTATTAGATGTGACACACCCTTTAGCTGCATTAGATACAACGAAATGCCTTGATGTATTGGATTTGATGCATCTATTAGCAACGTTTGATAAGACAATACCGTTTTGCTGCGTTGACATAACATACCGTTTTTTTATTTTGCTCTTGACATAACGTACAAATACTGCGTTGGATACGATGGTGCTGATTAGCTGCGTTGGAAGTGATTTGCCGTAATGTTTCGTTAGTTGAAACGTAGTTTTGATGCGTTTGATGTGACGTATCGTTTTGATTCATTGATTCGATGTATCATTGGCTGTGTTTGACGTGATGTATTGACTATGTATTGTTTTGCCGTGTTGGATGCGACATACCATTTTGCTGCATTTGATGCGACGTTTTGTTTTGTTACATTTTATGTGATATTAATCGTTTTGCTATGTTTGGTGTGACGTATCGACTACTTATCGCTTTGACCTGTTTGATATGACGTACAATTTTGTTGCGTTTGACACAGAGTTATCGATAATCTTTATTAGGAAACTTAGACCCAAACATTTGACTCTTCTATTAATATCTTAACTAGTTCAATAAAAAAGTAACAAAAATACCAAACGGAAAGATACTAGTAAATTCAAAACGGTGAAATTGACAAAATCAAACTTCACCAAACAACGAAACAAGCGCAAAAACAACTGTCATATTTCTGACTTGGTATATACCTTTCCTGAAGAAATGATGGAGTAAATCTGGTTTTATAGCTAGTTAAACCTTCCAATTGATTGTCATTTTTCATAGTCCGTTATAGTGACAAAATTGCCTAATTGAGTAACCCAAACATACATAGGTTAATGTGGCAGAAATTGGGATCCAGCAGCCAAAAAAAACTGTGTTATTATTATGTCACAGTAATACAACACAAGTGTTTACAAAATTACAAGAAGCCATACAATTTAAAACTGTAAAGTAAATAAAAAGATACACAACTATAGCACATATATTATAGATCCAAGAACCTCTTTTGCTTCATATGCATACCTTGAAACAATCAATATGTTTTCTTATTTTACCTGATTTGTTTTCTCCTCTAAAAAATAACGAATTACTTTTAACATTGATTAGTTTATACACAATCTGTTGTATTATGTCGGAATTATCAGTTTGTTGTTTTTTTTCTGTTGTTTTTATTTTTTAAAAACTGTCTATAACGATGATACAGGTGTAAAGCTGGGGTCACACATTCACGATTTTTACTGCCGTCCTTGACAGGACCATTCCCGATTAAAATTTGTCAAAAGTCTGATCAAGATCCTGTGAATCGTGAATGGAAATTCAAACTTTAATTAAAATTTGTAAAACAAATAATTTAATCACGACAACAATCAGATATTGTTCAGGAAGCGTCTATATTCAACCGTTTCCAAGCGAATTTATCCCGATAATCCAATTCTCAATCCGCTTCTAATCCAATTTGTATCTTTCTCCTGGTAAAATTCGACCGAGTCTGTCACGACTGCGTCCTGATTTTACCGAATGTAATCCGATAGAGATCAGACAGTGACCAGACAGTGAACCGAAGCTGACGGAAGTTATCCCTACGAAATTTGTCGGAATACTCGGGATGATTGGGTACTGTCGGAACATAATCCTATCACGGTCCGCTATATCGCATTGTAAACGGCTTTGTCTGGAATCAGTCGTATTGTATTCTGTAATTGTCGGGACTCTGACGTGGGTATCATTGACGAATTTCGTATAAATAACGGGACTGTCCCGGAACGGTTTCGGCAACAACGGTTCGCAATCGACAAGATCTGGATGCAATCTGAACTCAATCGGCAGAAAAACAGCAATGAAAAATTTCTCCAGATCATTCCCGTTCCACAGGACACCGTCCGGAATACACAGAACATCGTTAGGATTTTGATCCGATACATCAGAATCTGTCACGACATAGGCACGATTGTAATCCGACTACACAAAATCGGCTGAGTTTCCCCGAATGTTACGGGACGCACATAACTGTCGGGTGCTTCGCCGAACTATTCGGACCCGTCCCGACCCGTAGGAATCTGTTACGAACTTAAACGACTGCGTTCAGACAATGATAGGACATTCCAGATAATTAAGGATAGTATTCCGACTTTTTTTTCATTTTGTGTCGTATCGCTGTCTGATCTCAAACGGGAGCAATAATCGGCAATGTGTGAACCCCGCATTAGGTCAAGATTGAAAATCATTGTTGCATTTGGCTATTATATTTATATCAGAGCCTTTTTGGTTTGAGCGTTCTTGGATAAAATCAATCAAAAAAGGACACACGAAATTATTTTAAGAGTTATTTTCTTTGGTATCATGTGATCATATGTTGTTTTGTAGTGGCGATTTTGTTAAGGAAATACACGTGATACATCTGAAAAAAAGTATTCAGATTTAAATAAGTCTACATTATTAAATTATAAGCATAGCACCTTTGCTAACTATTCAAACAATACATTCGAATATCCTATACTTTAATCAAAATGTTTTAAGATGTATTATAACTGAATTTGACATAACTGTTAGATCAACACTGTCTTGATAAATTCTGGAAGCATTGTTTTTGTGCAGAGACAAAAAATACGTGTGAATTTATGATGTTAAAATGATAAGAAAGTTCATATCAATAGATACGGTTTGCATCACATTTGTCAGAATTCTGCTCAGTTATCACATGCGCTTTATGTATACCAAGTTGAAATCGCAAACGTATGATTTTGCATAGTTTTTGGTCAAAAGTAAAACTTTAAAGTTAATTTAGAAACCAATTTCCCTGATGGCTATAGTAAATGCAACATTATAAGAATATAAAAATAAACTTTTTCACAAAATATGTTATACCCGCCGCATTTTTGCGACTGTTCAAATAAAGGCAACAGTAGTTACCGCTGTTCGAAAGTCATAAATCGATTGAGAGAAAACAAACCGGGTTAAAAAAAAACATAAAGGGAAGTCAGGAGCCTCTGGTCTTTATTAGTCTTAAATGTTTTATTAATTTGGTTCTTCTTTATGTTTCGGAGTTTAGTGTGACGTCCAATTTTGCTGAACTAGTACACATTTTTGTTTAGGGACCATCTGAAACCCGCCTCTTTATGAGGGATTTTCTTGTTGTGTTGAAGACCCATTGGTGGTCTTGGGCTGTTTCTGCTTTTTGGTCGGATTATTGTCGCTTTGACACATTCCATTTTATAGCTTTGCTATGACTACATTTTATTCATAACCAATAAACCAGTCAAATTAGCTTCGATATGGGGAAAGTATATCGCTGTTCTTTCAGGTATAATAGGTCCATGGTTAACAGACAAACGCTTTGGAAACGGTCCAACTCTATCGTATCGTCTAAACAGTAAAACAGATAAATTTAAAGAGGTTGATGAATATATACATCTTAAAAAAGCTTTCATTAAATCTTAAGTTACTAGAAATGAGAAGTAGACTATAAATTAGAAGTCAATTAAACAGATGAAATTTCAATTATTATAAAAATCTATTTTTGTATTCTATGGGTCATTATGCCGAATTTTTTGGGTTAAGGTGTTATTGTTTTATTAAGACTTTTATTTTTAGGTGAAAGAATAAATGTGTCAAAATGAAACCTTTGTGACACTTTTATTAGAAAATCATAGTATAAATATTGATATAATATATAGTATAAATATTGACTTCAGATGGCTTTTACTTTAAAGTGTCTGGAAACCCACTCTTCTGTCAAATGTATGAATCATATTTATTTAAGTGGTTACTTCTATCACTTTATTAAGCTGTTAATTTTTTGTTTGTTCTTCTAAATTAGTCTGTACTTTATATGAAATAATTCCAAAAAATTGTATAAGTACGAGGTCATGTTTATATAAGACTTCAATTTTATTCTATTCTAAGATGAATGAATGTATGACTATATTTCTTATATTGTTTATGTATATTTATATGATTGATGATGCAAGTTATGATTTTTATGTATAAAATCAGATATGGAACTATATTCAAAACAAAACACAATACAATTGTTGAAAATACAATTTAACTTTAAAAAAATGATATTGTTGGTTTTGTTCGGTCTGGAGAAAGCTTTAAAGTTTTCAACAATGCACGAGACGAGTAAGAGATAAAAAAAAATGGCGATCTTAGTGAACCTTCACATTAATTTATAAATTTCTGCAATATATTATAGGCTTTTGAAAATAAAAAATGTCCCTGCAATGTAAATTATTGCTATCTAAATTTAAATTTAACTTTTATATAAAGTATGTATCTTTTGGTAAATTTCAGAGGTATATTTAGAGAAATGATTTTTATTCAGATGACGCTATGTGCTGTTGAAATATATCAATTAAGTGCAGTTTAGACGTGTCTTTATTGTGTCTGGCCATAAACTGTGACCAAAACATTACAGACACAAGTCTGAAACTGAAGGTGCACACTTAGTGCTTATAGAAATGTATACAACATGTCGAAGCAAGTTGAATAGCTAATGACAGGTTCAAGCTTTGTCTATACAGAATAATGATGAGATGAAATAAGTTCAGTGTTCAAATTATCGCAGTTAATTTTTCAATACTTTGTGTTGTTCTCTCATTCCTTCGGCGCATTCAAATCACGGCAATTTTACAAATACGAAGCCAATATGAAACAAATTGCTATAATTCAAATCAATAACGAAGATTCAAAAAATCAATGTAAATTCTAAAAAAATTTGATAGCTTCGAAACGAACATTCGTTTTCAAGTTCCTTATATGAGTTTTTATTGCAAAAGTTTTTTGTTTAATCTACGTAACTTACAGTAATAAATTTCCTACTTAAAATGCTAAAAGCATTCTTCTGAGATAAATAAGTTCTGTCAAATATAAGTATTAAATATTTTCTGTCTGAATTATTCTTTAATTATTATGAAAGTAATGCGATAGACGTTGACAGACACCAGACAAAACAAAGAATAAGCCACACTTAAAGTCAAATGTATAACTTTATTAATATCGCCTTATTTTTGCCTTTTAATGACAATCCGATAGTTTATCAATATTTATACATATACTTAAGCTAATATTGATCAAAACTTTTAAAAGCAGAATAAAATATTTGCAGTCTATTATTAAATGGTGAGAAAAGGGAATATCATTATAGTGTTAAAAGTTAAAAGTTCATTTTTTCGAATACCTAGTGGGAAAATTATGAAATAAATGCGGTAGGCATATAAATTTTGAAATTCAAGTACAAGCATACGCGTTTTATACGTCATATGAATGTATCATCTTTAGATTTTTTTGAATATCCAAATTGATATTTACTTTTCTTGGAAAGAATTAACGTGTACTATGGTTTATGTTAAATCTTATAGATAAACTATATAACACAATTACGCAGACATTTCATACTTTCATACTTAAAACTTGACTGTATGCCTAGTAACAAATAACATTATACTATAATAATTTTCCCGTCAAGTCCTTATTCAAAACGAGGAGACGTAGCCTAAAATGCCTTTTTTATTCAATACTGAAAAAGTTCAAACATTTTTGAAATTCAATTTTTATACTAAACTATATGACAATGAGTAAGCATATAATTTTTTTCCATATTTACAACAGCTAACAATATGATGGTTGGTATGATGAAGACAGTAACAAGCTCGTAGCAACACGATCAAATATTTGAGCTAGAGAAAGAAGGGAGATGTCATTTTATGGTAAATGAAGAGAGATGCCATTTCATGGTAAATAAAGAGAGAAAGATATTTTCCTTTTTTACAGTAAATGACGTAAGTAGTAACGATCACATATGAAGAAAAATAGTTATTTTTTTATCCAAATAAAGAACGATAGAAGAAGTGCAGCAATAACAACTTACAGAAAACGCAATAGCTTTACATTTATTATTTTTAAGAGTGATAGTACAGCAAATAAACTCACTATAGATACCAGGGTTAAAAAATTATATTTACGCCAGACGCTCGTTTCGTCTACAAAACACTCATCAGTGACTCTCGAATAAAAAAAATGTTAAAAAGGCCAAATAAAGTACGAAGTTGAAGAGCATTGAGGACCAACAATTCCTAAAAGTTTTGCCAAATACAGCTAAGGTAATCTATTATTTTTGATTTATTTATTGCAATTCAAAGATTCATTTGTAATTTTCGTGGTTCACATTCCATCTGATTCAGGATTATATACAGTATTGTACGATGAGTAACAATGTTGTTGTCAGAACTTTGTTATCTTTTTATTGTCAATTTCTTGACATAATTCTAACTTCATTACATGCAAAATATTTTTCGTTTTGTTCGTCAAGTGACCATTATCAACATGGTTGGCCACATGGTATGTGTCAAATCACCTTATCAGGTTTACTTTATTTATTCATCCGCACAACAAAATGTACCAAATTACAAAGTTAATGATTCTTGTAAGAATTTGTTTATTTACGTGATAAAGGTAAATTGGCGATGAAATCAACGACAAGAGATGTTTTCTACCTACTTTCAGAAAACATCTTGATCAATGGGGGACCACCCTTAAGTAGAAAATGCACGGGGGGGTCTCTTCCTATATAAAGGTATATACATATGTGCCGCTGGAATGGGTCCCTTTTTGATCCGTCAAATATATCAATGGGGTGCAATTTTACCGAGGAAATATATCAATAGGTAGTAATTGACCGATTGTGATATATTTGAGCTGATAAATATATGAATGGTTTATGATTTCGCTGTGAAATATATGTATAGGTAGGGATTTCACAATTATTCAATATATGAATGGGGGGTGTTTTTAAAATCCCAGCTGCACACCTGTACCCAAAATCCCATGTTGAGACCCCCCCGTGAGAAAATGCTATGGTTCCTCAAATTTATTCATTGATTTGCAGGTGCTAGATTTTTGACACAGGTTTGGAAGAGTATATCAACAAAAATGTTGTAAGTAATTCAAGGACTATTAACAGAAAGCAAGAAGCTAGGCACAACCGATTAATTATTCATTAAAATGTTACTCATCTTGAAAAGCCGCCTGAAGTATTTTTAAGCACCATCATAAAAGTATTTAAGCAGTTACTTCAGTGCTAAATTTAAATGTTACGAATCGTATGGGGATTTATTACGACAGTTTTTATTTACCTTTGACCTTGAACTGACCACAATTATCTAGAAATGCTTTGCACCTGCGAATTAATTATAATTGCTTTAAGCGTTACATAAGGAAGAATGGAATAAAGGGAATTGAAATTACTCACTTCTGAATAATATATAAATGTGAATTTATATTAAACTGACAATTTTGTAAAAAAGTATTGTAAATAAGTTTAGAAGAACTGTCGTGAAATAATATTGCTTCAAATCTTAATTTATAAAATTTAAACCTCGAATAACAAGTCTACTGAAATAATATGTCTGTTATCTTAGCTGACTTTCTTACTACTGGGTTTTCCTCTTGATCGAGGGTGTCACCAACCCAGTAGTCGGCACTGATGATGTGAGATCATTTTGACTGTTAATGAAATGGCTTTTTTCTACCCCCAGAAACGGAACGTCAAAGTCATTTTTGGCACAACTTTTGAAATGCGCTTTGTATTTTAAGCTCTCTTTTCTTTTTTCTGTCTTGAAAACTGAATTCGTATTTGTATTAAAATTTTCAAATTCAGTCATATCTGAGGGTTAGATAATTCAAATGTTTTGATAGTTAATGCATAGGTAAATAAACTCATCATAGATACCAGGACTAAATTTTGTATATACGCCGGTGCGCGTTTCGTCTACAAAAGACTTATCAGTGACGCTCGAATCCAAAAAAGTTAAAAAGCCCAAATAAAGTACGAAGTTGAAGAGCATTGAGGACCAAAATTCCTAAAAGTTTTACCAAATCCAGCTAAGGTAATCAATGCCTGAGGTAGAAAAGCCTTAGTATTTCAAAAATTCAAAATTTTGTTAACAGTTAATTTATAAATATAACCATATCAATGATAATTCATGTCAGCACAAAAAGTGCTGACTACTGGGCTGGTGATTACCTCGGGAAATTAAATCTCCACCAGCAGTGGCATCGACCAAGTGGTTGTGAATAAACTCATCATAGATACCAGGACTAAATTTTGTATATACGCCGACGCGCGTTTCGTCTACAAAAGAGATAACAAAGATACCGAACTACAAGGAAAATTCAAAACAGAAACAAGTTCCTTAACAAATTGCAAAATCAAAAACTCAAACCCATCAAACGAATGGAAAGAAACTGTCATATTCCAGACTTTATACAGACATTTCCTTATGACGAAAATGGTTTATTGAATCTGGTTGTACAGATATCCAAACATCTCATCTTGAAGTATATAAGAGGCATTTACCAATCTGTTAGGGTCTGAAGCTTTATCACTGACTATGACCTTTCGAATTGTTTCAAGAAAGATTATATAGAATAAACCAATAGAGCAGAAAGTGTTGACCCTCCCAGAGTACCAAAGCTTTGCAATTAAAAGAAAATATCATTATCATTAAGCTTGATTACTTTAGTATTCCCTCACTGAAGAATTGAAATTTGATTGACTCCTTGTTGAAGACATATTCTTATTGAGGTTTAGCTAAGTAAGATGCAACAGTGGTATATCTATGTTCAAAACTAGAAAGTTCATATTTGTTATATAAAAATCAACATAAAACATTAGGGAGTGTATGCGTTACCTTGTGCCTTAGGATATAAAAGATACAACTTCATATCGTAACAAAATCTTTAAAGAAATTACTTTTGATATTGGGGTTGGTTGAGATATGAAAACAAACGTGAAGCCACAAAAATACTGAACTGCGAGGAAAATTCAAAAAGAAAAGTCCCTAGTCAAATGACAAAAATCAAAATCGCAAAAACATCAAACGAATGGATAACAACCGTCATATTCAAAAGTATAGGACCAGTTGTGATCTTATTTTAAATCTTACAATAAATTTGTATGCAGCACTATTTCACCAGGACTTATGTTTTGTATAATAATGTTCTTGAAGAAAGTTTCCAAGTAATTTTGAAAAATTATAAAAAGATCAGTGAGAATACATACAATCAACGTCGTTTTCTTCCTGCAATTTTATAAAAACATTTGACTTATGTATCTACTCTACTGTATCATTCCTTATTCTGAAATTAAAGAAAACCTAAAATAATGAGTCTTTTAATCATTTTCATAAGACACATTGACTTAGCAGATGCATATATTTTTTTAGATAGGGACAAATCATACCTTGTTAAAAAAAGAACCAACTCTGATTATAGATTTCGACGCACACGATTCGTTTAGTTAATATATTGGAATGTATGTCTAAAGAAATCATTTAGTTTTCGTTCGACCTGCAAGCAAAGATAATTCTGCATTTATTCTTTACAGCTAGATTTTAATATATATCTTTATTTTTTATCAAACTTACTCACTTCGACCATGCATTTAATTTCGAAGGTAAGGCAATATATCAATAAATATTTTAAAAGTTCCCAGCCCATCTTTAGATTTAATATCATGTAAGATCAACAAATTAGGCCCATATTTTCTTTTTATTCACAGCATGACTGCAGACATCTTGAATCAAATTATCCGTAAATGAGAGACGTCAAAATGTGAAATATCATTTCATAATAAGAATGTCAGACTTAAGGAATCCCTACTCATATATCAATAAAAACATAGACTTTGTTGATAAAGGAAGGATGACTAGGGGTAGCTTTAGATTGGCGAGGTGATATCTCAATCTTCTTAAAGAAAATGTTTCAAATATTACAGCTGCCCTGAGCAATTTGTCAACCTGATCATCGGATAAGGTCTGTTTGTAGATATTAAAAAGTAGGCGGGTTTAAATTAACATCTTTAATATGTGATGAAATGAAATCTGAATTTCAAAGAAAGCTTCATTCTATGGGATAAAACAGTTCTTATCATATTGTTATGTTGCAGTTTATTGAAAAGATTAAATTGCATCAATATATCCAAAAGGTAAATTTGGTCGTTTTCTGAACAAATGTTTTTGAATAATAACCTCGAGAAAGTATAAGATGAAAATGGGTATTAAAATAGAATTCAGGAGAAAAAATGTAAACAAAAAATAGAAAAATGTCATTTGATAACACAGAACATAATAACAACATTTATATGGTTCTCCAAGTTGATTCACAAAATTGGGAACTTAATAATTCTATAGCGAAAGCTTCAATAGTCTTAACTTAATTTGTGTTATCAACTTCAAATACGTTTTTCAAGCAATGTCTTAAAAACGTAACAGCAAATGAGGACATAAAGTGATACTTTAAATAAAAGTGACAGTATTTTACCGATGTTTAAAATACGTCAATCGATTTTGAAGAGGTAAATGTAGGTAACAAACAAAAACTGAGGTACCGGGTTCGTCTTCATAGTATTTGGCACATCTTTTCGGAATTTTGGGTCCTCAATGCTCTTAAACTTTGTACTTGTAAAGCCTTATAACTTTTTTATCTGGGCGTCACTGATGGGTCTTATGTAGCCGAAATGCGCGTCTGGCGTATAAAAGTATAAGCCTGGTACCTTTGATAACTATCAACATAGAAAGCCTCTCCTGCAATATATGTATCTACTGTTATGCGAATTCTCATTCTCTAAAGGTTACAATCTGGAATTGGACAGAATCGGAAAAATTGAAGATTAGAAGACTACACTGCTATCTAAATATATAAGATCGCGAAACCATATCATTAAAAGTGTTTTGCAACCATAACATCTTTACGAATATATATATTATATATATATATTTTCTAGGCACTTTATACATATTCTAAGGCCTGGTATTTCTTAATCATAAGAAATCCGATGGACAAGGTATAATTTGCAGTTGTCACTACACACAGGCAGACATATACATATATTTATTTACAGTGATTGTATGCCTTCTAAAAATAGATTAGCATCCTGCAATTATACTGAAGAGATGAGTAGATGATTATTTCTGTACACTCGAATATTGTATCAGAGATCCTTGTTTAATTCCTACGAGAAGGTAAACACCTCCCGAAACGAAAGTTTATTTTTATTAGCTAGAGTTAGACGAGGGGATAAGGTCTCTGCGCAATGCTAGGCGGTGTTGTCGTAGAAGTTAGAAATAAAAAGTACAGGTTCCAGCCACGGCCGGGGAGGAAGTTACGAATCAAATCTACTCTAACATTGTTAGGTTGATTTTCTAGGCACTTTTATGATCCGATAAATACATCTGTTGTAAAGTTGTCACTGACTTAGACGTACTTATTAATATAATTATTTTCAGTGACTGTATCTTGCATTAATTTGTAGGATCCTTTACTATAGATAATTGAGCTGATCTGTAACAATAACATCTCCATGCCTTATATATCATGTACTGTAGTACGCCGCTAGATTAAAACTGACGAGGAAAGGTAACACACGGCCACTGAAAGCTTTATTATTGTGAAGCCCAGGTGGTCGTGTGGTCTAGCGGGACGGCTACAGTGCAGGCGATTTGGTGTCACGATATCTCAGTAGCATGGGTTCGAATCCCGGCGAGGGAAGAACAAAAAATTTGCTAAAGCAAATTTACAGATCTAACATTGTTGGGTTGATGTTTAGACGAGTTATATATATATATATATATCATATATATATATATATATATTGCATATAATAGTGCCGTAAGAAAGAAAGCATTCGGATTTAAATTAAAATCTTCTGATATGTGATGGAATAAAATCAAAGAAAGTTTATTTTTTTAGTAATGAAGTTCATATGACTATTTATGTGTGGCAATTTGTTATAATACTACGTAGGCAAATAAGGAAAATAATGTATTTGATTTCTGGTAATCTTTTTTCAAAAGGAAAAAAATGTCGATATAAGTTAACCTTCATATTGATTATGTGTATTTCATATATATTTTCTAACACAAATAAATAGAAAAAATTCAAGTCCCACAGATTTATCATAGTTGCGAAAATTCAATGTAACACTATTGAGGTTCAAATGTCAAATACAGGTAAAGCACCGGAAGATGGAATCGTATGGACACACATTTATTATCTACAGTAATAATAATTTTAGATTAAATTGTGATGGAATATTAGATGTTGATATTCGGAACAATTTTTGTCATTTGGAAATAACTTATTTTGATTTAAAAGATTGTTTTGTGATTGACTTATATCTATGATATATGCAAGTGATATATGTATATCTCTAGCTTTTAATTTTGTATGTTTGAGCGTTTGTAATGAAGGTAAATTCCGAAAAGCTTTGAAGAAGCACTAAATTTTAGAAAGTTATATTTTGTTATGCCTTACAATATATGCTGATTGAACAAGATACTATAAACATCTTTTAAAAACATTTTAATACGCGGATAGTACCAAGTCAGAAATATGACAGTTGTTATCCATCCGTATGATGTTTTATCTTTTGATTTCGCCATTTGATTAGGGACTTTCCGTTTTGAATTTTCCTCGGAGTTCATTTTTTTTGTGATTTTACTTTTTATAGCATGCCCAATACAAGTTATAATCTATACTTTACAAACCTTACAGTGCGTCAATTTTTACAATGTTTTAGTTGAAGAGTCTTAGTACGAAGGCTCATTGATAAAAAAAAATATGTAAAACATTATGTTAAATATTTAACTTCTATGTTCTTTGTAATGGTTCCCTGTCTATCCAATTTGCAATAAATTCTGTGCTTTTACCAGATAATTCAATATGAAAAATAATTTATTCTTAACGTTAAAAAATTATACATAATTATTCATATGGTAATTTCATGTTGAACTTAACTGACAGTGTACCGTACATTGCACTTGTAAGTGGGATATCCCTACTGCATTATTCCATATAAGATATAGTGACAAAATGATTCTGAGATGGTATTCGTATACTTTTGTTAGATCTGTTGAGATTTGCCTTATAGATGATATGTTCGGCATAATAACCTGTGCGAAACATTGTTTATAAATGTGGTAATCAAAAGTTTAAAATAGCTTAAATAATAAAACAAATGACTGGTTCTTACAACAATGTTCGGCATCAGGAATAATTTTAGATTTTTGTTACCTTGAACATGCATGTATCATAATTAAGTTATATCAATTTGATTTTTGGTTGGTAATCGTTCTTAAATTATTTTTAATATTTAACAAGCGTCGTGTGAGAACGACAGACATCAATGTATAATTTTGGCGGGTTAAAAGAACCCTAGAAAATACCTGCTTTTTTCTCATCGATAGCAAATGCACTCATTTAAACGTCATATATGATGGTATGGATGCTGTTTACAGAGTAGAGAAAAAATGGAAGAAAGGTGTATAATGATGGACATACAGTAAACGAAAATTGAGAAAAATAGGGAGAAAAATGATCATTGGGAAAACTGGTGTGCTAAAATATAGATAATAGAAAATAATGGGCACCTAATAGAAAAAATAGAAAAAAATAATTAAATAGATTAATGAATACAGGAATGAAGGACACCTTATCCATACCCTCATGCATTAGTGATACAATTATGAAAGCACATGAAACAACTCAATGCAATGTCATACATTAACAATAATAAAAGTGCATGAAACAATATTTACTTTCAAAACTTTTCATGTTATTTGAAATTTGAAAGCACTTCAAATACCAATTTACATTATTATGCCACACAAATAGTCATAATTTTTTTTAAACCACAAGGCATACAACCTTCATTTAAACCTCTTTAAAGTTCTTAAAAAATCCAAAAACTGTCATCTTGTAATTCATTTAACATACTGATGACATGAAATGACAATCGCCTTATAATATCATCTTTTGATCGGCTTTATTACAAGTTATAAGATATTTTAATCTGCATATAACTATCATCACAGATGTTCAAGTGTCCCGTTCATCTCATCAGTACGTAAAGTATCCAGAAATAGGATTATATGAAAACGTTATGCCTCTCACATCGAAGATTTGTTCGTCAGTTTAAAAGTAGAAAATTAAACTAAAAAAATAAAGTAAAAAGACATACTGCAAAAAAACTCATCATAAATACCAGGATTGAAATTTTATGTTTGCTCCAGACGAGCATTTTGTCTACAGGAGACTCATCAGTGACGCTGGAATAAAAAACAATAACAAAATTCCAAACATAATGAAAAATAAATTAAATAAACTAATAAACTACTCCTAAACGAATTAAAACAAAACCATACAAGTTGAAGGTACTGCTAATCTAGTTAGTTCATACAAGAAGAAGAAGATGTGGAATGCTTGCCAATGAGACAACTATCGATTTGAGACCAAATACCATCGAAGTAAGTTTCTAGCTATAAACACTGAGCAAATATCAAACCTTACATCAAGCTTTAAAAGGCCTTATATTACAAATGTGAAACAATTCAAACAAGAAAACAAAACCAAAAGCCAGATTTAAAGCAGTGAGGTAATAGCACAGCATAACAACAAATCATACAAATAAGTTGACTAAGGCTTAATACACCAGATTCACACAAACAACAGAAACCACTTACAAAAAGAGTCAGACGCAAAATACAATTAAAAATGTACTTGCAGTAAATCAGGAACAAATAAAATCATCCGGGATTTGAAAAAGTCAGTGATCATCAAAAATGTTGAAAAATGAAGCAACATTTAACATTATATTCAAACATTTTCCTTTGCATATGTGTTTAAAAGAAAGAAACTAGTATATTTAACAATTTAAATTGTACAGGTATGGACACAGAAACATAACAGTATATAGGTGAGAAGATTCATATTATTTTTGGGATGAATATTACTTGTGAAAGGTCAGCATTTTGTATATATTGTTAGATAAAAAATATAAATAAATCACGCCTTTCTACTTTTTTTTGCTGCCTCTGAATGTCCCTGGATGATATTTTCTGATCCTTCATTTTTTTTTCTTTTAAATAAATGGACATTTAGATTACATTCCTTTATACTTTTTTGAATTTACATTGATTGATTAGGGCCATTTTTGAATATGATTATTTAAGTTTTCTAATATATTTGATAGTATTTTACAAAGTTACTTAAATACTGTAATTTTTTGAATAAGTGTGATATCTCTTATTATCTATTGGATCTTGTGTAAACCTGTAAATGCAAATATAATATAACCATTTCCGCTTTTATATTCCAGCATACACAGGAATAAAAAGTCACATCTGCTATGTTTTAATTACTAACAAGTGCTTTTCTAGATTTAGCGTTTGCGTTTTCGATAACAAAAAAACAACATTGAGTACAACAAATCAACCTAGTTTAGAAAGGCTCAAACTGCACGAAAAGAGTATAAAATCAGTTTTTGTTGCTGGACATTACATTTTGATATTAATATACGATCTTAAAAAAATATATGTATACGTAAATTCATTCCATCTAGATGACTGTCCCGTAAGTGTTAGTCTCAATTATTTTGGTATTATTCAACTGACACACTGTATATTAGAGAAAGAGCGACAACTTTTGATATGAAAAAGAACAAAATGAAGAGTATAATTGTAATTCATGCCTCATGCAAAGTTCTTATTTCAATAAATGTTTTTAAGTTCCGAGTCATAATATTTTTTTATTTTGTTTTAATATCTAGTTGAGTTCATAACACTTAGCTATTTCATAGACAATAAGCCCAAAGATTGGTAGCTACTTATGAAAGTAATTTAAATTCAAAGTTACTGGGTATATTAAAAATGTATATCTTCCCTTTTTGATGTCTAAATCCACAAAATTAAGGAAATTGGTCATAATTTTCAAATTTTGTTTCAGAGTCTACTCAAAATATTAGCCAATCGTTGATTTTTTATAACTATATTACAACACAAAACAAATAAATAACTTATCATCTTGTAAATCTGTTTTATATTATTTAATTTTCAATGCATAATACTTGATATTTATCATAAATTCCCCCTCCCTCTGTCACTTTGGTTATGTTTTATAGCGTTCAGTAGGCATTTCTAAAGTTTACTTATCACTTTTATTAACATCTAATATTACTTTTTTCGCCCTTTGAGGTGGGATATTAATTCTTACATTTGTCTATTTGACAGTGTCAGTGTAAAGAAATAACTTAAAGCCGACGTTAAACAAGTACTTTATGTTTGATAAGATTGCACAGTGACAACGAAACAGGATTAAAAGTTAAAACGAAAATCAAATGTGCGAAAAAGTAAAATAACAAAAATAACGAAATCAGAGGAAAATTCTAATCGGAAACTCCCTAAGCAAATGGCTAAATCAAAAGCTCAAACACACCAAACGGATGGATAATAACTGTCACATTCCTGTTAAAGGAACAGAAATTTCTAATGTAGAAAATGGTGAAAAAAACCTGGTTTTATAGCTAGCTAAACCTCTTACTTGTATGATAGTCGCATAAGATTCGATCATATTTACAAAGATGTGTGGAAAAAACCAAAACCAGACATAATAGATACAAATGTCTAAAATATCGGTACAGCAGTCAACATTGTGTTATAATCTTTATCACTTTAGAAACAAACAAATAAATTAACAAAGAAAGACAAAAAGGCATATAGACAAAGCACGTCAGCAAAACCGAATTGTTTTCAGTAATACAAGGCGAGTAGAAGATACATATATCTGTCAATTAAATTCGACAAAAGAAATTGCCGTAAAGCAATATTATTAGTCAACTTTATTTTAGACAAGTTATTTAGATGTGAACTGACTTTTGTGCAATGTAGTTATTCCGAAACCTCTTGCTAAAATAGTAACACTTCACAGGAAAACGAATGTCTTATTCTGACGCACAGCCGTTAATTTAAACGATCTCGAAATGGCATATACTTAGAGGAAGGGTAAAACATAAAGTCCACGTATATTTAAGAGGCCGTTTTTGTTTTTTTTATCAAATTTTGAGGTAAATGTTATTAAAACAAAAGAAAGACAAAAGAAACCAATGGGGCATTTATACTCGAAAATTAAATGACATCGCCATGGACAAAAAAGAGTCAAAGCAAAAAGACAAAAAAAAAAACCAAAAAACAACAGTATACATCTTTTGTAGAAAGGAAAAATCCACAGAGAACTTATAACAGGCCATTCTAGTTAAAAAAATATCACATGTTTGGTAATGTCAACGTAACAATTGTTAGCATATATCGCTTCTGTCGAGATACACGTGGGAAAATATAGGTAAATTTTGTGTTAAATTTACCTATAACCTGGTTTAAATGGTCAGCGTCCTAGTCATTTATTAATGGTATAAAAATGTTAGTATGTAACTCCCGGTCATCTAAAAAGTTAAAGACTCGCACCTGGTTACTTAATCTTTTTTCTTTAAAAAAAACTTATTGTGTTTAACAAAAATGATATTGCCTCTGGTATGAAATAACTTGGGAGGAGCTAAATTCCAGACTTTACTACATAATTATGACTTATAAAAACTTATGAATTCATACTCTAGATTACAGTTCAACTGACGGTTAAGTCTGGTCGCCGCAAGAAAGTATGCCTAAATTGCAAGTGTCAACAAACGGACGATCAGTTGTCATGCGTTCATATAATAATGACAGTTTATATGTATGTATCTTACATAATGTTTAAATAGAGTTGAAATGTCATTTTTTTATTTGATTGATTTAGCGAAAAATCACCAAGAAGGGCTGCAACACTTTCAAATAGTATCGAATAAAAATGTACATTTTGTAAACGGACAAAAGTTAATAACAAAACCAAAAAATATTGAAGACGAGTCCATATGAGAAGATTTCAAAAAGAAATATTGATAAACAAAAATATCTAACCTCAAGGTATACTAAAAAATGTGATGTCCATAAAACTTGACTGAATCAAACGATATATAACTAGCTTAACCCCACGCCTTGTATGAAGATTGTGGTTCATGTGACTTTATTATAATATCTTCATTTCCAATCAACCAATTAAAAGCTGATTACGAAGACATATGACGTAAGCACCAATTACCTGTATTATGCAAAAAAGCACATGTCTTCAAACATACACTCATACTATAAGATTTGTTACAGTTAAATAAATAAAATCGTTGGAGGTGGAAACTACCTAGTACCTCTCTAGTTATAACATGAACATTATAGTGTACACTGTTTTAATGAAAAAGAAATCGAAATCATTAACAAGAGGAACATTTATAGTAAATAAATCTTCATGATACCGAATTTTTTCTGAAAAGATTGCGATTATACTTTATTTCCATCACATTTTTAGTGGAAAATCATATCAGAGGATTTTGTTATCATAAGCGCTTTGTTCAAATTGAAAGACACGAGGATCAAAAATGTCATTTCTGAGATAGAAAAATTGTTTACTGACGGTTTGATTTTTTAAATTTGACTATTTATTTGAGGACTTTAATATAACTATACAAGTGTTTCAATATGCCGTTTCGTTTTTGATATCTCGATCGTTTTTGCTAAATATTAATTGATACAAAATAAGAGTAAAACAAAATATGGAAAATTGATTATGTATTTATCAATATGGTTTTATATCCGTTGTATCAATTAAAATGTATCATTTTGATGATAAAAAATATCAAACAGATACTCTCTAGGGGTAAATTCAGTAAATAAATATACGTCATCAGGGACCGCCCATTTAGGGGAGAGCTTTCTGTATAACACTGAAGTCATATGCTCTTCTGATTGGTTGATAATGTTTGTAATAAATATTTTTTGGCAGATGGATCAAAACTAGAGTTGAAAAAAAAAAAAAAAAATAAATGCTGAATGTACTAAATTTTTTTCCTACAGGGTTGAAAAGTAATGGGGGTCAGTATAGGAATTCAGTGCGAATCTACATTGTTTGTAAACAAGGCCATGTGAATGCCCAAAAATGCCGCATGACCCTATGTTTTTATTAGTGCAAAAGATAGGGCTACATTTGTACTTTCATGAATGTTATATGAAAGTTTCCAATTTCTAAAGGTAAATCAGGTATGAATTTAATTCCATACATAGATTATCATTAAAGTCAATGGGAGATTTTTTACTGAATTTACCCCTATAGGAAAATATGAACTCTTTCACTGTACTTGTCCAAGGCCAAACAATAATCAACAAACTCATTTCCTGTAAATTTTAATGTAATGGAAGGATTTTGGAACCGTTTGAAGTTGTTTTTTACACAAATTTCTATCTTAGCTGCGGCTATCCAGGATGCACTGAGTGTACTGTGAGAGGAGGCATGGGGTATATGGTAAAAATCAGTTTTTTTGTGCAGATTGAAAGAAACAATAGAAATTACACTTTAGAGTTATGATATCAATGAAAGGCATGAATATTCTCCCCATTTACATCACATTTTGCACATATTTCTCCTCATAATGTATATAAAACCATATGAAAAAAATGGATTACCTCCCTTTGACATAGTGATTTTTTTTAGCTGTGTTCCCCATGTTAAGTTGTAGAACAAGTGGTAAAATTTCTAGTATTTTAACACTCGAATAATCTGACCGCATGAAGGTATTCATTTATTTTTACATAACACATTGCGTTTCTTTATTTAAAAACTATACTAGACAACTTTCATGATTACATGTCCTTCATCTAGGAAACTAGTGTTGAAATGTTTGTATTTGGATTTTTATGTTAAATAATTGCTTTTAAATATTCCAAATTGTTACTTTAATCTTCCAAATGCAAAGTTTGGTTATACTTACTCTTATTTATTCATATTTGGCACTTTTTTCTACTTCAGTTCTGGCTGTCTAGTTTTGAGGAAGAATCCATCCTGATGTTGGGGTAACAGGAATTTCTGCAGAGTGATTGTCAATGACATTTTGTGAACTTTACAAGTAATTAAAACACAGATTAAGTATAATGAAACATAATTGTTGTTTTATTTGGTATCAAACTGCTTAAAAAAGCCTTTGAAAAGTATTTTTGTGGCCTTTTCAGAGTATTTAATCAAAAACTTCCATAGAAGGAAAAATTAAACTAAGAGTACACCAAGTCTTTAGTTTCTAGGTGTACTTGCTATACTGGTCAAAGCAAACACAGAAAACAATTCATATTTATTAAACATAGTATTTTACACCATTTTTATAAAAACTGTCAATGTGCAACTTTATATACCAAATATACATTGGCCGCAGTATGGGCTGTAGTATAAATTTTGCTCTATCTTTACAAATTCAGCATTTATGAATGTTTATTGAAACTGGAACTTGAAAATTGGATACCTTACATGTTTATTACAAAAAAAGTGGGAAAAGAAGTAAAAAAGTCCCTTATAGGAAAATATGAACTCTTTCACTGTACTTGTCCAAGGCCAAACAATAATCAACAAACTCATTTCCTGTAAATTTTAATGTAATGGAAGGATTTTGGAACCGTTTGAAGTTGTTTTTTACACAAATTTCTATCTTAGCTGCGGCTATCCAGGATGCACTGAGTGTACTGTGAGAGGAGGCATGGGGTATATGGTAAAAATCAGTTTTTGTGTGCAGATTGAAAGAAACAATAGAAATTACACTTTAGAGTTATGATATCAATGAAAGGCATGAATATTCTCCCCATTTACATCACATTTTGCACATATTTCTCCTCATAATGTATATAAAACCATATGAAAAAAATGGATTACCTCCCTTTGACATAGTGATTTTTTTTAGCTGTGTTCCCCATGTTAAGTTGTAGAACAAGTGGTAAATAAGCACTTTTCTAGTATTTTAACACTCGAATAATCTGACCGCATGAAGGTATTCATTTATTTTTACATAACACATTGCGTTTCTTTATTTAAAAACTATACTAGACAACTTTTCATGATTACATGTCCTTCATCTAGGAAACTAGTGTTGAAATGTTTGTATTTGGATTTTTATGTTAAATAATTGCTTTTAAATATTCCAAATTGTTACTTTAATCTTCCAAATGCAAAGTTTGGTTATACTTACTCTTATTTATTCATATTTGGCACTTTTTTCTACTTCAGTTCTGGCTGTCTAGTTTTGAGGAAGAATCCATCCTGATGTTGGGGTAACAGGAATTTCTGCAGAGTGATTGTCAATGACATTTTGTGAACTTTACAAGTAATTAAAACACAGATTAAGTATAATGAAACATAATTGTTGTTTTATTTGGTATCAAACTGCTTAAAAAAGCCTTTGAAAAGTATTTTTGTGGCCGTTTCAGAGTATTTAATCAAAAACTTCCATAGAAGGAAAAATTAAACTAAGAGTACACCAAGTCTTTAGTTTCTAGGTGTACTTGCTATACTGGTCAAAGCAAACACAGAAAACAATTCATATTTATTAAACATAGTATTTTACACCATTTTTATAAAAACTGTCAATGTGCAACTTTATATACCTAATATACATTGGCCGCAGTATGGGCTGTAGTATAAATTTTGCTCTATCTTTACAAATTCAGCATTTATGAATGTTGTATTGAAACTGGAACTTGAAAATTGGATACCTTACATGTTTATTACAAAAAAAGTGGGAAAAGAAGTAAAAAAGTCCCTTATAGGAAAATATGCACTTTTTCACTGTACTTGTCCAAGGCCACACAATAATCACAAAACTCATTTCCTGTAAATGTTAATGTAATGGAAGGATTTTGGAACCATTTAAAGCTGTTTTTTACACAAATTTCTATCTTTAACTGCGGCTATCCAGGATGCACTCAGTGTACTGTGAGAGAAGCATGAAGTGTATTGTAAAAATCAGTTTTTGTGTGCAGATTGAAATAAATAATAGAAATTACACTTGAGAGTTATGATATCAATGAAAGGCATAAATATTCTCCCCATTTACATCACATTTTGTACATATTTCTCCTCATAATGTATAAAATCATATGAAAAAAATGGATTACCTCCCTTTGACATAGTGTTTTTTTTAGCTGTGTTCCCCATGTTAAGTTGTAGAACAAGTGGTAAATAAGCACTTTTCTAGCATTTTAACACTCGAATAATCTGACCGCACGAAGGTATTCATTTATTTTTACACAACACCTTGCGTTTCTTTATTGAAAGAATATACTAGACAAGTTTTCACGATTACAGGTCCTTCATCCATGAAGCAAGTGTTGAAATGTTTGTAATTGGATTTTTATGTTAGATAATTTGCTTTTAAATATTCTAAATTGTTACTTCAGTCTCCCAAATGTAAAGTTTGGTCATACCTAATCTTATTTTTTTATATTTGGCACTTTTTTCTACTTCAGTTCTAGCTGTCTAGTTTTGGCGAAGAACCCATCCTGATGTTGGGGTAACAGGAATTTCTGCAGAGTGATTGTCAATGACATTTTGTGAAATTTACAAGTAATTAAAACACAGATTTAGTATAATGAAACATAATTGTTGTTTTATTTGGTATGAAACTGCTTAAAAAAGCCTTTGAAAAGTCTTTTTGTGGTCTTTTCATGGTATTTAACCAAAAACTTCCATATAAGGAAAAAACTAACTAAGAGTACACCAAGACTTTAGTTTCTAGATGTACTTGCAATACTAGTCAAAGCAAACACAGAAAACAATTCATATTTATTAAACATAGTATTTTACACCATTCTTTTAAAAACAGTCAATGCGCAACTTTATATACCAAATATACATTGGCCGCAGTATGGGCTGTAGTATAAATTTTGCTCTATCTTTACAAATTCAGCATTTATGAAGGTTGTATTGAAACTGGAACTTGAAAATTGGATACATTACATGTTTATTACAAAAAAAGTTGGAAAAGAAGTAAAAAAGTCCCTTATAGGGGTAAATTCAGTAAATAAATATACGTCATCAGGGACCGCCCATTTAGGGGAGAGCTTTCTGTATAACACTGAAGTTATATGCTCTTCTGATTGGCAGATAATGTTTGTAATAAATATTTTTTGGTAGATGGATCAAAACTAGAGTTGAAAAAAAATAAAAAATATATGCTGAATGTACTAATTTTTTCCCCTTCAGGGTTGAAAAGTAATGGGGGTCAGTATAGGAATTCAGTGCGAATCTACATTGTTTGTAAACAAGGCCATGTGAATGCCCAAAAATGCCGCATGACCCTATGTTTTTATTGTTGGAAAAGATAGGTCTACATTTGTACTTTCATGAATGATATATGAAAGATTTTAATTTCTAAAGGTAAATCAGGTATAAATTTATTTCCACACATAGATTAGCATTAAAGTCAATGGGAGATTTTTTACTGAATTTACCCCTATACAAGGCCATGTGAATGCCCAAAAATGCCGCATGACCCTATGTTTTTATTAGTGCAAAAGATAGGGCTACATTTGTACTTTCATGAATGTTATATGAAAGTTTCCAATTTCTAAAGGTAAATCAGGTATGAATTTAATTCCATACATAGATTACCATTAAAGTCAATGGGAGATTTTTTACTGAATTTACCCCTCTACACAGTGTATTTACCTTAGAATTTTCCATGTTATTTTTAGATAGTTCATACTTCGTACAATGAGTTATGCCTCTTTCTGCATGCAAACATTTTTCTTCAAAATTGATTGGGTTCATTTTTTAAAGCCAATTCCGGAGATTTAAGGAAGTAATTTATTTTTATTTCGGCAGGTTGAGACAGTGAGACTTAATATTTCCAGGACCATGCAACAACAATGTCATTGTGCACGTTAGTCAAAAACACACCAACTAAATCATGAACAAAACAATGGTAGTATCCGACGACTGGCGGATTGATTCCACCACATTGAATCGATTCTTTTTTTACTAGTATATGAAACAATTGCTATGGAATGTCATCTCAACTTACGAGACATAAACTCTACATATTCAGCTGCAGCAGGATGTTGATATAGGCCACTAAATAGTGTACAAAAGAGATCGAAAAGGCACGCATCATAGGAATAACAGATAAAAAAATGATCCAATATTGTTAAACAAATTGGCAAACTTGGTTCCCATTTTTTTTTCTTTTTCTTTTGTCATGAGAAAATCTGCAAAACGCATTTCAAATGTTGTGCATGGCGTCAGTACAGAAAATAAAGACAAAGTAGTTATCGTTTATGTCTGTATTCAAAAGGCATTAGTAAGTTCTGAAGATGTCAAGAAAAACATCTTTTTTGCTATATAAGGATTTTTAAAACCGTTGTTTTGCTTAGAAGTAGAATAAATAAGAGGCAGGAAATAACAAAAGAACAATCAAATTCATTCATCGAAGAAAGAAAATTACTAAAAGACAGACACAATTTAAATAAAACCCATAGAAATCAAGACTTGGAAACAATACAAAAGCATAGAAAGGACCATGACTGAGGAAAAAATCCCACTGTTAATGACAAATAACAAATCGCAAGGGTTTAAAACAAAGTTTTAACCCATCAAAGATACATGGCTTATAGTTCATGGAGTCAAATGCTCTACATAAATCTTGTTCTCTTACCTCCACAGGTGTAGATGCCAAAGAAAGGTTTTAGTCCTAAATATGAGATACTCGACGATATATTGAAGCGATTGATCAAAATGGCACCCTTGGTTAAGAACATGGGTCAAACCTACAACAAAATGAACACCCCAAAAGTACTTTCACAAAAAACAGACAGTCATGAATATGATGTTCAGTAGTTGTCATTTTTTGATGTAATTCATACGTTTTTCTTTTTCTCGTTTTTTTATAGATAAGACCGTTAGTTTTCCTGTTTGAATGATTTTACAGTAGTTATTTTTTAGTCCATTTATAGCTTGCCGTTCGTTGTGAGCCAAGGCTCCGTGTTTTTTTTTTACCTATAATGGTTTACTTTTACCAATTATGACTTGATGGAGAGTTGTCTCATTGGCACTTATACCACAATCTTCTTATATCTATATACATTGTACACTGTTCTTCCTTAAACATTATTATGTAAAACATATGATTTAATATGTTTGAATCTTTATTTGATAAACAAAATTTAAAACAGTGTAACCAGTGAAAATTATTACATGAAATAAATTCAATTAATACAAATGAAAGTTAAACATATACATAACATGAAAAAAATTGTGAAAAAGGTACACAAAGCACACCTGAAAGTCCATTGTGACATGAGAAGGTTTACATTTGAAAATATAAAAATGAATTAGATGACAATCACAAACGTTTGCTTGTAAACAGTAAAATTCATATTCTCATCAAATGAAAATTACAAACTAGACCCACTAGGCTTTGTTGGAGTGTGTCTATATGAGAAAATCCAACTAATGAATGTTATTGATACAAGGATGACAAACGCAATCGAGATCTGAGCTACAGTGGAATATCTGAATGCAATAATTTAAAAGCACAAACACACATACACACACACACAGACACAGATTCTCCAAATACAGAAAAAACACGAATTCCGTTGAGACAAAAAATAATGACCTTCTCAAGAGCAGAATTTGTGTATTTAATTTAATCATTAGCAGGATTGCCAAATATGCCATATGTTTCTCTCAATTAACTTAAGATTAAATAAGATTTTTAGTTGACCAGTGAGTTGAAAAATAGCTTTTAAAGGAATGACAAAGTAATGTGAAATAGCAAGTTATTTTTTATACAATGCAACTTTATCATATACACATGCAGTCATCAGTTAATTGTATCTTTTATGTGTTAACTACACAGTCCTCTTCAACATCAATGACATATTAAATTTCCAATTGAAGACAAAATAAATCAAAAACAATGAATAGATCAATAAACCAACAAATAATGCATTATATTAATGTGAAAAATGTAAATGAATTGACAGGCAGCCTTATCTTATTAAGCTTTGATAATTATACAGTACATAATTACAATAACTCACAATGGCATCACACACCCATTCCTACCAAACATTCAAAACATAATGGTAACATTTACAATCCAGTTATTTCGTAAAAAGGCTACTTTTGTCAATATTCCCTCCAGATATATTTTATACCCCTGTTATTATGTGAAAAAAAAATTTCAGTTACTATGACAAATGTTCAAATATTTCCAATGTTTTTTTTTACTGGAAAAAGGAAAAGCAATGAGGGATCCGATAGACTGAAGGCTAAAAAATAAATAAAGATATCACAAAAATGAAAAACAAACATTCATAAGCACTTATAATTAATGGAATTTACATTTATATAGCACTATTTCTTGTGAACCTTTTTGATAAATTATAAAAATAGATTTAACTGTATTTAATATCACCAATAACTAATAAGTAGGTCGTAAAATGTATTAAACTGAAATAGACTGAACCTCCTAGCTATGTTGTACTAATTTCAGTCGTCCATTGACGCATCTGTGTATGTTTTTTAATTTATAGTCTCAAAAGAGGCGGTTCATCTTTTCTGAATAATTACAGGGTTGAAAACTATTCTTCTGTTTGTTATTTTCAATCCCATTTACTTTTATTGGAATAGCATATGATGTTTTCTTGTAAATTATATATTACTGCATATCTAATTTCTTTGTGGATGTCTTTATCTTTCTCTGTACATTATCCTGAATTTGATAACGTCCATTTGTTAAGGATTTTAAAGTTCTATCCTGAGATTCAAGTTTCTAAATTTTTAAAAGCATCATCAAAGACCAACATCGTCTAATGTATTAGCAGCTGACTGAATGGTAAATGTTGCTATGGATACTTGTTGCTTTAATTGATCCCACTTATCAACTGCGTTATTGCTTTCTATTTCAAACATTGTATCCACAATTCCTGGAAAGTCATTGTCCGAATACGAATCATATTTACTTGGTGCAAATATTACATGCCTGTAAATAAACATGGAGATATTTTCATTTGTGTAATCATCTTGAAAACAACAGTTTTTGATAAACAGGAGTTTATACATAAAGAATATTGTTAGAGCTCTACCCTCGTCTAGTTCAGACCAAACAAGGTACACTAATGATATACAATTGAATCAGTGCAGGACAAGAATTTAACTTTAAAACAATGATTGCACAGATTACCAAGTTCATGTTCACTGCTTTTTCTATCGTCAAGAGAGATAACCAATGAACTTTGAAGTTTAACAAAGTTGTGTTGTCACATTTGATTAAAATTCTGGTTGTCTTTTCTGGAATTGTTTTAGAAGTAACATGTTCTTGCCATTTTAAAAATGTATTTTTTTTTATAGTAAAAGCAATACAAATACAGAAACAAACAAAAAACTTACTTATAGATACGTCTTTCAGGAAGTCCTTCAGGATCTATAAAAGCTCTTTCAAATTGAATCATTTTGTCGTTTATAATTCTGTAGTCAATAGCACTGAAATAAAAAAAAAAGATTCTCAATCAAATTGTTTACTTATTTAATATGTCTGTGTCTCAACTCACTACCGACATGTTTTTGTGGTTTGATAACTTAAGGTAAAAGAACAGTTGTGTGTTTTTAAATTTACTGATTGATTCCTGTTTCCGATTTTGACATTTGGAGAGAGTTTTAAATCCACGCTATACATTCGTATTGCGGACGATTCATTCATTTCTTGTGACGTTTACAATTTTACCCCTTTGAAGTTTATACTATTCACGTTTTTTTTTTTTGTGTTTTTATCTTGATCTGTATCTTCCTAATAGGTTTATTAGATTTGAACATCGGTAAAAAAAAACACTTGTCAAATTAAATTGTCTAATTAGAGGATTCCTTTTTTCCATACCTTTTAATACTTGCAGATTTAACGTAAGTTTGGAATTTATTCGCACTATCAGTTAAATTCTGTGCAGCTGATTTTAAAGCATCTGAAATATAAAGAAAATGTTAACAATATCTAGTGAGCTATCTTTACTTAAAAATATTGTTATGAGTCAAGAATCAATTAAGCAAGTATAAACCTGTAAGAAGGATTTCTACAGGTTTCCAAATTGAAGTGATAATACTTTCACTTCAAGCTTTTGTAGGGTCTCGTATTGTTCATTGTCTAGTTATCTGTGAAGTGTTTTATAAACAGTTCTAGCTGCAGTATCATCAGAGACATGATTCAAGAAAAAGGCAAATAATCATGGTAAGGTCTTTTGGTTGACACAGACGACTTTGAGGGGTTAACAAGTTTCTAGGGACCAACTATATGAATAAAAATATTTAAGATAGGCATCACCCAGACAGCTGACATACAGCACATAAAGTCATTTGGTAAATAGGTCAACAATCAAAAGTAATAAATAAAGGCAACAGTAGTATACCGCGGTTCAAAACTCATATATCGATTGAGAAAAAAACAAATCCGGGTTACAAACTAAATCTGAGGGATACGCATCAAATATAAGAGGAGAACAACGACACAACAGAAACACAACCTTAAAGTTTAACACACACAGAAACGAACTGTAATATAACAATGGCCATTACCTTACTTAGTACAGGATAAAATCATAATAAAATCATGGTCAAAATAAGAAAAATAAAAACACATACAACAGTCCTGAAAACACTACACATAAAAACCGAAGATCGAGGAAAAACCGGGACTTAAGATTGATTATCACATAGTGGAAACCTTATGATGTTCTGATTTCCTACACGATTTCAATTTCAAAATTGCAACAGCAACGATTTATTTTTTTCGGCAGAAGTATTAGGCATGAAGTACTAAAATATGTTTGACTCGATTCATCTTTTTAGTGTTTATTACTACAACGATTTTATTGATGACTGCTTTGTGCGCTTATTTTAATAAACATCTAAGATTCCTTAGATTACTTGTCTTCCTTCTTGAAATATTTATAGTGTAAAACGTAATTTTTCAAAAGTTGAATAAAATTATTATGATGGTTTTTATGTTTTGTGATTAGAGGCAATGTAAGAGAAGTATATACTAACCTATGTTCACATTCTGTGCGTGCCAACTTTTAGAAAATTTATTTTCTAAGTTCGATACAAAATGAGTTATAGCAGTGGAATACCTCCTCACATCAAACTTTAAAAGATCATCGTTTGCTAATTTCCTGTAAGAATAGAAATTGATAAAGTAGAGGGAAAATCTGTTTTTTTTTCAAATGTATGTTTGGTTAGTTCTAATTTCAAGAATCAATTGTAACTATGAATTCGTTTTTTTTTTGCCAAAGTCTGCAAACATGTCAATAGATAATTTGAAAATCTTTGAACATTTAAACTTGTGGTTAACCTGTACACAGGAAATCATGAAAATTTGTATCACACGAAAAATAATTAATCCACAGTATACTTATTGTTAAAAGAATTCATAAACCAAAAGTCAAATAAGGACATAGACGCTTTCAATATGCATCTATAACATTGGTTTGATTTCCAAAAACAATGTATATATATAAAATGTATATAAAAAAATAAATTCCTTTATACATTAACAAGATATGAGCAACATCAAAATTATTCTAGTTGCTAGTGATATGATAAGTAAGGAAATTCTAACAAAAATGATCATCAAATAAAACACATGTCAATGAAAATTCAGCGACAGTGACTTCATTAATTCATGTATTCAATGTTCTTTCTGCATTAAATCATATTATTGTCACGAGTTAAAAATAACATGTTCATATGCATGTATAAAAAAATTGTATATACAATATTGATAAACATTGTATATACAATTATAGAATGTACACAAAAAGAAATATTTCTTGTATACATTAACAAGATAAGCAGCATCAAAACACAAAATTATTCTAGTTGCTAGTGATATGATAAGTAAGGAAATTCTAATAAAAATTATCATCAAATGTACACAAATCAAAGAAGATTAAGCGACAGTGACTTCATTAAGTCACGAGTTAAAAATAACATGTTCATATGCATGTATAAAAAATATTAACATGATTTCTACATTTTGGTTACTGATTAATAACTGAAAACTGCAATGAATGTTATATTTTTACCAGTATTTTTATATCAAAGGATTAAAAAATTAACACCTATTTATGGGAAGCTAAAGACATTTTACCAATTTAGAGAATAACTTTTAGTAGAGCTATTTGATTAATCATTGTTGGCCAACAAACGTAACAGATGATACATTTATTTCTGCAGTGTTTCTTTACTTACCATGCCATTCCAGACCAAAGTTGAGCCATTGCTAAGTTGTATGAATAATCTGGATCAATATAGTTTTCGTAAAGGTAAATTGTTTCGTATGCTGAGTGATATACGGGATATGACAGAATTGGCCATTTGTCCTTAAAAAATAAAAATGAAATGTTTTGTGTTGTAATAGTCATTTTGAAAAACACCAGCTCCAATATAAAAAATTCTAGAAGACATATCTGTGTACCATAATATTAAATATTACATACGTACATTAAAAAGTGACAAATCTTCGTTTAATTAACTTCATGTTGGACGCTAAAGCCAACTAAAATCGTCAAATTTCAAATATGCTTCATGTGAAAGCAATCCGCATAAATTCTTATTAAAATGAAAATGTATTATTCTTATCATATCAATACTAAATCGGCTACTGGGTGGATAGTACACCTCAGTATGCTTGTTTATCAGAAACGCGGCAAAGACCCGTTTGAAGTGAGGATATTGTTTTATGGAGCTGTTTTAACAGTTGTATTACATTCGCACTGTTAGTTGATATAGTAGAGCGTTTCGTTCTGTCAGGTTTTATCGACTTCCTCCATTTAAATTGGCATTAGTGTTCGATAACTTTTTTATATAACGATTTCGGTAAACACCATACATTTTTCTGGAATAATATAAGGTAGGTATGCTTGAAATTAAGGTTTACAGACACCAGAGTATAAGGGAGGTACAGAAACACAATAATAAGAATACATCAACAAGTTCTAAAAACTTTCTCTTTACAATTTACAAACTTGTAACATGTTGAATATAATTATATAAATAAATTGTAATTACAGAGTTGTAAGTAAACCACATATCAACACTAGGAACTCCTGCTCTCTGGTAAAATGTGGCCATATCACTGCCAGAACCAAGTGAGTAGTAGACGCTGCAAAAACAGTTATATGTTATATGATGTATAAAAGGTAGGTGTAAATCATGTATGGAGGACAAAAAAAACCCCCTTAAATATAAAAATAAAAAGGAGCTGTGGTATTGTGATTGTCAATAAGCTATTTCAGGCATCTGCATATGAAAAAATACTTCATTAAAATAAATCGTTGATTTAATAACTAAATAATTTTATGCAAATAATTGACTTTTTAATTTTCGTCAGTCAAGGTCAGATAAGCAATAGAGGAAACTGTACATTTCTTAGTTAATATCCGTCAAGAATACGTTCCATCTATAATTACACACAGATTAAGACATATAAATTACATATACTTATATTGAATGGGAAGTTCCAACATATCATAAACAATATACAAACCTGGGTTCACCATTTTCTCCTGGTGCTCTCTTATTCCATATATCATATAAAGTCTTATATGAACTTGTTTTGTCTGGATTAGCAATCTTTAAAAAGAAGTCAACATTTTGATAACCATAGTAAATATCTTATAGAAACTTCAGTCAATTTTAATTAAACTCATTATCAAATTATTTCAAAAGATTTTAAAAAGGAATGTCAGAAAATCTAATTCTCTCATAAGAATCGCTGTTCATATCCTCCTTACTTTTATTTACAGTTGTTTTTCTTCTCGTATTGTTTTTTTTTTTTTTTTAATTTTGTTTTTTTAAAAGTTGTAGCAACATTATAAAAAGTATATGTGACAGTTTTATGTTGCATCTTTCAATGCAATATAAAAAACAACTAACATACCAATTTCGTGGTTTCGTATAACGTATCTTGCAGCAAAGGACTGGTGCCTGCCGTTAGGACGTAGTTATAGTCAGCAGCATAGTCTACATTTAAGTAAGCAATTGATCTCTCATATAATACTTTCATGTACTCCTAGAATTAGAAAATGTAGACAACTTTAATTTCTTTCAAAACAAAACCAATTCTGAGTCTTGATTGTGGTTATGTGCAATTGATTGGGGTAACATGTATTCTGGAGCATAATTTGCCCCTTAGGATTCATTCAGCCAAGAAATTTGATAAAAACTTTCCTTGTACTATGTGTATTGTAAAATTTTGAAAAATCAGCACACATGAAGTGACAAAACGGTGGATGAACATTATCAATTGTAGACCAAATATAAACATTTTTGCGGTCGTATAAAAACCAAGAACACTTTGACAAAAACTTTTCTTATCCAAGCTGTTTCGGATTGAAGGACGGACGGACCAATAGATTAACGGACGGACTGAGTAAAACGTTAACTAGACCTGCGGGGTATAAAAATAATTTCATAGTACTAGTAGAAGTTTTATATATTTAACCTCAGCTACGGTAAGTAAATGAAGGTCACATAATCCTATTAACATTGATCATATAATGTAGCTTATTCTATATAATCTGGTATCCAACTGTTCACTGTTCATCTGATAGAAAGTTCATTTAACGACTATCACAGAATATTGTTAAAAGGAAAGTTAAGTCCTAAAAGGTCAAATCCCTTTAAAGATGATGCGTTTTTATATCATATAACATTTTAAATCTATTAAATTTATGAAACATAAGCATATAAATAAAATCAATATCAAGGAAGAGCGTTTGAATTTACTACTTTTATGACTTTGTGAATTACAATATTTCGTTTAAAGTAATAATATACTGAATGTAAATAGATAGGAGGTGTGCAAAGAGATACTTGTATTATCCGTCTTCTAAAATTAATTGAAGAAAGAGTAAAATCCTTTTAACCTTTTCAAAAAATATACATGATTTATTGGTACACAAATAGTACAGAAATGTAAGTAATGATTCCATTGTGAAGTTATCAACATGGTAAAATTCACATATCAAACCTAAAATGAACATTGTTCACTCCGTTTCACTTCTTTTAAAATGGACAGGATTCCATCAGTTTTTGTTTGATATCTTGATTTGCCATCTAAACCGACTCATAAGATAAGAATATTAGTTAACTAGTGTTCCCTTAATTTATACTTAGTCCTTGGCAAAGTTAAATATAAGTAAAAGACTAACAGACTGAAAGATATTGTACCACATTAAAATTTTTGCATTAGACATCAAGTAGCAAAATATGGTATGTACTTGTCTCATTTTTATATGACAAGGTATCAAAATGATTTTCTTTTATTATTTTTGTCGTTTTGCATTTACAGCAAAAAGTTTGATATTCAAAACCATATATGAAAGAAAATAATTTTAAACTACTTCTATTCGAATGATTTATTGATGTCTGATCTGTACCTCTACCAGTGGTAAACATTTCGTTTACGACATTTTGACTGCGTGTGAATTCAGTTTTTCTTATTACCTTTATTTGTTTCTTCGTGATCGTTTTACGAGGTTATAACTTCGGTAAACCATTGTCGCCTTAATAAATTGATTAATAAGAACTAATATCGGAACTATAATTGGTTTAGTCCGCTAAATTTGGACTCTGTTAGCTAGTTCTCTCATTGTAAATAGTGGTATCATCACCCTATTTAGTATATTTTCTAATAGCATCTAACGAATATTATTAGATATATAGATTATACTCTTTGGTTTTCAAATTCAAGGGTCTTCAAAAAAAGTATCATATTTTGTCTCCTTCCATTAAAAACTACTCTTGACAAAAGTTAATACACATACAACCTCTAAAGTTCCAGTGGTTTAACTTGGTACTTACAATAATTAAGAGGACATAAAAATACAGATCAGCAAACGTAAAGAACGTTGATGATCATCTTCAACCTATACAATTTATTTCTAATTATGACCAGCTACAGTTCCCTAACAATTACATATAACAGTTGTTATCCATTCGTTTGATGTGTCTTAGCTTTTGATTTTGCCATTTTATTTGATAAGGGACTTTCCGTTTTGAATTTTCCTCGGAGGTCAGTATTATTGTGATTTTCCATTTTAACAATTCCATGTATTCAAATAAAAGAGGGACGAAAGATACCTGAGGTACAATCAAACTCACATATTGAAAATAAACTGACAACGCCATGTCTAAAAGGACGACAAACAATAGCTCAGAAGACACAACATAGAAAACCAAAAACTAAGCAACACGAACCCCACCAAAAATAAATTGATTATTAATCGTAATTAACACATTACTGAAAATAAGTTGACCATAAAAAAGAAGTTATGACTGAAATATTCATTCATGTTCACATGAACAAACCTTAAATTAATTGTTTTCAACTATTTCGAGTTTGTCTACTATTGAAGGAACTAAACATTTCCCGTAATATCAATTTAAAAAACGCAACATTGAAAGTCTGAATAAATTGAAAAATAAGTTGTAGTAAAATCTTTCAACTCTATATAGTGCTATAATTCAAAATTTGGTGACTATGTGGAACGCATCTATCCAATCGAGCTAGAGATAAAGGATACAACATATACAGTTAAGTCGGCCTCATATCTTGACCTACATCTAGAAATTGACAATGAGGGTCGATTGAAAACAAAATTTTACGACAAAAGAGATGATTTCAGCTTTCCAATTGTAAACTTTCCATTTCTAAGTAGCAACATTCCAGCAGCACCTGCATACGGGGTATATATATCTCCCAATTGATACGATATTCCCGTGCTTGCATTTCCTATCATGATTTTCTTGATAGAGGGTTGCTGCTCAAAAGGAAGCTATATTAAACCAAATGGTGAAGTTGAAATCGTAAATTTTACGGACGCCATCACGAGTTGGTTGACCGTTTCACAAATGATATCGGATATGTTCCTTACGTCGTAACTACAATCCCTTTCCCTTTCATGAATATGACCTACCGAATTAGACTATTTACCGGATTTGTTATCACAGAAGCAACACGACGGGTGCCGCATGTGGAGCAGGATTTGCTTACCCTTCCGGAGCACCTGAGATCACCCCTAGTTTTTTGGTGGGGTTCGTGTTGTTTATTTTTTAGTTTTCTATGTTGTGTCATGTGTGCTGTTGTTTGTTTGTCTTTTTCATTTTTAGCCATGGCGTTGTCAGTTTGTTTTAGATTTATGAGTTTGACTGTCCCTTTTGTATCTTTCGTCCCTCTTCTATATCATATTTTACACTCTAGTAATTTATAACAATAATTTTTTACTATGCATAATAGACAATACACGTGTTATGTAACTGTATATATTGATAGACGATGTAGGAAGTAGGACAATACTTAATGAATATGTAATATAAGAAAACGAAAACATGTTCCGGGTATTCAATGAAATAAACTCATCATAGGTACCAGGATAGAAATTTTATGTTTGCGCAAGACGCGTGTCAGTCTACAAAAGACTCATCAGTGACGCTCAATTAAAAAAAATGTAAAAGAAAAAGGACAAATAAAGTACAAAATACTTGTATTAGCATCATTCGACTGAACATAAACACTATTATAATTGAAAACATGTCGTACAGAATGTAATAGCATATAAAATAATTACCTCAACCCATTCTGTTGAACCAAATAAACCATGTTCTTCAGCTCCCCATGAACAGAACACAATGGTTCGCTTTGGTCTTATACCTAAAATAATAAATGCAATTTCAATATATATTTAATATAATTGAGACATTTACATTAACGAGAGGTGTACAGTTATTTCAGGTAGTATTGATTGAAACATTTATTTTGAGAGGTAATGACGCTACAAGGCAGCACTTGCACCCGCAAAGTGGAAAGGATTTGATATAAGTTGCAATAACTTGTTTCCCAATCAATTATAAATAATAAGATATAGGAAGATGTGGTATGAGTGCCAATGAGACAAATCTCCGTCCAAGTAACAATTTATATAAGTAAAAAAATTATAGAAATATATTTAAACTATAAATACCTTGTTTTAGCATATCACCAAGACTGTGGATAATTTCTGTCAATGCTGCTGTACCAGATAAAGGATCAATAGAGCCAAATACCCAGGCGTCGTAGTGATTCCCCAGTAATATATACCGATCTGAAATGGAAAGAGGTGTTAAACATACTGTACAATCCCAACATTTCAAGGTTGTCTATATGCTGACTATCTGTAGATTATTTGTATATTCTCTTTTTTTTAAGATTGTAAATCAAATGTTGAATTAAATCTGCTATATTCTTCTTCCAATAAAAACTATGCATATTAAGTGCAGACGAACAACAGAGTGTTACTTGTTCAATTAACGTGAAAACAGTGATGAACAATAAAAAGATTATGAAAAAGTGTATTTGTTGATGATAAAATTTTATATTTTACCTGGTTCAACAGATCCCTTTATATATCCAATGACATTATAAATAGTCCTTATTTCTTCAAAGTTGTTCACAATTAATTTGGCTCTCCTAAAATACAATTTTTCCATACAGGATCAATTAAAACAGTTAATGTATAACTCATATAAAAATGAAGATATAATGTTATTACTAAAATATCTTTTGATTGCCGTTAACATTTATTTCAAGTCAAAATTTTACATAATCATACGAGCGTCGAATAAAAATATAAAGGTATTGCATATGAAAAACGATATCTACCTACATAAGAATCAAGTTGGGTCTTACAGTTGTAGTAAGTTTCAGTTATCTCCCTAGAAATTGCGATTTTTTTTTCGAAAATCACCTTTGAAAAGTAAGAAGTAAGGTTCTATTTTGTTTAGTCAGAATACAATCGTTACTATGTCGTAAGAGATTTTGCTGTATCGGACCAAAATCGTAACAATGTTCTGTGTTTCCTGGACGGTGTCCTGTGGAACGGGCATGATCTAGACAAATTTGTCAATGCTGTTATTTTGCCGATTGAGTCCAGTTAGCAGCCACTGCTTGCCGAATGCAAACAGTCTTTGCTGAAACCATTCTGGAAAAGCCCCGTTATAAATACGAGGTTCGGTAATAGTACCCACGTATGAGTCCCCATAATTACAGAACACGATACGACTGATTCATTTGCAATGTGGTACAACAGACTGATAGGATTGCGTTTCGAGAGTATCTTATCATACCGAATATGGTGACAGTTTTCTAACAGATCTTCCGTCAACGTCATTTCACTGTCTGGTTACTGTTTGACCTATGGTGGATTGCATTCCGCATGAATCGGTACGCTGCCGGGACTGATTCGGTCGTTTTTTAACATGCTATATGTACAATTTTAAGTAAAATTTTAATGTTACTTAACTGTAGGCATATCATTAAGTTCGAATTGATTTAAGGAATGATAAAAAGGGGATACACATTGAAAAGCAATTATCTTGAATTAAATGGTATGGGTGTAAAATTGTCAAAGTAGTCTAACTTCTTGATCACTAGCCTGTCAACACCGAGGTTATGAGTCGGAATGACGTAGTTGACAGGTGCTCCCAAATCTTATCTTAATTGACTTTGATTGTTAGTTTTCATATCGATGGTCGGTGGATTTGTTCGGGCACTGTCTTCCTTCAACAATAACACTGATTGCCACAAACTATTGGTTCCAACTGCACTTCAGCTTCATACTTACTACTATACATGACATACTATATTATTCTTAGCTTATTTAAGTTGAAAAGAAATGAATGACAAACTTTGCAGACATGTTAATAATTGATACAAAGTTTTAATAACTTACAAGCTTGCATTTGAAAATCCAGTTCCAATTCTGTATGTAATATTTAGTTTTCCCCTCCAATCTGGTGGTGCCTCCACTCCGTTTAATTCCCTGTGAAATTATCAGTTAATTAAAGAATGTTAGTTAATAGTAAACATTTAAAAGACACTGCATCCTAACTAAAACTTAAATTGAATAAAGTGTGTATTTTTATACAAATTAGAAGGTTACATATAGCTTGATATATTTGACTTTAGAATTTCAACTGAGAAAGTTTTATGCCATTGCTATAACCATTCGGTAGTGTTTGTTGTTGCATTTTTATGCAGCAGTACAACATTTGAGAGGAACAAAAGTACATGATTATTTCCTTCTTTTGTATTTTAGAAAAATAAAAATGAACAAAATTTTATTCAATGACAATGTCCCATATTACCTTCCATTTATCAGGTAAAACAAATGTAATCACTTAATCTAGATAAAAGAAAAACACGTTGTGTGAAGAAAGTATAAAGTGAACTTGGTATACAAATTCAAAACATAAGTTTTATCCTCTAAGCATGTGTTTTTGACCTTCATTAAAATAACTTCCTATATAAGAACACTACATAAAATATTTGATAAATGGGGCAATTCTAACTTAATGAATAATGAGTTTTTACTTAATAAATAAAATATGTAACAAGTAAGTTACATGTCCACCTAGCTGAAATATGTATTCAACAAATACAATTTGTAAGATATTTATATGTCAAAATTAATTAAGTTATAACAAAATGACCAATAATAAGACAACATTAAATTCATAACAAAGACAATTCAATAGGCAGCATTATTTTAAAACAACATTTATAATACTTCAGTCCAAACACAAGTACAGTTTATAGGATATAAATACAATGTTTGACAAATAAATTATACATGCACCATATCATCTACACAGATAAAATGTTTACTACTTTTAAATACAATACATTAAATCATACTTGTACACTACAATTTCGAGTATAAAGCAGAGTATGAAATTTATAAAACATTTAGCAGCGTAGTATCTCAACTAATTTTAAGTATTTATCAAGATTGTTTAGTTCTTAAATATTTTGTACATATAACAATTGTATCAATTTAGGGTGGGTGTCTCAAATAATAATGTTTGATATATTTTGTCCTAATGTCAGCATATTTAACCTAGATAAAGCATTTGTGTTGCAAAGTATAATTTACCTGAGAAATTTCTCAGCATCACCATAACTAATAGGTTGTGCAGGTATGCGAAATTCTGCGATATCTTTTTCAGTTTTACGATAAGCATAATCTATATAAAAAAAAATTTATGTATTTGAAATGTATGCAATTTTCCAAGGAACAGTTTCATTTTTTTCAAATTTATTATACAAGTATTAAAAAAATATAGGTATCTAATGGTATATCACAAAATACTCAAATTACTTGTTGAAACACTTGATTATTTTCAATCTGGGTTATTAACTAATCCTACAAAAGAAATAAACCTTAGCCAACGTTAAAAAACTGTGCTAAATTTAAGAAAAGTAACATAAGACAGTTATATTACAGGATATATGTAGACAATCTTAATAAATTTACAATTTCCCTCTTAATAGTTTCATTTCCACATAAAGAGTGCAATTTCCTTTTTAAGTATACAATTGACATTTCATTTTAATACTTCTGTGTGAATATATATTTTTACTGTGTAAAATTTAACACATCAAATTACGAATATAGTGTTGTTCAATTAATTGAAAATAAAGACAATATCTCCCTCCTGCAAAGCTCTGATTACTTGACCAGCTTTGGCTATATTTTTTGTCCTTTTGTTTTTATCCGGTGTTGCAATATTCTTATAGGTTTTTGATGTCCCTTTGTACCATCGTCTTCTTTTTACAAACTTGTTATAGAATGTTCGTATGAAAATAAGGTCCAAATGATTTCGTTTTATTTTTTATTTATTTATGACTTAGCCAGCTAAAGTCTTATTTGCATTTGTGTGAATGCAATTGGTATAGTTGTTTCTTCTATAAAACTTTTAATAAATGTACCTTTTGCGGGATAAAATGGGGTGAGAAAATCTCCATCAGGACCGACAGTTCCACGTTGGACTCCAGTATCTGGCATCCACCACGATTTAGGATATGTAGCTTCTCCTGCCATATTAAAATCTGACGGATCTGTGTACATTACAATTCCTGATGCATTGTGGTTTTGTGCATTTTCTACCTAAAATTTATTTATGGCATTTAAAGTATCAGTGTTTAAAATATCAAATTTAGTTTCCGAGGTCCAATAAAAAGACCACTATAACCAAAACATAACATACACTTATCTTCCTCTCTCCTCAAACATATACAAATGAATATAAATAGCAGAAATACGGTCCAAAATAATCTTAACAAAGATACCTAATGTATGTTGATGGGGAAAATTTGTTTCATTTGCAAAATTTGTTTTCAAAAGAATCATATAAACCTAACGGTTTGAAACTTGAATCATCACTTCAAGGTTTTTCTTGTAACTGTTCAATATGTCTGAGGATACTTTAGGAACAACTTATACTACAGAGAGACACAGCAATGCTATCGTCATATCTAAATCTTCCAGAATTTGAAACAGATTGATGACTAAACCAGGGATCTATGACCCAAACGAAGAATTCATTTTTCCTACTCGTAACTCTCCTTTCTGTCTGACATACCAACTGCTGAAGCCTGATTTCAAACTAACTAGACATTTTTACTCCTGATCACATTTCCTTTACTAATCCCAATTTACCTCTAACGTCTACATGACCATATTTCTGAATCTACTCATGACACTTGCTTTTATTATAACGCCAGTATATATTTCATGATAAAATGCTTGTATATTTACCTTAGATCCTCTAAATATTTTGCCATATCTAGCAATCAATACTTTCCCAGTTAAATCCATACTTAGGTTCTTTGTTAAATACATAAAGTCTTCTATTCTCGCATAGTTAACATAAACGAGGTCGCCCTATAATGAAATAATTTGTTATCATTATTTTTGGTATTCAAAGTTTAATTTTGTTATTACAATGTGTGAGGAATGTTGATGATCAGCACAAACACAAATTTGAAGTTGAACGGCAATCTAGAGACGACAATGACATCCCTTGGCTTATAAATGAACCAATTTGTATATAGGTTCTATCAAAATAAATATATAAGTGGTATCAAGTGGTACAAACTGATTGACGAAAAAGTATTCAACACACATTACCCAGTTATTTATTTGATAAGCAAGTGTTTTACCTTAATGACATCTATGATTTTTCTTCATTTTTAAGAGGTATCAATGATAATTAATTTTCAAATGCAAGTCAAGATGGTTGGTTGATGAACACCAAATAACAACAACTAGGAAAGTACACAACAAGTACTGCTTCCGTCATTTGTGTTTAATTTTGTTCAACTATATTCAGCTATTCTTTGTTGGTTGTCTTTCCGGAGTATCTGATTTCACTCCCAGTTTTTTGTGGCGTTCGTGTTGTTTCTTATTTATTATTTGTAACTGTTGATGTGAATGTCTTTTGGTTTGATGAGTCTTTGTTTACTCCTTGGTTTTGATTGTAATGTCTTTCATCCTTTTACTCACAGCTCCAATGTTAAACCTTAGAAGTGTGTGCAATGCCGAAATTCGTTTGATGCGATTAGGCTTCTGATTTTGCGGTTTGGTAAGGGACTTTCCGTTAGGAGTTCGTAATTTTTGATATTTTACTTTTTTTCGCATTGTATTTTACTATTATTATAAAAATTATAAAAATGTCCAGATAAGCAACGCTCATCGTTGTCATAAGTGGACCATGTGCTTTAAGGTTTGTGCTCACAATAGGGTATTGATTAGTTAAGGGTTTGTTTAAGGTTTGGTGTCTGACTAAGGATATGAAGTTTAAGAGTATCTATAAACGTAAATAAAAAAAATAAAAGTGTGCCAATACGGCTAAGGCAATCTACTCCTCCGAAATAAAACATTAGTGTTTTGAACAACATTTGATCAACGGTAAATTCACAGAAAAATAAATGATATTTCTTGTCAACACTTATGCGCGATCTACTGGGTTGGCGATACCCTCATTGACGAACCAACATTCAGCACTGATATCTACTCAAGTATTGATACTGATCATCAAAGATATCAGGCTTATAATTTGGTATACAAGACACACCTTCCGCCTTTTTAAGTCTATACCTCAAAATCGTTTATACAACACGCGCCTTATGTCTTCATAAGACTACAGGTTGATACTCGTCAGTGACATCATTCTTATTTCTAGGTATATGGTATGATTAACTTTAGGGTTAGGGCTTATTTGTTAGTTAATGACTGATTATAAATTATCAAAGACGTCATAACTTGAACAGAGTTCAATGGTTGGTACGAGTGTAAAAAGTTTGCAGTAGGCTTTGGATACATACAATTAACATGACGATAATTTGAGAAGAAAATAGATACTGCTATTGACGTAAACCAAGATGTCTAAAATCGTAACAAAGAATGGTATAAAATTATATCCCAGCGGTTGGCTAATGATGTTATTGATAGATTACGGTTACAATAGATATGTCGGTTACCCACCCTAAGCAGTGACAATCGAAAGTTTTGTCAATCAAAACTACAAAAGCGGAGAATACTGTTTCACTAACACTTACATTGCTGATCATCCTCGGACAGATTATACCATTTACGTCGCAATGTTAGATTAAAGACAGACAAATAATGTACCAAAAAATCTAATAAATCTTTTCCACAATAAAATGGCGATGAAATAATAAGCTTTCCTTAATGTGAGTTGTTCCTTAAATGTACATTAATAAATAAGGAAAGTTCAATCAATTTTGACATATAAGGTCAAATAAAATATGTTCTACTTAAAAAGGAGGAGCTGTTTGGGATTCATCAGTAGGGCATTAAATGTTTGTAGATATTTTTTTGTATAGATGTACATGCCAAAATTGGTATAAATATATTGGAGCAGAGGCAAACATCATTAAAGATGCCAGGCGTATCTGACAGTTAGTGTTTAGAACGTTCTATTCGCCTTCTTCTTCATATGACCAATAAGGGGAACTTAAATCTTAGCAGTTGGAGCCAAATCAGTTCGGAAATAGTCTAGCATTAATACAAAAAATGTACAGTTGTGTCAAATCTGACGTGGACCAACTATAATTTGGATAGGCTCAATAGTTGTTCGAACGATCAAATAGACCACGAAAGCGATACTGCACGATTTAAACAATAAATGAATAATAAATTCACAGAAAATGATCTTTTAAGTGATTCTTCGTGTCAGCATTTTCATCACTACTGGGCTGGTGATATTCTTGGGTACCAGCAACGGTATCGACATGGTGCGTGTATAATCAGTTAACAATACCAGGTGTATATGTATTAATACGTACGCCTTGCAATTCGCGTATATAAGACTCATCGGTTGAACTGTATAAAACAATTTGAAGGCCAAATCAATTACGAATTTGAAAAGCATAGAAATCCAAAAAGTTTTGCCACATTTTGCTCAGGCACTATATACCTCGGTCGGTAAACCATAGGTTTCGTAAGAAAATTTATTTTCACATGCCCCACCTAAAAGAGATTGGGAAATAAATCGTAGACAGTCGCAGATTTGTTGTGTCACTTCATCGCGGTAAAATGTTGTTTTAATCCTACATAATCATAACCATGTAAAAAGTATTTATAATAGGGTACGATTCTTTTTGTTATGTATAGTTTTACTTTAATTGAGTTATTTATTTGAAATTATGAACCAGCAGTGGTTCGGAGAAAAAAAATAAAACATACAAGTCAAAATTATAAGGAACTCGACCGGGTGTAAATAGTGATTAGCTATATGTTAATGATATATATCATAATAGGAAGATACAACATAAAGTACAATGACATTCTAAACTACCCATATTGAATTCAATAAAAAATGAATATATCTTTAAACTGCAGAATAATAAGATTAAGAAGTAAATTTGATTCACACTCTGATGTGCGTACAGTCTTAATATCATTTAAATGCAAATAAAATGTCAACATGATTAAAAAGGTGTTTGATACTGTAAAAAACATATGTCATATGCATACAACGTCTATTCATTTGCAGTTTAACTGATATACTAAATTCTCCAATTTAATAATAATGTATTCCAAAGATTACGATTAATGGGAGAGATATCCATTCCATTTCTGTAATATGCATTTATTGCATAATGTCACAAGCATCCAGAAAATTTACATATAAAAAGGTTTTTTTTAAATAACTTCACGCCACTGTTTCATATGATCAAATCATCTTGACAGATGACAAGAAAGTAAATGGAAAGGGCGAACTAAATTGTATATAAATACTTTGTTGGTGCAGCAGAAAACAAAATTTATTACGTTTCGTGAAAACATTATATTGGTTGAATCATCCAAGATACATGGGACATGAAATTTCATTTAAAGGAACATGCTAATCATTTCAAGGCAAACGCCTATTGTTAGAAAATATATATTTTGAATGAACAGCACGTGTAGCAGTAAGCTATTCTCATCAATTTTATTCCTGAATCCATATCAAATGAATTAAAAACCTACTGACTCATACAGAAATATTATCAGACTAAGCATAACATCATTCTATAATTGTTACGTGATGAGAATATATGCATTTTCAGTTTAGCAAACACAAGAAATGCCAAACCTTGGTAACATATAAAAATGAGCTTTGAGCCCTATAATTACTCATTCAAGTACACACTTTGCTTCAAAATTGAGATGGGATTATGTAATCTTTATTTGATATGAATATATCAAAATTATTGTATTTTCACCCGTTGTAAAACAACACAGGTTGTACAGGATTGAGGAGAAGAAGGCAACCGCACTGTGCGTTTTTTTTTTGTCCCCTCCATCTTTTCAAGTTAAATTTGTTTTATAAAGCCACAAAACAAAATCAACACACAAAAGATGTCTTTAAAAGTCAGCAGGAAAACTGACAAAAATCACCTAAAAAGGACAGTTGAAATCCTTTTCTTAAATAAAAAGAGATAACATATAAATGACTATATTTCCGTGTGATAAAAAAGTATCATTATCACAATACGTCAATAAATATTAAATATTAGTATTTAACACAATATTAGGGTTTTTAATATAAAAAAACTCAAACACTTAGAACTTACTTCTGCTACTCCAGCGGAGGCAAATGCATTAAATGGCGCTACAATTGTTTTCTTGTTACTGTCATCATCCAATGCCTTTTCTGCTGTTGCAGACTCAAACAAAACTGTGTTTCCAGAAATTAACTGAATCTAGAAATAGAGAACAAATACGTTTTATCTAAACGTTATAAAATTCTGTATTTTCAATAACAAAGTGTCAAATCTAATACTAAAACAGTATCATAATCTCCTTGGTATATGTCTTTATATTACATGTGTATATCATAAAATATAATAAAAGAAATACTATTGCATATATGCTAAATAAACCCAATGTAACAATACTGATGGAAAAAGCATTTTAAACGATATCAGCTGTTTTTGACAGAGTCTTATGGTGAGTAAATGTCACCACTGTCTGAGCAGAAAGGGTTACTTCATAGAACGTCTCGTTCTTTATCTAAAGAAGTTCATTGGAAGATACAAAGACCTTGTTGATAAATATTCTGTATCAACTACACATATAATACACGATGGTCTTACAGTATAGATCTTATGTACTGACGTTGTTTGTCATCTTTATTCTTTATTTGTTAGTGTAAATTATTACTTATTCTGTTTAGTCTATTTTGGTTATATCCATTGTGTAATTGAGTTATGGTGAATTTTTGCATTCTTGTCTTTTTTTGTTGTGTGCTTTGTCTATATGACTTTTTGTTTTTCTTTATTGCCATATTTGTGTGTTTTTATAATGATTAAGATTATAACACAATGTTGACAGCTGTTCCCCTATTTTTGACAGTCTGTTTGTTTTGTTCGCACATTTTTGTCAATATAAGGGATTTTTATTAAAGACTTTCTCTTTTGAAACTTCCTCGAAGTTTCGTATCAATGTTATTTCACTGTTAACTTATAACAATGCCACTAATGCCTGATTAAAGATATTTGTTGTTTTATCATACCTTATTTGGATGTGTATCATTAGGGTAAGACATAAGTACATCGTAAGGGGTAGTTTTGACACTGTCAATCCCAGCTTCTTTCCAACTTTTTTCCAGTATGTGTACCAATTCATTTCCTCCTGGGGTACCAGACATACGTGTATCACTAGAGTACAGTCTGTAATTGAGTTTGAAATATTATTTTTCCATTAGATGACGTATCGATCATTTAAGTAATTGGTATGTTATTCTATCAAAGCACAAGAAGCAACAAAATAAATAAAGTTATAAAGTTTATCATATGATTCTAAACTATGAATCCCAAAGTATTATAAGGAAATGAAACATGGTATGATTAATAATAAATTGATATATGTTTTTAAAATTGAATCATCATGGATTTAAATAAACTACAAAAGGCTACTGTGAAGAAAACCTGATCATCAAATAACAAATTCAAAACGTTTCCCCTAAAACAATTTCTTAATGTCAAATATTACATAAAATTAAATACATGATGTAATTTTGTTCCAGATGCCAATAGCGTAAATTTTTAAACTAAAGGCTCTATAGTAATAACTCAAGCATTCATGATTTTATACTACATTGACTTTCAAATAGTTGTGGTGCAGGTAAATGCATAAATCGCTTCGTCGCACCAAATAGAAGAGACAATTTTACTTAAAATTTTATTTTGATATAAATCATGATATGACAACCTTATAATAACACACATGTAACAGTATTAAAAGAAGCCCATGTTATCTATTAAAGTTTTTTGTAATAGAAATTTATGTGAAACAAAGTTCTCGTGATTCCCATCTCATGTACTGTTACCAAATATATATATATATATATGTATGTGTACCGTACTTAACAACACCATATGTTACCCTTGTCAAGGTTAATTTGACAGCTAAACGACAGTGAACATCAATATTGTATATGTCCTTCGTCGAAGTTTTGTTATATTTGAATTATAAATTTGATTGTTCTATTTTTATATAATGACTATGTAACCTTTAAACATCGTATTACCTGAGGTTTTCTTTAATCTTTGATTTATCTAATCTGTTTATAATTTTCCTTATGGCTTCTTCTACACTGTAATAGGAAAAAGATGAGCAATTTAAACATTTGAAGGTGAACTTTTTCTTTTTCATCTCAATCATTATAGCACACATATGAATATTTTAAACAAATATGTGATTAAAACACTTCACACTTTGGAAATCAATTGATACATCAGGTGTCGTATGTGGTACATGATCTGTCTAGAGCAGTTGATGTCACCCCGGTTTTTAGTGAAGTATTTGATTCACTGTCTTTAGTATTATATGTTGTGCTTTGAATAATGTTGTTTGTCTTATGGTCTTTTTCTATTTTCTTTCTTATTTTTGGCTATGACGTTGTTAACTTATACGTTTGAATGTCCCTATGGTATATTTTCGTCTCTCTTTCTGAGATCGAGTACTGTATCAATAGACATGACAATTAGCTTGGTATCAAACATAGCTATATAATTCGGTTTATTGAACGATTTTTTATTGGACTTTGTTTCTTGTGTTTGCTAAATATCAGACAGTGAGTTGTCTAACCTTTACTTATTGGTGTAATTATTCGTCTCTGTTACATCATCATCAAATGGTTTTTTCTTTTTCGTTTTTCTCTTACTGATTTTATATGATTTGTAACATTCGTAGGAAAAACACCCTTTCAAAATGTTTTTTTTTTTTTTTGTGTTCATATTTGCTGTCCATGTTTGGCAACAAAAATAGCAGCTTGTTCGTCTTTACATATCACGATGAACTTAATCGGTTTCAAATAATATATATTGTTTTTTTTACGAGTTTGGCCAGGATTGTATCAATGCATGTTTGACACTAACTATTATTTGTTAGATGTCAATCTTATATAAATGACCGACATCAATATTAGTTTCTGGTATATATCATGAAAGTTATACTCGAATGCAAAAGTTGTTATTAACATGTTAAGTTGATGGGTCTTTGAGGCTGCTTTCGTTTCTGTTACTGAACTCACCTTGGCTGGCCCGTAAGGCCTGAAGCTGGATTTGTTTCGTTATCATTCGGTGTGGTATTATCCTTTACAAAATAGCCAATAAGAATTCCAACAGCCAAAAACGCCAGACATGATATAAGAAGCGTTGCTAAGTAACATCGGTTACAGCGGTTCGACTTCATTACCATCTTTGGATCATCTGCCAAAGACAGGTTAGAAAATCTGAAGAAAAAAAATCTTATATGTCAGATAACTTCAAAAGTATAGAACCAATTTCTAGAAAATAAAACAGTTTGAATTAGAGGAGCAAAGACTCCCCGCAGACAATCATAGAACACGATATATTTGGAAATAACTACCAAGGAAAAAGGTGAAATTATATGGCGAAATCATCGTAAAAAAGAATGACAACGCACAAATTAAACCCTTACGTTTGTGTTATGGGAGAAGATAAAATTATAAAGTGTTGTCGTATAGCTGGGTCAAACATTATCATTTGTAATTACTCTTTTGGAAATAAGTGTGATGTATAATAAAGTCATTTACAAGATTTAAATAACCATATTAATTAGACATAAAGGTTAATAGGTATGTTATAGTTAGAAGACTAACTAAAGATAAAGATAAAATCATCAGTGACCTGTTTTGTCACTTCTAAATATCGATCAAACCACAAACCTTACAAAAATCATATCATGAACAACATGTAGATAAATTAAAAATTACGAACTTGTAAGTGCGTAAATAAGAATTAATCTTTTATCTATATTGAAAATGTATTTAGAGGGTAACATTTAAATTACTAGGAAGTGAACCAAAGAGATAACACGGACAAATATTTATATAAAACAGTTGCAATACATGATTTCAATTGCGGCATATTTTTATTCATTTCAAAAATGATTTATTGGGTATTTCATGTAATCATTATTTCCAATTTACCCAACTTAATATATAATTTCTATTTTTTTTTTTTTATCAAAAGATATTTTACCGTTTATGCTGTCTAACTTTAACTATGATATTCCAATAAACGTTTCTTTGAAAATGACAGCAAGTCAACGTTCTGATGATCAATCAAAACCTCTCCCACGCGATATACACTGCGATATACACTGATGTGTTATTGTTTTTGTCATTGTTGTTTTTGGGGGTAGTTATGTAAGGTAGTCCATAAAGAACTCTCAACAAATAAAAAAAAAGTTCTGAAAATGTTTGTTTGACAAGTTGGTATAATAATTCCTTAACTTCTATACTAAATAAGTAACATTTTTCTTACATTTATATGCGTCTATAAATTTCTTTAACTACTGCAGTTTCGTCGTACAATTTTAAGTTAAATTTTCAATAGAAAAAATAGAAATATTATATTACAAATTAACGCTAATAATTAAACAAACAGTACTAATCATGAAAGGATTAAAAAGTATAATTAATTAAGGTAAAACGACTTACTTTCCACGCGACATGTTGGCAAGATATGAAATACAAGTATCTAAATATATTCACTACATATAATTGTAACACAACATTGACTCATGTGTGTGTTCATTCAACCTATCATAACACAAGGTTGGATCTTGGAAATGCATCAATGCGAACCAATAACTACAATTAACCCCGACGCTTTAGTACTGGAATGTTTTAGAATTAACTAGTATTTCAGAAGTTTGAGAAGGGCGGGTGAAAATCTATTCGTAATACATATAAAAAAAACCGCCTATCATTTACATATGCTAATCAATGTTTATTTATTATTAAATACATTATAAGGTGCAAAAATAGATTGCATATCTTATTTGTTATTAGATCAACCTGTATTACGTTAAATCACCTGATCGATATATATTGATATTGTGTATTTAATGACTTGGTATAAATTAAAGGTATGCAAAGAATTCCACTATTAAATAACTTATCAGTAAAAAGTAAGAGTGTCAAAAAAAGCTTAAAAGGCCATATATAGAACTTTTAAATATAACGCTTTAGTACTGGATGTTTTATACTTAACTAATCTAGTTTAAGAAGGGCGGGTAGAAATCGATTCGTAATGTATAAAATAAACGCCTATCATTTACTTATGCTCATCAATAAATATTCATTATTATATTATATTTGTTTTAGATCAACCTGTATTACATCACCTGAGCCGATATCGTCAATAGTGTATTTAATGATTAGAAAAAAGTTAAGGTATGTAAAGAATTCCACTATTTCATAAATTATCAGAAAAAACGTTAGAGTGTTAATATAGCAATAAAGGCCATATATAGAAAAATTCCTTTACGAAGGTGGAAATTATCAACGTTTAATAACTAGGATAGCGCTATAAAATGGTGCCAAATCTTTGACGATTAAACCCGCCACATAGACGTCAATTTTCTCATGTATATATTTTAATAACTTCCTTTAATATGTGTTATATAATTCAGTAATTTCCTTTACAAAAACATGACTGAAAATAAGTATGAAAATATGTATCTTTGGTGATTGTACTGAGGACATTAGTTCCTAGTGACTTACTTTAAATAAATCTATTATTAACAGCAATCATTGTCTTTTTCTTGATTTTAGTATTCCAGTTTCACACGGGAAACTCGGTACTAATAGTAACGACAATAAAAGATCAGAGTCTCAATGTCCCCTGTGTAGCACATATTTTATCTATCCAAGGTACAAGGACACTAACTAAAAAAAAAACCTGTTTGGTTCTATAAGACTATGAATTACTATCTTAGAGAATTAAAGGCGCAAGTAGAAACAATTACAAATACTATTTCCAAGGGGAATAGTTCGTTTAAAGAGCGCTAACAAGATGGACGTGCAGTGTTTTAATGTACCCCGTAAACTGTGAGTACTCTTAGATCGTTACTTTGTCTTTTGTCTTTCTCTAAATTGTTTCTGTGCTTAGTATCGATCTGAGAAGTTACGTCATTTTCAACTGATGTTTTCGGTTTCTTTTCTAATGTTTTTTATTACATGTAGACCAGCGGCTGTCTAAGTTTGATGGGAGCGCTTCCGAACATACAACACTGTTACATGTCTCGTTGTAAGTTGTTTTACATTTTGCCATACTAGGGTCTTTATAGCTTACTAAACGGTTTGGGTTTATTTATTGTTGAAAGCCAAACGGTAATCATATATTGCGTCTTTTAATCTTTGTAGATATTCGTCTCATCATAACACATCTTCTTGCGTTTAAACATAACTTTTAACTTTCCGACAAGGGTGTCTTCACCAAATAGTAAGTTATCTCAATAGGATCATTTCATAATAATCACTTATGACAGGTAATTGGTGATTGGTATGCATTAGCATCCATGCATTTCAACTGCAAACATAAAATGTGACCCACCTTCAGAAAATATGCTTAAGTCACTTCGAAATTTATTATTATTAAAAATGATTAAGGTTTCATATTGGGTGTGGATGTTTATTTAAAAGCTTGTTTTTACTTCTTTTATAGCATACTATAAGATGGACGTAAATGTTATATATGCTTGTACAAACCACAAAGGATATGGGGTCGATTGAGATTATTAATCACTTCCTTGATCTGTTGACAGTAGATTTATCAGGTCAATAAAAATGTACGTAGATCAATAATTGTTAACCAATATTGTATACAAAAATAGCACAGACTCAAACTAACTGTTCACTTATTATACTCCGTCTTTAGAATACGGCAACAGGAAGTGTATGGATTATTTCACATAGTATTAAAAGCAAGTTCCTATTCATACTAACAAACTTTCAGGTAGCTCTTATTTGAAATACCCTACAAAAATGTAACGAATGTTTCATACATGACCATTAAGTGTATGAAATTGTTGTCGCTTTGACACATTCCCCATTTCCATTCTCAATTTTATATATCTGAAAAAACATGAATGTTAAATATAGAGCCTGACAACAAATTTCTGGACGCTCTTATTTGTGGTTTTCTTTAGAAAAACGCAACTAAAATTTCATACATTGCCGTCATTTGTAAGAATATACATGCATAAGTAATCGGTGTAAACAGAACAGTAAGTTGATTAGCGATTAATCTAAATATGCATAACTAAGTAAAGCATGTGGTAAAATAACCTAGTAACAAGTTCCAGGAAGTTCTTCAAATTTGTATTTCCGAACAAATAAGCACCTAAATTTTAATACAGGGTCATCATATGTTAGAATATACAAGTATTCTGCAAGCGGTACGTTCACGGTAGATAAGTCTGTAACTAAGCCACAATTATAAAAATCACTTCCAGTGGGGAATATTTCGTGCATATTCCAGAAGAAAACAATTTAACTATATCCAATGCGTAGATTCTGCAAGGTTGGTAGAGCGTGTTGAAGGTGGGATTTTTTACTGCCCTTGAAACATGAAAGCATATTTGAAAGGGGCAGACGTTTTACCTTGAATCAGGCCCAAACTGACCCCACACAGAGCTGTTGAAGGAGCTCATAACACACATTAGCGTAATACTTTGAGACATAAGATTTAACTTCGATGTCCTGACGGAATGTGGCTGCGTATTCACAGTCAAAACAGCAGCCACTCCTTGGTATGAGTTTTACTGCTAGATTGTCTATGAGTGACCATATTTCTATAATTCAATCAGAGTTTATTAATGTGTATGACATGATAAAAATTTACAACAATGACACAAATCTTGTGCAATGAAAAGAACAGTATAAAAATGTGTAAATAACTATTATACGATAAAGCAAATACATTAGAGAATAAGTTTCAATCTTAACTTATTATTATGGAAATAAAAAGACTTTGTATGATAGATAACGAGACAACTTTTCCACCAGAGACCATGATGAAATGATCTATGGTAGTAGTGAGCAACTATAGGTTATAGACGGCTTTGAACATAAAGCAAAACGCATTACGCATATCGAACTTATTAATGTTACCAATGAATGTATATTAGAACTACAGCTATTATGAAAATTTTCTGACAAGGAATTAAATGAGATCTGGGAATCCAACAGCTTACAACGGACAACACAAAACAAAGAAAGCCTTTACATTTACGTCAACATACAGTTTACAAAAAAGAACCTAAAATCTAAGAATGTAAATTAACTGATAAAACACTTTGATTCGTGATGAAAGGATACCATTGTTCCTAAACAACTTCAATTAAGGTCCCAATTATCTTGCAGTTCCCCTACCTAACTGCTTTACACTTTCCTTAACAATGGCATCGTTATTTACACAACATTTTCATTTTTATACCAAAAATATTGGGGATTAAGTTTATAATTACAAACAAATGAACAAATCTCACAATACAATTATCAACTTTTGAACATAAGAACCTCCTGAATATGAAAAGCAAAAGATGTGTTCTAAACGTAAATGAGACGGCAAAACATATGAAAAGCAAAAGATGTGTTCTAAACGTAAAAGAGACGGCAAAACAAACAAAAAACAAAAGTCAACATACGGGTTTCACAAAAGGTTTCGACAATATAATCATATATTTTTTATTCAAACTCTTCGAGAATGCTAAAACATTTGAATTTTATCTTGAATTGAAAACGGTGTTCCAATACACTGGTTTGATAAGGAAATTAATTACTCTACAGTGCCAATATTTACCTAACATCTAATAAATATTGAATCGGCACCAGCTTTCTTTGAAAGTGACAACGTAACTTACACTTTTAACTAATTGAATCCCAAATCAATTACAATACTTACAAAACGAAATGAAAAATAGAGGATTGCGTAATTCATTATAGAACTAGAAAATTAATGCAGTATTATGTCATAAGATGTATAGTTATTAAAAAAGGTTTGGAGTAAGAAATAGCAAAAATGTGGTCTGTCAACTGATCGACTATGAAGCAAAGTGTCAGAGTATTATATTTATTGTTGACAGGAATTTGATAGCCAAATTATGTAAAGTATCTATGTTCAATTCAACGCAGCTGTGAATGATAACCAGATTGGGCAGGTGATTGCTTACTTACTGAAAGTATGTAGATGGTTCACTTTATCTTTAAATAAAATTGAGAAAGGAAATGGGGAATGTGTCAAAGCGACAACAACCCGACCATAGAACAGACAACAGCCGAATGCCACCAATGGGTCTTCAATGTATCGAGAAACTCCCGCACCCGTAGATGTCCTTCAGCTGGCCCCTTAAAAAATATGTATACTAGTACAGTGATAATGAACGTCATACTAAACTCCGAATTAAAGTTTATTTTCAGCATTGCGTCTTATTTGATATTTACAGCCATGCCCGCCGTGTTGAATTGGGTCTAGAAATCTGGTCACAATAACTCATTCTGTCCAGCAGTTAGAATCATGCTATGGCAGCGTCCGTTTGGTAATGCGTAGCGTTACACACGACTCCATGTCTTGTCGACATTTGGACATCATATCTGAGGCTACTTGTTTGAAGAGTGCAATAAAGAATCCTCGCATCAGTCTTTGAGCTCCGTATGTGTCCAGTTTCAAGGATTAATGTCTGCCTTATGCATCTTGGCCTCTCTTCGGTAGTGGAACAGACAACAACCGATCCACTTTGAAGATCATACTTGTTTATGAATATAAACTTATATACGTCTTTTAAAGAGCGACAGCAATAACTTATAAGTTCAAAATCTTTCGAATGCTACTCTTGTAAATTAAATTGCATACTTAAACAATGCTCTGAGTCAAAACTTGGGGAATAAACAGGCGTTTAAAACACGAGAAACGACTACAAAAAGTTAAACGAATAGTTTAAACCTTGTAAAACCAACATTGCCATATCAAATGCAAATGTACAATTTACAATTAAAAAAAATATATTAAATGTATGTACATCGTCAATCATGCACTGATACTTAAGATAATGCCTTCAGGAACGAAAAGTCCAACGGCTGTTGTAAAAATACAAAAGCAGTCATTAAAACCCAAACCTTCTGAACTAGATGCATTCAGAGCGATAAATATCACTACACACTACACGTGTTTCTGGAATGATCTTCAACATGTACACTAGAGATCAAAATTGTAGAAAGGTAAATAAATAACATTTAAAGAGGACCAAACCTTAAAGGGGCCGACCCAGACCAGTCACAACCGTCAAAGAATAAGTTTGCTTGAAGTACTAGTAGTTAGTAGTTAAGTTTGATTAGAGTTACCCAAATTAGCAATTGAAAAATCATTAGCACAATGTTTCAATAAAATGATCCCAGAACCGAAGCACTGGCTACCGGGCTGATTTTGAAATACATTTAACATCTTTAAATAATCAAATTTGAAAAAAAAGGAATCTTCTTAATTATTTCCACGATGTCTCTGGTGGGTATTTGTCTCGTTGACAAAGTATACCAGATATATATAGATTATCGTTGATCATCTCAACGAGATTGATTTTCTCGCTTGAGTTGAAACGGTGAAAGTGAGAAAAACAATTGATTTGAGATAACCAATGATAATCTGTTTATCGCTATTTTAACTATGACGACGTTGTTCATTTCATTGACAACGGGTTCTAGCTACCTTAGTTTCTAGCGATAATTTTTCGTATCATCGACTCCGCTGAGGGAGGAAATTATCAGTCAGTAAGATCAAAGGGACATTCCATAAAATAGCGGTAATCAGTGATATTCAAGGCAGTTCTAATTTACAATCCTTACAAATGCGATACATCCATGTCAATCAGAACACGTAATTTACTGATTTCTAAACTAGCTCTAATGCGTGTCCATAATAAAACATTTCAACAATTTGGGATACTGACTAATGATAAATGATATTTTGGCGAAGTACATGTTCTCTTAACATCCGTTAGCATTTATCTCTTAATCTGCTGTAGACATGTACAGAATCTGCCAGATTACGACACAATGATAGATGAATTGTATCATTGGATTTGAAAGATATTATAACAGATATGTATTGCGTAGTAGCATTCATAAAAGCAGAATATCGAAATATCATTTCGATATAAGCAACCAGTAAAATAAACTAACCGTTGTTGCTAATGTATTATTGGCTTGCAGGTCAATAATTCAACCTCAGTTGAATCCGTATTCGTTATCATACGATTTTACGTGCTTTTCTCTCTACTAATATTTATTTTTCATAATGAATCGTATCGCCATCGATTGTCATTGGAATTCAACTCGATAGTTGATTAAATGGCGTCGAATATGATCGAAATGATGATGTATCATAAAGATAGCAGCTTCTGTCTCTGCAATGATACTTTTTCTCTTTAAAATAAAATAGACGAAGATGTTAAGTTTTTGATGAATTCGATCCATGAATCTAATGAAAAAAACCATTTAAACGGTGATTGTTATCAATTCATTTATTATCTATCCAAGTAAACGGAAAAAAATGTATTGGATGATAACATTTATACAAAAGTAATAATTCAGAAAAACTGACTGTCACAAAAACTTTGAATTTTTCGAAAAACTAAGGATTTTCTTCTCCCAGAAATATATTACCTTAGCCGTATTTGGCACAACGTTTTGGAATTTTAGGTCCTCAATGCTCTTCAACTTTGTACGTGTTTGGCTTTATAACTATTTTGATCTGAGCGTCACTGGTGAGGCTTATGGAGACGAAACACGCGTCTGACGTATTAAATTTGTATTAAATCATTTCATTTCTAAAAAATATAACTTACAGGAGATACCATTGATGTTAAATAAGTAAAAAAAAAAACAATTACGAAAAATTACCTTTCTTGTTGTACTCTGGTTGTGCATCTTACTTTGAACACCATTCTCCAAAGACTGGACAAACGAGATTCGGTTTACAAGGAAATGACAACTTAATTATTTGAATAATAATCTAACCTTTCTAGAGTCGTAGGAATTATTTGCGCAATACAAGTAGTTTCAGAATATGTAATAAGAAGAGAGGATATATAAAATGAGTTATCACTTGGGGTCCGCCTTTACTACTTCGGATTCTTTTAAAGGTTGGAAACTGAAGGGTGTAGCTGCATATCACACTACAAGGTCGTAAATAGTATATGGAAATACTTTTAACTTTGTTATATTATCCAATAAGTGTACTTTATATTGTATGCAATAACAAGCGTCTTTATAAATAAAAGTAACGTTATAATAGCATATCAAGCAATATTATCATAAGATTATGTAAAGCTACGAATAAGTTTACAAAACCACTATTCCCAATGTCAGTACTACTGGACGTTAAGTAACCAACAATCAATCAATCAATCCATTTTCAGTAAGAATTAATACAACATATATCTAAACACAATAACTACGAAAGGCGAATACATTTAATTTAAGTGTTATGTAATTTGGTATAACAACCGAGTCGATGCCATCCCTATTGATGAAACGGTAAGTCCCCGAAAGTAACACTAGCCAGGTAGTCAGTCTTAATAAGTAGAATACGGATACTTGAGAATATTTTTTCTTTCACTTTCGAGGAGCAGCAATAATAAACTATTTTAAAGTTTTGGAATCATGTAATTTGAATATTGAAAAGGAACATCCTTGGAATAATACTGGGTGCCCACTTAGTATTATAGTATGGTGTTGTTCTGAAAAAAAATTCTTAGATTACCTGTCTGAGGAAGTTGACAAGGTTGTTTTTTTACAATTTTAATATTTATCAACTGTAAATTCGTCGTCGAAATCTTTCGACATCTAAATAGCGCTGCTTGTGTTTCATACCCGAATAACTTTGACCATTGGTTGCTGATAAGTTAAATGTTGAAGTTAATAATTCGAAAAGTTGTGAGAGTTCTAATAATGTTTAATCTACCGTGAGTGAAGATCTGCTATACAGATGAAAATGGCGATACGAGCAACACAATGGTGATTCTAGTGAACGTCCAGTTTTTAAGCATGAGTTTGGCACCAGTTTTGATGGGGTTAGTGTTACGAACTCTTTGATCATTGTTTTGTTGTCTATAATGCCCACATGTAGATGTGTGTTTATATTCTGGACTTGGTCTATTCTTTTTTCCCATATGATTTCTATCTCGTTAATTTTTTTTTAATACCGAATATTTGGGATAATATTGCGAGTATGTGTATAAAGGATTTTAACCTTGAAAAAAATCATCATCCATATGGTTCAGGGAACGTTTAGAGTGTGCCTTGACATTTGATCTCAACTTCAATTTGAACTTCAAAGTTTATATAATTGTTGATATTTATCTAAAAATATGACTTTTATTGTATGTTAAAACACAATGCGATGTTGTTGATTTCTACGGTGGCTGATTTCTTACGATAATGACACAGTACATTTTACACTTCATTACTCTGCTGTTACAAAGAGTGACATTTCATAGAGAAATCAACATAAATATTTAACTAGATAGATCTGCTATGCATATATACTTTTACTATGAAAAATGTCTGCTTTCAACACTGAGCTTCACCCTTAGAGAGTATGGAAATAGGGTTGAATATTAATGAATATACAGGAATCATCAAACATATTGAACAGTACTACATACCACTATATATAATCACCAACATCTGGCTCATACAAAAAGCCGTAAAAACGAAGACTTATAACAACGAACAACCAATGGTACGGTACATACACAACATGCGATTGCATTAAAAAGGTTATACTTGCACACAAACAAATACATCAAGCTATTTATATGAGTCTTTCAAATTTGAGAATTTATATAACTTCGATTATAAAATCTTCAGGCTTCAAGGTTGATAGCACATCTGGCAAACAATATGCCATATTGATATTTACGTTAACAAACCGCCTGGATTAGAATATTAGCAAAAACTCACCGAATAATAATAATGCAAAATTAAATAGGAATCTAGATACCAAAAGTCTTATCAATATATGTTTACAAAAGTTTTAGTCCTAAGTATAGACAAATTTCCTTTGGCTCACTCCTTTAAATACAATTTGGATGTGAGATTCCCCCGGACTATGGGATGTCGCACCGTGTGTGGGAGACACATACACAATGAAATTGTTTAAGAAAACCCACTTAAAGCCATAGTTATCATCCAGAAATCAAGGCTTTAAAGAATTACATACCTTATATTGCTGTCTGTTTTTGTAATTGAAACCTCAACCGCTGACTTTTAAAAGTTGGTTCAAAATCCAACAAGAAGTGAAGATTAGCAAAAATATCAAAAATTGGTATAAATTGTATTTTTGGGGCAATACTAGTAAACCCTAAAAGGAATCGATTGATGATTTCAGTCATCTGACTTTTAAATCTTAGTTTTATTGGTTTTTTTTTTTTTTTTTTTTTTTTTTGTGTTTGCAGTTTTTCTTTATCGTACTGCTAAACGTTTTGAGATTACGGCTTTCCCCCTCTAGTTTAACAAGTTTAGTTTCTGGCAACAGCCACTTGTTTTTTCTGGGCAGGCAAACACGGCATTATTTACAATCAAGATAATCTTAATAATGACTGAGGCCAACTTTTGTTCAGAGAGGTCTGTGTTTGCTAATAGGAAGAGTTTTCGAAACAAATATAATTACGAATGCCAAGGTAAAGCTTTACTTACTTTTACATTCGGTTGGATGTGAGCTAAAGATAGCAGGTGACTAGAGACAAGTTTCAATTCTTAGTCGAGATGATCATTCTTTTTTCACAATCTATTTCATTCCAAAAAAATATATAACAAATTAGAAACATGTTCCAGCGAAAAGTCTATAATCTATTACACCACAGAAAGATTTTGGTCCTCAATACTCTTCAACTTCGTACTGTATCCGATATTTTAACTTTTTTAATTCATCGACACTGATGAGTCATTTGAATAGACAAAACCTCCGTTAGGGGTACAAAATTATAAGCGTAGTATCTTTGATGAGGTTTTTGTGCATAAATTGGGTGTCTACTAGCTAGGTTGCTCTTGTAATCGTTTGAAATTTTATTATTTACCGTAAAGAACATCATACTGTTATCTGTTTTTATTTATCTGATTTTATTTACCAAATAATCCTAGTTAGCACTTCACATTTTTACATTTCCTGGTGCATTCAGAATCAAAATTACATCAGAGGAAAAAGAACCGCATCTGTTTTTCTTGAAATTAAAACTTTGGGTAAGTAAACAATATAAGATTGATCAAAACCCTTATGTCAATTTTCCAACTCTGAACTTCCCATTCCTAATTACATTATGTGAAGTAACCTCCCTTTAACCTTGTAACATCTGTATTCTTATTTGGAATTAACTTTTAACAGTACAGAAAAATTGGAATGTTAAAAACACATTGTTGTATTATTCTATTATGTTTGTATGAAACTCAAAACTAAACCATGTATTTAACAGACAACACATTTCGAAAATAGGGGCATCAATTATATCTATATATCAAGTGATATAAACACTTAAGAAGAAAAATTGTGTATGCTTTTGTTAGTTGAATCTGTCGTGTTATATTTCGCCGCTTGCCTTTTTATCCAACAAGAGGGATAGATAACCCTGTGAATAGTTCACCCGACAATTAAGACAGAACCCCCTACAAGTATGGACTACTTTCGACATTTTCCAATGGCATGCTTTAAATTGAGAGAGAATTAAATTAATCCATTTTCTATTATATCACACAGACTGATATATAACAGTTTCATGATAAAATTCAAACGCTTAAAAAATGTGTTTTAATTATTGTCTAAGGACTATAACTCATATAAGGAGTCGATTGACCAATAATCAATTGCAACAATCGCCCTTGTTTGTGCTGGACAGGCATAAACGACATTATTTACAAACAAGATGTTTTAAGGATGACTAGGGCCAAGTTTTGTTCAGAATAGTCTGAGGTTGCTAAAGGAGTGTGGTTTTTAAGCAATGCCAAAAAATAGCAATATATTGCATTTAACTTGATGTACTAAAATAGTTAGTGGTAAGAAACTAGTTGCATCTTAGTCGAGATAATCATTCTTGGATTCCAAAAAACAACTACGCCATATCAGTAAAGTATGTGTTTTCAACAAATGGTCAAAAATTCGCTAAAACCACCAATAGAATTTTGATCTTCATTCCAATTCAACTTCATACTTCATTCCTTCTTTTAACTTTTTTATTCACTTTTACTATGATTCGTTTGCAGATGAAACGCCCGTTTGGCGTATAAAACTATGCGCCATCTTTGATGAGTTATTTTGTGTATTAATTGAGTGTCACTAACTACTAGCCGGGTTTCTCTTAAAATAGTTTGAAAAAGATCTTTAACAAAACCTTTGTACGGTAATGAAAAACATCCTGTACTCTCCATACTATATATACCATGGTTTTTACGAGTTAACATATTTAAACAAACGAATCCGAAGGATGAGTTTGTTTAAATATGTTAATGAGTAAGACACATGGTATATAAAATTTGTAATATAAATAAAATGATTGACAGCTTCAAGACCTTCAACTAATATTGGAAATTGATCACGTTACAGTTTTATCCAATGAAATGGAAGCTAGCGCAAGTCACTTTTGCGCTTCGTGTATGATCGTCTGTGTATTTCATGTAATAGAACCCCTGAATTTGCAGAAAGTAAAGAAAATGTCGGATTTTCCCTATTTTCTTTTTAGTTTTGCGCCCCGTGTATGATTGTAGGCGCAGGTAATTTCATAATGTCATCAGACTGAGGTAAACAAAAATGTCGGATTCCAGCGACAAGGATTAAATAATTATTCTAATGACGGTAAGAATTGTTTTTTTTTTTGTTTTTTTTTCAATGTATCATAAAAATTAATCATATTTTACAGAATTTTCATCTAATTGAAAAATGCTTTTCGTCCGTTATTTTATTAGATTATTTATTAAAACACAATTTTAATGACTAAAACAATATTTTAACAGTGGCGAATCAGGGGTGTAGATAGTGTACATCCCCTAATCATGTTTTTTCACAGATATTTGTAGCCGATATTTATTCCTTTTTGTATAGGTACCCCCCTTTTTAAATCGAAATTTAATTGAATTTTCGCAAAGGAAATGATAGTTTTACATTTTATTTTTTTTTCAAAACTGAAAGAAGAAACATTCAGTAATTGTTTCCAAAATTAAGGGAATTCGAAATAATCCTATATAGTTTGTGCTTTTTCTTATAAAATGAAAACAAATGAAGATCTTGACCTTTTAGTACGTTTTACAGTTTCCTAAATATTTTAGAGGTGGATACATTTAAAAAAAAAGGTGGAGCTTCAGCCATGGAATAACATGAAAATGAATATGTTATACCATGGCTGAAGCTCCGCCTTTTTTCCTTTGGATTCTAGTCGAGTTGCATATTTAAATAGCAAAGTATGGTACAACATAAATTTGCATATAATATACCATGGTTTTCTCTCACCCCACTTTTTAAGCAAATTATTTCATAAAAACATCAAAGGAAAAAATCCAATTTATGTTACAATTTTTATTTATTTGATATTATTCACCAAGTCATAGTACACTTAACATTTCTACATTTCCTAATGTAATTGAAATCAAAGTTCCATCATATATAGAAAAACAACCTATCATTTTCATAAAATTTAAACTCTAAACAAATCAAAGCGTTGAGGTTAATCAAATAAAGGCAACAGTAGTATACCGCTGTTCGAAATTCATAAATCGATAGAGAAAAAACAAATCCGAGTTACAAACTAAAACTGAGGGAAACACCTCAAATATAAGAGAACTACGACACAACAGAAACCCAACATTTAAATGTAACACACACAGAAACGAACTTTAATATAGCAATGGCCATTTCCCTGACTTGGTACAGGGCATTTTAATGGTGGGGTGAACCTGGTTTTGTGGCATGTCAAACCTCTTATGTCAATTTTCAAATTCTGAACTTCCTATTTTCAATAAGTAAAATATAGTGTCAGCCTTCTGACGTCGGTATTTTGGCTTGACATCTACTATCAAGAGTAGCAGAAGAACAGAACAACATAATTAAAGATCCTAATATGTTTCTAGGAAACTAAAAACTTAACCATGTATACCAGAAGAAGTAACGACGGACAAGATGGGAATAATGTCATTAACAGGAAATACATTTTGAAAAAGGGACAAATATACCAGTTTCCCCGTAATATCAATATCTCTCGCGTTATATTTCTCCGTCTTAAAATGTATGGCTGCTGCTAGTGAACCCGACGATGGAGACAGAAGGGACGAACAGGACGCCTTATAATATATAAGAAGATGTGATACGATTGTCCATGAGAAAGCTCTCCACCATAGACAATAAGACTTATCGGACCACAGATGAATTATCACGTTGTGATTGGTTAAGGGCATACGATACAGTTTTGAACCTGTATTTACAAGTTGATGAAAATTTGCATATAGGCTATTTTTTACCTCCTTAAATTAAATATGTAATAAAAAATATACCTTCATGTGCTACTTTTTGAGTAAAATGAGTTTGAAATTTTGTATATTTGCTCAAAATTCAGATTTGTGTCCGTATTTTCTTTTTCGAAAGAAAGACATAACTTTTTTGTTTTAAAAGATAAACACAAAATGGTTTTTGTTAAATAATCGGTAATTTCTGTATTTTATAAGTATCATTAAAAATTATGCAATTTTTATTCCGAAATAACTCTATATTTATCAAATGTTCATGGATAGAGGAAAAAACGTTATTTTTTGCTGCATGTTTATCAAAATTAAAAAAATTGCGCTATTTACAGTTTTATAAAATTTGGGTCACATAATCTCCTTGCAAAATGAAACAAATTGCTGTTTTAAAAAATAGGGGTCCATGAACTAGTTTTCAAACTAAATCAGTTTGAATGATAAAAATCAGTCGAAAAATGCATCTTTTCCCGATATGTCACAGTTTGACGTCGCGAAAATAACATGTTACGTTAGCAACGTCATTACCTTCCCTGTAACTGTATCGTATGCCCTTAAATGCCGTCACGTGGTGACCCCCTATGAGACCGTATGGGGTTAGTAAGTTTCATATGTGGTTCATGACGCGTTAATGGCGACGTCATCTATTAATGTTGTTGTGTTTCATTGTTTATTTTTCAACAAAACGCCGCAGAAAAAGTCCAGCGTCAGATAAATTCGTTATACGGTTAACTACTGACCCCCTACGGATCCATAGAGGGTGAATAAAATTCATAGGGGACTCGGCCTCCGGCCTCACCCCCTATGGATTTTACTAACCCTCTATGGATCCGTATGGGGTCAGTAGCGAACCATATAACTTATAGTAGATTTATAACATCTATTGGCCACCGTACGGCCTTAAAACTAAGCAAAACCCATACCGCATACTAAGCTTTATATGTTTTGTTGTTATTTTACTCGACAATTAAGCCCGAATCGTCAGAAAAAGTCTTGGTTGCTTTGGACATTCTGCCATTAAAAATTGAGAGATAAAGAAAATTATCCTTTTCTTTTTTTATCACACAGACTGGTTTATGCTAGTTCAGTAGCTGTTAATTCTGCATATTTATTCTGTTATGTTAAAATATGATTATTTTATTTATTTACAACAAAATGTTGTAAATAGTTATCAAAGGTACCAGGATTATAATTTAGTACGCCAGACGCGCGTTTCGTCTACATAAGACTCATCAGTGACGCTCATATCAAAATATTTATAAAGCCAAACAAGTACAAAGTTGAAGAGCATTTAGGATCCAAAATTCCACTGCCAAATACATCTAAGGTAATCTATGTAAAGTTCAGGAAAGATACATAGTGCAAAAAACTTGATTTATAAATAAATCTTGTGATCAAAGATAACTTCAACATTTTTAGCACTTCCGTCTTTCCGGATTATTGAGGTTATCAGTCATACCTTTACTTCTTTAAAAATCGTGAAAACATCGTTAATGTAATCAGCTTCCTATGACATCACCTCCCATCTGCTTTACTAAATTTAATTCCTCTCGTGTATTTCAGGTTAAATAAAATCTTAGATAGTATCACGTAAACTGCGACCTGTTGAAATTGACTGACATGAGTATCATACGTTTATAAGACTAATACATGTTGGATAACGAGCTTGTTTGAAGTAAACTCTTCAAAGATGCCACGATTTACATTTTGCACGTCCGACGCGCGTTTCTTCTACAAAAGACTCATCAGTGACGCTCACACGAATATGATCAAAAGGGCAAAATAAATACAAAGTTGAAGAGCATTGGGAACCTTAAACATCAAAAGTTTTTTCTCTCAAAATACTGCTTAGATCATATTTTCTTGGGAAAGAACATTCTTAGTATTTTGAAGATTTTAAGAAATAGATTTCAAAAACTTGATAGTATGACTTAACCTTTTCATGTTATGCAATCATGAAAACTTTGGAACTAAGCTTACGCCATGCATGCATGGACAAAGGCAACTAACGTTCCCAAGTTTTCATGATTGCATAACATGAAAAGGTTTAGTCATACTATCAAGTTTTTGAAATCTATTTCTTAAGGTAAGTTATAATGTACAACATGTCTTTAAATAATAATAAATAGGTTGAATATGAAGAAATCAACTAAGAAGAAAAATATGATAGAAACATCAAATTAAAAAAGGATTTAACTAAAATCATGAAATTTAGCTGTAAGAAGTAATGCAGGTTTTCTAAACTTGATGTTGATTTCCAGTTTTATTTAATACCTTGTTAATAGTAAATATGATTTTGTTTTTGTTAAAATAGTTTAGAACTAGAACTGTATCACTCAAAGGCAAGTCAGACTGGGATTTACTGAACTGCTTACAAGCTCTTTTGATATACTAATCTTTAAATGTTGGCCTCGTGCAAACCTAGTGATATATTTTTTTTTAACAATATCACATTTCGGTCTAAAATTAAACCGGAATTTGCATGTCGTTTAGATAACATCATTTGGACGCATGAACATAACGTGTGATTTTATTTTATTTTTTTTATATAAAGGGTTTATTTATCATAAAGTTTATCTCAGTTTATGTAAACGATGATCATGGACAGCACATTGTCAGAAATGATCAAAGCACATAGTGTAGTACAATATTGGAGTGTGATGGGGTAACGATAACCTTAGCTACATGTACTTTACTGAAGTACTTTGAACTTTGGTTCTGTAACTGTAAGCCATACTGCATGGTTCATCATTGGTGTGCTTTGGCTGGTGATTTCATATCTCTAGTACGTGCATTATAGAGTTTTACAGTACTTTGTTTCTACTCATTGTATTGGTACTTCTCTTGTGACGTTTGTTATTTCACTAATCAATATCATAGATTACAAAGCCGACATTATTTAGATCTTTGAAAAAAACATTATCATGAGCTATCTCAAACTATGAACCTAGCCATGCAGCGTTTTTCCGTATCTTTACATTTAATTCGTTATACCAAACAATACTGATCTATTGTACAGAGGGGCCTCAGAATGCAAAACTAAACAATATTTTCAACTCGATTCAGAAAAAAAATTGTTCCGCATACCTAACCTTATCAGATTGATCTTGGACGTGTTTGTCCTGTAAAACTGATTATTTGTTAACATGAATAGAAAACATAACAAAAATTAAAATGTCAATTGTTCTTGAACAATTGAGAGGTCTTTCCTTTTCGAAATGTAAAGTACATGTTCCAATAGGCGTAGAATGCATTGAAAAGCTCTCAAACACACATAAAACCGCTAAAAAATGACAAAAACAATAAATTCGATAATTTGGACATGACCTTGACTTTTGACCTTGTGACCTTTGTGAAGGTCATTGGTCCACAATGTCATTGTAAAAGACCCCATGGGTCTAGGACTTTTCGTTCAAGAGTTAAAGCTAATTTTACCTTTTCAGAAACCGTTAACGGCGGTTATGCCCCTTAAGAATATGTCAAATCCTTTCGGTCAAAATGTAAAAAAGTTGTGCCTCAGTCACCTTAACATTTTTCACTGTTTACTATTTCTGTAAGATTAACCGTTTTTGAGATATCGACTAAAAAGTTGAAAGGTCAAAGGTCAAGGTCAACCTTAAAAACACTTAAAACACACTCAAAATGCTTAAAATAAGGTCAAAAACACATAATTCGCTATCTGGGACATGACCTTGACCTTTGACCTTGTGACCTTTGTCAAGGTCATTCGTCCCCAATGTCATTGGTGAAGACCCCACGGGTCTAGGACCTTTGGTTATATAGTAAAAGCTGATTTTGTCTTTTCAGAAACCTAAATCAGGGGTTATGCCCCTTACAGAAAGGTCAAATCTCTTCGGTCAAAATGTAACAAAGTTGCGCCATAATGACCCAAACATTTTCCACTATTTAAAACTTCTGTAAGTATAATGGTTTCTGAGATTATCCCATAACAAGGTGTTAGGTCAAAGGTCAAGGTCAACATACAAATTTGACCTTGAGGTATTTTTCAAAGATACATGAATTGATGATGAATGGTGAAGATCCTAGGTGTCTACGACTTACGGTTTCTGAGTTTTGGTGGCCAACCGACACCGGTTAATTTTCAGAGGGGCATAACCCTACCAATGAGTCGTTGAATCTTTTCGATCCAAATGTAACGAAGAACCGGGGTCTGGTCCTGAACAAATTTCACCCTTCGGTTTTTTTCTACCTATTACGGTTACGGTGTTGGAACGATAACAAGGTTTTTGGGTTTCGGAGGAATTACTCCGAACCGACAAAATATTTCGACTAACAGGGTGAGTTCCAGATAGATATTCATGACACCGATACAAAGTGTGAACATGAAAGCGACACGTCTTACGGTTAAGGCTGCTAACTTCGTCAAAGTTTGGCGGAAGAATAATAATAATAATAATAAACAGAAGAAATACAGTAAGGTCTTTCCCTTTTGAAAAAGGAAAGACCTTAATAATAGATTTGTTTAAATCCAGTGTTGAATATTTCATGCTTATTCAGAGAGTAAATTCACTGCTTTTTTTAAATGGAGTGCTCTTTAAAGTAGGTCGACTGGGGTTATCCATTAGTCAAGTAAGCTCTTAAAACAATGTAATTGTACTGATAGTTTGTCAGTTATCTACAGTCACTATGAAAAGTACTTGTATAGTTATTTATTATATAACTTAAAACTTGTTAAGACTGATAAAGTTATCTGACAATGATACCCATCCGTCCTTATACTGTAAGTAGTATATTTATCTTGATTATTTCATTCCTGAACAAACAGTGTCAAATTTTCAATGCACATTCAGGAAGAAGACATATAAAAAAAATCTAATAAGAGACCATGAAAAAAGTTTTTTTATATATATATGTAAGCCTCAAATCTATGTCCGGCCTCAAATCTATGTCCTTTCCGCAACACTATGTCCTTTTTAATATTGCGTCATAGACGTTCCAAATCTATGTCCTTTATTGTCTCAAATCTATGTCCTGTATTGTCTCACATCTATGTCCTTTATCTACTCAAATCTATGGCCATTTTTGGCTCAAATCTATTTCCTTTCATCGACGTAAAACATAACAAAACGTCATCAAGTAAACAATGAAAAGTTAACAATAACAGGTGTAAGTACGGCCTTCAACACGGAGCATTAACTCACACCGAACAAACATAGTACAAGTGGTTTATATGACAAAAGCAAGGTTAACATTTTAACTATGACCACACATGATTTAAAATTGCTTTATGATTTGTCTTTAAAACTGGAGGAAAATCTGTTATGAATAGTGGACTGATGGGAAATTTTTCAAAAATTTGTCTTTAAAACTGGAGGAAAATCTGTTATGAATAGTGGACTGATGGAATATTTTCAAAAACGTCAACTATAGAGATTTATCCTCTTGAAATGTTTTCTGACAATTATCAGGATATCTTTACTCCTACTATTGTGGAATATTTACAATTCAAAACAAATCCAGCCATGAACAAAGGGACTGCGGTGTTGACATCTAGTTTCTGGAGAGAAGGGATATGCCAAAACATAAAGAATGATTCTTCTCGGGGAAATATTTTCGTTATTAAAGACATTATTACAAGTTTTACATTTAAACTAAATAGATATCAGCTAAGACCAAACAATTGAAATATGTTCTTTTGTGATCCACAAATATTTCAATTAAAAATATAAAAAACGTTTTATTTTTAGCAATTTAAAATGATTTTTTGATACTAGTATTCAAGAAAAAACATAGATAAAGTGGTATAAATGTCAATGAAACACGATATGAACAAATTCAAAGACAAAACGAAGTAAGTTGAAGTTGCAAACAAATATTCGTTCTTTACTGTCTTTTTGAGTAAAATTAATATGGTTTTGTGGTTTCATTCTTAAAGACGGCATACATACCACATCTTCTTTTTTATATACAATAATAACACACGCATCATATGTAAAGATTTTAGCCACACACATGAAAAAAGACTTAATAAAACAAAAGCATATACGACTGTACTTGAAACAATATCATAAATACCAGCTAAATAATTTAGCTGGATTTTCTTAAACGTATACTATACTTCGGCTCTTGCACATACATGGATAACACATACCAACTTAATATTGAATTATGGGAAAGTACTTAATAAAATAAATAAAGGGCTGCGCTTTAGCGCATGATACGCCCGTTGCTCTTTTAACTTGTCTTTTATGCTTTAAATGAATTTATATGATCAACTAGAAATATATATACAAATCAAAAGGGATGTTACATTAATATATTCACCAAATTTTCATAAAATCCCCCTTTTTAAAGTATAAAAATTCATTACCTTAGAAAACGTAAAATCTAAAATTTATAAAAATGGAAAGGGAGCTTATGTCAATAGATATAAACAATTTATTAAAGTTGCATAAAATTTTGTGAAAGTGTTAGTTATTGTCCCAAAATTGGAAAATCCCCCCTTTTTTAAGCATAAAAATTCATAACACGGAAAGGTAAAATCTGAAATTTATAAAAATTGAAAGGGAGCTTACATCAATAGATATAAACAATTCACCAAAGTTTCATGGACATTGGTGAAAGCCTTTTTGAGTTATTGTCCGAAGTGTTGAAAATCCCCCTTTTTTTTATGATTAAAGCCCCATAAATCCAAAACTTAAAATCTGAAATTTATAAAAATTGAAAGGGAGCTTACATCAATAGATATAAACAATTCACCAAAGTTTCATGGACATTGGTGAAAGCCTTTTTGAGTTATTGTCCGAAGTGTTGAAAATCCCCCTTTTTTATGAATAAAGCCCCATAAATCCAAAACTTAAAATCTGAAATTTATCAAAATTGAAAGGGAGCTTACATCAATAGATATAAACAATTCACCAAAGTTTCATGGACATTGGTGAAAGCCTTTTTGAGTTATTGTCCGAAGTGTTGAAAATCCCCCTTTTTTTTATGAATAAAGCCCCATAAATCCAAAACTTAAAATCTGAAATTTATAAAAATTGAAAGGGAGCTTACATCAATAGATATAAACAATTCACCAAAGTTTCATGGACATTGGTGAAAGCCTTTTTGAGTTATTGTCCGAAGTGTTGAAAATCCCCCCTTTTTTATGAATAAAGCCCCATAAATCCAAAAATTAAAATCTGAAATTAAAAAAGAACGAAAGGGAGCTTACGTCAATAGATATAAACAATTCACTTAAGTTTCATGGAAATTGGTGAAAGCGTTTTTGAGTTATTGTCCGAAGTGTGGACGACGGACGGACGGACGGACGGACGGACGGACGGACAACGGTATACCATACTATACGTCCCGTCTAAAAGACGACGGGCGTATAAAAACCTATAAAGCCGAACTTATTAGACGGGCATAAATTTGCGCATGGCGAAACAAATTGCAAAAAAATTTAAAACATAACACAGATTTGAGACCTTATCTTTCTTATCACGGACACAGATTTGCGAATGACGTCGCGATTAAAAATCGGACACAGATTTGAGGTAGAATCATTTTTTACGGACATAGATTAGCGATTCTAATGCAATTATTTTGTATCAAGGATTCTGATTGGATGACAGTTAGCGTACAATTCTCTATCTCCTTGTCTGTAACTAAGGAAGCCGACATTTTGAATTGCTGAATGTATTGACATGTAATTTCTACAATAATAAGCAAAACAACTCACATGTTGCACCTAAAAATCTTCTTTTTTTCAAACTTTATTACATTCTGAAGCGGCACAGAAGCCAGAAAACGCCCGGTGTTTATGTTTGACGCCGGAAGCATACCTATGACGTCACCTAGTGTAGGGACCAAAGAAGATAACATCTTTTCGCGGAATTTTCTTTAATGAAGATTTTACACTGAAATAATGATTGAAATTTAATTGTGAACTTGTTTTGCATTAGAATAGAGATAACTGTATTGTATTTGAAGCTTTTGCGGACGTCCATCGGTAGTTTTACTGTCGCAAATACCCGTTTACCTGTCTCCGCTCCGCGTCGCCAGGTAAACTAAATTTGCGACAGTAAAACTACCGATGGACGTCCTTAAAGCTTCAAATACAATACAGTTATCTCTTAATTGACGTCACGATGGGGCATAGATTTGAAAAACGGACACAGATTTGAGGTCGTACACAGATCTGAGGTTTACATATATACCAAGTAGTTAGCTGAAACCGATAAGATTGCGTACATATTTTTCATCTTTCTTTATTAATATGTAGATAAGATCAAATTCTAAAAATTCAATGCAACATGTAATAAATGCATTTTCTTTTTACGTAAGACAAAAGGCAAGTGCAGGTTTATTTCAAGTTGGACAGTTATATACAGATAAGTGTAAGAAATGTGTAATTATGGTTTCAAATCAGCATTTGATTAGTACTAGATTATTGAAATTAACAAAATACTAACTTATTTACATAAACCACATGAAAAAATACTTATTTGTGGTCGTCTTTCCTATGTTCCGACGCGTGTATCCCCTACCATTCCAATCAGTATTGAGTCGTATTGTTTAAATTTCTTTAATACGAAAGCAACTCGAATACGATCAGACCTAATAATATAATTAATTACACAACATCATTTTTACCCAATTTTAAAATTACAATAACTGCGGAAACTTAACTAACAGTCACAGCAAAATTTACAATTTCACAAAAAAGTTATGTTAAGAAAGAAATGTTCATCGTGTTCAAGTTTCATAGCATTTGGTTCAGGCAAACTAGGGTTAAAGAACGAAACCAAATTTTGGGACGTACGGTCGTTTGGTAGGTCAGACGGACAACAGTAAAACTTAATGTCCCCTCCGTAACAGCGGGGGTATAATAGTGACCTTGCCGACTAGAATATTGAGTGAACAAGCTTCATATCGGAAATCAATTCGGAATCTTTGTATTTTTAGCAAACAACAAAAGTGAAACTGCATTTTGACCAAGAAAACTGATTGGCACATTCAGGGATAAAACCTTTATCGTGAGTCTGTTTTATAAGGACACTACTAAACAAAAAACCATGAACTTACCTTAGATATACTCGCCATATATTATATAAGGATGAAATTCTATTACATATGGGATATTTAGAAATTTATATTCCTTGTTTTCTAGTTATATGTTGTCACATTATTCTGGTAAAATGTTTACTAGTTAATGATTAATAAGTGTTTCATTTTAAAATGTTGACAGGAAATGTGTTTCTTACTGAATAGTCATATACAAAAACAACGTTTGTAAACACAAGGACGAAGAAGGAAACGTCGTGACCGTACTATATACAAGTTAAAAATCACTTAATATCAAAACTAGATCATCGATATTTTGAAGTGTTAGTCCTTTGTATACATATTTAGTTTCAAACTTGACATTAGTCGTATTTTTTGTCGGGAAATTATAACAAGTGATCACGTGACTCCCCTGTCGCAGACGTCATTATCGACTCCTAGTTATCGACTCCTAGGAGTCGATATTAAGAATTGAACGATGGACAGTCAGTGCGTGAATTTTTCTTGATACCTGATTGGAAGATATTACGAGACGTGAAAAATCAAAGTTTATTGATTGGTTAGGACAATCCAAACCTAGTAAATGTCCTTCAATCCCGTAGAGTATCGGATTTGTCCTCTCTATTTTAGCAATTAGATTTTGCCTGGTCATTAATCATGCATATTCATGATATTGGTACACAGGTAACTTTTATCTATAAATAGTCGAATCTTCTGGAGTTTCGTAAACAACAATGTTAAACGATATATACTACTTCATAACGTGTGACCTCACGTGTGTGGTAAAATTTGTTGATTGATGCACGTGGCTATTCTAGTAAATGAATAAATCTACAAAGCGAGAGCACTTTCCATTTTCATCAGCTAAGAGTCGACTTAGCCCTTTTTGAAAGGCTAATGTTTGTATGGTATGTCGAGACAAATGATCGCGAATGAGTAGGAAAAGGCGGTTAAACTTGATTTTCATGTCTTGTATATGTGTATACATTTATGCAGGGACAGTCTATAGTACTCTGTACTTCCAGTTAGCATAGAAAGTCCCTGATATATGTATATAGATACAAGAGGGTGTGATATGAGTGCAAATGAGACAACTCTCCATCAAAAACACAATTTGTAAAAGTAAACCATTACAGGTCAAAGTACGGCCTCAACACGGAGCCTTGGCTCACACCGAACAACCAGCTACAAAGGGCCCAAAGAATGCACTGAATAATGAACCTGATCATTAGGCAATATATATGGTAAATTATATTACCAAGGGGTTGTACATACACCTTCGGAGACCAAATCGTTTATGTTTAATAAGGACGACCATAAATTCTACAATTGCTCACCGTTAAAGAATTTTGTAGGTTTCAAGACGTCATATATATATAACTTAGTCATAACAAGTGAATACACATTTCTGTGAAATACAAGTGTACACATTCTTTGGAAATATATTTTCAAACAATAAAGAATATATTGAAAATATACATGAAAGAAAGTACGCGTACGAAATATGAATTCTTTACTTGCTTAATTGCTGCTCTTGGTGTTAAAAGAAATGTTCGTTCCAAATTCAGAATGGCCGCCATTTCCGATCCGTTTGATATGTAATAATTCCGAAATATAAAAAAAATAGGGTTATCGTTCGTCAGTTAAAGTCATAAGAAACGGGTGACCGGTAAAAAATAATGTTCTTCAAATTCTTGAACCAATGCATATTCTAAATATGAATAAATTAAAGAATTTTCTTCAGAAAAAAGTATATGTACATAAGTTTTATAATGAAAACTATCCATTGAGTTATAAAAAAACGTATGCATTATTTTTTTTTTATTTAAGGTTTCTTATGACTTATGAAAAATAGTCGGTTAAAGTGCTCACCAGAGCTCATGTTTTGCTTGTTATTATGTATATATATGCCGACTCTAAATAAAATTTACTTACTTACTTACTAGCAAACGTTAAATATTGATTAATGAAAAGTCCTTTATAAAATATTATATTATTGCGTTACTCAAAATTATCATTCCTGACTAAAGATGATAGAAACCAACTTGTGTGCAGATTTGATTTCAATTGCAATAAGTAAAACTTAATCGTCTATCATCAGTGACACACAAATGTCGTGACTTATTTCAATTAATTAAAAAGTAAAATCACAAAAATACTGAACTCCAAGTTAAATTCAACAACGAAAGTCCCTAATCAAATGGAAAAATCTAAATCTCAAACACATCAAACGAATGGGTAATACATGTCATATTCCTGACTTGGTCAAGACAAGTTAGTTACAAATATACTGACGTAATTAGAACGTTAGCACCTAGAAGATAAATGTTGTGTACATAAAACGTGGAAGGAAATTCAAAATTTTAAATTTTCCCACCATTTTACATTATCAGTTCAACATTTGAATGTTACATAAAACGGGGAATACATAATGCTTATCGTTTTATCTTCTAAGTCATATTTAAGAAGGGAATTCAAAAAGAATTAAAATACAGCTTTGAAAATCATTCATGATACATTACAAAAATTTGAATTATCTTTTTGTTAGAACATTTTTGCAGTAATTTTGTTTAAATAATTTTAATTATTGTAAATTAACGATGGGGTCCATAGGGTACAAATCAAGTACAGGAAAAACTGTTTTTACTTAAAAACAATATCAAAGACCTTACCTTAATGACTACTGCACATAAGCACGATTAACTACAAAAACATGATTTTGGCTCTACTCTATACTGTCCAGGTTAGTGTAGGAAACCAGTCTCATGTTTCACCCACAGCTAATTGTATATCATTAATGAGAAGTAGACCATTATAGTCTGAGGTCAACAAGTTAATTAGTGTTTCCCCTGTATCAATTTGTTCGTTCTTAAATTAAATAAAACCATGTCAAATATAATCAATGAGTAGCGCCTTGGAAAATCCTGTTATTTGAACGCAAAAATAGCAAATTGTAGCCGACCGTGCAAGGTCTGTATAGCCAGTCAAGGTCGTTAAAAACTTCCATTTGTTGTCTTTCAATTGTCACCAAAAACAATATTAAACTTAATGCCAATTTCCAAAAAAAGAATATAAAAGTTTTTGTATGGACACTTAATACATTTCATAATGAACGCATGAAGTACATTGATTATATTTACACATGATTTTTTAGTAGATACACTTTAATCATACCTAAAATTTGCTTAAACATGTTAATACACCAAGTCTTTCACAGATTGTCAAATTGTATAAGTATGTTATGCATGTTGTTATTATTGTTTTCGTTATGTTACTTTTGTATGAGTTTTTAAAGTTGGTCAAAAGCTCTCTCGGGCTTGCGTTGCCGAATCTAAATAAAATTACTTAAAATCTAAACTTATTTCATTTTTTTTCTCGAAAAAACTAAAACTTATAATTCAACATGATATCACAAGTAGTGACAAGGAATGGACATTGTTCGTTTTACAGAATCTCTGCGACGCTATTTTTTGTGTTCTAGTTGCAGGAAAACAAGACACAAAGAATAAACTTATTTTGGTTTTGGTTTGAGGTCCAAATGTAATTTAAGATTGCAAGTATTTGAATCAAACAAATGTATTCATTTATAACAGCATCTTGGCCGCCAGACTTATCATTGAAAATTTGTTTTAACAATTTTAATATTTCTCCTTTTTATGTATACAAATTCAAATCATCATGATAATTAAATTGCAGGGGCGGATTCAGTCATTCTTAAAAGGGCTCCAACCCTGGATTAAGGGGGATCCAGCCCGCGGAACTCCCCGCACCCTGGATCCGACACTACATTTTTGAAATAGTTGATTATAACTTGGAAACGCCTAGTTTTGACTGTAGGCCTTATCAAACTATTAAACTCTTAAATTTTTAAGTGTTATTACAAGAAACAAGCAGTCGAAAACCCGTTTGAAATAGAACAAAAGAATCGAAGCTCTTTGTTAGAGAAGGCGATAAATGCTTACTGTAATGTTTACTATAGTAACAAAAATTTTAAAAGTTAATAGAAACAAACAAAATTACAATTTTCTTCTCAATTACATAGTGTTTTATTTTAAAAACACCATTTGCATAAGTTTTCAATTTATTTATTACATAGTTAAGCAGAACAATTAGATATCATGTCGACGACATGGGTATCTTTCAAGTTGGATGTAGAAAATGCATAACCTCCGATTTTTTTAAAAATTTACCACGGACGGAAAACATATCAATCTATTAGTTCAGTAATTTTCGTGTCTGCCCTTCCATTATGTGACTCAAGAAAAAATTCCAAAAAATGGGTAACAATTGTATCGAAAAGAGAAAATCGAGTGCACCTTTTTATGTTAGGGCGTGTTTGAGTTGAATATTTTGTCTTGATATCGTACAAAGCAAGAATATTTCATACATCGTCTCGCTTCAGATTCTATCATCTTTATATAGCAAAGCTACAGGTTGACTTTATATTATAAAAAATAGTTCTAAAAGATGAAATATATGGGTCAAGTGAAATACCTATCTAATGAATCACAAAAACAGAGAAGGTGTGTTCGAATAGATATTTTGTTACTGAAAGTACTTAACGACAGTCTTTCAAGTTGGATGATGAAAATGCATATCTTCGAAAAATTATAATTTTTTGTGTGTGAAAACTTGGGTTTATAGTCTTCAACCACTAAAAAAATCTAGTCTGCCCTTCCACGAAATATTTAATTAGAATTTTTTTTAAATGTTTATGAATTTTCGAAAATTCCACCTGACAACCGATCAGACAATAGTTTTAAGTTGAATAAATGCAGACAAGATCATTAACTGATGATCATTATCTAGTTGATACATTTGTCTTTCAAAAGACAACTGACATATAAGGATCGTAATGGTGCAATGTGGATAAATTTATCGGTTTCCGAGAGCAAAATTGGCAGCGCGTCATCCCTACAATGGCTTCCATTTCTACGATTGTGAAAATGAACTGGCGTAATGGGGAGATAATTTTGACGAAGTAGAATCCTGACTGCAAGGGAAACTTCTTAGTTCTCTAACGACTAAAGTCCCATAACTCTAAAACGAATAATCTGAAACTATCAAACTCGAAAGATAATATATTTGCGTTTGTCTGTGTGTCTCAACAACATCAGATTATACTATTAGAAAATAAAAGAAGCATTCATAAAAGTGAACATATATAATAGTCACAGCAGAAATGCCAAATGCACGGGAACATAACTTGACAGGACAAAACTTCGGAAAGTGAAAATTACTTATCCCATAACGGTTTATGGGAACCACAATTATTTATGAAAATCGTATCAATTCATTTAGGTCAGGTGCATACAAATGTATCGGGTTTCAAAACCTTAAACGGTCAAAAGAACAGATTTATACAATCTGCCTTTCTACTTTCATCTACTTCCTTCTTAACAGAAACATGCTTACGTTATGTGAAATCTTGCATTAAGTGTAAGCAACTATTGATAAATCATATTGTTGACAATATTACTAATAACGTTGATAGTGTTGCAATAAACAAGGTAATGCCAACTTTAGATTGTTTGGACTAATTCCGATAAATTTTGTCTCAAAGACTCAACTATTCATTTATAGAGGAAAATTAAAACAAAAAACACATAAACACCACATTGAAATTGTAGCAACCAAAAAGAATCAGAAATAAACAAACACACCCATACAAAACAAAAACAAAAAGTGCTACAAATACAAAAGAGAATGAAAGGATAGTTAACAAAAAAGTTTTTTTTTTTAGTACACAAACGTTTTAATTAACAAAACCTCATAGTGGCATATTTAACTGCAAAGGTTTTTGAATTGGTACATGACATATGTACTATAATGATTTTTTCAAGTAGGTTCTTCAACATCTTGACCCAACTTGAATTTTGCAGTAGCTTATTATATCTTATTATTAAGTTAGACCTTGAACTTTCTAATGCGTGAAATAGTTTTTATTGCTTAAACGTTGATCACAGCATGTAATATACAAATACAGTGTAAAAGATTTCAAAAACTGGCAAATTCCTCTTTTGGTTCCTTATATAAGAATTCGAAAGAATTCGGGCATGTAATCGGTTAGAGAATATAAGCATATCATACGAATTCCCACTTCAAAAGTACTATTCTGTACTACTAGTAATTCAGAACGTATTTTCCTTTCAACAATCAATATGCAAAAACTATAAAGTGTACGTCTTTGAACTACTTCTGTTGATCAAAAAAGGACTTCCTCAAGAGCGTGGATTATATTCCGTAAAGTACATCTCAATGAAGGTATTCAAACCACCTGGTAAAAGTTATATTTCACAAAGCCGCCGTACTAACTTGGGAAAGGCACATACATTCAGAGTATGTCGGGTTTCAACATGTAAGCGGGCTCCGAACCCTCCCCTAACCTGGGACAGTGGTGTAACAGTTCAACATGAGAAAGGACTATAAAATCAGTTAAAAAAGTCAAACTCATCAGATGGTTACACATAAAATACTTATAACAAAAACATGTGGACGTGACTGGGTAATTTGTATGTTATGCGGGATATTTCAATCCAGTATAATGTATGTCTATACATACACCATTACATATGGACTGCAAATCTTGAGGATTTCCTGATATATATAATTACTGCTTACAAGAATTCTACTGAATGAACCAATTAAAAGCATATGTTATCAGGATTGAAGATTGTTCTCACGAACCCTTTTACCCAAATGGCCATATTGACGCCATATATTCGGACGCCGACGTAATTTCGTGAACTGTTATGGAATTTCTTTACACAAATGATGAGGCCATGTTGATTTTAATTTGAAATAGTATTGTGCTGAACCTTTTAGTTATTTCTCTCTATCTATTATGGTAACTGCAAAATTCGCAAAAATGGTATAAATCATATTTCATGGGCAATAACTCCCTTAAGACGTCAATATGTGATTTCTAGATGTTGACTTATTTGTATATGTAGATCCTGTTTTGCTGAACATTTTTGCCATATATCTTTATTGATCTCTTATAATAATTCCTGTCATAAAAAAACCTTAAAAGGGCAAAAAAAATGTATTCAGGGGCAATAACTTCAAAGTCAGTCTAAAATATCGGCCAAGTTGACTTTTTAGAAGACTGATCTTATAGTGTGCTCAACATACGTGCTTATTGCAATTTCTTTCTTTTCACAATACAGAACTCTTACTCTCCTGATTGGTAAAAATTAAAACGATGAAACTAGATTTAATCTGTCTTTTGTGATCCAAAACATTCAATAAAAATTTGTTTCTACAAAAAATGCCAAAATCGGGTATAAAACATCATCCAAGGCCAATTACTTCTATTATTGAACGATTGCCCATTTCAGACAATTAATTTTTCGTTGATCTGATTTAGTAAACATTTTTGCTATTTCACAGTTTCTTTCTAACTATTTTATTACTGAAAAAAATGAGTAAAAACGTCTGTACAGGATAATAACTGGAAACTGGTTCAATCGATTGACGATTTAAGCAAAAGTTGGTGGATTTATTTTCTTAAAAAGCTCAAGCTTCTATTCCTTCATTATGTAATCTACATAATCAGTTATTTCTGTAAAAAATTGCTGTCTCTTGGTATTGAAAAAACTTCTATACAAGTTATGTTAATTTAATTGAGGTTTGACTAAGTTCGTATAAGATGCGTGGTATCATGGTATAGGCCTATGCTCACAAAACAGCAAAAGGAATAAGAACACATAAACTGAAAACCTGCTCACATCTAGATGTCAACATACCTTTTTAAACAATCAAACTTTACTTCATTATAATTTCATATTTGGTTTTGCGTACAAATACAATTAAAATATTAACTTTAAAGTTGTACAAGAAAATTATATTTTAACAGTATTTATTATGAAGCAAGGGAAATAATCGAATAACATAAAGTACTTGTTACTTGTTTTGTATGATAACTTCGAATTATATCTCTCCATCAATTGCCATAGAAAATATGCATCAAATGGGACATATTATAAATAGTATAAAAACGTAAAGTAGCTTGCAGATAGATGGGTTTTTTTTGTCAGACTAATTTGATTATGTTATCTTATTTTGTTGAGAGTCTTATAAAACGAAACGCGATTAATGAGCCATGTATTTGTGTCACTCACATTGTCAAAATAGAAAAGAAAATGAAAATATCATACATAAGTAATTGCTTATCTTTCATGGTAAAAACAAATTTAAAACCATATTATGTATCATGTTTTTGTACATTTAACTTTGAAAAATATCCGTAGCCAAAATGTACATTAAGCCAGGTTTGAAATTCAATTTATTTACAACATTTGCAAAATACTTTCAAGCTTTTATAACGCCGTGTAAAAAGATATTCTTGCAATTATACTGACGAAAACTGCACGAGTTGGTAAAAACTGTACAAAATAGATGAAATTCTATAAACTAAAGTAGACGAAATACGAACTGCCGAATTAATCAATGTTATATAATTGTTGCACATGATATTAGTTCTAAAATTTGTTTAAAACCATTGCCGTGACGTTAATTCTTCTATCAATTTAACAATTTATCGTAGTTTCATTCATTTCTTAGTTTGGCATTTTAGTATTGTAAAGTAATTCGGTTTCCATGAAAATATATCTTTTGATTTCGCGTCTTTCTCTCGACGAGTAAAATGCAATGATTAGATAAACACGTATACCAACCTTGTCATTGTTCAAACATTCACATTGGGATTTTCAAATCATGACTTGAAAGCTTTATCATTTTCTTTATTTTTAGTAGTTACTGCTTCGAAATACTTTGAAGAAATATAATGGATACTTTAAAAGATTCATATACTAGTGCTTAAAGTACAATTCGTAGTTTTTTCCTACCACCGTTTGTTCTGTTGCTATTTTATATCTAAACTACTAGTATTTGATATAATCTAGAGTTTCCAATTCCGTATTATTCAATTAAGTATTTGGGAACACGATCTCATGTAGACATTTCCATTCTCAATTTTAAGTATATTCTGGTGACAAATTTCTTAACATGATACTAGAAGGTGGCATAAGATGGTTATCTGAGCTTTTGAAAAGACAAGAACCCATTACTCCTACGATTTTGAAGAGGAAGAGTAGTATTGCCAAATTCAGCATAAAAATAATTTATCAGTGTTGAGAATCTGGGCTAATATGCATAAAACCAGTTAAGTGAAGATCAATTGTTGACGCCTCCCAACACAATGAGTTTAAAACTGTTTTTCGCTTAAATATAACTCTTTCTGCAAAAATAGTAAATATAAACAGTAATGGCTGCTGTTTAGAGTCGTTTGTGATGTAGACTTTATATTTGCCCTTCCCCTTTATATGCTGCTGTCATTTAGTCGCTACTAGCCTGTCAACGCTGAAGTTGAAAGTTCGACCTCACTTATTCCATGTGCTTTCAACTTAAAAATCTTAATTGACCAGAATTGTAAGTTGAAGGTCGGTGGTTCTCGTCGAGTACCCTCCTTGATAGAGGGTTGCTGCTTCTAAGGAAGCTATCAAACCAAGAGTTCCAGATGATGAAGTTGAAATCATCCCTTCTTTAATTTTACGGACGCCATCACGAGTTGGTTGACCGTTACGGAATATTCGTTTCACAGATCATATTGGATATGTTCTTTATGTTGCAGCTACAACTCCGTTCCATTTCCACGAATGATGTGACCTACCGAATTGGACTATTTACCGGGTTTGTAATAACACGGGTGCAACATGTTGAGCAGGATATGCTTACCCTTCCGGAGCACCTTATACCTACCCCAGTTTTGGATGGGTTTCGTATGGCTAAGTCTTTAGTTTTCTATGTTGTGTCTTGTGTAGTACTATTATTTGTCTGGTTTTTTTTTCTTTTTTACCCATGGCGTTGTTTATTTTCGATTTATGAGTTAGAATGTCCCTCTGATATTTTTCGCCCTTCTTTCATTGACAATCATACCATATCTCCTTATTGTATACCAATAGTAGATATCATGTTTCAGAGAAGATATTTAAAAATAGTTCACGGACGACAGACACAAAGCAATAACTAGGTTAGATGAAAAATACAAAAGTTAAGATGATGATCACGCTTCATTTTGATCGTTGCTATATACGTATCATACACACGGTTAGCAGCTGTTCTGTACAATAAATGTTGGTGTCAGGTGACAAAATACCAAATGCAAGTACTAGAATACGGTCACCTAGAGGTTATATATACCCCCTGGCGTGAATCTTATAAATATACCATCTCCTTAAGAGAGAAAAAAGTATAAATCAATGAGTATAATTTATGGGACATTTACTAATGCTACAGCAACAAAGTCTGTTAAAGAACTTCAAGTTTATTACTTACTACATAAGATAAATTATAAAACTATTTATGGTCATCCGAATAAAACCAGATATCTAAGGTAAATCTAGTTGTAATTTTATATTGGTTACAAAATAAACATACAGACATGATTTTAGGTCTTGTTTAAAAATAGAAACGGTTCACATTCTTTCAAAACACATTTGTAAAGGAAACTATTTATTGTGATAAGTTTGAACAAATGTTTCGTCCAAAGTAACCTTGATTTAGTTAAAGCATAAGTAAAATTATTCGGAAATTATTTCATGTTTCAAAAATAATCCTTTGTTTACCATTATTTACCCTAGATATGACATAATGTCACAAATATATATAGAAAACGTTTGGACTTTCGTGTCTAGTTTTTGTATATACAAATATTCGTCAAATTAAGTTAAGAAGCTAATAGTGAAATTACAAAAAAATATCTAACCTCGATACTACTCCTTTATTTAAATCTCATAATTTCATAACCCAATTTGTCTATATGATAATGCTACTTAGGATTCACTAAAATTACTTAAACTTCTTTGACCATGGTGGGTATTGTCTGTTTTTCTTGACGTCAAATCACTAGTGTTCGCTATTATAGGTCATCGAAAGGCCTTAAACAACGAGAAAAAAACGCATACCTTATAGTCAGCTATGAAAACATCTGACACGACACATGTGAAACAATACAAATGATAAAAGTAACGACCTAATTTATAATAATACAATTCACGAAAAGCAAATATGATAGACATGATTATGAACCAATGACAGACACTGAATTACATCCTCCTGACTTTGGACAAGCATATACAGAATATGGTGGGTTTAAAAATGTCTGTGAGCGCTCAACGAACCACGGCCTTAACCAGAAACAGTGGATAACAACATTACATAAGAACAGCTAGTATATATCGGTTGCAAATGACTTAAGGTAACCCAAGAAATTTGTATGTTATGGTACCAAAATAAAATTCCAATGCAGCAGTAAAAGTAAAAGTACAAAATGTCAACATATAATATGCTTGTGGGGAATAAATTGGAAATATGACGAGAAGCTGTTCACATTAAAAAAAAGTTATTTCGTATCGTGAAAAGTTTGAAATCTGAAGTGATTAAATGAAACAAAATGTAAATTAAGATCATATGCATAAAGAATTAATCATCGTATAATGATTCAATATCATCCTCTCAAAATAGTAGAAGCGCATGATATAACATCTGTAGTTTGTACGTTGACTTCCTCAATAAAAACAAACCAAATGAAAATAACATGACTTTCGACGCTATTTCTCTTGATTTTTCACAGATGTAACCTCTTTTAAGACGAAACGGACAGCGATGAAAAAAAGAGTAGACGCCTATGTAACCAGTCAGTCATGTTACTGTTATCATGCGTGAGATTGATCTTATAAGTCCTTATTGAGCTGCTAAAAAGGGAGAAGAGGTTCATCGATTTTTTTTTCTTCTTTTTTATAGTCAAGAAATATATTTAAAAATCCCTAGACTTTTAATTAGATTACATAGCTACTTTTGGAATGGACATTGAATATATAAATTATTGAGGAGTGGTGCCATATACATACTATAGTCTCCATAGAAATGAGAAGTGCAATAGTTGATACAAATACCATGACTTACTATTAGTGATTTATTAGAAAATGACAATTTTACATTTGTCATTTAGTAGCCTTTTATAGCTGACTATACGGTACGAATTTTACTCGTTGTTGAAGGCCAGACAGTGATCTTAAGTTTTTTAATATCAGTTTTATTTGGTCTCTTGTGGATAGGCAATCATACCACGTCTTCGTCTTTTATAATCACATACTTAACATGAAAAACACCAATGCGGCTACGACTGAGAGTCGGGGCCAAAAATCTTCACGGAAACGAGACTTACCAATGACCATACAACTGTATACCAAATATTATAAACTTACTATCAGTGATTCCCACGCATAGACCTTATTACATACAGTCACTAATATATCTTTGCCGATGACGCAAACGCCGAAAACAGCACGCCATAGTCTCTATCTGAGGGCTTCTTCGACACAAGCCAACACCAGATCCAAACCATAATAGTTGCTGTTCTACGTTGTTAATATTCAAGACTTTTAAGTCTTTATTTCCCCTTAGATACGTTGCCGTTTTATCGTATTACCCTCTCAACATCATATCAAAAATATTCCCAAAAATCTTTCTCATAATGTTCAAATCAATTTGCTATCCAATTATGAGAAGCATTACATAATATTACAGCTTAACATTTTCGTTAATTTATATTTATTTGTAAGTTAAATAAACCCGTTTCAAAATTCAACTGCTATTTGATGTATTATTATGATCATATAACATAAATCAAAATAAGTCGCAAAATATCTGAAGCGTATTACAACAACAAAAAAATATATCCGACAAATCCAATCTAACCGAATTCACATATTATAATATTACTCTAAACGTTCAACACAAATACTGGTAATAATTTTAGTCTTACAGGGTCTATCATAGATTGTAAAGTGACACTATCATGTTTAAGTCCAACTTTAATTTTATTGGTGTCACGCAAACATGACATAGAATACATGAAAACAACAAGCATTAAAATTTGTAAAATAGAAAGAAGTATTGTATTTCAAATAAAAATGTTGATTATTTCACTTTGAATGACAGGAAAAAGAAAAATGTCACCATGGCTAAGTTTTTCTTGCAAAAAAGGTAGGAATTGAATATAAAAAAATACTTACTTTTTAAAGTCATTAGTAACATCCGTCGACATCTTTATGTAGGTAAATGATTTACTACAGTATTTTAAATAAGGTATCTACACATAAAAGTCACACTGCTATCTATTCTTCGTTTCGATAAAACTTTTTAAATGCGAGTTTATCTACAAAACATCCCTATTAAGTTCCAATACGATGACAGTTTTATTACATAATTAGAAAAAAAATACTAAAAATATCTTAGGCTATATCACGTCCACCGTGATCATTCCTGTATAACTAGTTTTACATGGAACGTTTTAACAACCCTCGATATCGAAAAATCATTAAATATATACAACCTAGACCACAGCGAACTTTACAACCAAGACCATAGCATAACGATTTTTCACATTCAGTAGCCTGGATACCTCTTTTAATTTGATATAATTACATTAGATGTATGTTTTATTATAATACTTTATTCTGATTGGCTAACTGCACATCACGTGTTATTCCGTAAGCAGTTGCATTGCTCAATACAACTTTTCATTCATGATAACACGTGGTCCAACAATAAAGTGCACAGGTGAATTAAATAAAAAAATATATAAAATTCGTGTTTTCATGATCATAGCTAAAAAATGTAATTATAAGTATTGAATGCTTCTTTTTGTAACTTTATAGGGTTGTAAAAGCGTTGACCGTGCGCACATTTTTAGAATGAAGCGCTTCCGCGCTTCATACAAATGTACTTCGGTCAACGCTTTTACATCCCAATAAATTTACAAACAGAAGCATTCAATTCTTAAATGAAAGTATGCCATCAAGTTTCATTTCGAAATTTCCAACTGGTAATTTTTATGTAGAGGCACATCAATTAAATGAAAAGAAAGAATGAATGAACAGATATAGTCTTAAAGAAAAGATGAGGGCGTTAGATTTCTCTTTGGAATAAAACACAGGGATTGAAGTTACGTATTGGCATGGTAGCCCACAGCTTTTAAAAATTTTGTAGCTTATGTGTATAGTTCTATACAAGAAAAACAGAAATTTTAGCAGCTCGCATCAAAATTCAGGGACATTGGCAAGTGGGCCCCTGTTATTTTCAAAACCTGAGGTAACCGCATTTGTAGAATGATATATTCCTGAAGAACTGAAACTGATATTTTCAGAAAGTGAATTAAATGTTGACATTTGGTCTAGAGATAAAGGATATTTCCTTATTTGCCAAGTAACTAAAAATTAAAAAAAAAAAAAAAAAAGTACTGATGAAATAATAGAAATTCCTAAATCGACAGAAAACATCATACTCAAAAGGAAAAGGAAAACAAACAGATATTGATGATTATCATTTAAAAACAAACACATAACATATGGTAATACCATCGCAACGTTAAACGCTTGCTAAGAAGGACTTCCATTTTAAACCTCTGTGATTTATCTTTTATTGTTTTCTTAGAGTAGTACAGAATATATATTCAATAAATTTTTGTGGATTTAAAGGAATCAACCTTTTGTGGTACTAATGATTGGAAGAAATGCTAGTTGTAATAAATCTTTCCCCGTAGTATCTTCTTTTTGCTCAATACAATTATTTGCGTCGTAATTGAAATTCGTGACTTGCATATTAACAACCAAGGTGTTACAACGAAGCACGTTTTGACTTTATTTTTCAATCGATTTGTTAATATAAAACTATGCAAAGTAAACAAACTGTTTAGCAGAGTTACATAATTCCGTGTTAGAGTTCCAAATGGAATAATTTCGTTGGTACATTTTGCGAGGTAACGAGATGATTCCATAAGCCTATTTAGCTGCTTAATCATCAGTACATCAAGGAAACAGCAAAGCAGGTTTGTATACGTTTTGACGTATGATAAATGAAGGGTTAAAAATCAAAAGAATCGAACTCTCATGTTTAGAATACTGTATCAAGTCGTGTATATGTTCATCTTCGAGATTGGTGATGGTTACATTTAGGATTTAAATTCTCGGATAGTATGTTCTTTAATTTTTACTTTACCTAAATTTCAATTCCATGAGGAACATTGATTTGACCGAGCTTCAATTAGAGTACTATTACTTTACTTCTTTATTTTATACACATTGATCTATTGTTTATATTTTAACTATCTGCATTCATGGTATACTTTGATATAGAAAGCATTTGGAACGTTCTGAACTTCTGATACTCCTCATTATTATCATTAAAGCCTTTGTATGAGATTGATACAAAGATATATTGAACTGAAAAAGGTATATCGACTGAGGAAAAAGTCCGAGATTGATATACTTCTTTAAGTCGCCGAGTTTCGTCAATATACCTTTTCATTTTTCTTTTAAACATGTTGAATATCTTTAATTATTTGTCTTTATTAAGCAATACATTTAAACAGTTGTTATACTTTATATACAGATATATGACTGATGAGGGTATCATAATTGTAGTCATATCACAAAAGTGCTCAATATAAAGGGAATAATGTAGAGAAAAGCACATGTTAAGTTTTCGTAATACCTTCATCTATCTGCTATAGCGATTTCACACTGGTTTCAAAAAATAGCTTCGCAACTTGCATGCAAACGAAACTCAGCCACTTTTCTTTTTATATAAAATGGGCATGAAAACGGGAAATGAGTCAAATAGACAAAATCCCGGAAAAAAAGCAGAAAACATGTACATTTATAAATGCAAATGTGTTAAAAATTTAAACTTACAGTTTGTCGAACCATCCACCACGATGTCCTCCATCTTCATCCTGAAGATTTTCATATTCCAAATCTGTACTCATGTTAATCTGGTCTGAATCTAAGGAAGGAGAAAGAGGAAAAATCGTTTATATATATAGTCGTAAATGTTCAATCATTTTCTCACCTATTGAGCCTCTTTAAAATTTACTTTGAATTGTTGCATCACTGTCACTAAATTTGCACTTACACAAAGGGCGTAACATACGGGGCATGATCTGCTTACCCTTCCCCAGCATCTGAGATCAACACCAGCTTTTCGTGATGGTTGTTTTGCTCAGTCTCTAATGTTTGGTTGACTTTTATTCAGATTTTTGTGGTTTTTTTTTGTTTTTTTCCATGGTCTTTTTTTATATATGTTATAACAATAATTGGTCAATTCATAATTTTAGTATTATGGAGCCAATTTATTCAAAACAAGTAGTTAGATTTTTTTTCTAATTTACAGGGTGAATACTTGTCATGCTGATTGTCTTTGCAATTCACACTTGTAACATAGCTGATGTAGTTGAGTTCTAGAAACAATATCAAGGACATTTCCAAAAAGTTTTGAAAAAATCTACGTTTTAAGGGATATACTTCCAAAACAGATTCCAAACTTTTCACGTTAGATAGAACTTGAAATGCTGACCATTTAAACACTGTCAGTTTTTCTCTAATTGCTTTAGTTTTAGAGATATCAATTAATAATGAAGCTACCCTATTTTCTATTTTTAGACGGTTTCATTGAGAGAATATTTTTGACGAAAAATTTACAGACGACGGACAACGAGTGGTAAGTAATGACAAAAGCTCTCATGACCCTTTGTGTCAGGTAAACTATTTAAAAAACGTTCAGGAACTCACGGAAAAGGGGGGGGGGGTTACTTCCATAATTTTAAAAATGTATATATATATATATCCATTTCAATTATATAAATGAAAGAAGTGAGCTAGGCTATATACAAATCATTCAGATGACACATTTCCGCGGTTCACTTGGGAACTTATTTGAAAGGTGTAATAGTTGGTTATCAAACGTATGCATTTTAATATAGGGTGTATAAAATGGAGGGTCATTCGAAGATTTGTTTACCCTCGAAAAGACATATTTTCTTGTATGAAATCTTCCCTTACACAACGGAAGTAAATGTCATTATTATTTAAAGAATACATTTGTCTCGATATGTACTGTAAAGCGTGTTTAACTTTTCTCTCTCATGTCTTACTTAAGTTAACCAGTTTTAACAAGAATCTACTCTTGTCTGACCCTCGGTCTGACCAAGGATCGTTTTGTAACCGGCACTGCTTCGTGCATGCGTTCACCATAATGCATTATAGTAAGTTCTGGTCGTTTGATTGGGTTGTCTTGATAAATTTTTATGTTTTCATATGATAACCTATTTAATCAATTCCATCAAAAATGCATGTGCTTATATTGACACACATTAGTGACATTAGTAACACGTAATTTCTGGTCAGTAAACACATGTTAATCAAGTTAGATTTAATAAATGTTTTAAAAACTGTATCGGTCCGTTTTCTTTTCTTTAAGTTATAGGTCGGATACATTAATGTTTATCATTTTTATATTGAAATATTTTTAAAAATTAAATTGGTGGTGCTTTACTTTTGTCAGAGCGTATATTATATAGCCTATATAAATCATCAATGTTTCAGCTGATCATTGATTATTCAGTAACAGAAGCCAGCAATCTCCTACCAGAGTCACTTTATTATATCGTCTTTTTTATTATGGTTATTTATTTCATTACTTTATATTATATTATTTCTATGAAATACTGATTTTTCTTTAATAACTATTCAATTCTGATATCCATGCTTTATCATTTTTTTTTATCCAATTTCAAATAGAGTTGCTTCCCCGGAAATGTTCATGCAAACTTAAACTTATATTTATATGAAAGGAATACTTACCGGCGTTTGTTACTCTTTTCCTCACGGAGCTATCCATTTCACCATTAACGTGCGTTTAAATGCGAAGAATACGTTAGTATCATTGATTTTTAACATAATCTGTTCATGTATGCTTAATGTTTACGATTTTGTACTTTACCAGCAGAAACCAGATTTATCTAGTAGAATTCTTAAGGCATCATGAGTTATCGCCCATGCAAAAAAATGCATTAACAAAAATACTGAACTCCAAGGCAACGAGAAACCCATAAAACCGGACAAAACCAAACTCACGGTTATATTGAGCCTCGCAACGAAACAACTGGAAACAACTATCAACCTTAACCAGAGATTTCACAAATAGGGAAACATAAAATCACTTATAACTCTAACATGTCTAACACTTGCAAGATAAGTAAGAAAGTAACATAAATTAAAAAGTCTTTAAAGACGAAATTTCCGAGTACTGTAGATCGAAAATACATTCTTCAACCTCAGTCTATGCACATGTTCATTGTTTCTATGAGCCACATAAGCTTATTTTGCCATAATAAAAAATATTTAGGTATATAACATGTATAATAAAAGTAAAAAATCTTAAATTTGTGCAATTATACTCTGTATAGATTTTTCGCCGTATAAAATGAAGTGCCTAAGCAAATATCTAACAGTGAGTCACCAACAAAGATTATCGGTTATTGAGAATGAAAGGTGTCATAGCAAACCCAGCATTTGTAACATATCGATTAAGGAAATTTTACAGAGAGTTTATGCACTTAATATCAGACATAAACCTTAGACATTTTAACAAAAATAGCATGAGGGGAGTGACGATTTGATAGTCGGTTGGGTGATAGGGAGAGGATGACTTTAAAAGGGTACTTTATGGCCTAATGATAATAAAAAATTTGATAAAAACGTACATTTTCTCTGTTGTAAATTATACGATACCGTTTCTCGTACGTTGCATATCCGGTGTGTGTCCGTTATGCATTCCTTACGCGTCCGTTTTATTCGGTCGGCACATCAACTCTCAACGGATAACAATTTTGTCAACGGACAACTTTTATTTTCATCCGTTAGGCGTGCGTTAGTGCCATCCGGTAAGGTGTTACCGAGGCTTTACGTAACAGTTTTTCATTTATAACAAATTAGGTCGTTATTAAAAAAAACCAACGAAGGCCAGTCTACAGTGCAATATAGTTTTAACTTCTACGTCATTTGATATATGTTGAAGAGTTGGAGTTGTGGCTCATTGATCCTCATTGGCAGTCTTATCACATCTTTTTTTTTTATATATCATAAATAAGTATTTCTTTAATTATTCTGTAATATACTATTAATCTTACAACCCACTAATCAATGTAATCGAGTGGTGATCGATATTGTGGTCGACAGGAGAGGCGAACAAGTGTTTACAATACTGAACATCTTACAGTCAAAGACTTTGTTCTTTCCTCGTCTGACCCGTTTTCCGAGTGATAATGTGTGTTTCTTTTAAAAATAATATAGCACTGACTGAAGACTTGATTTGTCATAGTATTGCTACATCATTTTAAGTTATAGTCATAGCGTTTTCATTTACATCAGCAGTTGTATATATATACTATGTATGATACTTTAAAAAGTACTGTACTGATGTTTATCTATAAAGTAAGGAAAAAGAACATTTTCCCTTCATTTCATGTGAGAGGGTTGATTAATTGTCTCATATTTCAAGTTTCGATACACGTTAAATATTTTTATCATCATACTTGTGTTTAAATCCATCCTCTTGTCTTTTGACGATCCTATACCTTTAGTCCTGAATAGCCTCTGTCATCTCCCTTTCTCTTTTGTTGAGGGTAATTTATTACACAGTTGTTCGTTTACTCTTTTATGTTGTTCAATTCAAACATTTTAAAATCTTACAATAGTGTTTTTAAACTTTTAAGTTTAATCGCATAAATAAAGATATGATTAAAACGTGTACTAGCCAGCCAAGAACGAGAGTAAATAACTTGTTGTAAGCTTCATGCAGTTAACATTTCTGTTATAAATCCATTGCTACAAAATGTGTGAAAAATTAAATTTCTTATCCAGCTGAAAATAAATTAAGACTCCATCATCGACATAACGAAAATAGTATTACAAACCCAGTACATTTTCTGGATTTGATACTGCTTCGCAGTCTGATATTTCTCGGTGAAGCGGAAGATATGCAGATAGTAAAGTTTATGTATATTGTTATCTAACATAAGTAATAATCCAGTGACAAATCTCATTTTGTGGTGTCATTTCCAAAAAAAATGCAATACAACTATCATTACATATCAGTGTCCGCTATGAGGAAGTTTTTATAAGCATTGGATTCCTCTTTGTTAAGTTAGTGCAAGTCTCTCATACTGCCCACATGTGGTCGGCGTGTCAGCCACTGCCACACCTAGATTTCTCGGCTCCCGTTGCTGTCTACACCTTCTTGTTCGTCTTCTTTTCACTCGCTAAGCTCCGTTACAGCTATTAATCTGTCTCTCTGAGCTCTTACCACCTTGCCCACAAATCCAATTGCTTTATGTCTATATAGATATTTTAAAGGAGTAGGTCCAGTAAGACCCCTTTTTGGCCCCAAAATATAGCAGTTTTACAATATTGTTAAAATGTATATTTTTAGTTATTTTTTGGAAAGTAGAATGCTTCTGCTACATAAATATGGGCTGGTTTTTTTTACAATACAGTGCACATATATCGGGAACTAGCATCATTAATTCATGTTGAATTACTGAAATCTTCACAATTTAAGTATTTTAGTTTAATTTTAGACGGTTTCCGTGTTAAATGAAAGTGGCTGCATTTGTGTCCATTCTTAATATTGAAATGTAAGTTATATTTGATGATAATACATAACATAACTAAAGGTTGAGGGTGAACACGGATGTGGCCACTTTCATTTTTGACAAAGATATGCAGATAGTTTCGAGGAGTAAACAATCGGCACCAGTTAGCAAAGTCGTATCTAAAGGGTTAGAGATAAGTGAAACGGCATGGGACGTACATTATTACAAATGCTGTGTATGTGTAAATATGCTGCATGGTCTATTGGTTGGTAGTTGAATCGGTTGCCTCATAGCTCGCCAGTGTGCAGAGAGTGTGTTTTATTGTTTGAAGATAATTATTTTTTCTATTTTTTTTTAAAGGAAACATGAAGTTATAGTTCTAGAATTCTCTGAATTGAAAAAAAATAATTATTTAATGTGAATACTAGGTTGATATATTTAATACTGAGAGTCTTATCGGATAAAGGCGTATCCGCCTTTGAACGGATATTATAGCTCATACGGTTTGTTGTCGCAGCCAACACTGAAAACAAACAAAAAAATGAATACAAATATATACATAAAAAAAAAGAAATTTATATAAACAAAGAGATTGCGCTCTATCTGTTTAAATTTTTAATCCATAATTTTTTGGGCCATATTTGTATCCACCCCAACCACTGAATCCGTCTCCTCAGCTAGCGCATTATAAGGTTTAATTAATATATTCTCTCTTGACAACGTGGAGCAAAACTTACACTCCAGTTATATTGTTATACTTCATAGTTTCTTGTTTCTATGTAGTGATTCACGAAACCTACATGAAAGGTTGCAGAGGTCACGAAAACCGAAATATACTTGAAAAAAACCTACATGGGATTTTGAACGGACTACTGAGACCTTTAATCCTGCAATATACATTAGTCGAAAGCTTGTTTAAAGAAAAACAAAATGCAGATAGTTAAAATATGTTGCACAACAATGCATTGAAGTACCTGAAAACAAAAATATATATGAAAAAAGCATCATTGGATTTTGAAAAGGACTGCTGCGACCATGTCCCAAAAATACTTGACCCCAAGTAAACTCTATGTGGATATTTTAACGGATTTCTGTAACCCGTCATCTTCCGGAATTTCGGTTATAAATTAGAATAAATCAAAAGCTGGCATAGGCGGATCCAGGGGTATACCATTGCCAAAAAAAAAAGAAAAAAGGAAGGAAGGTATCTTTTAACTAATGACACCTCTTCATGAAAAACAGACCATCTGTGAGAGTTGTCTCATTGGCAATCATATACCACATCTTCTTTTTTTTATAATTATAACCCAATAGAGTGTATTACTGAATTTGAATAAAGAGAACAATAGAAACCCATTTTTTTAATACTTTGTGTTTATCACAGGCGGAATCCTGCAAATGACGATGTTCCATACCCAGTTCCACTAACATGGCCACCATGTACAACACCTGAACGGATCCATACACGATCGTCTGATTGCAGTGAAACGATCGCAAACGCCGTTGATACTGCCCAATCCGAATGATCTGTTGCATCACTGATAATTTGTCCAAAGACTTGACCATTAACGACTAATTCTGACTGCATAGATGTATGATCACTATTCGAGATTGTCCAGATAAAGAAATAAGTCCCTTCGACACTGGCAACGAATTCGCCGTCAACAGATTTATATGAATTTCCAAGGTTCAATCTGATCTTGTCAAATACTATTGGCTGATGATTGCCCAAGTTATCGATATTTTTAGATAGATGGGCATAAAATGCTATCTTTTGTGATCCTGGTGTGTCAGTAGGAGCATTTATTAGGAGTCGTTTGTCTTCTACAAAACAGAAAAAAAAACACATGTACATTTTTTCATCCTTTTCGAAGATGTAGCGAAATTCCATTCTTGTTATATTTAGCATAACAAAATTAAAAATATATATATATATATCTACAGGAATACAAGAAAACAAGTTGAATTTTAGTGATTGGTATCTCATTTACAGCGTAAAATTACTATTCTTTTATACTCTTTGAATTCAAGCGTCACTATATATATAGTAACGAAACGCACATCTGGAGAAAACAATTTTAAGTCTGGTATTTTTTATGACTTTTTACACAATTTTTAATAGTTACCACTAATTGTATGCAATACTATGCGTGCCCATGGACATCTTAAACTTGAAACGAATTATATTGTGATGTAGTTTACCGTCATCTGTCTTTTGTTGAACACATATATAGACAACTACAGTCCTAAATCCATGCACAAGAAAGTTAAAATTTCATATCTTCTCTCAATTATAAAATGGTTAAGTAAGGCTATAAGTCTTTCATTTCATACTGATAAGGCGACCGATAGTATTACTTACCTAACAGATGTTGAAACACGAAATTGGAAAATTTTAAAAGTTTTAGGAAAATGCACGGGCACATTTGGGGGATGACCCTCCCCCTTTTTTTTTACTTAAAAAGATCCTTTCTTGATTGGTATTGTGTATTTCATTTTTGTCCCTTCTTGCAACAATTGTCACCTATAAATTGAGAGAGCAACCGTGTGGTGTCTGTGAACTAACATAATATAATGGATGTGGCAGTTTAATTTGAAAATATGATGTTTTCTAAGTGGTTCAGGAGATAAGTTCACTTGTTATTCAACATCATTTTGATGCAAACTCTTGGACTTAGATCATAGACTGAACTTGCCAGATTTCCTTGTTATAATGAATCATTCAGGGATAATTTTAAATTCTACTCACGGTTAGATTCTGTTCCGTTGGTGTGTTTGTTACATTTGCAGTCTTTCATTTGCTCTTTTAAGAACTTAATTTCATTCGCAGCTCTGTCATAGCGATTATACATTTCAGTTTCCAACCGCAACATTTCTTTTGAAAATAGATTCCTTATTTCCTGTATTTCCGAATGAATATAATGATCGGTACAAAAAACCTTATATTCAAAGATGATAAACAGAAAATAAAATGTCTGTAATAACTCCATTATACAGGACAAGATACGAGGTGAACTAGATGGGATAATTCAGTACTGTAAGACTGATATATACTTATCTTAGTGTTTGATAAGGATACCTAGCATGGTTTGTTGTCAGACGATTGGCATTTGGTGTTACATATCGAATTTACATTGATATCTCGAAGTCTTTTGATACTCTGGTATTTCATACAGAGCGTGGATATATACATGTTCATTTAGACAAAAATATTTTGGTTAGAAACATGTGTCAATGAAGTTATAAAAAAAAAATTGTATATGCTGAAATTGGGAATGGAAATGGGGAAAAGGGTCAAAGAGATAACAACAACCAAAGAGCAGATAACAGACGAATGTCACCAATTGGCCTTCAAAGCAGCGAGAAAATCCCGCACACGGAAGCGGACATCTGCTGGCCCCTAAATAGATATGTATACGATTGCTTAGCGTTCCTTTGGCGTGCAAATAACGGATACGGACCGCTCTGTCAGTTTTCTCTGTACGTCAAGTGCATGTCTATAGAGACAAAAAACTAATAATTATTTTTATTTGAGACTAATAATGCTAACCACTCAGTAATCTGGGATACTTATCCTATTCGCTAACTTGACTTTTATAAAAGTTTAATATGAACATATTTTATTAAAATTGAATGGTAAGGTTATCGGTGTGGTATGGTGGGTGATGAGCGTTGACACGTTGGTGAGATTGGTTGTTTTTGTGTGTTGTCCAGTGACAAATACATCATCATCGGGATGCGGCATGCATGGCCGTGAAACTCGGGGGCAAAAAAATAACTTCAAACAGGCCACTTACCCCTTATTGAGTTTTGCAAGTGTTCTTCAAAGTGCGGAGAGATACACATTTCAAAAAAAATATTTCCATTTTAAAGATATTTTATTTTTTTAAGATATTGTTCATTCATGTTCCTTCTAATTCATCTTTGTAGTATTTTTTTGTGGTACTAGACAAACCTTTTTTTTCATTCGGAAACGGAAACAGAATGATGATAATGACCGAGAGTTACTGTTGTCCAATAAGCTCTACGTATAAAGGCTAATATACCAGTATTTATTTAGGGACCAGTTTATATGCATCCAACTTATTGGAAAATACTAACAGAACTATATGAAGGGCTTACTTCCAAAGTAAAATGGATGGATGGACTTAGTGAACCATTTAAAATCAAGCAAGGTGTAAGGCAAGGCGGTATACTTTCAACACACTTATACAAAATATTTGTACAAGACCTATTAGTAGAGCTAGAACAGAACTCTTTGGGATATCATTTGGGAGACATATATGTAGGGGCACCAACTTGTGCAGATGATATAGCCTTTATCTCAAACAACGAGTATGAGCTACAAGTAATGCTGAATGTAATAGACAGATATGCTAAAGAGCATCATTACAAAATACATCCAACCAAAACAGAAATAATCGACTGTTCAAAGCGTAAATCTAGCTACAGCTGGACAATGGGAGGCAAAGTCGTAAAAACATCTGAGTGTAGTGAGCATCTAGGAATAAAGAGAACAGATGGAAAAGAACATAACTTCAACATCAAAGAAAGAATACAAACCGCTAGAAGAACAAAGTATGCACTTATGGGTTCTGGTGTGCACGGTACAAATGGACTTAACCCTGCAATCTCATACCAAATATATAAAACCTATGTAATACCAAGATTAACATATGGTTTAGAAGTACTACCTTTAACAAAATCAAATATAGAGGAACTAGAGATATTCCATAGGAAAAACTTGAGGCACCTACAGTCACTACCAGAAAGAACATCAAATGCTGTGGTACTACTACTACTTGGAGCATTGCCTATAGAAGCTGAAATACATAAAAGACATTTATCACTTTTATACTCTATATTATCATGTGACAACAGCAAAATTAAAGATGTTATGATTAGACAAATTGCCACTAACTATGACAACAAGAAAAGTTTTTTCAGCAGGATACTGAATATACTTGAGATGTATGATCTTCCTTCCATCAACTATTTGCAGAAAAATCTTCCAAAAAGAGATATATGGAAAGAAGAAATAAAGAAAAAAGTAAACCAATATTGGAATGCTCAATTAAAATCTGAAGCTCGTAATAAAACCAGTCTAAAAAATATGAACATAGAAAATTTAGAAATTGGAAAAACAGCTCAAGTATGGAATCTACAAAATCAACCACGACTTGAATTAAGAAAAGCAATTATAAAAGCCAGAATGATGACGGGAGCATATATCTTACAGTCGGACAAACACAAGTTCACACACTTTGTGGCAGAACCGTTATGTCAGCTGTGCAATACAGAAAATGAAGACATTATTCATATGGTTACCTCTTGTCCAGTGTTAAGTACTATAAGAGAGAAATACTATGTAGAGATGAAAATGGAAATATTGGATAATATTGATCCAATTAAATGGAATACTTTCTGCTGCAATAAGATGGAAATAACACAATTGATACTGGATTGTAATAATTTCAAAGAAACACTGAACATAAGTAGTGAACTCATGACCAAGATAGAAGAAAAATGTAGAAATCTATTATTCCAACTTCACGCAAAGAGAATAGAAGTACTGGATGCATTAAACAACAAATAATATGTGCCAATGAATATATACATGTAGTGACAGTTATACGTGTGTAGAGGTTTGAAACAAAAGCCTATATTCAAAGTGAAAAAGGACATTAAAGGATATATTCTGATAATAATATCAACATGAAGGTGAAAATCACCCGTTTGCAAGCACAACAACCATATATAATGATTATGATTTTGTGAAAGTAATTTTAAAAACTACAAGTGAAGCAGATAAAGTCTTTACTTTTAACATCACCATCATGGCTTTTAATCTTTTTTGTAATAATTTTAATTGTTTTTTTGTTGTTGTTTTTTTTTTTTTTTAATTTCCTTTAGTCAATATTACGTTGTTAATACTTTTATCCATTTTAATTTCCTATTTTTTTGTAAGGTAAAATGAATAGGATTTTGTTTTTACAGAATAAGAGCACAGAAGAGCACAGAATAAACCATTGAAATTTTAAATGGTACAAACATCTTAAAATAAAGCACAAAATAATTATATTAAAATCATAATGTATTTTTAATATGAAATTTGTTTTATCATACTGAGCAAAGTTGGATATCATATCTAGATGAAATGAAAGATATGTTTTAGATTTTAAGCATTGGCTACTATGTTGATATTTTAACAAGTTTTCTTTTTTTTCTTTTAACATCATAAACTCCCTATGTAAATTACACCCATGTAAGCATCTATTATATAGGTAATTTTATTGTCACTTGCATGAATAGGAAAAACACATCATTGACATATGTAAATAAGATAAGCATATGATAATAAACCAGTTAAAAAGCAATATCTGTATATATAACTTTAAAAGACACAACAAAACCAAAAAGTACATATAATAACAAACATACACATAATGTGCTGTACATAGTTGTAAAGAAACAAAAACAAAAAAAGTTATCCACAAAATTACCCTCATATATACTCTAATATCATTAGAGGTGTTCCTGTCTATAGGAAGCTTATACAAAGAAGAAGAAGAAGTTTTTAAAACCGGAAGTTTACATTTTGCGACTGCACGTGTTGAATGTAATTTTCTTCAGAACACTTTGACTTTGATAAACATTTGGTAAGCGTAAGATTTAGCAGCCAAATCGAAATATATTTATGTCTATAGTGAATCCCGATTGGCATGACGGTCAAGACTCTTGACCACAATCCAAGGACAAGGTTGGCCTTTGCCTTTGGCAAAGAACCAGTCAATACTAGTATTGATTATAGTCCGGTGGTTGGTAAATACCGGCAAAAACTGGACAATAGTAGCCAATTAGAATAACGCAATACAAGATTCGTGATGTTATTGATAAGTCTCAAGAGTTTGAAATCCTATCAATAACGGTGTAAAAATATGCAAAAAATAGAGCTTCTCTTGAAGTGAGTTCGTGGTCTAGTCCGAGATTACTCTGACGTCCAACGGCTGTTTTGCCAGACAAGCTGGGGCCGTGGGACCCCAGCTTGTCTGGCAAAACAGCCGTTGGACGTCAGAGTAATCTCGGACTATTTGTGGTCTAGTAGTGACCGATGGCTACAGTGCTGAAGGTCCCGAGTTCGATTCTCACGGTATCCGGTCGTTCCGGCCCCAAGTCAATCCGGCCCCAAGTCGATCCGGCCCAAGTCGATCCGGCCCACGTCGATCCGGTCCCAAGTCGATCCGGCCCCATGATAAAATATGAATTAACTATATTGATTTTGGAGAAATTTGTCACAAATTTTAACAGTATAAATGGAATTTGAAAAATGTGTCCGATCGATGATGGATGACAGCAGGTCAGTGAAGTATTGGAGTACCAGTTAAAGAACTATTTTAAATCGATACGAAAATGAGTGTTATTGTGTCCGTTTGTATCGCAGTTTCTACATTTTTAAATTATGAAGTTATTTTCCATGATAACTTTTACTTTGAATTTCATGGCAATTTTTATTTTATTCAGTTCACACACAGAATAGCTAAATAAATATTTACAGTCCAATGGACCTATAAAATTTAACTCATCATAATGACTTATTTAATCGAATCATAAGTCTATAATTGGTTTGTTTATTTAACAGTTGTCTGATGATTGTGAACTAAGGTAATGCCACTCGTAATCACTTAATTCAATCCAATGCTGATTAATTAATGTTACATAATATAATATCAGCACTCTTTTATAGAAACGATTCGGCAAATCAAACAACATTTCCCAATTTGAAAAAAATTAAGAACTTAAGAAAAACAAAGTTAATATGTATAAGCTTGGGGATCGGCTTGTACCGTTCATGTATGTAACTGTTTGTTAAATTACATGTTACACAAGATGAAACTTGTTAGGATCACAATTATAAGAAAATGCTGCTGATTAATGTTGATGTCTAAATTCTTTTATAAAAAATAAATATATATTTTATTATAGTGTCACATATTGATTGACAATATTTACAAATCACAGTATACAATAAAACAATCAATACCCAGTCATAAATTTGACCTATGAGACACTTAACACATGTTATATACATTATTACATTTTGTAATAGAGTTTAATGGTAAAATTCATAAAATTATCATCAAAAAAAAGTTAAAACGTGTTTATGCATTTAAAAGCATATATATTTGAGCAAAAAATAAAATCCGAAATGAATGTTGTTAAAAAGTATGGAAATAAGTTAAAAAGAATAAAATATATATTCTAAGTTTTAAAATAATTTCATCTAAAAATTAACGATTACATATTTAATTATCTTATAAAAAATTAATCGCAGTGACTTTTAAATCATAAAATAAGACTTTTACAACTAGTATGTTATTAGTAATAATTAAGAAAATAATTTTCGTCTCATAAAACTCTTATGTAAACATTTGCTTAAACATTTTTGAATATCAGAACATTTCATTATTTCAACAAGTTTGACATCATCATTTAACATTGAGAAATTGTCAATATATTTTGAACATTCGAACAACAATTCAAACCTAATGTCATCATATAAGGAACATTGCAAAAGAAAATGTTTTTCAGATTCAACACAATTTAAGGAACAAAATTTACAAAGTCTATTTTCTAAAGCTGTAGGCGGCCTGGTGTACCTGCCAGTCTCGATGGCTAACGGGAGCGAGCCGGCGCGGAACAAGGCTAGAGTACGTCTGTACGAGCGTGGTATAATTTGGAGAACGTATGTCTCGGCAAAATTGTTATAGTTTTAAATAACCTGTACGTTCGAAGTTTGTTGCCATTTTGATGTCCACGATCATTGAATAGTTCACTTTGCCATTCGGTATTGTCTAAAACCTTTATTTTGTCCGTCACAAACTTCATAACTGTTTTCGTAGATAAAGATAGATCGTTTACGGTGTTTCGAATGTTTAATAACTCGGTAAATTTATCCACATCGCGGCACCAACCTTTGCGTCTTCTTGAGGCCCACCTCAATATTTTGAACACGTTCCGATTTTTGTCTGTTCTTGTGATTTTACACAAAAGTCTGATACATGATATATGATGCTTATTTAAACATGAAATCCACCCCATGTCGCCCCGACTTGCGATATTGGACGTGTTTTTTCCCACAGATAAAAAGAATTTACATGCTTTGTTTTGAACTGTATTAATGACATTTATTGATTTAGTTCCCCACACTGCACTTCCATACATTAGAATTGGATCCACCATAGAGTTATAAAGTTTAGTATATACACTATATGACATTCCACCAGATGATGCAAATTTACCAAAAAGAGCTCCTAAAGCTTGACTAGCGGACTTCGCGAGTTCTTTACTGTTTTTGATAAAAGTCAAATGCTCGTCTAGCCATATCCCAAGATACTTATATGAGTCAATGCATTTAATACTGTTTTCATCACATTCAAAATTACATCTGGTAACGTTAAATGACTGTGGGCGGAAATGTACAACTTTAGTTTTATCTGCGTTAATGGATAACTTCCAGTTAGAACACCAGTCTGTCAACACGTCCAACATATTTTGTAGACTGTCTTCGTTGGGCGCAATTAAGGCAATGTCATCCGCGTACAACAATATGCTCAGTGTTCCAGCTAGGCCGTTTTCAGAGGGCGTGGCGCCCGCCCTTTTCCGAGTGGCGCCCTGTGCCCTTTTTACAGTTTCCAGGGTGCCCTGCCTTTTTTGAAGATCGATTGCATATTAATTTGCGTATTGATATGATACGCTAATTACTAAATTTTACCTGGGGAAAAGATTATGACTTTGTTTACCACCCCAAGCTACAACTGGTGTCATAATCTGTTGTTATAGGTAATCCGTTTATCGGATGGGTCATTAATGATCATCAACATTAATTCGTTCAAATAGAATCGGTCAGTCGGCAATTATCTTTGAAGAAATGTGCATACAACAACTTGGGCACAATTTGCGATGTTTACCGTAGTTTCATGGAAGAAACGTAATGACAGAAAGTTGGAAAACCATTATAAACTCGTTGAAGACATTGTTTTACTTGTTTTCTGTAAAATAAACAGAAAATTCAGACGTATTTGTCATTGACTGCCTTCATTTTTGATACAACAAATAACAAAATCGGCCGCCATATTGTGATCATATTTACGTACTGTTTATAATCCTCCAAAGAAGGAGCACACCTGAATAAAGAAAGATAACTCAATCTGATTTTTTTCCTAGCATTGAGTAACCCATTTACATATTCTAAAATGTGTCTCCATACTTCTTGCTTAAGAATATATATGTTTAGGTATTTATTTTGAGTTATGGGAAAAGTTAAAGAGGGTCTTAGTAGCAGTGTTGGTAGGGTGCCTTGGTCATCTTTTTCTGTATTCTTTATTTTTGATACTATTTTTCACTGTTGCTTTATATCCTAAAATTGTGAATTTACTGAGCACAGCTGTTTTGTGCTGTATTGCCATCAAGCACAGCAGGGGTAGAAAGGTGAAACTGATAAATTGTGGTAGACCATAGAAACAGTATGAAACTGATCTCCTTTCAAAACATACTGCATATAAAGTTCAACTGTGCCAAGCAATGATAAAAAAACTTGTGTGACAAGCTGCTTGACAAGTTAATTTCAGCCTTAAAAGTAGAAAGATAGAGTTCTATATGGGCTAAAGATGTTGTTCTTGTATAACCTGTGATTCAACGAATAAACACAAATGTTTGATTAACATCTTGTATTAAAATATGCCCTTTTCATATTATCATATCGCGCGTTAAATGCCCTTTTTCAGGATTGGCACCCTGCCCTTTTGAAAACCTAGCTGGAACACTGATGCTTAACATAGTCTCATGAACATTAATTCCACAATTCAACGCATTTATACGATCTGCAAGGTCATTAATATATACAGCGAAGAGCGTAGGTGACAGTATACAGCCTTGTTTTACACCGGACGTCACACTGAACCAAGGGGTTAACTCATTATTCACACGTACAGTACATTGGACATCTTCATAAAGCGATTTGATTGCACCAAGAAACGATTGTTGTTATTCTCACTATTATTTGTAAACAAGGTTTGAAACTCATCTTTCCATTTGTTTAAAACACTGTTCTTATCCGTTTTTACATTTCCTGTATCGTCAATAATGGCCCACGGAACGTGTGGTTTTCGTTCATTCTCTATTCCGGTCTTTCCTATCGATTTCCAAAATTCACTTTGGCTACACGCATTCAGTTGGTCTTCAAGTTTTTGTTGTTCCTGATACACATATTTCCTTTTATATTTCTGATTTAGCCTATCGAATTGTTTTCTAACGCTACAGAACTCTTCTTTAAGTTTACGTTTGATTTATATATGTTTTGATATAATTATACCCAATAATCTTGAAAACTTGTAATAAAGACATAATCAACCTAGTTGTTTTATACTCATCTAAGGAAAATATTTTTCAAAGGCCTTTTTTAATTTGTTTACCGTACACCTTTAACATTATAATAAAAATAATAAACATTTATAAATTACAATTAATATATATTTATTTTTATTCCTTAGAAATATTTTTTTTATTGGGGCCGGATCGACTTAACATATGGGCCGGATCGACATGGGGCCGGATCGACGTGGGACGGATCGACTCGGGCCGGATCGACGTGGGGCCGGATCGACCCGAAAGCGATTCTCACTCGGGGTGCTAAAAATATCAGTACATCAGAAGGGTAATTTTCACCCTCTCATACACATCTCTGGTACCTAGACCAGAGTTTAAACTAGAATGGGTACTTTGGGGGCCTCGGTTGGTCAAAGTTGTTCCCTACTTGACCTGGAGATCAATCTTCTGATATCTCTCTGGTTTGTCTGTTTCCACCGAGTGGCCTGGTGGTTCTCTCCGAGTACTTTGGCTTCCTCCACCATAATAACAGACTTCCCGGTGTCCTAGCACTCCCTTAGTGTTGGGTGGGGATTGAGTTGTCCTTGTAAAAATAATTGTCGTATAAATATACGTTAGTGACACATCTCCATTAATCCAGATAGGGAGTGTACATGGCTGCCACTGTAGCCTCGCAGCTTTCGAGGGGTTCTTCGGATATCGGAGGCATTTACCAGTACATACATACATATGTGAGAGAAACTCATTGGTTTGTCTGTTTCCACGGAGTTGCCCATGGTTCTCTATGAGCAGTCCTTCGGCTTCCTCCACCATAATGACAAACTTCCTAGTTTCCTACATGTAGCACTCCCTTTGTTTTGGGTGAAGATTAACTGATTAATACATGTACATGTACACGTTTATAGTGACATATCCCCATTAATCCCGATAGGGAGTGTACATAGATGCCACTGTACTCTCGCACCTTTTGAGGGGTTCTTCGGATAACAGATGCGAAATCCAGTACTAACATACACACATACAGAAAAATAAGAGAAATACAGTGTCTGAGTAGGGTACGAGTAGTCCAAATAGACGTCTTTGAAAGGATTCTTTTATTCTCTTGCTTTGACGACTTTGCCATTGCTTTGCAGGAAGATGTCAAAACAAAAAAACAAAATAGCCTTTCATGATGTCATAATAGACCATGTAGACCACTTTTGAGTGTGTTCCTCACCAGAAAAAACTCATCAATTATGCATGCCTTTATGATGTCATTTATCTGATAGAGGGGATCACCTGTATCCTTGCACTATTAATGGCAATGTTCATCAAGCATTTTAGTGATCGTCATTGTGCAGGATGACCTAGAAATAGTGTTTGTTCTGTAGGTACTTAATGACAATTTCCTAATGACAGAAGTGCTGATTCTCAATCATGCGAATTCAATTTGCCAAATAATTCCTGCAATTTAGTATAATTTTTCTAACCAATCGCTCAACTTGGAAACGAAAGTGATGATGCCTCTAAACGCACAAATGATGTTCACTTAAACCAAAGTTTTTCTCAGAAATACATCAAACTCGAAAGGCAAATTGGCTTTCATAGGCTTGTAAACCGGCTAACCTAATGTCAGCAGATCAGAATAAAACTGAGATAAGAAACAAACCTGGTGTCTTTTTAAATATTTTTCCTTTAAATATTAACTTTAATCATAATGGAATCTGTAATAACAAAAATTCAAACAATAATCGATAAGCATTACAAACATGAGGTGGAAAAAAATAAAAAAAATAAAAATAGCTTTATCTTACTACAGAAATCAAGAAAAGAAGATACAAACAAATGTTGATTTGACATGTTTACTTGTGACGGATTATAAATTTAAAACTGGTTCTGTGTCAGATACTTTATAATCAATAAAAGGAATACTAATCTCTGAAACCAGACTTACAAAAAAAGTAGGGGTTTACTGTTTTACCTCTGTCCAATTAAATATTTACTGTCGCATCTTTCACAGGAACAACATTAAAACGATTAACTGAAATTTGGTATCTGAGTTTATATGAGTTGCGTCTTTCTTAGGCTGAATTTGGTTTCACTGTTTTTTAAGGTCATCTATACAATGTACCTTGCGATGCTTTTTCACTCAACAACTTCCTGTTTACCCGATACTTTAAGCCAAGGATCCGGAAAAATTTTCACTTAATTTTGGTCATTTTCATATAACTTAAAAGTTGGTGCCCCTTTTCAAAAAAAGTTTGTCAAAATCTCATTACTGCATGAGTATGAGGGTCTGGATTGGGGGGGGGGGGGGGGGTTCTGTTATCCTGTAAACATTTAATTTTCATCTCCTTTCTCTCTAATCATTAAAAAATTAACCCCTTTTTTCTCTAATCTTCAAATAATTAACCCCTTTTTTTCTCTAATCTTCATTTTTTTTGCCTGTTATTCTCTAGTCTTCATTTTTTAAGGGCATTATTCTTTAATCATTTAACCCAATCCAAACCCTTGAGTATGCTCATACTCGTAGCATCAACAAACTTGTTTCACTGTTGCATCGCATTTACTTCATCATGTTCATGATTTATCCTACCATTTTCCTAAAATCGATTACAGTTTAAAAATAAAATGATTTTAATGACTCAAAACGATAACTTTCTCAGTCATTGCTATGTTTCTTTGATTCTGAAGTAATTCAAACGGGATGTAATGCAACAATACTAAAACGAACAATTCCGGACTCATTTCCGGATTAAGTTTTGTTTATCATATTCACAGGAAATCATCGGCTTTTTAATATTTTACCTTTAATAGTGTAAGAAAAAAAATATTCTTGAAAATAGTTGCACTTGCTTTATTTAGCATGAAATCATTTTAAATAAAATTTACAATTCAGTGTCTTATCTGCGGAAGAGAATTTCATATTACATAGTAGACAAAGCATGTGTGTTTAATAGTGGTGAAAAAATACTTTTTTTCTACGCAAATTAACACTGATTAAATCAAGTTTTAATTTAATTTTAAATCATAATTGACAATTGTCTTAGCTGAATAGTAATGAAATAATGAAGACAGTTGGTATGGAATTTTAATTTCTTTATAATATTAGTTCGGAGCTTGTTATTAATAGCTAGGTGTGAATTAAAAACACAGGTAAAGACATTAGCGATCATTAGCCAATAGCTCCCCGAGGCATTAATATAGTTATTGGGAGGGCCCTCAGGATTATAACTGGAGTGGCAGTTTAATTACATAAAATCTATAACAAAACAAAAATATGTTCAAAATGGCAATTTTGAAACTTGATCTCAACAAAATGACCGAAATTATTTCTGTTGAAAAATAAAATTTTACCTAAATCCCAATTACACGTTTAGGACAAAATACTTTCAGTTTAGGACAAGACTGGCAAATATGACCGTTTCCAGACCCATGCTTTTTGTCATTATATATTAGTGAGCAGTAGGTCACAGATTCACTTGTTTAAATCTTGAATGCAATATGAAATCAAAAAAGAAAATCAAATGAGATTAATTTTAAAACTTTCATTATCATTTGACTTATGCTATGAACACACAAGTCCAGAAGGCAGATTTTCATGAGTCTTATCCTCATGGATTTATTAGTCTCAGAAAATAGTTTAGAGAACTCTTTTATGATTTTGAGCTTCTTTTATTCATTATATTTACTTGGATCCAAATTCTTTGATTTAAATATTTTTCCAGGTAAAACACAATGATATAAGATGGGCGTGACTAAGCAGTACCTGAGGTATATACCAGGGCCATCATTTGGTGTGATAGGTAGTCCTAAAGCCAACATATTATTCTTGGATGTCCGAGGAGTTAGAGGGAAATATTGTGCAGTGGGAGCTTGTGAAGATGTTATTGTATGGGATTTAAGGACCGGAGAAAAGGTTTGTCTTAGAATAAAAATTAGACTAAAGCAACAGCAATGTATAGATCATTGGGACATCATCCTACCCAGTCTTCACGCTGAGTGGCATCCCAGGCAGCCCAGGATTGTAAAATTGCTCTCTGGCCTGTAAAAATCATATCTACAGGCCAACAGAATCTAACTAAAAATTTTCAAAAATTGAACTCCGGGCCTGTAGATTTAGCAGTTCATCGTGAAGACTGCCTACCTACAAATATTGAAAGACAGTTATAAACTGTAATATGAGATATGAATAAGAAATGCAAATGTTCAGCTTGGATACATTTAAATAGTGTAAAGTATCAAACAGGTTGGGAACAAACCCTCTATATGGTGATTATACCTGTATAGAGGGATAATCCTTCTATAGAGGGGTAAAATTATCCCTCTATAGAGGGGTATTTTTGTTTAGACTGGATTTAAATCAAAATAGGGCAGAATGGCATTCTCTACTTATTATGGCAGTAACCTGGAACAGTTGATGTACTTAATTTAATATGCACCATGATTGAAAGCTGTGATGATCAGGTAAATTCTACTCACTTATGCCTCACTGAACAGAATTTCTATTGTTAGATTTAACATGAAATTTAAAGGTCAACTATACCTTTTGTTGTTGATCCGGTGTTCAGATAGGTTTACAATAGATTGCAAGTTTTGTCACTTTAGGAGAAAACTGGTTATCCCAATTTTTAGTAAAGTGCATATGTTGATGCATATAATGCTAGAGATTATATCCAATATACCTAGAAAATGCCATTCTGCCCTAATTTGCTTTAAATCCAGTGCAAACAAAAATACCCCTCTATAGAGGGATAATTTTATCCCTCTAAAGAAGGATTATCCCTCTATAGAGGTATAATCACCATACAGGGGATTTGTTCCCAACCTGTCAAAATGATAAAGGCACACCCTTAATGAAGCAGAATAATTAGCAAAAAGCACCATTTGCAGCTAAATTTGTACAATGTGTGGTCTTGACAAAGTCTCCTTGGTTAGGCATATATATAGACTAAGTACAACATGTACATCTACTAACAAGGACAAATACAGGATTATTGAAGAGTGAACTTTTAGTGAATTGAAGTTACTGCATACCGTGGATTCATTATTATTAATAGGATACCATTTTTTGTCAAAAATCAATGACTTAAATTTATATACATGTAGGCTCACATGCAGAATTTTGCAAAACCAAGAAATCAAATATCCACCATGTCCACAATAAAGAAAGTTTTACTGAATCCACGAAAATAAATTAATCCACATTACAAGTACTTTAATTTATATGACAATTTAAATTTTAAGACATTCTTCAAAGCTTTTATATAATGAAAGTTATTTGTAGACTTATAATAAAGTTACTAGACATAATGTTCCAATTACAATTTGCTTGTAGTTTAACACACTAAAGGGAGATAAGCATGAAGTAACAGCTTTAGCCAAGTCACCAGATAAGAAACATATAGCTGTAGGTTATAATGATGGAATGGTCAAAGTATTTGATGTGGCCAGTGGTGATCTGGTCGTCAATTTTAGTGGACACAAGTCTACTGTTACCACACTGTCTTATGATCACCAGGGGATGAGGCTTGTGTCAGGAGGAAAGGTAGGTACAAGTGTATAAACAGGTAGACAAAATTATTTAAGGAAATGAAACATTCAAGTTACACTTTATTTAGAAATATCATTAAAAACCATATACTGTATTAGTGCATCAGACCACATGGTTAAAGTTACAAATCCCATTGCAATCAAAATTGAGTCTGTTATCTATAATTGATTGAAAGATGTTCTGCTGATTTGAATTTTACATGCTTCAATAAAAACCAGGCTGAAAGTCAGTGAATGTCATGGGGGGGGGGGGGGGGGGGGGGGGGGGGGAAATACGACCAAAAGACAAACAACAGTATACAAAACATGAACCCAACCATTTTCCATTGAATAGAAAATAGTAGAAACTGTCTAAATCTTACAAGGTTGATATAACAATTAACAGGATCAACAATGAAAAGAAAACCAACTTATTTTGAACTGTTATAAAAAATAAGTTTGACTATTATAGATTGTCTCAGACAACCAAATAGGAGAAGTTTTGACATAAGGCTATGAATAACAGTCATTTTAGAAGTATTTTCATCTGCCGGTTAAGTCAAAATTCCTATGTTTATAGATTAAGGGCATATATGTATCTACATACATATCTTGCTTGGCATGAAAGTAAACTAATAAGGTATACATTCAACATTCAATGCAATAACTAAATAGAGTTTCTGCTTTATATCGCAGTTGATTCTATATTGTTTGATGGCTTGTAGTTAGTTATAAATATAATTCACTTTAAATCTAATGTAGGTTTTGATTAAAAGTAACAACTGATTATTTGACTTGTCTATCATTTTCTCTATTGTAGGACACAGATGTCATTGTTTGGGATATTGTGAATGAAGCAGGTCTCTTCAGATTGAAAGGTCACAAAGGTCAAATTACTCAACTGTCATTTCTAAAACAGAAGGATGTTTTGATTACTAGGTACTAATAAACTTCATTATATATATATATGTATACAACTCGTCTAAACATCAACCCAACAATGTTAGATCTGTAAATTTGCTTTCGCAAATTTTTGGTTCTTCCCTCGCCGAGATTCGAACCCATGCTACTGTGATATCGTGTACATACATACAGCTGAACTTAGAACTAAGAAAAACATGTTGAAGTAATTTTACAAGATGCAACAGAATGAGTTGTCATGAAAAATACTTAAGATTTTTCTGCTTATCTGACAAGCACATTTTCAATTCACAAAAATAAAGCCCATGTTAAAACTAACTAAATTAGATTGGCACATTTGAATATGTAAAACCTTTCGTAAAGATATTTATTGGTTCTCTCAAGCACTCAGTGTTTCTTAAATACAAATATTTAAAAATTAAGCAATTTTGTCGATTTAAGGAAAACAATAAGTTTTTTTTTTGTCTCAAATTTCATTATATTTGAAATACTAGCTACTACTGATTTCACTTTGCATATTTTTTTTAAGTAATTAAAAAGTTGTGCAGTTTTTTATTATTTCTTATTATAATTATGTCCAAATTGTTACTATTTCAGTTCTAAAGATACTTTTGTAAAGTTTTGGGATTTGGAGACTCAGCATTGTTTTAAAACATTAGTAGGACACAGAAGTGAGGTTAGTATGAAAGTCATGATATAGGACATCAATATTCATGAGACTTTTAAAAGTCACTCCTTCATTAGAAATTTAACTCTGTCAAAGTCATATTAACAGTTTAGTTTTTTATTAATCTTTTCTTTGTCTCTCAGTTGTCTGAGTGCAAACATTTATTAGTAGTTTTGGTATCACATGAAGATAACTTCAAGATGTTGACCATCATGATGTGGGAGTTATGGTTACTGTTGCAACAACTTTGCTATCGATATTTGAAACTGATAATATAAATGACTTAAGGACGTTCGCTATTCTGTTTAAAAATAACAAGCTTTTTAAAAGACTGTTATAAATTGATAGTATATAAATAAAGAAACTAGAAAATCAGAAAAAAATTGTAGGTCCGTGTGCTTGTTTTCGAAATATAAGGCTTTGAAAATTTGGCGGGAAATAATTCTCTCTAGATTTTTCTTGCATTTAAACAATGGCACCTTTTTTGTTAAAAAAAACTATGAAAAAATAACAAGGATTTCATAAGATTTTGAAATATGCCTTTTAAACAGTATGTAATAAAATTATAAAAAGAAAAGTGAGAGTTAGTGGGAAAAAGTTTTTGATATTAAAACATGGATAAAACCAGAGGATTCCGAAAATCTGACAAAAATTCAAAAAATAGAGGAGCAAACATCCTTAAAAAGAATAGCAGAAATTACTAGCCACCTCTTGCAATTGGTAAACAGTATCTCAACAACAGACCAATATATTCAACAAAACCATCAACACAACGAATGTTATTTGGGAACAGTATTCTGAAGAATTGCTTTAAAGTAAGATGTTTAATCATACAAGGTTATAAAAAAAACTTGCAATAAGATATTAAAATTGTCTGCAAGTGAATGACGTTAAAATCATAATGAGGAGTAAAATCCCTGTTTTGATTATTATATATATCCATGAATGTGTAAATTAAATATTTCTAATTATTAGTGATACTTTTAAAGAAACTGTTAGAATATTGTGCATATTTCATCTCTTAGGTTTTATTCATTTCAGGTGTATGATTTTGTGGTTATACGCAATGGGCAGAGATTAATTACAGGGTCAGCAGATAGTGAACTAAGAGTTTGGGATATAGATTACTTAGATACAGAGGTATTCAAATTTTTATTTTTGTCCTTCATTATTGTGGAATCATTTTTTTAACCTTTTTAGAATAAGATATCTATAGTTAATTCAGTACATATCTCACAGCAACAGTTATAAAACAAAGACTAAACTACATTTATAGCACTTGGCAAATAAAAACAAAAAACGATTATGACAACCAATACCAACATCAACCACTTAAGGTAAACAAACAATACCAACATCAACCTTTAAAGACAGACAAACAACCAATGTCAACCACTGTATTAAATGAATATCTATCCACATCATCTCTGCCCCAATTTGAAATGCAAATTTGATCTTGCTAATGAACCGATTGTTAAATCAGCAGGATGAAGAACCAGAAGCAAAGAGACCTAAAGTAGAGACGATGTCAGATGAAGAAGGGGAAGAAGAAGAAATGGTAAGTTCAATATGCTTGGAAACAATGTTAAGATGCAATAAAGTATCATGAAAAAGATGCACAATTCCAAAATGTTTTTGAATCATTCATTTATTTTGTACCTAATGAAAATTGTAAAGGTTTTTTTAGGATAATGCGAAAAATTTATTATGTCCCCAGTAAATATGACTCTTCAAAGAAACAGTGTCTTAATTGGCACCTACGTCAGATATTCAAAATAGTAGTTTTAACTGCTGAATATTATAAATAATGGTAAGTCAACAAAACATGATTAGTAACCATGTTCTTATCTTTATATTAAATGCCTTTTAGGTCTCATGGTAGGGTACTCCGTCCAGTACAGTAGATCATCGGTTCAAACCAGGTTTTGTCAAATTAATGACTTTGAAATTGGTATTTGCTGTTTCTGTAATAAGCATGCAGCATTATTGATTAAGAGCAAAGACAAGTTTGCTAGGAGTCAGAATGATATGTCTGGGAAAGGACATGTCTTCCTTTTAACTGTTACATTGTGACCTAACATGTTAAATATCCATTCTATGGGTTTGTCTAGTACAAACCAGGCTTAATATTTATATTGCATAAGCATGTTCTTAAATTTTTTATCTAAAAGCATACTAATTGTTTGATATAGAAATTGCTTTAAACTACCCAATCATGTTTCAGAATATTTTAAAATGCAAAAAGATTGGATCAGTAATGAGAAAAGGCAGACACAGAGTGGTTTCCATGGCAACAGATGAAACAGGAAGTGTACTTGCATGCCATGTAAGTTTTAACTTATATGATTGTTTGCAGTCACTTAAAGGACTCAGGAGTTTACCTTTATAAAAAGATGCGGACAAATCAACCAAACAGCAGTACATCAGAAGGCTAAAGAACCAACGAAGTCACCAATATTTCACCTTATTTGACAAGCCAGTACATAGATTTCAAGCAACCTTGACATTTCCCCCCATACTTTAGCTAATATTCAGGACCAAAAGAAGATTTTAGTCCGTTTTCCAACCATAGCAGATCATAATTGGCTATAAACCAAAAGAAATAATCGTGATAATTTTCCTCAATTTCCTTAAAAACAACTTAATGTCTGGATGTATAAGTACCAGGCCACGTCCACTTGTATTTTTGTCCATCTGATGAGTTAAGCCTTTTTCAACTGATTTTTATAGTTCATTCTTATGTTGTACTGTTATACCACTGTCCCAGGTTAGGGTGAGGGTTGGGAACCCGCTAACATGTTTAACCCTGCCACATTATTTATGTATGTGCCTGTCCCAAGTCAGGAGCCTGTAATTCAGTGGTTGTCGTTTGTTTATGTGTTACATATTTGTTTTTCGTTCATTTTTTTACATAAATAAGGCCGTTAGTTTTCTCGTTTGAATTGTTTTACATTGTCTTATCGGGGCCTTTTATAGCTCACTATGCGGTATGGGCTTTGCTCATTGTTGAAGGCCGTACGGTGACCTATAGTTGTTAATGTCTGTGTCATTTTGGTCTTTTGTGGATAGTTGTCTCATTGGCAATCATACCACATCTTCTTTTTTTTTTATATTAAGTATAGTGCTTAACTCTATATCCATTGTTTTCAAAATTATTTGGTGCAAATTTTGGGTTGAGAACTGGCCAGAAAAATGTTCATCCGAAGGCAGGATCGTTTTATTAGAAATATAATTTGTATAATTTATCATTACTTTTTTTTTAGGGAACAGATCACATTTTAGAGGTCTTCAGTTTACCAAGCACTGAAGAATTGAGGAAACATTTAGCCAAAAGACAGAAAAGATTAAACAAAAAATTGAAGTAAGTTATAAGTTATGAAGAATGATGTAAATGATATACAGTAGACTCCACCTAATCGGATATCGGCTAAACGAATATATCGGCTATTGTAATATTATTTCAAAACACCAAACCCTTCCCTATATGTTTAATGTTAGTTTAATTTTTATCATGTAATCGAATATCGGATATAGAATATATCGGCAAATCGGATAAGAATATTCAGGTAATTTTGTTAAAAACCATGTACAATCGGATATTTTCAATGTTTTTCTGACAGGAAATGAACCCAGAAGTTTTGATTTTGGTAATCTTGCAGACAAGAAGAATATGTTTTTAATAAATAAAAAGGATCTTTAAATTGTTGTCTTTATACATTGTTTTCCTTTGTCATGTGATTTACATGCCCTTTTACTTCAAATGGTTTGAATCTATTTATAAATTATACAAGACTCAGTTGACAAGAGAAGCACGTTGCTGTTGCGAGAATTTTTATTAAAGTAAAACTCTAATGATCATAGAATGAGAAATATAATCTTAACTGAATAATTTATTGCAATATAAATACAAATCCCTTTTGACAAGAGAAATCTGACTTTTGTCAGTTCTAAATATGTTTTCACATGTGCAAAGGTAACCACACATGTCATGGCGGCCATATTGGTTTGTTTACAAATTTGTGAATAAGACTCTAGAACCATGACCTAAAAATAAATAGTCTTCAGAAAACGTAAACTTTATGCAATAATATTTTATCAATCATTATTATTTTCATAAATTTAAATTTGATTATTTAAAGAAATAAAATCATAAAAATTACGATTATTTATAGCCAAATTAGTTTACCTGTGTGAAAATGTAAATAATGGATTAATTTGTTTACTAAACAAAGAAAGACAAACTATGGATGGAAGATAATAATTCACATAAATATTTCAGGACATTTGATTTATTTTAATAAATATAGGATTTAAAAACTGCAAGTGTAAACAAATTTAATCATTACATAATCAGCTGATATTTTTTATGCAAACATCTGTAACTGATAAAAATCACTCCATCAATCCTTCAGCCCTTTCACAATTGTCAGGGTTAGTAACATCTCATGAATATACATTCATTGTCTAATTGAATATATCGGGGAATCAGATATTTTTAGCTGACATTTTGGGCATCCGATTGGCTGGAGTCTTCTGTACTCCATTCGAACTTTCATAATCATTCAAGCTTTTAAAAACAATTAAATATAGGGAAGGGTTGAGATCTTCTCAAAAACTAGTTTGACCCTGCACATGAATGAGCACCTTTCTCAAATGTGAATGATCATCAATGTTATTCTTTGATATGGATTGATGATTGATTGATTGTTAGTGTCAAACACCACTTTTGCACTATAGGTTATATGATGTTGGCCATTTTTTATTAGTAAAGGAACTGGTAGTCAATTATGTTTGAAGTCAAATGCACATGCCACATGCAGTGCTATAACTCAAAACCTCAGTGTTGACAGGCTAGTAATACAGTATATGATCTACATAGTCCATTTGGCCACCGAGGTCCTCTTTAAAAGGAATATTATGGACAATGCTGTGTGTGTTTGATAAGGTGAAAAAGTTATGGATAAGAGAGAGCCTATACATTATGGCATAAAACAGGGAAGCAAATCCCAGAATATTTGCTAGCTTAAATACAGTGTAGTATAATGGAATTTTCTGTCCCAGCCCATTTTCCACCTCAATAGGTTTTCGCTTCATCATGAGATGTAATGATTACATGAATGATTATTTACAAATAGTTTCATGTTGTACATTGCTTGATATTTTCTGGTTTAGGGATGATGATGCAGAAGTAAAGGCAGACCTGAAATTAGATGATGAAATAAGTCATGCTAATAATATAAAACTATCAGCTAAAATATCATCTTTTGATATCATATTAGAAGGACCAGCACAAACAAAGGTATGTGGTCATCTTTTTATGCCCCACCTATGATAGTAGAGAGGCATTATTTTTTCTGGTCTGTGCTCCGTTCGTTCGTCCGTCGTTCGTCTGTGCGTCCGTTCAGGTTAAATTTTTTGGTCAAGGTAGTTTTTGATGAAGCTGAAGTCCAATCAACTTGAAACTTAGTACACTTGTTACCTTATGATATGATCTTTCTAATTTTAAAGCCAAATTAGACTTTTGACCTCAATTTCACGGTCCACTGAACATAGAAAATGAAAGTGGGAGTTTCAGGATGAAGTTTTTGGTCAAGGTAGTTTTTGATGAAATTGAAGTGCAATCAACTTGAAACTTAGTACATATGTTCTCTTTAGTATAATATTTCTAATTTTAATGCCAAATTAGATTATTACCTAATTTCACGGTCCATGGAACATGGAAAAGGATAGTGTGAGTGGGGCATCCATGTACTTTGGACACATTCTTGTTTTAGGATTTTGTTTAGACTTCAGGCATTTGAATGATGTTAATAACAATTAAGTCTTGCTTGTATCAATTAGTTGTGCCTTTGTAAAAGATATGAATTTCCTTTTTGCCAACTTAAATTCAAGAGCTGATTGGTAAATACAGAAAAATCCTTTTACTTACTTTTGATATGGAAACTATATTTCATAGTAAAATTTTTATATACATGTAAATTCATTGATATTTTTAGGTTCTTGCTTTGTTAAATAACAATACCATCGAAAGTTGTTGTGTAAATCAACGTGATAAAAATGGGGAGATAACTAATAGTCAGAAGTTAATGATGGCTGGTCACCGTACTGATGTAAGGACAATATGTACCAGTTCTGATAATACTGCTATCCTGTCTGGGAGTGGTGAAACAGTTAAAATATGGAATAGGTATGTTATATGATCTCTGATAACAAAAATTTAGATGTACTAGAATAGTTGCAGAAAGTATGCACAGCATGCAGAATACACACTAAGGTTGGAAACCTTGCTTTGTTTAGGCATAAAAAGCATGATTTATACAATTACATGAGTACAAACTATAATGTATCAATAACATTTATGATATGATGACAGCTGATTTTCTTCACATAGAAGATTCAAATTTTATGCCCCCACCAAATCTGAGGGGGCATTTAGTGTTAATCTTGTCTCTCCACTCGTTGCATTACTTTTATGGTTCTTTGAGTCATGCTCCTTTACAACACTATATGCAAGTGGGGGCATCATCTGTGTCCCATACAAAAATTCTCCATTTATTTTAGTCTACTTTGTTGAAATAAAATTGCAGTTAAAAAGCCATCTTTGAATGTGTTTAGAATTTTACATTATTTTAATTCAAAGTTGTGTTTTAAGTTGCAGTTTATAAATATCCACACATAGTCTAATTTTCAATCCTTTTTATTTAGATCAACATTACAGTGTATAAGAACCATGGAGTGTGATTATGCTTTGTGTTCTTTATTTGCACCTGGTGACAGAATTGTTATTGTGGGAACAAAGGTCAGTAGATTGCACCTGGTGACAGAATTGTTATTGTGGGAACAAAGGTCAGTAGATTGCACCTGGTGACAGAATTGTTATTGTGGGAACAAAGGTCAGTAGATTGCACCTGGTGACGGAATTGTTATTGTGGGAACAAAGGTCAGTAGATTGCACCTGGTGACGGAATTGTTATTGTGGGAACAAAGGTCAGTAGATTGCACCTGGTGACGGATTTGTTATTGTGGGAACAAAGGTCAGTAGATTGCACCTGGTGACGGAATTGTTATTGTGGGAACAAAGGTCAGTAGATTGCACCTGGTGACGGAATTGTTATTGTGGGAACAAAGGTCAGTAGATTGCACCTGGTGACGGAATTGTTATTGTGGGAACAAAGGTCAGTAGATTGCACCTGGTGAGGGAATTGTTATTGTGGGAACAAAGGTCAGTAGATTGCACCTGGTGAGGGAATTGTTATTGTGGGAACAAAGGTCAGTAGATTGCACCTGGTGACGGAATTGTTATTGTGAGAACAAAGGTCAGTAGATTGCACCTGGTGACGGAATTGTTATTGTGGGAACAAAGGTCAGTAGATTGCACCTGGTGACAGAATTGTTATTGTGGGAACAAAGGTCAGTAGATTGCACCTGGTGACAGAATTGTTATTGTGGGAACAAAGGTCAGTAGATTGCACCTGGTGACAGAATTGTTATTGTGGGAACAAAGGTCAGTAGATTGCACCTGGTGACAGAATTGTTATTGTTGGAACAAAGGTCAGTAGATCTTAGTATGTCTAATGGCTACATTTCTGGTGCCACTATTTTCTCAATATTTAACTTTTCATAATAAACTGTTCTAGTACTTGGTAAATGTCTTCATTCAATTTTACTTTAAATTCAACAACAATCATATTTGAAAAATGATATTCATCTGAAATATTGTTTGTTGAAAATTACCTTGCTTTTCCTAGCCTATTGTTTTATGTTTTAGTGATAAAGCTTCAGAAAATATTCAACCTGCCTTCTCTAAGTTTGGTGTATTGTTACCTTAAAGAAGCAGACAACAAGATGTTTATTTCTTCATAAAACTATTTTACATTAAACCCACTTCTGAATTTTTTATGATTTTATCTTAAAAATTAATCCCTCGTAAAAATTTATCACTGAACAGTATAGTTTTTTTATGGAGATATATATATATTTACTTGTTTATACTTTTTCCAGGGTGGTAAACTGCAGTTGTTTGATGTAGCTAGTGGTGTTTTGCTTGAGACTATTGAAAGTCATACAAGTGCTGTATGGGGTATATGTATGGCACCAGATAAGGTTTGTAGTTTATGAATACCAAAAGATAATATAGACAATAATGAGATATCATTTGAAAAGAAGAAATATACACTGATTGTTGTTAATCTATTCTAGTTATAAAGCATAAAATTTTCTTTAAATATTGTTTTGTTCTTGTTCAACAAATACATTAGACTTCAGAGCTTTAAAATGTACTGGAAGCTCTTTCGTTTAGGGAAATTATTTTAATACAAGATAAAAAAAAAAACATTACATAATTGAACTGTCAAGAATTAGCCCTTTTAACTAGTCAGTCAGTCAGTAAGTAAGTAAGATTATGATTTAATTGATTAACAAATAGATACTGTAGACATTACATAAATTCTAAGGCAAAATATTTTACCTAGAATTTCTGCACATAAAAGAAGATTGATTTTGTAATTTTTTTTTTTTACCAAGTAAGTATTTGAGAGAGTAAAACATATCCATATGTATCAATATTATATATTTATAGAGAGGTGTAGTATCTGGTAGTGCAGATAAAACTGTCAAATTCTGGAATTTTGAGATGGTTTCGGATGAGAAATATTCTGATTCAAGGTGAGGTTATACAAAGAACAGTTTGAAATTTATTTTATAAACAAATAAAAATTTGAACATACATTGAACAATTTTGTTTTTTTTGAAAGATCATTAACTTGAATATTTGCCTTAGTAATACTTTTGTTGCATAAATTTTCAATTTTTTAGAAGGGGAGGGGGAGCTTAGGGATTTCTATGACTGAATGTTTTCTTTTATCTTGTTGGGAGAGTTGTCTTTAAGTTCTGAAATATAAGTTGACTGCATAATATTTTACAATAATTTTACAGTAAAAGATTAAGTTTGGAGCATGTGAAGACACTTCAGATGGATGAAGATGTGCTAGGTGTAAAATACAGGTAAGAATATAACTTTGGTTCTGACTAAAGAATGTACTGTAATGGGAGAAACTTTTTAGGGGAGAGTGGGGTATTTGGGCAAAATCATGATAAAGATAAAATTGGGAAATATCCCGTGTATAAATCGGATTTTAAAGACAAGAACAATGAATATAATTAAATCTCTTAAACAGGTTCTGTCCTTTGAAATGGCAAAATTGAAGGTACAGAAAAACAAACCTGTCTTTATTTCTAAAGTTTAGGGTTTATGCTTTCACACTAAGAAGGATTTACACCTTGAAAAGGAAGGAGAAAATTCAATTTTTTTGTGCATTTAAAGTTATATTAGGTTTTATAACAGTGTAAAATATTTAAATTCCCACATCTAAATAAAGATACCACGCTAGCATTGAGTGGTGGTATGTCCACTATTGATTGAAGGGATTTTGTAATTTTAGAGGGTTGGTAATAGTTTATGTGTAATAAAAAAAGAATAAAATATTGATGAGACTAAAATAACCACACAAAAATGGAAAAGTTTTTGATTCCTTTCTCAGATTATCAGCATATTTTATAAATATATGCATACATTGTAACTAAATAACCAAATTTGTGATTCACCTTTAGAACACTCAAAATTTAACTATGAAAAACATTATTGCTTGTGTGTTCTTTTGATTTACTGTTCAGTGATGGAAACAAGTCTTTCATGGCTATTTACCATCTGTATCGATAATTATAAATTTCTGCTGTCAAATATTTTTGGGGGTTTTCTTTTACATGAATGTGTGATTTTAAATTTCAGTCCAGACCAAAGATATATAGCTGTTGCATTATTGGACAATACTGTTAAGGTTTTCTTCACAGACACCTTAAAGGTAAGTTTATCCTTAAACTAAGTGACAAGAATGCCTCATAAAAAGTTCTGTTTTTCTACAAAATTTGGGTAAAATTACACTAAATATTTCCCATGAATTGATCAGTAATTTATTCACATTTTCAATTATACTTTATAGTTTGAAATCAAGTTTATTTTAACATCAAATGGATTTTTATATTTACATCTTGTATCAGCATTACTTGACTGTAAATTGTTAATCCAGATGGCTTTTTGACCAAGTACTGAAAAAATTCAGTTTACAGTATTTAGAATGTATAATTAGCACACTGTAAATTAAGAAATTATTGTGATGTTTTTATTATTGCGAAAAAATGCAACAGGGTTATAATTGCAGTTATTTAAACTTGCATTTTGAAATTTTCTATATGAATTAAACATGATTTTTATCAATATTGCAAAAATTAAAATAGCATTTATGTTTAAATTGACAAAATCTCAATAATAAATACACACAATAATTTCTGAATCAAAAGTATACAAAAATTGTAATTGATAATCAGATAGATTATTTGAACATTAAAAAGCTCAAAATTTTATGTGTTGTAATATTATTTTTTAGTTTTTCCTATCAATGTATGGACATAAACTACCAGTCCTGTGTTTAGATATATCATCAGATAGTTCACTGCTAATTACTGGATCAGCTGATCGTAATGTCAAAATCTGGGGCATGGATTTTGGTGACTGCCATAAATCAATATTTGCTCATGATGACAGGTAAGCACTATTATGTTATATTATAAAGGATTGATTTGACAAAATTATTCCCTGCTTATGAGAAGTATAATGCATTCATCGTGTCTATTGTCTGTCTGTTTTTAAGGCCTCACCATACCCTTGTTTGTCTGTCTGTCCAGCTGTAAGTCCCAAAATTAGTTTCAGTTCTCTCAACTTTAGTTGGTCTCGACCAGATGTAATGAAACTTATGCACAATGCTTGTTACCACAAAACACAGATCAAGTTTGAATTTGGGTTGTATCAATTTTACTGATTTTGACTTATGTCCCTTTACAACATTATATACAAGTAGGGGCATCATCTGTGTCCAATAGACACATTCTCCATTTATGTATTCTGTCTATTATTTTAATTACATATTACTCGGCTTTATAATTGTAATGACTTACTGGTAACTGGTAAGTGATTTTCAAAATTGCAGGGCAGTCATTATCTTGTTTGTTCAAAGTTTAGATTTTGATTTTACACTGAGCATGGAATCTTTAAGCAAGTTAAGTATAAGTTTTCACAATTTTGTTTCAACCTTTGAAATAGATTTACACATTCCATAGGTGAACATGACAATGATTTCTGTTGTAATTAAATTTTTTTTTCAGTATAATGTGTCTACAATTTGTGGCTAAAACACATTTGTTCTTCTCTGGAGGGAAGGATGGCAAGATTAAACAATGGGATGCTGATAACTTTGAACATATAACTACACTTACTGTAAGTACTCTAAATGGGAATTACTCTAAATATAAGTATGTGAACTTCAACTAATATAAATTTTAATACTATATATGTAAATTATGTGTATTGTTTGCCTTTGGGTTACTGTTTCATTTAAATTTACTCCACATCTCCTGTTATTTATGTGGTAACTTTAAACTTTAAATGCATCATATATATGTAGGACTCAAATCTATGGCGGTTTCCAAATCTATGGCAGATTCCTAATCTATGGCAAATGTAACGTTACCAACGTCAAACAACTCAAATCTATGGCAGATTTTTGTTTTCTCCAAATCTATGGCAGATCTTTTTCATAACGTCACAATTGAATAACGCCATATTACATCGTCGCTGCCAAATACGACGGAACCGATGGATTTGAACACCATTTCAGATGAAATGTGATGTACCGATCGAAGCCCTCGTTGAATAAGGACATCGATGGTTTTCAGTACCGGAAATTTCATAAGGATTTATAAAAAATATTTTACGTCTGGCAAAGTTTATAAACTGAAAGATCAAATTACCTGATACCAATTTGATTAGAATTGACATCAAATAAAAAAAAATTAACTACAAAATAACATTATGTGAAAATTCAAACTGTTCATTTTTAGCTCACCTGGCCGAAAGGCCAAGTGAGCTTTTCTCATCACTTGGCGTCCGGCGTCCATCGTCGTCGTCGTCGTCCGTCGTCGTCCTGCGTTAACTTTTACAAAAATCTTCTCCTCTGAAACTACTGGGCCAAATTTAACCAAACTTGGCCACAATCATCATTGGGGTATCTAGTTTAAAAAATGTGTCTGGTGACCCGCCCAACCAACCAAGATGGCCGCCATGGCTAAAAATAGAACATAGGGGTAAAATGAAGTTTTTGGCTTATAACTCAAAAACCAAAGCATTTAGAGCAAATCTGACGTGGGGTAATATTGTTCATCAGGTCAAGATCTATCTGCCCTGGAATTTTCAGATGAATCGGACATTTCGTTGTTGGGTTGCTGCCCCTGAAATGGTAATTTTAAGGAAATTTTGCTGTTTTTGGTTATTATCTTGAATATTATTATAGATAGAGATAAACTGTAAACAGCAATAATGTTCAGCAAAGTAAGATCTACAAATAAGTCAACATGACCAAAATGGTCAGTTGACCACTTTAGGAGTTATTGCCCTTTATAGTCAATTTTTAACCATTTTTCGTAAATCTTAGTAATCTTTTAGAAAAATCTTCTCCTCTGAAACTACTGGGCCAAATTTAACCAAACTTAGCCATAATCATCATTGGGGTATCCAGTTAAAAAAATGTGTCCGATAACTTGGCCAACAAACCAAGATGGCCGCCATGGCTAAAGATAGAACATGGGGGTAAAATGCGGTTTTTGGCTTATAACTCAAAAACCAAAGCATTGAGAGCAAATCTGACAGGAAGTAAAATTGTTGATCAGGTCACGATCTATCTGCCCTGGAATTTTCAGATGAATCGGATAATCGGTTGTTAGGTTGCTGCCCCTGAATTGGTAATTTTGAGGAAATTTTGCCGTTTTTAGCTCACCTGGCTTAAAAGGCCATGTGAGCTTTTCTCATCACTTGGCGTCCGTTGTCGTCGTCGTCTGTCGTCGTTAACAATTTTTCAAACATCTTCTCCTCTGAAACTACTGAATGGATTTGAATGAAACTTAAAATGATTGTTCCTTAGATTATCCTGCACAAAGTGTGTGCTTTGATTTTTGATCCGTCAAAAAACATGGCCGCCGTTACTTAAAATAGAACATAGGGGTCAAATGCAGTTTTTGGCTTATATCTCAAAAACGGAAGCATTTAGAGCAAATCTGACATGGGGTAAAAATGTTTATTAGGTCAAGATCTATCAGCCCAGAAATTTTCAGATGAATCAAACAAACCATTGTTGGGTTGCTGCCACTTAATTGGTAATTTTAAGGAAATTTTGCAGTTTTTGGTCATTATCTTGAATATTATTATAGATGAAGATAAACTGTAAACAGCAAAAATGATCAGCAAAGTAAGATCTACAAATAGGTTAATATGACCAAAATTGTCAATTGACCCCTTAAGGGGTAAATGTCCTTTAATGACAATCTTTCACAATTTGTTCATCATATTTGCTAACTTTAAAAAAATTTTCTCCTCTGAAACTACTGAATGGATTTGGATGAAACTTAGCATGATAGTTCCTTAGATTATCCTGCACAAAGTGTGTGCTTCGATTTTTGATCCGTCAAAAAACATGGCCGCCGTTACTTAAAATAGAACATAGGGGTCAAATGCAGTTTTTGGCTTATATCTCAAAAACGGAAGCATTTAGAGCAAATCTGACATGGGGTAAAAATGTTCATTAGGTCAAGATCTATCAGCCCTGAAATTTTCAGACGAATCAAACAAACCATTGTTGGGTTGCTGCCACTTAATTGGTAATTTTAAGGAAATTTTGCAGTTTTTGGTCATTATCTTGAATATCATTATAGATAAAGATAAACTGTAAACAGCAAAAATGATCAGCAAAGTAAGATCTACAAATAAGTTAAATATGACCAAAATTGTCAATTGACCCCTTAAGGGGTTATTGTCCTTTAATGACAATTTTTTCACAATTTGTTCATCATATTTGCTAACTTTAAAAAATCTTCTCCTCTAAAACTACTCAACCAAATTCAACCAAACTTCATTTGAATGATCAGTAGGGTGTATAAAATAAAGTTTGTGTTTTATTTTCTATTTCGTCAAAAAACATGGCCGAAGGCATTGTTTACCAGGTGAGCGATTCAGGCTCTTGAGAGCCTCTTGTTTTGTTATTATCTTGAATATTATTATAGATAGAGATAAACTGTAAACAGCAATAATGTTCAGCAAAGTAAGATCTACAAATAAGTCAACATGACCAAAATGGTCAGTTGACCACTTTAGGAGTTATTGCCCTTTATAGTCAATTTTTAACCATTTTTCGTAAATCTTAGTAATCTTTTAGAAAAATCTTCTCCTCTGAAACTTCTGGGCCAAATTTAACCAAACTTGACCATAATCATCATTGGGGTATCTAGTTAAAAAAATGTGTCCGATAACTTGGCCAACAAACCAAGATGGCCGCCATGGCTGAAAATAGAACATGGGGGTAAAATGCAGTTTTTGGCTTATAACTCAAAAACCAAAGCATTGAGAGCAAATCTGACAACAAGTAAATTTGTTCATCAGGTCACGATCTATCTGCCCTGGAATTTTCAGATGAATCGGATAATCGGTTGTTAGGTTGCTGCCCCTGAATTGGTAATTTTGAGGAAATTTTGCTGTTTTTTGTTATTATCTTGAATATTATTATAGATAGAGATAAACTGTAAACAGCAATAATGTACAGCAAAGTAAGAACTAAAAATAAGTCAGTATGACCAAAATAGTCAATTGACCCCCTAAGGAGTTATTGCCCTTCATAGTCAATTTTTAACAATTTTCTTAAAATTTGAAGATTTTCAATAACATTTTCCACAGAAAGTACTGTTATAGATAGAGATAATTGTAAGCAGCAAGAATGTTTAGTAAAGTAAGATCTACAAACACATCACCAGCACCAAAACACAATTTTGTCATGAATCCATCTGCTACCTTTAATATTCACATAGACCAAGGTGAGCGACACAGGCTCTTTAGAGCCTCTAGTTAGTTGTCTTTTTTATATAAAAACCTGCCTTCTTGTTTGTTGAGGGACTTGAACTAGTTGGTTTAATGAATGGGCTAAACAGGTATCATGCATTAAAAATTATTGTTTTAACCGGGCGCATCATTTAAATATTTCAGTCTGTATTAGGATATATGAATTCATCATTTATGAAATGTTTTGGTTGACCATTATGAAAAGTTTATTTCACAAATGTTTATAGACATGCTCCCGTTGTCGTATATTTCCACTTGTTTAAGACAAGTCATTGGTCGTATATATATACTGCATTGTTTCCCATTTGCACAAATTTTACCATAGGTTTGGAAACAACAAAAATCCGCCATATATTAGGAAATTACAAAATTTGCCATAGATTAGGGTTTTAAAAAATTTGCCATAGATTTCGGATGGCATGACGTCATATTTAGCATAGATTAGGAATCTGCCATAGATTTGGAACCCACCATAGATTTGAGTCCTCCATATATTAAACTTTTAATTTTAAATGTAAAAGTTGATTTCTTAAATTATTTCAAATCTAAGCACTTGTAAGATAAAGGACTTTGTTTTATCATTTGAAAATAAATAGATTTTTTTTTAAAAACATTTTTACTTGAAATTGAAAGATTGAAAAATTAAACATTTTGGTGTCTTAGCCAAAAAAAAAAGACATGTAAGTTACTATTGAAAATTGTTAGTTCTTTTATACTATTTAGGCTCATCATGCTGAAGTATGGAGCTTGACAGTTAGTTCAGCTGGTCACTTTATGGTCAGTGGATCCCATGACAAGTCATTGAGATTGTGGGAAAGGTCAAAAGAACCATTAGTTTTAGAGGAGGAAAGAGAAATGGTATATATTATTGTGAAATATCTCTGTAAATTGTAAAAATAAGAGAGAATTGTGCTAATTAGATTCATTTATAATCTCTCATATAAAATTTTAATCAATGCGTTACAAAAAAAATTAGTAATAATAAAATAAGATTGAATCTGAATCACCAACAGTGTACTCACCTGAAAAAAAAATATGACTAATAACAACAAACAACACCTGATGCATGCTCAAAATGTGAAAGCGTTAAATCAGTTTTACTTGCAATCATAACAATAACAGCATATTGTCTATGTAGATTATTATGTCATTAAAAAAAACCCACAAAATAAAAAATCAGCACAGTCCTGTCACCAACAACTGTTAACCTTCCTTATACTTTCTGAATTTATATTTTGCTTTAATGCAGATTTACTTTCTTACCGTTTAACAATTATTACCTTTAAACACATAAGTATCATGTATTGAAAATGTTCTAATGAATTTCAGGAAAGAGAAGCAGAGTATGAAGATTCGGTCGCTCAGTCAGGAGAACCTGTGGTATGTTCCTATTGATCTTTATATCTCCGTTTAGCTTTGATTAAGTATATGTACAGTGATATTAGAATATATTTCACCAGTTTCAAGAAAATCAAGAGCAAACTTTTTGATTATTCAAAAGTTTTAAATTCAATAAACCAATAAGTTTAAAGAATTTGCATATTAAGGATTCCTAGATTTTATTTTATGAACTTTATCTTTATCAGAGTCTGATAGAAATGCTATTTTAGGGATACCCCATTAAAATGAATGTTGATGGTTTAAAGGAACTTCAATAATAGCACCACAACCATGATATTTTATTTTGAGTAATTTTACATACATCAAAAGGACAAGCAACCATAAATGACTTCATAAACCATTGCCTTACTACCCTCCAACATTCCTTTATATGGAATAATCCTTACACAAAATGTTAAACATTATTTTTTGTTGCCTTATTATGTTATCTCCATTATAAGTAACTTGAAATTTTTTAATAAAAGATATAATATGTACAGAAATAAAATCATAGTAGTAGTGTTGACATCTTTGATTATGTTTACCCAATAGAAATGTATTATTTTATAGGTGGCAGGGGAGACAAACATTGAAGTAGGGTTAGCAGGAAAGAAAAGTATTGAAACAGTAAAAGGGGTAAGATTTTTACTTTCCATGCTGAAAAGTTCAGTGCTGGTTAAGGATACAACAAAGTGATTCTCCAAGAATCACACAAATATGTGGGAAACAATGCATTCATTATAAAAATTGGGATTGCATTATTGCCAAAGAGGTTGTCATCATAGTGAAGGAGTTTGGAATTCAAAAAGGTGAACTGACTTCAGCTTTATTTGAGAGATTCAATTTAATTCTGCAACTCAATGAAATCAGTTACTATAAAGTATAATTCTGACTTTTGAAATTTGAAAATTATTTTGTGTATCTTGTTTAAATACCATATGTATATAAAATTAACGAATACTAAGGTAAAATGCAGGTTGATAAGTAATTTCCGAAATTCAAGCAACAAGATAAAGATTTACAGCCTGTAGCATTACATAATACATGTAGTACAATGTACATGTACAATTATTTGAATATAGAACTAGCTTTACACAAACAGATTATATATGAACTTGTTTTAATTAAAGGCAGAGAAAATTATGGAAGCTTTAGAATTATATAAAGAGGAAACATTGAAGTTAGAACAACATGAAGAGGAATGTAAACAGAAAGGAAAGGAGGTCAGTTATTATATTAACACTGTTCTTGGTCACATTACAGCTAATTTTATAATGCATGTAGAGCATGTAGAGCAAGACTTTGGTTAGCTTGCTTGCTTTGTTTGTATATTGAACAGATATATCATGTTATGGAGGGGTATTTGCGAAAAATGCCAGTGAAGGGACTAAAATGTCCCGATCCGCCTGGCAAGGGAAATTCAGTCCAAAGACTGGTATTTTTAGGCAAATTACACCAAATAGATTTGAATTGAAACTCTCTCTCTGTACAGGTGTAGATAAAAAAAAAAAAAACTTACTGGAAAGCTGTTATTCATTTACATGTTTATTCATAATTTTGAGGATAAGAGGATATTATCATGGAACCACAGGATTTATAATAATACGTGTTAGCTCCTTTTTTTATGTAAAGCCATATCAAAATTTGGCAGGAAGATGCTCCAGAGGGTAAAAAGGATTATTCAAAATGGAAAATAACATGGTATTTGAGACAAATTCACCAACAATGGTGAAAAATAGGCAAATTAGTTTGATATGAGGAAAAAATATTACAATATGTGTAAAATACACTGGCTATCAACCAATCAAAGTCTTACTTTCTTATTTAAGGTGAAATTATGTAGAATATAGTAATTATACCCCCGCTTTAAAAAAGGGGGGGTATACTGTTTTACCTCTGTCTGTCAGTCCGTCCGTCAGTCCGTCCATCAGTCCGTCCGTCAGTCAGTCCGTCCCATGAAACTTTCGTCACATTTTTCTCAGGAACTACACATCCACCCTTTCTGTAATTTGGTATCAACATTTATATATGTCAGCCATACCGTGTGATGCGTTTTCAGATTCATCACTTGACAACTTCCTGTTTACCGAACACTTGTCTGATTTTACACATGATAGCCAAGTTGAAAATTTTCGTCACATTTTTCTCAGGAACTACAATACAAGGATTTCTGAAATTTGGTTTCAGGATTTATATAAGTCAACTATACCGTGTGATGCGTTTTCAGATTCATCACTCTACAACTTCCTGTTTACCGAACACTTGCATATTTTTACACTATTAATATTATCCACTTGCGGCGGGGGTATCATCAGTGAGCAGTAGCTCGCAGTTTCACTTGTTTGAATTACTTCCAATCAAATTTAAATATAATATACTAGTATACAGGTTTAACTATGCCTATAAATATTGTTTCAAGATGTCAATCTTAATTACAAATCTTTGGTAAATGTTTATACAAACAAAACAAGCAAGCCAACCATATTTTTTTCTCCACAAGCATTAGGAAATAAGCTGTAACTCAATTAATAAACAAATCGGTAACCAATTGACAAATAAAGTAAATTTTGTAAGTCATCATTGTGCTCATTCCATGGTATGACATTCCATGGTATGACATAAGTTGTGATGATAGAGATTAATTAGGGCCCCGCCGACTAAGGCGGGTCGCCCTATAGTGATCAGTCTGTCCGTCCGTCCGTCCGTCTGTCCGTCTGTCCGTCTGTCCGTCCGTCCGTCCGTCCGTCCGTAACACTTTAACTTTGTGTCCGCTCTATATCTTAAAAACCGTTATGATTTCAAAGTTTATACTTGACATCCATTTTAACCAACACCAGAGGGTGTGTCATGATGTATGTAAAACTTCCTAGGTCAAAGGTCAAGGTCAAAAACTTTGGTTTCGGTTGACAACCCTGTGTCCTGTGGTGAAGATCGTGTCCGCTCTATATCTTGAGAACCGTTATGATTTCAAAGTTTAAACTTGACATCCATTTTAACCAACACCAGAGGGTGTGTCATGATGTATGTAAAACTTCCTAGGTCAAAGGTCAAGGTCAAAAACTTTAATTTCAGTTGACAACCCTGTGTCCTGTGGTGAAGATCGTGTCCGCTCTATATCTTGAGAACCGTTATGATTTCAAAGTTTATACTTGACATGTATATGAACCAACACCAGAGGGTGTGTCATAATTTATGAACGACTGCCTAGGGCAAAGTTCAAGGTCAAAAACTTTGGTTTCAGTTGACAACCCCATGTCCTATGGTAAAGATTGTGTCCGCTCTATATCTTGAGAACCGTTATCATTTCAAAGTTTATACTTGACATGTATATAAACCAACACCAAAGGGTGTGTCATAATTTATGTGCAACTTCCTAGGTCAAAGGTCAAGGTCAAAAACTTTGGTTTCAGTTGACAACCCCATGTCCTATGGTAAAGATCGTGTCCGCTCTATATCTTGAGAACCGTTATCATTTCAAAGTTTATACTTGACATGTTTAAGTTTATACTTGACATGTTTATAAACCAACACCAAAGGGTGTGTCATAATTTATTTACAACTTCCTAGGTCAAAGGTCAAGGTCAAAAACTTTGATTTCAGTTGACAAACCCATGTCCTATGGTAAAGATACAATTTTTTAATGCACATTATTCACAGCGGGGCCCACAGAGATGGCTCCCATCTCAATGATATCTAGTTGAGTTTGAACATCTGTATTTATAATTCACAAAAAGCATCCTTACAAATGATCACTATAGAAAAAGTAATAATTTTAAAAGTAGAAAACTATGATTATCAATGAAGTATTTTGGTAGAATCTGTTTCTTATTCATATCAGTAACTCAATCACAAATATATAAACCTAATATGGCCACTGTTACATAGGAAAGAACATAGGGATAGATAAAGCAAAAGACATAAATGATGACTGTTTCTATGAACTATTAAATATATAAATCAAATACTGTAAACCAACCTATTTTCGTGGATACTTTATTTCGCGGCTTTTAAAATTCGTGATTTTCTAATTTACTTGATGTAGATTAATAAAGATTTACTTATTCGCGATGATTTATATTCGCGTTATTTTTTTTCTCGCTAAAGTCGCGCAAACTAAATCGCTCGCGAAGATAAGTTGGTTTACAGTAGTCGCTAATATGTTAAGCTTGGATCTTTCCTTTAAAACTTCTTCAAGAAATCAAAAAGTCACGAAATTAAATAGCTGTGAATTAGTCAAGGAAAGGTTAAGGCCAAATAAAGTATCAGCCAAAAAATAAGTTGGTTTACCGTGTATTAAAGCATCAAATGTGACATTTGTTCTTGGTGTCATAATATTGACCTAATTACTGCTGTTTAAGATACCTTTAGTTTCTGTTATTTTAAATGACATTTACTTTATCTTGTGTTTGTAGTTACCTCCACCAACACCACATCCCATGTTACTGGCACATAATGTTTCATCACCAGCAAGATTTATGTTAGTCATGTTAAAGAAAGTTAGATCAAGGTAAGTAATGGAGCTAATTCATCACTCATCTATGTTTTCGTAGTTTGGAGAATAATTGGTACAACTTAATGGTGGTACACATTAGTGTACAATAAAATGTATTTTGTGATACATCAAAAACTCTTTCTTCTCCAATTTAGAATAGCTATAATTATTGAATAATGATTTAAAGGCAATTGAATATTATGATTATATGCCAGTTATTATCATTAATTTTGTTGCTGCATAATTGATTTCAGTAATTTTTATACGACCGCAAAAATTTAAAAAAATTTGGTCGTATATTGGTATCACGACGTCAGCGTCATCCTAAGACCGATGTTTTCCAGATAATTACTTTAGTATAAGTGTATAGAAATCAATGAAATTTTAACATAACGTTTAGAACCTTTAAAGGAAGGTTGGGATTGATTTTGAGGGTTTTGGTCCCAATAGTTTAGTAGTTAAGAGATAATAACTTGTGTGTATGTGTATCTTTCTGAAATTGTACCATAAGTTTCCATTTCAGAAAAGGGAAGGTTGGGATTGATTTTGGGGGTTATGGCCCAAACTGTTTAGGAATTAGGGGCCAAAAAAGAGCCAAAAACAATACTTTTCTAATACTTTGTTTAAATTGCTTATTTCTTGACCAATTTCAATGGGGTTTTATTCTTGGGTTCTTGGGGTTCTTAGATATGCTGAATCTAACTGTGAATAAAGTTTTTGGAATTTGGTCCTCGTTTTCAAATTGGTCCACTTGAGGTTCAAAGGGTCAAAAATTAAACTTTGTTTGATTTCATCAAAAATTGAATTATTGAGGTTCTTTGATATGCCGAATCTAACCGTGTATTTAGATTTTTAATTTTGGGCCCAGTTTTCAACTTGGTCCAAATTGGGGTCCAAAATTTAACTTTGTTTGATTTCAACAAAAATTGAATGTATGGGGTTCTTTGGTATACTCATTCTAACCATGTATTTAGATTTTTGATTTTTTAAGCCCTATTATCAAATTGGTCCACATTGAGGTCAAAAGGGTCCAAAAATAAACTTTGTTGGATTTCATCAAAAATTGAATTCTTTGATATGCGGAATCAATCCATGGCCATCATGGCCATGTATTTAGATTTTGGATATTGGACCATAGTAGGTAAATTTAATTTTTTTAATTTCATTTGACCACATTCATTCTGTGTCGGAAACCTATACTGTGTCAACAATTTAATCATAATCCAAATTCAGAGCTGTATCAAGCTTGAATGTTGTGTCCATACTTGCCCCAACTATTCAGGGTTCGACCTCTGCAGTCATATAAAGCTGTGCCCTGCGGAGCATCTGGTTCACCTATTTATAAGTGTCTGTACAGAAATATTACCGGTTAGTCTTTGTTTTAAAATTTAAAATATGTACATTGCTGATCATTGAACTTTCCTTTTCAGTGCATATCTGCAAGCTATGTCTGCTTATAAAAAAAAGAAATTTCATCACCAATGTTTTGTTATAGTATCCATTAGTTCCTGTGTCTAAAAGTGCATGCTTGTCTTCACTCTTGAGTTGATAAAGCAGTTTATAAAAGCAATTGTGAACTATATTTCAGTGAACTTGAGGAATCACTACTGGTACTGCCCTTTTCCTATGTGATTGACATGCTTAAAGTGTTAGAGGTTTTTATAGACTCAGGATGGGAAATAGAACTCGCTTGTAGATGTTTATTCTTCCTTCTACGGTAAGTAACATTAAAGTGTTCACATTTTTCAAGTTTTTATACAGGACGTATTATGGTATGCAAATGTCCGGCGTCTGTCAGTCTGTCAAGTGTCAACATGTCTTACCATTACTTGAGAACTGCTTATCCAAATTTCATGAAACTTAACATAGTTGTTTCTTATGATGGTCAAACGATGTTTATACTTTTTGGTGAAAATAGGATTTAAACTTTTTGAGTTACAGGACTTTAAAACAGGGGGGTGTTTTTTTCACATGTTGCTATGTATCTCAAAAATTATTTATGATTATTGCTTAAAACTTTACACACTTCTTAGTTATATTAAGCTAAAGATCTGTATTCTATTTGGTGATGATTCAAAATTTTATTTTAGAGTTATTAAGTTTTTTGTAAAAAAAGTGGGTTTTTTCACATTTCGCACTGTATCTCAGAGACTATTTATGATTATTGCATAAAACTTCACACAAATCACTTTACAAATTAGGGTTGATAACTCCAATTGTTTTCCTTTTTTTTTTAATTATACTAAAATTATACTGATTGTTTTAAGTTTCAGCATAATTTACTCTATGATTATTTTTTTTAGAGTTCATCATGGACAGATAACATCCAATCAGGTCTTACTCCCTGTCATAGATAGACTCAGGACAAAAACAGTGGATCAGGTCAACAAACTTAGAGTAAGCCTGCAATAAAAAAATTCTAACAATAAATCCTTTAGCTTAACTGACCAAAAGGATCAAGTGAGCTATTCTCATCACTTGGAATAGGTCAAGGTCTTTTAACTTTTAAGAAAACCTCCTCCTCTGAACCTTGGACACAATCGTCATTGGATTTTCTTGTTTAAAAATGTATACAATAATCCCATTGCCTACGAATTAAAAAATATTAATTTTTGTTTCAAACATTTATAAAAGCAGAATATAGAAATGATATATGGCTATTATTAGATATATGTTTTATTATGTGTTAAATCAGATATATATATATGAGAATTTTGATCAAATAGACAATTTCGAGTTCAATGCATTTCCGTCAAAAACTTTGGTTTTAGTGAACATCATTTGTGCGTTTAAGGGTGTCGTCACTTCCGTTCCAATGTTGAGCAAGTAGTTGGAAAACTATGATGCTATATTGCACGAATTACTCTACAAATTGAATTCTTATAATTGACAATCAGCACAGCTGTCATTAGGGAATTGTGATTAAGTACCGACGAAACAAACATTATTTCTAATTTATCCTGCACAATGACAATCACTAAGTCGCTTGATGAACATTAATAGTGCAGGGATACAGGCAATCCCCTCTATCTGGTAAATGACGTCATAAAGGGGCGCATAATTGATGAGTCTTTCTGGTGAAGAACAAACTCGAAAGTCATCTATTGGTGAATATGAATTCAAATAGAATAGGTGTAAAATGCAATTTGTCTATAATCTTAAAAACTGCTATAGTTTCTGAAAATCTGATAGGGGCAAAAGTTAAGATATACCTACTGTTAATTAACACCATCAATAGAAAGCATTGTAGATACCTTGACATTTATTATGTCTTATTGTAGGACCAGATAGGCTTCAATATAGCAGGATTACAGTTTATGAAGGGACATATTGAAGAATCTCAGGAGGTTCAGTTCTTCATGGATGCTAGTGGACAATATAATAAAAAGAAGAAGAAAGAAAAGAAAAAAGCAATTTTATCTATTAAAACATAAAAAAGTGGCTGAAATCTTAAAATATTGCTGGTGCTAAAAGGGCCATTATTGGCTTAATTTGTACCTTGCTTTTTAAAGCATCCAGTATATAGAAATGGAAGTGTATCTCTTTCAGTTCGCATCTGCAACTTCTCCTGAAACACTCCACAAATTTTGTGAAACTTTGACAGAATCTTTGTCATATCTGCATATGATGTATTTACTTTGGGAAAACATGGACTTCTTCAAATCTGCTCACAAATCAACTTACAGGCAACAATGGTGTTAGCTAACTTCTTTAAAGCTTTATATTTTAGAAGGTGGAAGACCTGAATGATTCATACTTTGTATATAGATGCCTAATGTTATGAAGTTTCAGTCTTTCGTATGTTCATTGTCCTTTACCTCATATTTATGGCTCAATGACAACTTGAAAAAAAAAGAATTTGTAATGTAAATTTCTTTCTTATTAGGAGTAATAGGGTACCTATATTCAGTATGTCGTGTGTACCTTGCAAGGTTCTCATGCCTGTCAGACAGTTTTCATTTGACCTTGACCTCAATTTCATGGATCAGTGAACAAGGTTAAGTTCTTATATCATATACTATAAGCAATAGGTCTCCTATTTTCAACCGGATTTTTGTGACAAAAATGTCGGTTATTGATTTGGGGATGTACGGCGGGCGGGCGGGCTGTCGGGCAGGCGGGCGGCAATCAAATGTTGTCCGTGCATTAACTCATGAACCGTTCAACCAAAGCTTTTAAAATTTTAATATGTTATTACTGACAACTATATGAAGGTCAAGTTCAATAATGGCGATTTTGACTTTTACCGTTCAGGAGTTATGGTTCTTGAAAGATTGAAAAATGGAGTTTCCAGTCGTGTCCGTGCATTTAGGCATGAACTGTTCTACCAAAGCTTCCCAAATTTTAATATGTTGTTACTGATGACAGAATGGAGGTCAAGTTTAATAATGACGATTTTGACTTTTACCGTTCAGGAGTTATGGTTCTTGAAAGATTGAAAAATGGAGTTTCCAGTCGTGTCCGTGCATTTATGCATGAACTGTTCTATCAATGAACTGTTCTATCAAAGCTTCCGAAATTTTAATATGCTGTTACTGATGACAAAATGGAGGTCAAGTTCAATAATGACAATTTTGACTTTTACCGTTCAGGAGTTATGGTTCTTGAAAGATTGAAAAATGGTGTTTCCCTTCATGTCCGTGCATTTTCTCATGAACCATTCAACCAAAGCTTTTGAAATTTTAATATGTTGTTACTGATGACAAAATAGAGGTCAAGTTCAATAATGACGATTTTGACTTTTACCGTTCAGGAGTTATGGTTCTTGAAAGATCGTAAAATGGCGTTTCCATTCATGTTGTTGCATTTACTCATGAACCGTTCAATCTAAGCTTTTCAAATTTTAATATGTTGATACTGATGACAAAATGGAGGTCAAATTTGATATTGACGATTTTCACTTTCACCATTCATCAGTAATGGTTCTTGTGATATTGCTAGGACACAAAGAAATGTTAATAAATCCGGTTTGCTGTCGTTGGACAGCCTCTTGTTGAGTATGGAATGATTGTCCAACTGGCAGATGTCATTTGACCTTTGACCTCATTTTCATGGTTCAATGGTCAAACTTAAATTTTTGCGTTTTGGTCTTTTTTTTTTATTACTATATTCAAAACTGGCTGCCAAGAAATAGCCTTAATGTAGTGCTTAAAAGTGGCGTAAAACACCCATTTTTTTTTTTTAAATCAAATATATTTTGGGTAAGGAATGATTATAAAGTGTACATGTCCAAACTGGCAGATGATATCTGACCTAAGCCCTTTGACTTCATTTTCATGGTTCAATGTTCAAGTTATGTTTTTGCATTTTTTTTTTTTAATACTACTGGTATATTCAATAGGTAAACTATATTTGGTGTATGGAAATATTTTATGATATTCATGTCAATCTCGCAGGAATTATTTGTCCTTGACCTCATTTTCATGGTTCATTGCTCTGACGGAAGTTTTTTGTGTGTTGGTCTGTTTTTCTTAAACTTCATTCTCATGGTTCAATGGTCAATGTTAAGTCTGCATGGTGAAGTTTATTTCTTTTATACAATAAGCCATATGAACTATATTTGCTGTATGGAAGGATTGTAAGGTGTACATGTCTGTCTGGTATGGTTTATATTACATTGACCTTATTTTCATGGTTCATTGGTCAATGTTTAGTTCTCTTGGTACAAACTAATGACACTATAAGCAATAGGTCAACTATATTTGGTGAGTTGAATGATTTTAAGGTGTACATATATTTCTTGATTAGTTAATCTGACCATGGAAGTAATATTTAAAAGGAATAACATCGACTAATTAGCATGTATTAACGGCCTGCAGAGCTCTGTACTAAAGTCATATGATTTTATCCAATTATAGTCTCAGCGGTAAGACCCCTTTGGTTACTATCTGTGATACCGCGGTTGTAAAATGGCATCTGGAATTTCTTATCAGTCACATGATTTTATCGAGTCCGGTAATTATAAAGTACCTGTGTGAAATCCGAGGTTTATTAATAAGAAGGTGGCGCTGTATCATATAAAACATCTACCTTCAGAAAGAAGTCGTTTGATGTAAAAAACTTGAAAAACGGACGAGAATTGTTCAAACTACAGCAGTTTAACATGGAAAATTGTATTTAAATTAGCATATTTTTGCTTTTTACCGTTTGTTTTAAACTGTCCTAAAAGTATTTTCCGGTTAAAAGCGGATCCCGAGTTAAACAGATAAATACCGATGAATCGATCAGGTTTCACATGATGTTTAACAAAATAATGTAGGCAAATGTAGGCATAGATTTTTTTACTGTTGAAATGTGCAAAGTTAATCGAGATTGAATAAAAGAATATTTACTTTCAAGTATTCTAAATTTATGTATATTTCATAAATGTTATTGATTGCATTATTGAAACTGGACAACTAAAATGGGGATAATATTTTCGTAAATATATATTATTGTGGAATGCTTGTATTAATATAATAAGCTATACAGCAAAAATTATAACAAACCGACGAAATGGGCTTGAATCTATCTGTCTTACGGTAAATTCCTTTTTACACAAATTAGTTTATGTATCAAGAACTTAAATTGAAGGATAGAACCGTTTAGAATTGTGAATATTTTAATTGACTATAAATACACGAAGGATTTAGATTTTTCGTATTTAATAAAGGGGGTCCAAACGTATTTTTTTAACAATCATCTTCCTAACTTACGGAAATGGTTTTTTAACTGTCTGTAAATATTAAAATTGAAAATGACCCAGCCTTGTTCTCCAATTTCGTATGTGATAGCTGTCGGTTTAAACTATTAAGATCAAAAACTAACCAAAAATAGGAAAAAAATGGACTAAAATAAAAATTGAACGAATGACTCTATTCGGCAGCGTACATCAACGGAATGTAACGAATGGACTATTCAGGTAACTTCGCACGTATATACGACAAAAACTTGTCTGTTCGTAATTCTCCGTGAACACGAAAATGACCGATAAGTGTCAGTGATTTGATCGATCACATGCGGAGAATCAATTTCCATGCCAGATATTGAACCAATTAACGAGTTATCGAAAGATGGGCGGTAACGCAGATGAAACCTTTGAAGTGACGACGATGTTATTCCTTTCAATATTACTTCCATGATCTGACATTGACCTCATTTTTTAGCTCACCTGACCTGAAAGGTGAAGTGAGCTTTTCTCATTACTTGGCGTCCGTCTTCAGTAAACTTTTACAAAAACCTTCTCCTCTGAAACTACTGGGCCAAATTTAACCAAACTTGGCCACAATCATCATTGGTGTATCTTATTTGAAAAATGTGTGGCGAGACCCTGCCAACCAACCAAGATGGCCGCCATGGCTAAAAATAGAACATAGGGGTAAAATGTACATTTTGGCTTATAACTCTAAAACCATAGCATTTAGAGCAAATCTGTCATGGGGGTAAAACTGTCTATTAGGTCAAGATCTATCTGCCCTGAAATTTTCAGACAAATCAGACAACCTGTTGTTGGGTTGCTGCCCCCAAAATAGTAATTTTAAGGAAATTTTGCAATTTTTGGTTATTATCTTGAATATTATTATAGACAGAGATAAACTGCAAATAGCAATAATGTTCAGCAAAGTAAGATCTACAAATAAGTCAACATGACCAAAATTGTCAGTTGACCCCTTAAGGAGTTATTGCCCTTTATAGTCAATTTTTTAACCATTTTTCTAAAATTTTAGTAATCTTTTAAAAAAATCTTCTCCTCTGAAACTACTGCTCCAAATTTAACCAAACTTGTCCAAAATTATCATTGGGGTATGTAGTTTAAAAAATGTGTCTGATGACCCGGCCAACCAACCAAGATGGCCACCATGGCTAAAAATAGTACTTAGGGGTGAAATGTAGATTTTGGCTAATATCTTTGAAAACAAAGCATTTAGATCAAATCTGACAGGGGTTTAATTGTTTACCAGGTTAAGATCTATCTGCTTTGAAATTTTCAGACAAATCAGACAAACCGTTGTTGGGTTGCTGCCCCCGAATTAGCAATTTTAAGGAAATTTTGCAGTTTTTGGTTATTATTTTGAATATTATTATAGATAGAGATAAAGTGTAAACAGCAATAATGTTCAGCAAAATATGATCTACAAATAAGTCAAACATGACCAAAATTGACAGTTGACTCCTTAAGGAGTTATTGCCCTTTATAGTCAATTTTTAACCATTTTTCAAAATTTTTGAAATCTTTAAAAAAAATCTTCTCATCTGAAACTACTGGGCTAAATTTAACCAAACTTGGCCACAATCATCATTGGGGTATCTTGTTTTGAACATGTGTCTGATGACCCGGCCAACTAACCGAGATGGCCACCATGGCTAAAAATAGTACATAGGGGTAGAATGTAGATTTTGGCTTATATCTCTGAAACCGAAGAATTTAGAGCAAATCTGACAATTAAATTGTTTATCAGGTCAAGATCTTTCTGCCCTGAAATTTTCAGACAAATCGGACAACCTGTTGTTGGGTTGCTGCCCCCAAATTTGTAATTTTAAGGAAATTTGGCAGATTTTAGTTATTATCTTGAATATTATTATAGATAGAGATAAACTGTAAACAGCAATAATGTTCAGCAAAATAAGATCTGCAAATGAGTCAACATGACCAAAATTGTCAATTGATCCCTTAAGGAGATATTGCCCTTTATAGTCAATTTTTAACAATTTTCATAAATTTTTGTAAATTTTTGTAAATTAAAAAAAAAAACTTTTTCCACTGTAATTACTCAGCCAAGTTCATTATAGTCTAGATAAATCTTATTGTAGCAACAAGAATGTTCAGTAAAGCAGGACTCGGTAAGATCTACAAACACATCACCATCACCAAAACACAATTTTGTCATGAATTTATCTGTGTCCATTGTTTAATATGCACATAGACCAAGGTGAGCGACACAGGCTCTTGAGAGCGTCTAGTTTTTAATCATGCTAATTTTATGTGATACTTGTAGTAAAGCTATATATTTAGGATTATCAACATAAAATCAATGGTTAGTAAAGAAAGGCGAGACACTTCGGCATGTGCATTCTAGCATTATAATAATGGTTTAAGGTGGACAATAATTTGGATCCAGCAGCAAAAATTGTGTAAACATACATCATAGATATATAACATTACTACATTAAATCAGCTAAACTAACATACATTTGAATCAAATGACACCAATGTTTTTGTAGTTCATAGTAAATAAAATCTGTTACTATAGCATATAACACAATAACATTACCATGTATCTTCTCTCCCCAAAATGTACAAATTAAGGTAAATATTAATACAAGTGTGCACAAAATAATAGTAACGCTATAAAAATCTCTTGCTTCCAACTCTTGCAAAACATCTGCAACAGGAACATCCTAAGCCAAAAATGTGAAAGCAACATGTAAAATTGTTTAGATACTGATCCACATCGAGCTTTACATCCAAAAGGGAAAACTGCTAAAGTAAAGAACATGAAATATCAGAAAATCTAGGTAAACTGAATGTCTGAGATGTAGCAACTCTTTAGACATGATACATTGAAAGGATCACAGGAATTTGTATAAATATTGACCTTAATAACCGATTACAACAACCTACAGCACCTCCCAAAATATATAGAAGACAAACACAATCATGTACCAGTTATTTGGAAAGCGGTACAGGAATTTAGCTTAATTAGCCACAGCTACTGGTTGAACATTGCCACTCAATTAAACAGAAGCCTCAGAAACAACACCAAAAAGGTTTCTGAAGGTCATCATAAAATTCAATTGAAAACAGAAATCTGCAGGTCAGTAAACGAATTAGAATTGTCGGACTTCTGCTGCTAATATGTAAAACTTGGATTTCTCCTTTCTTGACTACATCATGAGAATCACTCAATTAAATCGCTGAGAAATGAGCTAAAAAGGGCTAAACTTGATATAAAGTATCCAAGAAAGTACGTTGGTTTACAGTATCTGCTGAATGAACCACTTTAACTGATCACATCTGTAGCTCTTGTGTTGAAAGATGTAACAATTTCCAAGAGTAAATATAACAGTTTTCAATGTTAAGAGTTCTATATACCACAGGCAGGATGAGATATACTGTAAGCAAAGTTTATGATACTACACTATTATGTCTGTTTCAATGTTTTCTTTAATTATTTTTTTTGCTGAGTTCTATCAATAAAAATAATTTCTATTCTGTTTTAGTAACTTTATTTACAATGAATGAAAAATATATAAAACAGTATATAAGATATGATATATGTGCCACTTCCAGAAAGTAATAGCAACTGGATTCATTTCATCATTTGTGAGGTACCAATTTTCATGGGTATGGGTTTTAAAACTGAAGTACAATAATTTTACATGAGTTTATGCATACTTTAGTAAATCAACAACCTCCCTACCTTAATCCACAAAAATTGGTATACACAAAAACAAATAAATCCAGAGTATTCAATGTACATACATTTAGCTTGTTCATTATAATCAAACATTAAATATGGATGGGGAAAATAATCACCAAAAAAAAAAAATCAAATTATCTCCACTTAGCATATAAGGTTGGTTACTGCATAAATATTGTTCTTAGTCGATTTTTATATTTAATGAGTTTGTAAGTACTATCTAAATTCTACGAAGGATAATTTTCTCCAATATCCATGCAAAAACCTTTTACAGTATAGGAAAGTTGGAAAATCCATGTAAATATGTTTGTGTCACTAATGAAGTTTGCACTAGTGCAATATGATATATTATTGCCTGCTTGACTTTTGATTAATTTCAGAATGAAATGTGTGGCTGCTTTACACTAAAACTTATTATTTTTATTATGCACAACAAGTTAAGATATATTTTATAATGTGGAGAGGGTGATCTTCAAGAAATATATTTTACATGATCGAAATAATTCTTACGCATATATAATATACAACAGTTTAAAGTAATGCTAAATATTTTTATCAATTCAAAAACAATAAACAAAATTTGTACTTCAGCTAAACACAAAAAAATAATGTTATTAAACAACAGAATATCTTAATATTGTCACATTTTCTACTCACTGAGCTGTTCATGTAATTCATCATTAGGAGGTGCAATTATTTTTAGTAGATATCAAATAACTGTCCTTATCTAATATGCTTTGCCCATTATAATAGTATTGAGTAAAATACTTTTTTGAATTTCAGTGTAAATTTCATTCTGACCAATAAGAAAATGTCAGATCAATTCAAGAGAAATTTCATCATAAATATAAATCAGACACACTAAAATGAAAAAAATATTGACTTTTATCAAACAATTCTATCATAAGGTGCTGAATTTCCAAACTTGAAAAGCTATAAATGACCTTTCTTGTTTCTTAACTTTTTATCAGCAGATCAGTTGATTTCTGTTCAATTTTATTTATAAGATTTACAATTTCAATTATCTGCTCCAAAGATCTCTGCAAGATTTGACAGCTCAAAACCATCACCTAGTATTACTTATTATTAATCTTCCTGATGTAGTTATGATCTCATTCTCATATTAGAAGTTTATCACTGGCTTTAGGCTAACCATAAGTTGAACATTTAGCCTACCCTGTACAAGCTTATATATAACAGTCCCTTTACAAGATAACAGGATAAAATATTAATATCAAATAACCATTGAAGTCACTGATGGGTTCATACATTGTCCGTTATGATTTCTTATTTCTTCCAGTATTTGCTTTGATATTTCTAGTCTTTCTCTTTCTACTCTCAGTCTATCCTTATCTACTTGTAGTCTTTCTTTTTCTAACTTGAGTAATTCATCTTGGATATCCCTGGTAAAAGATGAATAAGTGATAAAAAATATGATGATTTAACACAAAATTCGGATTAATTGAAAGTATAAATGTAAACCAAACTGATTCATCTGCCTGGATGGAAAACAAAACTGCATAGAAGTTTTATGTGAATCTAAGAAGTCAACAAATCTTATGAAAACCCAAAGTAATGTTACATTGGTAAATAATTTAATTTCTCATTGGCTGACAGTGTTTTGTCTATCAGCTCAAAGACATAACGGTGTAATGTGTCATTGACGTCATCAATATTTTTTCACGATTTACCCTGGCTTAAAATGGAATTTAGCGTTTAGTTATAAGGAATGACTGATATATTTTTTTCTGCTTATTCAAAATTACAGTGTGCACCACATTTTTATTTCTGCTTATAAATTCGAAATTACAGTGTGCACCACATTTTTTCTGCTTATTCAAAATTACAGTGTGCACCACATTTTTTCTGCTTATTCGAAATAACAGTGTGCACCACATTTTTCCTGCTTATTCGAAATTACAGTGTGCACCACATTTTTTATGTTATTTCTTCATAGACAGAAAAAATATTATAGTCATTCCTTAAATATTCAAAAAAGGTCAAACTGAAAAAAAGTAATTTGACATTTATATATGTCATGTATGTAATTAATTTAAAAGTTACATGATACATAATGTAATACAACTCAGTTTAAAAAAAAATTGACTGCTGAATGAATTCATGACACTATATTCTATATACCTTTCGGAGTTGTTGTTGGTATTTGGGTTAGATTTAAACTTCTTAACTGGAGATATTTTTAGTTTTAATGGTGAATCATCTGTATTGTCTGAATCAACACTAGAGCAGGTCATCAATGATGCGTCTCCCAAAGCCTTTTCTACTTCTCTTTCCAGTTCCTTCTAAAATGAAAAATACAACATGAGATAACATTGAAAAACATAAGGCTCTAGAGAGCCTTGTAGCTCACCAGACCTGGTAAAAAATATGCTACCAGTGATTTAATATTTGGATTTACCTTTACTGCAATCAATTATAGATCAAATTTTGTGGCATTTGTGTAGACCTTGTATACAACAGATTATAGATTTGATAGATTGGTCAATTCTTGTAATTTTTTGTTGACTTATTTGCAGAAATTACTTAGATTAACCATTTTGCCGAAGTTTCTCTCTAACTATGATAGTTTCTGAGAGATAAAATAGGGCAAAATCATCTTTAAAGGGTAATAACTCCCAAAAGAGTTACCGGTATATCAACAATTATTTTGTAGGTCTTTCTTTGCTTATCAACATTTATCTGTATCTATTATATCTTCCATAAAAACTAAAAAGTTTGGTAAAAATAATCTTACAAGGGAAATAACTCATTAAAATGACAATTTTCATCAACTTAACTTATTCATAGATCTTACTTTGCAAACATTTTTTACCCTTAAAGTATTTCTCTATCAATCATAGTTTCTAAAAAAAAATCACATTAAGTTTACAATAAAATTTCATTGAAATAGTAGTACTTAAGGACAGAATGCAGGAATATTTCAAACAGGAAATATGAAATCCTAGTAACGTTTCATATCTTACCTTAAACGACCTTCGTTTTTTGGTTCTATCACAAGGATTAATCTTTGGATCTGGAGGATGTTCATGAGGATATCTTCCAATAGTAAAGGTGTTTCCAACTTGGCTCACAGAAGCTCCACATCGAAAGTAGTTGGTTCTTTTACTACATCTCCACCATGATTTCTCTCCCTTTTCTGCCTACATGATAACAAATTCTAGATTATTAACTGGTTCAATTTTTTTTATATATTAGCAACCATAAAATAAAAAGTAATATTTCCAAACTGATATATTTCATATTATTTGATCTTTTTCAAGGTCTGGTATTCTTCCTAAAGAAACTAACACTTTTCAAAGCTGTTATTTTATAATAAAATCTTTTCTTGAAAAAGCTTTCAATCAGTTTTCAACCGGAATGGTTTGCACATTGGATTGAGATCAGATGGAGGGATTATATTACAGTAAATTCATAAGTTACTGCTAGGTTTTTATCGATGTGAATAATGCAACTATCACAATTGAATAATAAGAACTGGCATTCTGATAAAAAATAAAATATAGATCTGTATGCACTTTTTTTTTAAATTGAAATAATAAAACTCGTATATTTGTCTATTCTTAAAAAATCACTATAATAAATGCACACAGTAATTTTTGAATTTACAGTATTCTATCTATTTTATGTGGCATACAGGAGATTAAATATATTTAATTTGTCTGGTAAAGAAAATTCAGTCATCTCAAAAAGTTAAAGGCTTTGAAATTGTGTAAAAATAAGAAGATGTAGTATGATTGCAAATAAGACAACTCTTCACAAGAGACAAAATAAAACAAAAAAAATATAGGTCAACAATGAGGAATGCCCATACTGCATATCAAATAAAAGGCCCTGAAATGAAAAATGTAAAACATTTCAAACAAGAAAGCTAACAGCTAACTACCTTGAGTGTATAGTTGTATCCTTTGCTATCTTTGAGTAGACATTTCCCACGTAATGATCCACCAACTATAATCTGGAATGTTATCTCTTCCTCTTCCTCTGCTTCTCCATTTTCCTGACTCATATCATCTTCTATTTCACCTGTATCATCTTCCTCATGATCAGACATAATACACTGTTAATATAAAGTGAATAATACATGAAAACATAATTTTTGTACAGCATGTCATGCATGTGATAGTTCTGTGAATTTGTACTTCCAAGAGCAACATATAAGACATGTAAGAAGGTAGGAATGCCTTTTACCGTCAGGCTTCAAACGGTATTTTACATCTACCAATAGCATCAAATTGGTTAAAATTTTATTGTGAATTGTAATACATGTAATTAACATGTAGCATTTCATGGACTTTTTTGTCCAATGTAACCAATGTAACCATTGCTTCAATGGGGGTAACAAAACAAGATACATGTACCTATATTCAGGTGCACATTTTGTGCCATATCTAAAATTTTTACCCTTATTCTTTATGAAGGTACGCCCATTATGATCCTCTTAAAAGAGTGTCACTTGTGGAGCAGGATGAGTCCAAATAATTATGACATTTTGAAATTTCTATGTTGTAGGAAGGTAAGTGTCACAGAAAGAAAAAAATATATAGCCTTTCAAGACGTCAAAACTATTTAGATTAGAGCAGGATCTGCTTCTAGTCAATAATTATGACGTCTGGCAAGGCTATTTTATTTTTTTCTGGGACGCATCGTAGGAAGGCATCCCAGAAAAAAAAATAAAAAAGCCTTGCCAGACGTCATAATTATTTGGACTAGATCTGCTTCCAGAAAACCCAAGATCACTCCTTGATTTTTGGCGGGTGTATGTTGCTCAGTCTAGTTTTTATGTTGCTTTTCATGGACTTTTGTACTATTATTTCTTTGTCTTTCCTTTTGATCATGCATCAGTCAAGGGTCTTACTTAAATAAGTTATTAGAGAAAAATAACAAACATGTCATTATTGTGGGCTAAAATATCAAAATACTGTAATAACATACGTATGTTACATGTTTCAAAGGGACAATATACAAACTTTATTTTGTTAAATTTTTCACAAGTTCTATTGATATTAGAATTTTCTTTATGTATACTAAACTTTGCAAAGATATAGCAGTTCATAGTTTACCAATCATGCATATATAGTACACCTATGTTATTACAGAAAATATATTCCTGCAATAACAAAAAGGTGTATTTACAGCTTCTCTACATCTCTTTAAAGCCTTTGCTCAGACATATATCACAATGTATTTTAATTCATTGTAAGAAATGATGATCAGAACTTGTAATGAGGCACTGCGCAAGATTCCAAGTAATTCCCAAGTGTCTCATTTACTCTCATATGATAAGTTACATGCCTGTAATAACTAAGCCATGTTATTACAGCTTAATTTTCCCTGAAAGGCCTTGTCTCATTGATTTATTATGGTTGATCAAAATTGTATTAATGGAATTAGAAAATAAGTTACCAAGGTAATATATTAAGCTACTGTGCAAAGTTTCAAGAATTCCCAAGTGCCCACAAAAGATAAAATATTTATAAAATATTTAACTGATAACAAACATTTGTTACTACAGATTAAGGAAAAAAGAGTAGACAACTCATGAAAGTGTCTGTAATAACACATGCATGTTATTTTCTCTGATAACTTTGTTACTCAAAGCAGTAATGATGTACATGTACAGCATAGTAAATGGCCTCATAGCACTAATACCAACGCTAGAGCTACACACTACATCATCCGTAGCAAGAGGACACAACAAGATTTCTCGTACCGTATGCCAGAACTTCATATATTATAATTTTTTTCTTTGACGCCTTACATCGAATTATAATAGCCTTTCAAGACGTCATAATTATTTGGACTAGGGGTACTGAGCTACAGTATCCCTTAATCGCACCATCAGACTGTTTTTAACTTGCACCTGTAAATATTTTCTTGCACCTTTGTTGTCACACCCAGCATGGGCAAAAGTGCGATAATACTCAATTAGAAGACTGCACTGTATTGGAAGAAGAAGTTACACCCTTGACTGTGCATCAGAAAACCTTTAGCTTTACTCACAAGAACTTGAAGAGGAAATATAGTTCAAAGGTTGACTTAGGCTGTTAGGCACTGATTTACCCTTTTTGTCATGACTTAACAAGAGACTTTTCAATGAGTTCCTGGGCAAAATTAATCAGTATAACATTCAGTCTAGTTTTGTGAACATAAAATATAAATGTAGGCCGAAAATTTGACCGGGGCGAACTACCTGTTTTGCATCGAAATTCCTTTGTTTGCAGCCACAACTTTCAAATTAGAAGTTCACGCTGTGATATAAGCTAGATATTGACAATCTATCAAAACATATAGTTCTCTGAGTTATATCTTTACCTGGCTGTTGATATAAAATTTTCAGTGGTACTTGAAAATTAAAAAATTGGGACAATATGTGTGGGTCGAAAGCCACGCCAAGGGAAACAACTCGTCACTGGATTTTAATTTAGTGAAACCGCTTTTGATTGGAGAACTTTATTTACTTGACCAATGAAATATTGTTTAACTAAAACTACATCGTCTGTCAATTCTGTCTGGGATGTCCCCGAAAATGAAGTTGAAGGCTACTACTAGTACTACAGTAACTACTACATGTATTACTGAAGAAGAATTCTGAAGCAGGAAAAAGAATGGTTGTTTTCTCAATCACCCTTGTTAGACAGTATGTAAACACAAGTGAATATTTTAAAGACTTCTAGTAAGTTGTGACTTTCAAGGTTTGCTATGCAGTCTGACAAAAGCTGAAAGTGAAAAAGGACCTGGTATCAAGTACAAATGTATCCTCTCAATATCTCACATCACATGATCGGTCAGCCACTTGACTGTACTTACCCTTATAATATTTTTTTTTAGAATGGTAACACTAAACCTGATTAATGTACACAAAATGAACGAAAAACAAATATTTAACAGTCACAGCAACAAATGACAACCACTGAATTTAAAGGTTCTGACTTTGGACAGACACATACTAACAGAATGTGGCAGGGTCAAACATGTTAGCGGGATCTAATCCCTAACCATACCTGCCAACTGTCACTATCCGTGGGGGATTTCCCCCATGGAGGCTCCCAAATTGAAATTTTTAAAGAGCAATTATGTCCACAATTTTAACAAAACAATCAATTTTACAATGAATTGAGGCTTATAAAAGTATAAAGAAGCCAAAAAACAACATTACACTGTATTTGAAGGCCCCCTTGAAGATTTTTTAGGAGTATGGCAGCCATCTTGCATGCAAAACCCCCATGGGCATTTTGAAAACTTGGCAGGTATGCCTAACCCTGGTTATGTTGTGTTATTCTTACGTTATTGCCAGGCATTGTCAAGAATCAGTCCGATCGACATTGCGCATGCGTGAATTCAGATACCCTACATGTCTACAATCATTATATAGACGTTATATGGAAAATAATCTTTAACATACGATATTCGATTTTCTTCTCAGTTCTTTTCTTAGCTGTTCTGATCATCATTATCCTTAATGTGCCTTCTTTTTAATGATATAAATTATTTTAAAATAATGTTTAAACTTCATGCAACAAATTTAGATTTTTCATACAGTGATGTCAAATGGCTACATTTGTCGTTATTCTTACAGAAAATGTCATTTTTAGGAGAAGTGGTCAGCTTTGAAAAAATAAATAAAGTACTTTTACTGATGACATTCCTTAGCTGTTGTGACCTAAAGAAAGATGAAAAGTTATAGTTTAATGTGGTGTAGTTTATTTTTAAATTGGTTATTGTCTTCTTGCACCAAATTTGATTTAAAAGTAGGAGATTTTAAGTTTTTATTCTATCAATTTCTATTTGACAACAGGATAAATTGTTTGTGTAAACAGATTGTAGCCTGTTACACAATCTAGTTTATACAGTCAAACTGAGACATAATAATTCATGTGATATAGTGTAAACGACGTTTTGTACTAACTTGGTTTAGGGCTGAAGGAATTACGAAACACTAAATAATATGAAATTCACGTTTTTATAATTGAAGTTAATTATATTCAAAGTTTTTTGTTTGTGTCTGTTATCACGTGCTTATAATTACCGATATTAGATAAAGTATGAGAATGCAATCGTAGTCTAAAACGCATTGTATTACAGTGGCTTGACTGTTAGTGTTGCTATTCAGCAATTGCAACTCATTCAAAATTTTGACCAAATTGCAATTTGTTTTATTAAACTGTTCAACTGGTCAAAATATTGAACAAATTGTTCAGCCAAAATGTGAAAGTGCAAGGTGATAAAATAAAACATACTTACATGTACAATCCTATAAGACTTTAACTCCACTTTAATGATGTTGTTAAAAAATGAGTCTATCAGTTTGTAAACATTGTAGGTATATTATAGTCATTTCCATGGTGAAGGAACTGTCATTATTTTGAACTGCTATAAAAATGTCCAAACTAAGCTTTCATATAGTTTTTATACGACCGCAAAATTTGAAAAATTTTTCGTCGTATATTGCTATCACGTTGGCGTCGTCGTCGTCGTCCGAATACTTTTAGTTTTCGCACTCTAACTTTAGTAAAAGTGAATGGAAATCTATGAAATTTTAACACAAGGTTTATGACCACAAAAGGAAGGTTGGTATTGATTTTGGGATTTTTGGTCCCAACATTTTAGGAATTAGGGGCCAAAAAGGGCCCAAATAAGCATTTTCTTGGTTTTCGCACTATAACTTTAGTTTAAGTTAATAGAAATCTATGAAATTTTGACACAAGGTTTATGACCACAAAAGAACGGTTGGGATTGATTTTGGGAGTTTTGGTTTCAACAGTTTTGGAACTGGGGGCCAAAAAAGGGCCCAAATAAGCATTATTCTTGGTTTTCGCACAATAACTTTAGTTTAAGTAAATAGAAATCAATGAAATTTAAACACAATGTTAATGACTACAAAAGGAAGGTTGGTATTGATTTTGGGAGTTTAGGTCCCAACAGTTTAGGAATTAGGGGCCAAAAAGGGACCCAAATAAGCATTTTTCTTGGTTTTCGCACCATAACGTTAGTATAAGTAAATAGAAATCTATGAAATTTAAACACAAGGTTTATGACCATAAAAGGAAGGTTGGTATTGATTTTGGGAGTTTTGGTCCCAACAGAATAAGGGGCCCAAAGGGTCCAAATTAAACTTTGTTTGATTTCATCAAAATTGAATAATTGGGGTTCTTTGATATGCCGAATCTAACTGTCATGACTGTGTATGTAGATTCTTAACTTTTGGTCCCGTTTTCAAATTGGTCTACATTAAGGTCCAAAGGGTCCAAAATTAAACTTAGTTTGATTTTGACAAAAAATGAATCAGTTAGGTTCTTTGATATGCTGAATCTAAAAATGTACTTAGATTCTTGATTATTGGCCCAGTTTTCAAGTTGGTCCAAATCGGGTTCCAAAATTAAACTTTGTTTGATTTCATCAAAAATTGAATAAATGGGGTTCTTTGATATACCAAATCTAACTGTGTATGTAGATTCTTCATTTTTGGTCCTGTTTTCAAATTGGTCTACACTAAAGTCCAAAGGGTCCAAAATTAAACTTAGTCTGATTTTAACAAAAATTGAAATCTTGGGGTTCTTTGATATGCTGAATCCAAAAATGTACTTAGATTTTTTATTATGGGCCCAGTTTTCAAGTTGGTCCAAATCAGGATCTAAAATTATTATATTAAGGATTGTGCAATAGCAAGTCTTTTCAATTGCACAGTATTGCGCAATGGCAAGAAATATCTAATTGCACAATATTGTGAAATAGCAAATTTTTTTTTAATTAGAGTTATCTTTCTTTGTCCAGAATAGTAAGCAAGAAATATCTAATTGCAAAATATTGTGCAATAGCAAGATTTTTTTTAATTGGAGTTATCTTTCTTTGTCCAGAATCAACTTAAATCTTTGTTATATACAATATACAATGTATATTCACTTTTTACTACCAACTGATAAATTAAAATAATCTTTACCATTCAGTGATAACAAGCAGTTTTTTTACATCTTAATATTTTATGATGTATTTAAATGAGTAGTTATTGTTGCAAACTCCATTAGAAATTTTAATTGAGATTAGTTTTGGAATTAGGGAAAGGGGAATGTGATTAAAAAAATTGGGTTCAATTTTTCTCATTTGAAATTTCATAAATAAAAAAGAAAATTTCTTCAAACATTTTTTTGAGAGGATTAATATTCAACAGCATAGTGAATTGCTCTAAGAGAAAACAAAAATTTTAAGTTCATTAGAACACATTCATTCTGTGTCAGAAACCTATGCTGTGTCAACTATTTAATCACAATCCAAATTTAGAGCTGAATCCAGCTTGAATGTTGTGTCCATACTTGCCCCAACCGTTCAGGGTTCAACCTCTGCGGTCGTATAAAGCTACGCCCTGCGGAGCATCTGGTTCTTTTTAAAAGTATTCTTTATTCATAAGAATCAGATATCATTTTAAATAAAACATCATATATTCAGTAAAATATGTGTGAAATAACAATATGCTCTTGATAAGTTTCCATGGGGAGATAACCTAAAATATTATTCTTTTGAATAAAGACTTTTTGAAAGAAAAAATGATTATCTCCCCATGGACACTTCCTACAAACATATTGCAATTTTACACATATTTTACTGAATATGAAATGTTTTAATTCACATAATGTCTGATTCTTATTAATATAGAATACTTTTAGAAAGAAAAACTATATGAAAGCTTAGTTTGGACATTTTTATAGCAATTCAAAATAATAACAGTGCCTTCAGCATGGAAATGACAGGATTGTAAGTATGTTTTATTTTATCACCTTGCACTTTCACTACTTGACTGTGGTTTTCTACAGCAGTTAGTTCAAATTTCTGACCAGTTGAACAATTTGATTTTATGAAACAAATTGCAATTTGGTCAGAATTTTGAATAAGTTGCAATTGGTGGATAGCAACACTTACAGTTAAGTCACTGTAAATAGATGCTTTTAAATAGAGTGTTTTATCAATACTCAATCACATTTTTTTAATCAATGGGATTAAATGGTTTCTATTCATATTTGATAAAACAATTATTTCAACAGTAGCTGTATGATTGCAGATTGTCAATGAGAAAACTCCCCCAGTGACTAGTTGCATTTTAACTGGTCTTTTGGCTCTTTTTCGTAACAATACTCATATAACCTTTTTAAGTCGATTTTATCACGATTTGAATACACAATCACAATTCCATTTCGTCGCACTTTAACAGTGCATAAAACAGCATATAGAATACACCACTGAATTCGAACACTTGATATGGCAAGTTAAAATCAGATAATAGATTTTTCATCAAAACCAAGTTTCTGTTATTAATTTCTTAAAACTAAATATACGAATAATGTGTGCGCACAATACATTTGAAATTTAGCACCTTTCAAGACACGTTTTACCATGATGATATAAATTTACATTCACCGTAAAAAGGAAACTTGTCGATGACTAAAATAATCGAAACTAACATATATATCTAAATACAACAGTATTCTTGTATAAAATGAAAATAAACTGCTGTTTAGAATTTCCTTGTCATTTTATTTTATTCCAAGCTCTTTAACTGAATTAAAATTCATTGAACCGAAACAATATTGAACAAAAAGTCAATAATTTCTTCACAAAACAATAAAGATTGTTAGCTTTGAACAGGTACTTGTATGACAATTAACATGTCAGCTTCAGGCTATATACCTGTGGATATATGGTGGAAACGATTCTGGAAGCTTGTATTATTATAAATATACATAAATATATGTATATTTACTTATTTATATGTCTCTGATTTAACTTGGAAGTAAATACAATAATTTACAAAATAAGACGAGGTGGTATGATTGGCAGTGAGATAACATGTCACCATTACCAAAGGAACAAAGAACATGGTTGAAAGCAGCTTTAAGTAACTGTAGCTTTATATGATAGATTTGAGAATGGAAACGAAAAATGTGTAAAAAAGATAGACAACAATCCGACCAAAGAGCAGAAAACGGCCCAAATCCACCAATTGGTCTTTAACGCAGCACACGGAATATTAGCATGCGCTGGTTTGCGTTTCAGCGAAAAGAACGCCACACCAAACTCCGTAACATAAATGAACCAAGTTTTAAAAAAAATAACAAACAGGGTTCTCACTAAGGCGAGTCCATGAGTCCTGGACTCATCAAAATCTGTCTGGACTCACCATTTTCAAAACTGGCGAGTCCACAGATGCATCAAGATTGAAATATTTTGCATAAACTGAACACAGTTAAACACAAATATACTCATTTTATAGCAAAAGTTTAAAAGTAATCTGAATTGAATGACATTTCATTGCTTTGTTAGGCAATAGAGACTAAAATATTACATTATTTTGCGATATATCTTCTTCTTGCTGTTGGATTCACCATGGCCAAAAATGACGAATTCCTGGACTCGCCTTCAAAAATCCTTAGTGAGAACCCTGAACAAACACACACAATACAAACAAAGGCTAGATGTTCCTTACTTGGGACAAGTAAAAAAATGCCTTGGGTTAAACATGTTTTGACAGATCTCATGTTAAATGTCGAAACAATGAAAACAACGGGAAATCCAAACGAACTATTATATGCTTAATCAATAACACCAAGAAAATATTCAAACAGGAAAACCAACAGTCTAATCTATATAAAAAAAACTAGAAACACGTTTGAACAACATAAACGGACGACAACTACTGAACATCAGATTATGTGAATAAAAAAAGAATCGTAAGACAACAGCCTTTCGGCCAATTATACGTAAAATAGTTGTACTAAAATTTCAATTACATTTCAATCAGTTTGATGCTCAATTCATTCTAAATAATAATATCTATTTTTATTTATATGCATTTTATATTTACCAAGTGGGACCAAACATCTTGAGACGTTTCAACTGGGATTTTATAGATAACATCTGGTATTGGTTTTCACTGAAGTTATCTTTACAAAACACAAGTGGTCAACCCCTTAATTGTGCGTCTTATTGCATATGACAAATTAACAAGTGACCCCATATGGAGCGAGGAAAGGTTATCGTCCTTGTCGATAAAAATAATTGTTTTCAAATTGAGTTATCTTCCTTAAACCGGACAGATTCTTGGCAATGGCCCACACTAGCAGGCGTCTGCGGAGATAAGGTCACTATCCCATCGATAACTTCACAGTTCGCTTTGCCTGACAGTCAAAAGTAATAACTAGTCGCCCTGTTGTTCACCATACTTGCATTCAGTCGCTTTTAGTCAGTTGCAATTCTCAATTGCCTGTATGAAGTCAGCCTAATAAGAAGATAAATGAAACAATGTGATGGCTAAAAAAGAAAAAGACAAATAGTACACAGAAAACTAAAGACTCAGCAACACATACCTAACCAAAAAGAGATAGTCAGTTATTATATATGACATTTCTAAAAGATGTGTACCCAGGCTATCCAACCCCCACCATCTGCACCAGGATGACATGATGGAATATTGTGACTCAGGTTTTAGTGTTAATCTATTGTAACATGTTTGTAACAAATAATAAGTTCACAGTAACAATATACGCGAAGAGTATGGTACTGATGTATATCATAGTATATATTAATTTCAATTTCAATATTTTATTGGAAAGAGCACAATAGAGGCGTGATCAAAATACAGACAATAATAATTGTAAAACAACATATGAATAGAATTTAGATGCATGTAACAACAAGTCATAAGTAAATTCTATGGATACCATAACATTCTAAGTATATTCTATGATTACCATTACATTCTTAACTCATATTGATACCTATAAATGTATACTGAATATGTGTCTTTTAGAAAAGAAAGCACAATCAGCATGTTACAGTTGTTTATATAACTGCTTTCTGCTTCATATGAGTAGGTCATTTCATGCAAGCCTCTAATGATTGATGCCTTTTTTTCATTTCAGTGGGGAGACCTTATACAACAGACAGAAGATTATGCAAGGTAAATATAATAATATGTATAAATTTTACAATAATACCTCATTGAATATAAAATTTATCTACTTGTATTGGTGAAATTTTAATCATGTTTTTCATTTGATAAAATTAGTATTTATTTATAGACTTTTCGTGTTTATTATGTACAGCTGAGCAGAATAACTACATTGTATCAAAACTGGGACTGTAACATATACAATAGTCCCACATCATGTGTATATGTATTTTGGTAATAGTATTTTTATTGAATACCATTGTACATTTTGTTTCTCTAATAGAAAGAATGATCATATCTCCCTTAAGTAGCATTTATCTTAATTAATTTTTGTGATTTATTTTGTAAGACAAAGTTTAAACTGAACATGCTAAGTTTATACTATAAATTCAGAAATTTTTGTGATGTTTTTATTATTATAAAAAATACTGTTATAATAACAAAATTTTAAAATTGTGTTAAATGCAATGTAACTTTTATTCATGTTTTCCTCATGAATTAATCACTGTTTATATAATTGAAGGTCAGCAGGACATTCCCCTGTCAGAGGTAGGATTGCAACAAGCCACACTGGTTGGAAAAAGACTTCAAAATGAATGCTTTACACACATTTTTTCAAGTGATTTGTCAAGAGCAAGCCAAACAGCACAGACTATACTAGATGTTAACAAAATTAAAAAGGCTGACATCTTACAGGATAAACGTTTGAGAGAAAGGGTAAAAATGCTATCATCAAATCTTGATTTCTTGCATTATACAGTTCAACTTCAGTGTATAATTTAACATGATCTGTATAAGATTTTCTACATATTGATGATTTTATTAAACTTAAATCGGCTTGGGTGATACTTTTTAATTCAGAAGACTTTAACTCCAATTTGCTTCCATTATGAGAATCATCCAAAAACTTTTTGAAGCATTGAACTTTCAATTTTGCTTCTGTATATGACAAAATTGGTTTCCATTCAGTTAAATCCAAAAAAAATATTTAAAATATTAGTGAGATTACTGAGCACAGGTTGACTTTCATTTTAACTGGAATATGCTTCAATGAAATAATTGAAATTTTAACACACTGTTGATCTTAGGAACGGTCAAACCCATCCAGTTAGAATTTAATTTGACATATTTTACATTTATAATAATTATGCTTCTTAATACAAATGCAAGTACTAGCATCTAGTCCAAATAATTATGACATCTTGAAAGGCCATTAGACATTTTTGCTTTGATGCCTTACAGCATATATAGCCTTTCAAGATGTCATAATTATTTGGACTAACCAGCATCATGCTTTGGGTGACCTTGTCATAAAATTTCTTAAATAAAGATAATCTCATACTAACAGTAATGAATTTAGGAATATTCTAACAAAACAATAACGCAATTCGTTTCCTACAGACAGGCCATCATGAAAGAAAAGGTCATCAAATACAGAAGTTAAAAAGTATTAATTGACCCTGAAAGTACATCTCCATGTAAGAATAATGCAGGGGGTGATTCACTGGGGTCATCAGAATTGGATAAAATTTCAACTGAAGATACCATCTCCCAACATAAAGCAAATTTTGTTTTGAAAAATTGAATGTCAGTACCATGGTAACCATAGCAACCAAAACAGTAAAAAAGTACCAGTTTCTAAAAAAAAAACCACCACCAAAACCCCCATTTTTGGGCCCTCATTTTGGATGATTTGTAACAATATTGACATAAAGTTAAAACGTTTTTAATTTTAATTAGTTTAAATTTGAATGATGGTAGGATAATTGGGTGGAAGCCAGTTTGAAAGAGAAAGCTCCATTCCAAAAAGGGAAGATAAGTCATTTTGTAGATTTTTCTATATTTTCCTATTTTTTAACATTTTCAGTGGGTTAAAAATAGTAAAACCCAAAAAGAAAAATACAAGTCTTTACTCCTGAGATAAAGTCCTATATAATTTATTTTTGAGAGAAAAACATTTTTGTGTAAATATTTTCAAAATTTCCTGTTATGGTGGCTGATCACAATTTTTAAAAGAGTTGTGCCCCTTGAAAATATTGAATTTTTTGAAAATGGCCCTGTGAGTGATACAAAAAGTGTTTTATTTAGTGATATGCTGTTCATAAATCAATCTAATTGAAATTAAATCTCCTCACTCACTCATTTTTTAATGCTAGGTCACTCCCACACAGCGACCAAACATTAAAAAATGTGTGAGTGAAGAGATTAATTTTTAATTAGATTGTTCATAAATACATACAGATTCAGTAATTTTTTTATACGACCGCAAAATTTGAAAAATTTTTCGTCGTATATTGCTATCACGTTGGCGTCTGCGTCGTCGTCGTTGTCCTGCGTCCGAATACTTTTAGTTTTCGCACTCTAACTTTAGTAAAAGTGAATGGAAATCTATGAAATTTTAACACAAGGTTTATGACCACAAAAGGAAGGTTGGTATTGATTTTGGGAGTTTTGGTCCCAACATTTTAGGAATTAGGGGCCAAAAAGGGCCCAAATAAGCATTTTCTTGGTTTTCGCACTATAACTTTAGTTTAAGTTAATAGAAATCTATGAAATTTTGACACAAGGTTTATGACCACAAAAGAACGGTTGGGATTGATTTTGGGAGTTTTGGTTTCAACAGTTTAGGAATTAGGGGCCAAAAAAGGGCCCAAATAAGCATTATTCTTGGTTTTCGCACAATAACTTTAGTTTAAGTAAATAGAAATCAATGAAATTTAAATACAATGTTAATGACTACAAAAGGAAGATTGGTATTGATTTTGGGAGTTTAGGTCCCAACAGTTTAGGAATTAGGGGCCAAAAAGGGACCCAAATAAGCATTTTTCTTGGTTTTCGCACCATAACGTTAGTATAAGTAAATAGAAATCTATGAAATTTAAACACAAGGTTTATGACCATAAAAGGAAGGTTGGTATTGATTTTAAGAGTTTTGGTCCCAACAGAATAAGGGGCTCAAAGGGTCCAAAATTAAACTTTGTTTGATTTCATCAAAATTGAATAATTGGGGTTCTTTGATATGCCGAATCTAACTGTCATGACTGTGTATGTAGATTCTTACCCTTTGGTCCGGTTTTCAAATTGGTCTACATTAAGGTCCAAAGGGTCCAAAATTAAACTTAGTTTGATTTTGACAAAAAATGAATCAGTTAGGTTCTTTGATATGCTGAATCTAAAAATGTACTTAGATTCTTGATTATTGGCCCAGTTTTCAAGTTGGTCCAAATCGGGGTCCAAAATTAAACTTTGTTTGATTTCATCAAAAATTGAATAAATGGGGTTCTTTGATATACCAAATCTAACTGTGTATGTAGATTCTTCATTTTTGGTCCTGTTTTCAAATTGGTCTACACTAAAGTCCAAAGGGTCCAAAATTAAACTTAGTCTGATTTTAACAAAAATTGAAATCTTGGGGTTCTTTGAAATGCTGAATCCAAAAATGTACTTAGATTTTTTATTATGGGCCCAGTTTTCAAGTTGGTCCAAATCAGGATCCAAAATTATTATATTAAGTATTGTGCAAGTCTTTTCAATTGCACAGTATTGCGCAATGGCAAGAAATATCTAATTGCACAATATTGTGAAATAGCAAATTTTTTTTTAATTAGAGTTATCTTTCTTTGTCCAGAATAGTAAGCAAGAAATATCTAATTGCAAAATATTGTGCAATAGCAAGATTTTTTTTAATTGGAGTTATCTTTCTTTGTCCAGAATCAACTTAAATCTTTGTTATATACAATATACAATGTATATTCACTTTTTACTACCAACTGATAAATTAAAATAATCTTTACCATTCAGTGATAACAAGCAGTTTTTTTACATCTTAATATTTTATGATGTATTTAAATGAGTAGTTATTGTTGCAAACTCCATTAGAAATTTTAATTGAGATTAGTTTTGGAATTAGGGAAAGGGGAATGTGATTAAAAAAATTGGGTTCAATTTTTCTCATTTGAAATTTCATAAATAAAAAAGAAAATTTCTTCAAACATTTTTTTGAGAGGATTAATATTCAACAGCATAGTGAATTGCTCTAAGAGAAAACAAAAATTTTAAGTTCATTAGAACACATTCATTCTGTGTCAGAAACCTATGCTGTGTCAACTATTTAATCACAATCCAAATTTAGAGCTGAATCCAGCTTGAATGTTGTGTCCATACTTGCCCCAACTGTTCAGGGTTCAACCTCTGCGGTCATATAAAGCTACGCCCTGCGGAGCATCTGGTTTAAAACTGATTGCACAAAGTATTTTGATACAATAGATGTTGTTGGTCTTCATAATTTGAAATAATGAATGAGATCAGATCAGATTAACAAACATGGCTTCTAAACTTATTTAATTTAATTTGAATTGGAATTATGAGGCCCCTCATGGGGGGGTCCTAGTAATCACATTATCACCATTTTTTTGCCAATATAATCACATAATCATTAAATATTTGCTTATCTTTAGTAATCAAATAATCATAAACTAAAAATACAGTCCTAGGTAATCAAATAATCATGAAATATTTGGCTTAATAATCAAATAATCATTAAAAAAACGGCCAAGTAATCACATAATCAAAAACCCCATGAGGGCCCTCAATTATATAGAAATAAGAAGATGTGGTATGAGTGCCAATGAGACAACTCACAATCCAAGTTACAATTTGTAAAAGTAGACCATTATAAGTCACAGTATGGTCTTCAACACAAAGCCTTGGCTCACACTGAACATCAAGCTATACTGGCCCAAAAAAGACTAGACTAACTAAGTTTAAAACCATTCAAACAGGAAAATTAAGAGTCTAATGGATATAAAAAAATGAGAAACACTTATTGCGAACCCAATTGAACCTTTCCATAGATTCACCTGATAACTACCTGTCCATTTAAACTTTTGGCAGTTCTATTGTCCCATTGAACAAATACAACAGGTATTGTTCTCTGTATAGTTTATTCACTCAGACCTTTAAATTTCTTCTAAGAGAAATCTATCACTCATTGATTAATCTACCAGAGTAAAAAGTTTATCTGCTAAATTGATGTAAATTACATTTTTCACATAAAAAAAAATGCCTGTAATTTGAAGTTTATTAAAATAGATTAAATATTTTTTTCAATCTGTTCAAAAAAAATAATAATTTAATCATAAAAAGTTTGTTTTTAAAAAAAAAGTATTGTTCGTATGAAAATTTGCATCTTTTAGTTTTTGTTTAGTTATAGAATACTTTTAAGAAGGCCTTAATATATAAACATCAACATTTTTAGGTTTTTTTAATCAATTTTTTTTTTTCGAAAATTGGAATAATGTTGATTTTTTTCAGAAATCAACTTTTATTAATGTTTGAATCAGTGTTTACATTCAACAGATTGAAAATATAATACATTCAAACTCATATACAGTTTTTTATAAATAGTAAACATGTTATTTCCATCTAATTTAGCAGTTAATTTTTTACTCAGGTAGATTAATCAATGAGTGATAGATTTCTCTTAGAAGAAATTTAAAGGTCTGAGTGAATAAACTATACAAAGAAAAATACCTGTTGTATTTGTTAGATGGGACAATAGAACTGCCAAAAGTTTAAATGGACAGGTAACTATCAGGTGAATCTATGGAAAGGTTCAATTGGGTTCGCAATAAGATCAGAACCACATCAACAAACGAACACCACTAAACATTGAATCCTTACTTAGAACAGGTGCAAACAAATGCAGCAGGTTTAAATTTTTACCAACCTTCATCCTTTCCTGTAACAATAGTTTAACATCACAACATTGAAAGACATATCAATTGAAATGACTTAACTCAAACAAAAAACATTAACACAAACAAATGAATATACACTGAACGATTAAATTTAATCTATGACACAATGTAAATACAAGTCAATAAAATAAGGGGTTAGATGTTAATAAATTTCAGAAAAACAACCATAACCTTGAACAAAATGCTGCCAAATATAATAATATACACAGGAAAATGAGCATGTTTACAATAATAGGATGTAAGTATGACAGTTTTCTATTATCTATTACAGAAATTTGGAATGCTAGAGGGAAAATGTTCAAAAGATTTCCTAGAGGCAGCAAGGGCAGCAAATAAAAAGCCTGTTCACACTTATACTCCACCTGGTGGAGAAACTTTAGAACAGGTTTGCTTTTTTTTTATTAATTGTTTGATTAAATTGTTAAAATAAGATGTTTTAAGGTCTAGTAGTAAAAAGTAAAATCACAAAAATACTAAACTCCCATGAAAATTCAAAAAGCCCTTATAAAATGGCAAAATCAAAAGCTCAAGCACATCAAACGAATGGATAACATCTGTCATATTCCTGACTTGGTACAGGCATTTTCTCATGTAGAAAACCGTCGATTAAACCTGGTTTTAAAGCTAGCTAAATTCAATCTCTCACTTGTATGACAGTCACATAAAATTCTATTATATTGACAATGATGTGTGAAGAAAACAAACAGAAACAATAGGTAAAAATGTCAATAATATGGGTACAGCAGTCACCATTGTGTTATCATCTTAATCACTATAGAAACAAATAAATATATTAACAAACATTAACCATGGAAAATAACACAATGACAGGATGTATAAGTACTGAGCCACGTCAAATGTCAGAAAGAAACACATGACGAAATATAGACAAAGCATATTAAGACCAAAGGATAATAAAGTTGTTAAATATACTGAAAACCATCATGACCATTATCAGTGTTTTCCATAAATGATAACTTTTTTTATATTCACAGTTAAGAGAACGAGCAAAATCCTTTTTTACTGATCTATGCAAGCAACTTTTTGCCTTTATCAATGAAAAAGAAGACATTGATTATACTCCTTGCTCTATAAAAAGAAGACACGGAGGAAGCTTAGGACGGAACAGTAATCGTAAATACAGACATCAACTCTACTGTCAAAGGAGTCAGTCTTTTTGTGGAATATCCTCCGCTGAAAACAAGAATGAAACATTGAGTACTCAACAAAATTTGGACTATGAAAAGAAACCAAAGCATGAAAATGAAAGTGGTTCTTCTTCAAATTCTAGTATCAGTCTTGTTAGCAGTTCTGAATCTGAAAATACATGTACAGACAAAGACTTAACTTTGATTGATGAAGAATTCAAACCATTTGAAAGTTCCGACTCCAATAGCTCAGGATATACAAGCCAGAGTGAAACTTTGGCATCTGATCAGGGAAGTGAGAAGGATGAAAGTAGATATAATGGCATTTCATACATCTCAAATGTAAAAGGGCCTCTTTCTTCTGTGCCATATGGTTGTTGTCCAAATGTGACTATCTCTCCTCTGATAAAACACAGACTTCCAAGTGTGTCAAGCATAAGCTCAGGTCGTAATAGTAGTTTTGATGATGTAGATACAAGTCCACCAAGCCTAGCAGATGTTTTAATTGTAAGCCATGGTGGCTTAATGAAAGAACTGCTTCTGCATTTAGTGGATGATCTTGACTGTAAACTCCCAGCTGGGAGGAGTGAGGTCATGAAGATTTGTCCAAACTGCAGCATATCAAAATTTACTGTTTACCTGCAAGACAATTGTGATAAACCTGGTTTAGCATGTAATCTTCTCTTTGACAAAGAACATTTGTATGAAATGGAATGTGTACAGTCTGATGTGGCTTTATAAAAGAAGAAGTACAGTAAAATCTGTTATACATGAACTAATGTAAAACAGAATAATGTTGTGTTACAGTGTAACTTACATTTTGTAGTATCAGGCATATGTAAGCAACATTGTGTCAACAGTTGAAAAGATACTTTACATCAAAGATCTATGTAAACAAGAGTCTGAGTGTAAAAAAAAAACTTCACACTTTTGACCATGGTCTTTACCTGTGCTCCTTATTGATACATGTTTAAGACTTGGGAAATTTCAGCATTGTTTACAAAAGGCAATAAAAGTGTACAAATTTTGTGTAATTAACAATTTAACTGGTTTAGTTTTCAATCCAGTTCTTTGAAACTTCACACATAGTTTACACATCTTTTCAAGTTGTGCACCTTTAGTTAAGGGCATACGATACAGTTTTGATCCCGTATTTACAGTTTGATAAAAAAAATCCATATAGAGTATTATAGACTATTTTTTACCTGATTAAATCAAATATGTAATAAAATATATACCTTTATGTGCCACCTTTTGAGTAAAATGAGGTCGAAATTTTGTATATTTGCTCAAAATTCAGATTTTCTGCCGTATTTTCCTTTTCGAAAGAAAGACATAACTTTTTTGTTTTAAAAGATATAAACACAAATTGTTTTTTGTTAAATAATTTGTAATTTCTGTATTTTATAAGTATCCTAAAAATTTATACATTTTTTATTCAGAAATAACTCATATTTATCAAATGTTCATGAGTGTAGAAAAAAACATCATTTTTTGCTGTATATTTATGAAATTTTTTTTCTTCACTATTTACGTTTTCATGAAAATTGGCACACATAATCTCATGGCCAAATGGCATTTTAGAAAAGAGGGGTCCATGAACCCATTTTCAAGTTAAATAAGTTTGAATGAAATAAAAATCAGTCGAAAACTGAATAATTTCCTGATAAATCACAGTTTGACGTTGCGAAAATAACAATTTGCGTAAGCAACGTCATTACTGTAACTGTATCGTATGCCCTTAAACGGAATCTGTTTAATGGAGGAGGAGCCTTCATTTGGCACCTGAAATTGCAAAAAAGTTATTGAAGCCTTTCAAAGTTATGTTAATTTCATTAATTTATAATGCAGTTTATATACATTTTTGTGTAAGCTGTAAAATTTTGTGTAGAATGGTGACTTGGGATATCACATTGAAAAATACTGTAGGAATCCTAAACATGTCCAAATTGCAGTATTTGACCTAAAATGGCTATTTCAGGTATATTTAATGACATGATAAAAAAGAACAAGGTCTTACCCTTAAATATGTTGAACACATGTCTTTGTAAAACACAACTGGTAGCAAAATAAAAATTTTTGGTATAGCCTTGTCTTACAAAATTGCCAATTTTATGTGAATATTAATGGCAAGATGTCAATATAAGGTTTTATTGTCAATTTTGTACTACAATTGTATGTAAGACAACATTCAAATACATAAATACTGAAACATGCCTTGTGAACATCTGAAGTATGATATTTGATGAATTCACAATAATTTTCCAAATTCAAGGCACCATTAGTGGCCTTAAAAGGTATCATGCATTCTACTTTATTATCCATTTTTTTACATTTATATATCCTTATAATGAAAAGTTCAATTTGGACCATAATTCATTGTTTAATAACATTTCATTCTATTAATAATTGATCCATTTCTTGTTTTGTTGTGTTGTTGGGTTACTGTATCATTGATGTATACCCAATATTTCATTTTATTTGGTGGAGCCATACAAAAATTGTATTTGATATTAAACATTAGACATTACAAATTTATAACTTTGGCCTATAATGGTTTACATTTTAAAGATGTGACTTTGATGGAGAGTTGTCTCATTGACATTCATAAAACTTCTTCTTATATCTTTTTTTGCTACAAGAATAACAGATTAAGTGTCTATTGTAGAATATAAGATTTTTTATCTGACCTCAGTTTTCACATAAAAAGCAAAAAATGTATTGTTTATGATAAAAGGATAAAAAGGATTCAAATTCTGTTCTCAAACAAGAAAAAAATTATTTTTCTCTGAATACAGCAAACATTGTAGATATTTTGTTACATGTATCAATACTTTTTATTCATTGAAATGGTAACTTTTATCAGATATATGTTAATGTTTGACTAAACAAATGATTTTGTAACTTGATGTATATAAAATTAATCATACCTGATGATAACAAAAGCCATGTGAAATTGGATTCAAGGGGTAGGTAGACAAAAGTATTGGTACTTCTTAACACCTGTTATTTTACTTCCAATATCATAGATGGATCCAGGGGGGGGGGGGGGCTGCACCACCCCACCCTCTTTTGTGGGAAAAAATTGGTTGATTATTTAGAGAATCACTGAAGCATGATTTATCTTATGATGTACCTTATAAATGTTTTTAATGTACCTTGTGTATCTCTTATTCTTTACATTTTTTCTAGTGAATTTACACTGGTTAACCTCTTTACATCAATTGATTCAAGTAATTTGTCTGTCTGTCACCAATTTCTGTCCAATTTTTCAAAGCAACTTAAAGTTTGATACCAATCTTTATATTTGTAATCTTACTGTGTGCCATATTTTCAGTAATTTCAATAATCTACCGTACTATATATTTGCCACCTATTTGGTATGTTCTTGATATTGATGCACATACCAGTATATTATCAGAAATTTTTGTCACATTATATTTTTCTCCAAAACTACAGGATGAGTTCTTGAATTTTTATGTACCATACTTCATATTGGTATGAAATACAGCATGAATCATTTTAAGATATATATGTATACATAGAAAAAAATCATAGCTTCTTGATATTTGGTACATGTACCAAGTTTTAATATTTGTAAGCTAACCTGTCTACTTTCTGTTGTCTGCTTCTGTACTGTTAAGTATAATTATTTCCTTTCACTCAAAAGCAAGAGATTTGTGTAAATTAGGGAACAATATATACCTCATACTACATCTTTTATTTTAAAAATATTTTAAAGGATACAACAGTACATTGAAATAAAACTTTTTTGTATTGTACTGGTAAATGACAAACATTTTGTTATAATGTAATATAATTCTACAGTTTATAATATAGAAAAATAAATATTACAATTTTTTTGGCTTCTGTCTTTTAATATTATTTTTATGCTGAAGGGTCATTAAGTGTTAACCATGTCCATCCTCTAGACCCTTATGTCACTAAAAATTGGTTTCAGTTCTCTAATTTAAGTTTACTCTACCAAATGGTATACAAACTTGTACACAATGCTTATAACCATAAAACACAGATCAAATAAGAAATTATGTAGTGTCACTTTTACTGCTCTCTAGTTATCCCCCTTTATGAAAATAAAATTACTGATTTTTTTGTTTCCAATCTTTAACTTTAGTTTGCCTTGACATAATGTTAAAAAATTCATACACAATTGCCCCTTTATGAATATATAAATTGCTCACTTTTTTTGTTGTTTTCTTTCAATATTTTCAGTTGTAATTTTAATGAATTTGGAAATACTAGTTATATGGAAAACTGCCTTATGAAAGCTCTAATATGTACAATTCTTTCTAGATTTTTGTTAAATTTATATCATAAATGTACATGTAGGTTTATATCATCAATGTCATTGACCAGTTCAAAATATCAGAGCTGAACAAGTATTTTTTTCTAGAGTTAGGCCCTTGGAAATATTGATTATATGGGGTAAAATTACATTGTCAGTCTTCATGTGGACCAATTATTTCCAGGATTTTATGAAACTTCTATTATAGATCTACATCAACAATGTCTTTGACACTTTCCAAAATAAGAGCTTTTCAAATATTTTCAAAGGATTATGCCCCTTGGAAAATTAATTATATTGGAAATCACATTGCATTTGCTCTGATGTCTTTATTTCTCTAAAATATTTATAAAAGTTTTTAAGAACAGAAGAAAGTGCTGATTTTAGATATTGCCCTTGTTCCTTGGATAGATAAAATATGTCCAATGTGGTGGGTCATTGGAACTTTGTTCTTTTATTACATTTAGAATACCAGACAGTTGATACAGGATCTCATTCTCATGGTGGAAATATTTATGGGTAGACAATTCATAATTAAATAAATGTAAGAAAAGAATCTTCTTCAAACTGTGTGAACTTAGATTGAAAACCAATTCACAAAATACATGAATCTGGATATAATCATATAATAATTTGAAATTAACATTTACCAGTGTACACATTTTTTATTTTGGAATTTTTCACAATTTCTAGTATTCTTTTTAGCTTAAAATGAAGATAAAAAATTAATCACTTTTGGTAAGCATTTACGAGAACAACAAAGCTTGTCATTTTGCCACAACTACTATAGCAAGATACTCAAAAGTCTGGTTACAAATGCTAATTTTTATAGTTGCAGAAAGCTCGACATATGGACAGTGATCTGGTGGTGGCAGCGTTGGCTGCGTTAATTTATGTCTTAAAAGCTTTTGATATTTGAGAAGGTACAAGACCTGCATTGTTGTAAAGTTTCTGTCGGTCAAATGTCCAATAGTCAAGGAATTTGTCCTTGACCTCATTTTCATGGGTCAGCAACTACTTGAAGAAAAAGTTAAGATATTTAGCTTTCTTAATTTCTCCCTTATCATGAGGTAATAGGATAACGGGCGTATGACATTTGCGCCGATTTTGAAAATTTTCATTCTTTCATTTGTGCCGATTTTATAATTCCTTCTAACTGGATTTACAGGTAAGTTAATACTTTCAAATGTACTATACCTTGAATGTATATTGGTAAATCTGGGTATAAACGTTGTTCACTTATGTTTAATAGTCAGATATAGGAAGATGTGGTATGAGTGCCAATGAGACAACTCTCCATCCAAGTAACATTTTTTTTTTTTAAAGTAAATCATATTTAACCTTATTTTGATTCATATTGTTCTGGAACTTCATTGAAACACAATGGACATTTTGTACACTGAAACGAGCCGAGGAGTCAATTTTTCAATCATCGACGGCCATGCATATCGGGAGGTCAGTGCCCTGAAAAGTAACATATCCTACCATCAAATCGTGTAATTCCAGAGACACAACAGATTCTGATGGGAAGACTGTATTCAAAACACAGAGAGAACATAACCATGTGACAGTTGACTGAAAAAACGAGGCTAAAGATCCATGGGTATGGTCAAGGAAAAAGTCTGGAGATGTATCTAGTAGTCCTTTAAAGACTGGGATGAAGAGTTGTCTCATTGGCACTCATACCACATCTTCTAATATCTATTCACCGATATTTAAATGTAATTTTCCTGTAAAAAAAAAACGGCGCAAATGAAATGCAGATGGATGCAAATGCAAAACGCCGAGGATAACTTACCTTGCATGGTCCTCATGCCCATCACTGGCTGTCAGACAGTTTTCACTTGACCGTAACCTCATTTCATGGATCTGATCAGTGAAAAAGGTTAGGTTTTTGTGGTAAAGTCCATATTTCAGATACTATGAGCAAAAGGTCTTTATATTTGGTGCATGGAATGATTGTAAGATGTCCAACTGTCAGGTTTCATCTGACCGTGACCTCGTTTTCATGATTCAGTGGTCAAAGTTAAGTTTTTTGTTTTGGTCTGTTTTTCAAATATTATATGCAATAGGTCAACTTTATTTGGTGTATGGAAACATTTTACAATGTACATGTCAGTCTGGCAGGTTTAATTCAACCTTGACCTCATCAGTTCATTGCTCAGTGTTAAGTTTTTATGTTTCAGTTTGTTTCTTAGACTTTAAGCAATAGGTCAACTATATATTTTGTATGGAATGATTTTCATTGATTTGTTTGTTTTCTAAGATACTATATATGCGATATGTAATCTACATTTAATGCATAGATTGATTGTGAGGTATATATGTCGGTCATGCATTGTTAATCTGACTTTGACCTCATTTTCATGTTTCATTGGTCAATGTTAAATTTAACCTTGTTTAGTTTGTTTCTTAGAAACTAAGCAATAAGTCAACTATCTTTTGAGTATGGAATGAATGTTAGGTGTACATGTATTTTTGGTTCGGGTTATCTGACCCTATCCTCATTTTCTTGGATCCTATTACGTTTTTATACGACCACAAAAATTTTCATGTTCGTATATTGGTATCATGTCGTCGTTGGCGTCGGTGTCGTCATCAGCGTCGTCCGAAGACGGATGGTTTCTGGATAATAACTTTAGTATAAGTAAATAGAAATCAATAAAATTTCAACAAAATGTTTATAACCATTAAAGGAAGCTTGTGATTGATTTTGGAGGTTATGGTTCCTAAGGTTTAGGAATTAGGGGCCCAAAACAAACATTTATCTTGTGTCAGTACAAAAATTTGTGTATAAGTATTTCAATTGTTCTGAAATTGTACCACAATGTTTAATACCATAAGTAGAAAGTTGGAATATATTTTTTGGTATTATGGGGCAAACAGTCTAGAAATAAAGGACCAAAAAGGGGCCAAAAACAAGCATTTTTGTAGTTTCAAGACAATAAATTGGAGTTATCTTTCTTTGTCCAGAATGGTTATTGAATCACCTCAAACCAATGCTTTATGAAATCTTCTTTGAATTTGAGTTATCTTTCTTTGTCCAGAATAGTAGTTGAATCAACTTAAATCAATGCTATATACAATATACAATGCAATATTCACTTTACTACCAACTAATAAATTAAAGCAGTCTTTACCATTCAGTGATTACAAGCACTTTGATTACCATCCTAGGGTTATGCCCCTTTACAAATGGAAAAAATGAAGAATTTTTAGTTTCTGTTCTCTTAACTTAAGTTTGTCTCAACTAAATTTAATGAAATGTGTATATAATGCTTATTACCTCTAAACTCAGTTTAAGTTCGTTTTTTGGCAACTTCACTTTTACAGTTCTTGAGTTATGTCCCTTTATAATGTTATATGCTAGTGGGGGCATTATCTGTGTCCCTTTGGACACATTCCCATTTTTTTTTTAGAAGTTACTATTAATTAATATTAATTTTAACCATGACTGTATGACATCTTATATTTTAATATTTTATGATGTATTTAAATGAGTAGTTATTGTTGCAAACTCCATTAGAAATTTGAATTGAGATCCTTTTTGGAATAAGGGAAAGGAGGAGGTGAAAAAAAAATTGGGGGTGGGGAGGGGCGGGGGTCAATTTTTCTCATTTCAGGTTTCAGAAAATAAAAATAAAATTTCTTCAAATACTTTTTTTTTTGAGATGATTAATATTCAATAGCATAGTGAATTGCTCAGAAGCAAAAAAAAATTAAGTTCATTAGACCACATTCATTCTGTGTCAGAAACCTATGCTGTGTCAACTATTTAATCACTATCCAAATTTAGAGCTGTATCCAGCTTGAATGTTGTGTCCATACTAGCCCAACGATTCAGGGTTCGACCTCTGTGGTCGTATAAAGCTGTGCCCTGTGGAGCATCTGGTTTTTATACGACCGCAAAATTTGAAAAATTTTTCGTCGTATATTGCTATCACGTTGGCGTCGGCGTCGTCGTCGTCGTCGTCCGAATACTTTTAGTTTTCGCACTCTAACTTTAGTAAAAGTGAATAGAAATCTATGAAATTTTAACATAAGGTTTATGACCACAAAAGGAAGGTTGGGATTGATTTTGGGAGTTTTAGTCCGAACGTTTTAGGAATTAGGGGCCAAAAAGGGCCCAAATAAGCATTTTCTTGGTTTTCGCACTATAACTTTAGTTTAAGTAAATAGAAATCTATGAAATTTTGACATAAGGTTTATGACCACAAAAGAAAGGTTGGGATTGATTTTGGGAGTTTTGGTTCCAACAGTTTAGGAATTAAGGGCCAAAAAAGGGCCCAAATAAGCATTATTCTTGGTTTTCGCACAATAACTTTAGTTTAAGTAAATAGAAATCAATGAAATTTAAACACAATGTTTATGACCACAAAAGGAAGGTTGGTATTGATTTTGGGAGTTTAGGTCCCAACAGTTAAGGAATTAGGGGCCAAAAAGGGACCCAAATAAGCATTTTTTTTGGTTTTCGCACCATAACTTTAGTATAAGTAAATAGAAATCTATGAAATTTAAACACAAGGTTTATGACCATAAAAGGAAGGTTGGTATTGATTTTGGGAGTTTTGGTCCCAACAGTTTAAGAATAAAGGGCCCAAAGGGTCCAGATTTAAACTTTGTTTGATTTTATCAAAAATTGAATAATTGGGGTTCTTTGATATGCCGAATCTAACTGTGTATGTAGATTCTTAATTTTTGGTCCCGTTTTCAAATTGGTCTACATTAAGGTCCAAAGGGTCCAAAATTAAACTTAGTTTGATTTTAACAAAAATTGAATCCTTGGGGTTCTTTGATATGCTGAATCTAAAAATGTACTTAGATTTTTTATTATTGGCCCAGTTTTCAAGTTGGTCCAAATCGGGGTCCAAAATTAAACTTTGTTTGATTTCATCAAAAATTGAATAATTGGGGTTCTTTGATATGCCAAATCTAACTGTGTATGTAGATTCTTAATTTTTGGTCCCGTTTTCAAATTGGTTTACATTAACGTCCAAAGGGTCCAAAATTAAACTAAGTTTGATTTTAACAAAAATTAAATTCTTGGGCTTATTTGATATGCTTTATCTAAATATGTACTTTGATTTTTGATTATGGGCCCAGTTTTCAAGTTGGTCCAAATCAGGATTCCATATCAAGTATTGTGCAATAGCAAGAAATTTTCAATTGCACAGTATTGCACAATAGCAAGAAATATCTAATTGCACAATATTGTGCAATAGCAATTAATTTTCAATTGGAGTTATCTTTCTTTGTATAGAATAGTAGTTGATAATATATGTTGGAAATTTACCAGACATGACTATGATGTCATTTTCTATTTTTATTTGCCAATAACTTTATGTAAATAACTTCATTGGAAATTTGCCAATATAAAATGTTGCTGATGAAGCTTTTTTTCCTTATCTTATCTAAAATGTTTTTAGATAATGTATGTTGGACATTTGCCAGACATGACTATGATGTCATTTTCTATTTTTATTTGCCAATAACTTTATGTAAATAACTTCATTGGAAATTTGCCAATATAAAATGTTGCTGATGAAGTTTTTTTTATTGTTTTATACAATAAACAATGTATATTCACTTTTACTACCAACCAATCTTTACCATTCAGTGATAACAAGCACTTTATTTTACATTTTAATATCTTATGATGTATTTAAAAGAGTAGTTATTGTTGCAAACTCCATTAGAAATTTGAATTGATATCAGTTTTGGAAAAAGGGAAACAGGGATGTGAAAAAAAGGGGGGGGGGGTTTAAATTTTTCTCATTTCAGATTTCATAAATAAAAAGAAAATTTCTTCAAACATTTTTTTGAGAGGATTAATATTCAACAGCATAGTGAATTGCTCAAAGGCAAAAAAAAAACTTTTAAGTTCATTAGACCACATTCATTCTGTGTCAGAAACTTATGCTGTGTCAACTATTTAATTTTAGATTTAAAAAGTTTGAAGAAATCTTTAATTGATTTGTAAAATCTTGACATTTGTTTTGTGTAAAAAAAAAACATATAATGTCAAAAATTTGATCACAATCCAAATTCAGAGCTGTATCACGCTTGAATGTTTTGTCCATACTTGCCCCAACTGTTCAGGGTTCGACCTCTGCGGTCGTATAAAGCTGCGCCCTGCGGAGCACCTGGTTGTAATATTTGTAGTAAAGCTTAATGTTTAGGACATTTCAGCTTGTGCACTATTGTTCAACGAGTAACAAAAAACAATAACGAACTAGCAAATATGTTCATCCTACCCTACTTCTTGACTGTGGTTCTCTGTTCGAGCCTTTGAGAGAGTTTTCTTTGATTTTTTGTCGAGCCTGAGACTTTTGTCGCAGAAAGTTGACATAGGGATAGTGATCCGGCGGCGGTAGCTTACTTCTTAAAAGCTATATATTTTAGAAGGTAGAAGACCTGGATGCTTCATACTTTGTAAATATATATGCCTCATGTTACGAAGTTTCTGTCAGTCACATGTTCAATGTCCTTGACCTCATTTTCATGGTTCAGTGACTTCTTGAAAAAAAGTTCAGATTTTTTGTAATGTTAAATTCTCTCTTATTATAAGTAATAGGATAACTATATTTGGTATGTGCGTAGCTTGCAAGGTCCTCATCATGTCTGTCAAACAGTTTTCACCTGACCTTGACCTCATTTCATGGATCAATGAACAAGGTTAAGTTTTTGTGGTCAAGTCCATATCTCAGATACTATAAGCAATAGGTCTAGTAAATAGGTGTATGGAATGACTGTATGGTGTACATGTCCAACTTGCAGGTGCCATCTGACCTTGACCTCATTTTCATGGTTCAGTGGTTATAGTTAAGTTTTTGTGTTTTGGTCTGTTTTTCTCATACTGTATGCAATAGGTCTACTATATTTGGTGTATGGAATGATTGTTACGTGTACATGTTTAGCTGACAGGTGTCATCTGATCTTGACCTCATGTTCATGGTTCAGTGGTCAAAGTTAAGTTTTTTATCATTTTTTCTAATACTATATGCAATATGTCACTATATTGAATTGTTAGCTGTACATGGCTGCCTGACATGGTTCATCTGACCTTGACCTTATTTTCATGGTTCATTGGTTAATGTTTAGTTTTCTTGGTTAATGTTAAGTTTATGTGACAGTTGTAATAAAGCTTTATATTTAGGACTATCAACATAATATCAATGATTAGTAAAGAAGGCGAGACATTTCAGCGTGTGCACTCTTGTTTTAACATGTGCATGTTTGTTGTGAATACTCAGGCTGAAAATGTTACCATATGAAAATAAAAACATCACTTTGTTTAAAAACCTAAAAAGTACAGAATGTGTTTCACATTTAACAGATTTTTAATAGAAATTTTACAGAAATATTAATCTAGATCTAAAAATAAATACTTCAACCAAGTGCCTGTCCCAAATTGTTATAAACTGTGTTAGTGGTTGTTAATGTATCTTTATGTTTTTTATTCTTTAAGAATTTTGGTTCTGATAATATATCTTGTAAATTTTTCTCAATATTTCTATACTTTGTTGATATAGACCTTAATATATATTGTATAGACATGTGTTTATTGATGAAGACGGTCTGGTTAGGCTTACTGTCTCATTGATATGTACCTGATATAAGATATAAGGAGATGTAGTATGAGTGCCAATGAGACAACTCTCCATCAAAGTAACAATTTGTAAAAAGTAAACCATAATTACAAATTTCAAGTAATCTCATAACACCATTATCTAATAGAAGAATCAGATCATTTAGAGAAACAATAGTTTAACTTCATTTTTTTTTTTCTATTCGAAAGATATTAAACTAAATTTGGTAATGAATGAATGCATGATTAAATATCTTATCCTAAAACCAAATATTGGCCATAAGTTTCAGTCTTTCAGTGCTGTGACCTTCACCAAGTCTTTATCATACCTAGAAAGCTCCATCTAAGATTGATCTGATTTTTTTGGATATTGACCAAACTTTATAATTCATATTGGAGCCAAGTGATGACAATAGTCTAACATGGTCTAGATCTTCAATCATGTTAACTAAAAGATGATTGGTTAAACTTCATGTAGTTACTTATAATGGACTATCTGTTACCTGTGTTTTCATACTTTCTAAGGTGTTAAGATATTGAAATGCAAACTCAATCTAATTTATTTACATTTATTTCCACTTTAAATTTAATGAGAATTTTCCATATGTTTTTGCCAATCTCTTTGTCACTTTTTGTCTATAAATACGCTTTTCGTGTAAAGGGTCTGGAATTTCACCAAACTGACAAGGTCCATCAAGGCAAGGTTTTTTTAATTCTTGGTCAGTTCTTTCTAAACCAGCTCTAACAACATCTCTGTGCTCTTTAAATCCTTGTTTGATTGGTTTCAAAGATTCAACAGGAGAATCAAAGTTTACCAGAAAATAACTGAAATAAACAATGTAAGTATATATACTTATTGCTCTAATCAATATATTTCTCTACCTAGAAAAAGATATCACAACTATTCTCAAGTGAAACAAACCAGATAACTGCTCACAGTACAATATGCAGCAGTCAACAGGTGTTAAGACTTCTTTGTGTAATTATTTCTTATGCTCATATTTAGTCTCAGTTACAGACTTAAAAATCTCTAAATATAAAAAAAAAAATTGATTTGTTGAAAAGAATTTTTCTCCTTGCAAGATATATCTTAACCATTGTAACAATGATTTTGAATTCATTTAGTCTTTTTTGGATCAGATGCACAGACCAGAAAAATAGAAAAAAATAAATAATGCCCCACTATTTAGTATTACAAAAATGTATTATATAAATGCATAAAAACTTCAAACCAAATCTATAGTTAAAAGTCCCAATATATTAATTTCCCGCTCAAAGTATGTCATTGTTTCACAATGTTTTTGTGTACAATAATGCATTCATAGATTTTTCTGAATAAGAAACAAACTTACTGTCCTTCTTTGTGAATGGTATTATGTGCACGCATGTAGTAAGGAAGTTCTCTTTGCCCAAGATTTTCTATTTTACGGACAACTGAACCATTGCTCAACAAATTTTGGCAGCCTTTCTTTAATGCTTGTGCTACTTCAGGCTAAAAAATAAATAGACAAAATATCATATTTCTGTATGCTTCAGTTGTTCAGATGATAAAAAATCAAAAGAATATTACAATATCATTGATCATTACATTGGTTGCAATTAATGAATTACAATACCGGTAATTTCCCAGTGAGAAAAAAAGTTTCACTGCTTATTTAAAAAAAATCAATAATTTCACTCCTCTGACCTCATACAACTAAATGGCATCAAAGCATATTGTAAATGTGTAGACAAAAAGATACAGTTCCTTGCAACTTTTACTAAATATTTAGTTCGTAAAATACTAGTAGCTCATTGTGTCAATGTGCGTTATAAAAAGAAAAACCTGTTGAACAATTCAACTATCTAAAACTATTCAACTAGTGACTAAACAACACTCATGTGCTACAAGCATTATTGAATTAATGTGTTGTTCAGTCACTCATTGAATATATTTCTATAATTGAATTCTTCGATTTATAGTTAATCTTGAATATCCTAATTAACAAACAACAATACATTTCTTACATTCTCCACAAAAACAATTTACAATAAATAGTAAGAAAAAAATAAATGTGATATTAGGAATTGGGACTGAATTTATTTTGTAAAATGTGATTCTTTCAACATGACCATAATCACCATCTTCATGATCGTATTATTCATATATATGTAATTACAGATGTAGAAAGAAGCAGGCCCAGGACAAATGTGCATATTAACAAATGGAACCATGAGGACAAGATTTCCCGAGGATTACAAGAACAAATTAATCTTCCATGAAAAAATTGAGTTATCTCAAAAACATTATTTTACATGGTGTTGTACTGCTTTAACTTGTATAATTATAAGGTCTGAGACGTTTTAGTCGTATTATAAATACTCAATATAAATTCAAGTTATCTTCAAGAAATCGATTGGTATACAAATTTTTTAAGTTGTCTACTTTTTTTAAATATTGCGTTCAACAAGTAATTTGCATATAACTTAAAATGACTTACAAGACAAGCTTATCCAATTTCTGAAGTTAAATTGCTCTTTTATTGAGCATACACAACTAATATCTTAAATTTATATACTTTAATATTATTTTAAATAGTATAGCACCATATGTTCAGGACAAATCAATTTGTCCTTAGGATATTACTAATTTCTTGCAATCCTCGGGAAATTCATTGAAATTGTGGTACCGTAAATAGTAACAGTAGGTGTACTACTACTTAGCTGCAGAACCCTCACTCTTATGGTCCTTATCATATTTTTTTTTTATTTTACCGACAAATTGTCAAAAAATATCAAAAGGACCTAAGAGCTAAGGTTCTGCATCAACGTAAGGTGGTACTCTTATAATATAAATGTTATAATTTCAAAGTCAGAGAGCCATGGTGTAGTGCATCGAACTACTAACACAAAGGTTCCTGGTTCAATTCCCATTCCCAGGAGAAAATTTCAGGAACTGAATTTTCAGCTCTCCCTTGACACAATTTGCGAGTATGGTCTTGAGGAAACAATGATAGTCTGTCAGACGGGGATGAAAAATGGCTGACCCGTTAAGAGAGAGTCATATCTCTTGCACGTAAAAGGGGGTCTCATTGGGGGGTTACTGTTTTGTCAGATTCCTGTATTACGTAAGCAATTCTAATTTTTTAGTTAATTCCTGTGTCCCGCTAGACTTCATTTCCTGTTTTCACGGCACGACTTTCATGTGTCACGCTTACAAAAAGTTGGCAATCCTGCACCACACTTAGACCCCAATGAGACCCATGTAAAAGACACCCTTCTAGATTATAAAAAAAGAGCAGGATCATGCCGGTACAACTTACAAGGCAGCACTCGTATCCACAAAGACAAAGTGGAAAGGGATTAATATTATATTAAAGTAGCAATAACTTGTTTCCCAATCCACTATAAATTAAGATGTTTAAACTAAAGTATTTTGATATCATCATGATCATAAAACCTAGAGGTTTTTTTTATGTGGTATGAGTGCCAAAAATTTATGAGACAACTCTCTGTCCAAGTAACAATTAATTTATAAATATAAAATGTAAACCATGATAACATTTGCAGATATGAATATATATTTTTCAAAATAATGCTAATCTTTACTCGTGCAAGTGTTCCACGCAATATAAGAGCCAATTCATAGGGAGGCATTCTGTGTATATGGGATCTCAAACTCTAAAACTTTCAACAATTTTGTCCTTCAGCTTCACATTAATGGAATGGACAATCTAAAAGGAGGAAAAATCACTTTCTTATATGATTTAAAATTATTTATATATGGTCGAAATAGATAACATATGAAAGATAAGTATTGTTAACTGTACATACTAATTTTTAAGCTTTGTATTTCGTTTTATGTATTCTATTATATGTACTCTAATTCTCTTCTTACGGAAATGTAGTACTAAATTTTGCCATACCTTCTCTGAATTTCAATCATGGCTGCCTCACGATTCGGCACTTTGGTAAAGATTATAATTATGACTGTCATTTAACTAAGTGAAATATAATGATTTATTTGCTTTTAATATAAATAAGTAGATAAAAAGCGGTATTCTATTTAACAATTCAAGCTGTCTTAGTGTCTATCAAAAACTAACGCAGATAACGATGTTGAAAGTTTGACCTCGAAAAGTCAAAGTTTGGCAGGTCGAACATGTTAAGAGCTTTTACCCTTTATAAAGGATTTTCATTTGTTCAAGTGTTGATTGCGTTAAATGTTTAAGATATTGATATCCGTATAAGTACATTTAGAATAACATTTAGTATTATTTTTTTCAAACCCAATTTGCCAAAACTTACCTCCCTTGCATACACCATGGAAGTATTATATTGATAGGAACTACGAAGACCCGACTTCAAACGTTTTATCTGCAATGCCACGCACAATTTAGTGACATGTTAATTAACTTGGAACATGGCACGTTATTTACACAGCGTGTGGCGCCCTACAATAGTGTTATTCTCGGTTGCTTTCTGGATTACGGAAATAAACGAAGAAATCGATAGTTGTGATAAGTTCAATGGAAAAAGCAATCGGCAAACCTCGGCAGATTCCGTTACCCTACATCTGCATATGTGTGGCGATTGAGTGATTGATGGATTAATGCAAGTCATCATTAATTCTATAGAAAAACACATTTGACGATGGAAATTTGTACCAATTTTATTGAATAAATGCCCCATTGTTATTGATTTATTTTTCTGCAGAAATCTCACTAAATGTAATATATATCGCAAGTTGTGATCAGTGTTCTCCCCAGGCCCTTAAAGGACCACGGGCCCGCGATGTATAATTTTCTACCGCGGTGGTATCGTTCTTTCCGCTATGTATAATTTTTCTCCGTGGTGCTAAAGTTTTTTGTTAAAAAAATCGTAAATCGGTAAAGTTTGAGACGACTTGTTCAACTTTCCGTGAGGTTTAAAATTTTACATGAAAACTGACCAGTTCTGACCAGTTTAATCCAGATCTGACAGGTAGATTGTTTACACCACGTGATCGATTTACCTTTTGAGGTTAACCTTGATGATTGGATTAAATCGAAGTACATGATTCTTTTGTGTTTTAATTAATTAAGAGATCATAATTTTAATAACAGACTTGTGAGGGACAAGCAGACATTTGTTAATGAACTGTATTACGCCAGTCTTGAGTCAAAATAATTTGCCTGTTGGAAATTAATTGTGGAGTTGCTTCCCCTGATTTTGCTTATCACAAATAAATGCTCCTCAAATATAATTTCTACTTGAAAATAAAAATAAATTACAAATTGAATGCAAAATTATATTAGAATGTTACATTAAGGATAAAAACTTTCTTAGAACATACCAACAAAAATGTTTTGAAAATTATTTTTGAGAATCATACTTTTATTGATGCACAGACATATTATATTAAATTAGTAGATTTTTCAGTTGATTGTGCCAGGGCTGACAAGCCTTCTGCCAAAATTATAATATAATTAATATAATAAGCAGGGCTATAGCTAAATATGAACTAGTGGATAGATATAATTATATAAGTACTCTTCATGTCTGGAACAAAGTATTAACTATAAAAATAATTTGTTGTTGTTTAAAACAATCAGGTCTAAAACTATGGAAAATAGTTTTTAATCTACTGAAAGTTCTGTATCAAAATTTAATATTGTTCAAAGTTAATTGTTATGGTGAAATCTAACATGGGGAATGTGTAGTGTCACTACAAGTATCAGGACAAAATGGCTTGATCAAAATATAAGAAGTGACTTTAGTTTAAAGACTAATTGTGCTTTCTTTTATTTATTCTTCAAAGATATTAAAGTATACTTTTTCTACCAATAATTTTCTGACCCAAAGTCCACACAACACAGTACCACAGTTAACAAAACAAAGGCAAAAAGGTAATGACAAAAACTAACAAGAAAAAAATAATCGACACAACGTGACACAAAATATTGTAAAATTCATTTCGTCACACGTTACCCTGGTGCTATCCAAAAATCCTGGGGAGAACACTGGTGATTACATAACTATTATCTTGAATACTATTATAGATTGAGATAAACTGTTAACAGCAATAATGTTCAGCAAAGTAAGATCTACAAGTAAGTCAACATGACCAAAATGGTCAGTTGACCCCTTAAGGAGTTATTGCCCTTTATAGTTTTTTTTTTACCAATTTTTCGTTAATTTTTTGCAATCTTTTACAAAAATCTTCTTCTCTGAAACTACTGGGCCAAATTTAACCAAACTTAGCCACAATCATTATTAGGGTATCTTGTTTAAAAAATGTGTGCAGTGACCCAGCCAACCAACCAAGATGGCCACCATGGCTAAAAATAGAACACAGGGGTAAAATGTAGATTTTGGCTTATAACTCTGAAACCAAAGGGTTTAGAGCAAATCTGTCAAAGGGTGTAATTTATTATGAAGTCAATATTTATCTGCCCTGAAATTTTCAGATGTATTGGACAACCCGTTGTTGGGTTGCTGCCCCCATATTGGTAATTTTTTAAGAAATTTTGCCGTTTGTGGTTATTATCTTGAATACAGTTATAGATAGAGATAAACTGTAAACAGCAATAATGTTCAGCAAAGTAAGATCTACAAATATGTTAAACACGACCAAAATGGTCAGTTGACCCCTTAAGGAGTTATTGTCCTTTATAGTCAATTTTTAACAATTTTCATTAATTTTGTAAATTTTTGTAAATTTGTTTCCTCTGTAACTGAAGGGCCAAGTTTATTTTAGATAAAGAAAATTGTAAGTAGCAAGAATGTTCAGTAAAGTAAGATCTACAAACACATCACCATCATCAAAACACAATTTTGTCATGAATCCATCTGTGTCCTTTGTTTAAAACATGTATGGACATAGACCAAGGTGAGCGACACAGACTCTTAAGAGCCTCTACTTTACAGTTTCCAGGGCGCCCTGCCTTTTTATACGACCGCAAAAATTGAAAATTTTTTGGTCGTATATTGGTATCACGTTTGCGTCGTCGTCGTCGTCCGAATACTTTTAGTTTTCGCATTCTAACTTTAGTAAAAGTGAATAGAAATCTATGAAATTTTAACACAAGGTTTATGACCACAAAAGGAAGGTTGGGATTGATTTTGGGAGTTTTGGTCCCAACATTTTAGGAATTAGGGGCCAAAAAGGGCCCAAATAAGCATTTTCTTGGTTTCCACATGATAACTTTAGTTTAAGTAAATAGAAATCTATGAAATTTTGACACAAGGTTTGTGACCACAAAAGGAAGGTTGGGATTGATTTTGGGAGTTTTAGCTACAACAGTTTAGGAATTAGGGCCAATAAAGGGCCCAAATAAACATTATTCTTGGTTTTCGCACAATAACTTTAGTATAAGTAAATAGAAATCAATGAAATTTAAACACAAGGTTTATGACCACTAAAGGAAGGTTGGGATTGATTTTGGGAGTTGAGGTCCCAACAGTTTAGGAATAAGGGGCCAAAAAGGGTCCCAAATAAGCATTATTCTTGGTTTTCGCACCATAACTTTTGATTTTACTAAATCTTAAAATGTTCTTACATTTTTGATTAGTTTTATTAGTTTTCAAGTTGGTCCAAATCGGGGTCCAAAATTAAACTTTGTTTGATTTCATCAAAAATTGAATAATTGGGGTTCTTTGATATGCCAAATCTAACTCATGTATGTAGATTCTTAATTTTTGGTCCCGTTTTCAAATTAGTCTACATTAAAGTCCAAAGGGTCCAAAATTAAACTAAGTTTGATTTTAACAAAAATTGAGTTCTTGGGCTTTTTTGATATGCTGAATCTAAACATGTACTTAGATTTTTGATTATGGGCCCAGTTTTCAAGTTGGTTCAAATCAGGATCCAAAATTATTATATTAAGTATTGTACAATAGCAAGAAATTTTCAATTAAATATATAGCAAGAAATTTTCAATTGCACAGTATTGCGCAAAAGCAAGAAATCTTCAATTGCACAGTTTTGTGCAATAGCAAATATTTTCAATTGCACAGTATTGCACAATAGCAAGAAATATCTAATTGCACAATATTGTGCAATAGCAAGACATTTTCAATTGGAGTTATCTTTCTTTGTCCAGAATAGTAGTTGAATCAACTTAAATCATTGTTTTATACAATATACAATGTATATTCACTTTTACTACCAACTGATAAATTAAAACAATCTTTACCATTCAGTGATAACAAGCACTTTATTTTACATTTTAATATTTTATGATGTATTTAAATGAGTAGTTATTGTTGCAAACTCCAATTTGAATTGAGATCAGTTTTGGAAAAAAGGAAAGGGGGATGTGAAAAAAAAAGGGGGGGGGGGTAAATTTTTCTCATTTCAGATTTCTTAAATAAAAAGAAAATTTCTTCAAACATTTTTTTGAGAGGATTAATATTCAACAGCATAGTGAATTGCTCAAAGGCAAAAAAAAATATTTTAAGTTCATTAGACCACATTCATTCTGTGTCAGAAACCTATGTTGTGTCAACTATTTAATCACAATCCAAATTTAGAGCTGTATCCAGCTTGAATGTTGTGTCCATACTAGCCCAACCGTTCAGGGTTCAACCTCTGCGGTCGTATAAAGCTGCGCCCTGCAGAGCATCTGGTTTGAAGGTCAATTGTATATTATTTTGTTCGTATTGATACGATCCACTAATTACTAAATTTTACCTGGCGAAAAGTTTATGACTTTGTTTACGACCCCAAGCCAATCAACAGTTACAACTGTGTCATAATCAGTTTTTATAGGTAATCTGTTTATCGGATGGGTCATTAATGATCATCAACATTAATTCATTCTAATAGAACCGTCAGTCGGCAATTATCTTTGAAGAAATGTCACGCATATGACAACTTGAGCACAATTTGTAATGTTTACCGTAGTTTCATGGAGAAAACGTAATGACAGAAAGTTAAAAACCATTAAACAACTGGTGGAAGACCTCGTTTTACTTGTTCTCCGTGAATTAAATAGCAAAATCTGACATATTTGTCATTGACTACCCTCATTTTTGATACAAAATAATAAAATCGGCCGCCATATTGTTGATCATATTTACATCTTATACGTACTGTTTATAATCCTCCAAAGAAAAAGCACACCGGAATAAAGAAAGATAACTCAATCTAATTTTTTTCCTAGCATTGAGAATATATATGTTTAGGTATTTTGAGTTATGGAAAAAGTTAAAGAGGGTCTTGGTCATCTTTTTCTGTATTCTTTATTTTTAATACAAATTTTCACTGTTGCTATATCCTAACATTGTGCATTTACTGAGCACAGCTGTATTGTGCTGTATTGCCATTAAGCACAGCAGAGGTAGAAAGGTGAAACTGGTAAAGTGTGTCAGACCATAGAAACAGAATGAAGTAGGTCACCTTTCAAAACATACCACATGTAAGGCTCAACTGTGCCAAGCAATGATCTAAAAACTTGTCTGACAAGCTGCTTGACAAGTTTTTCAGCCTAAAAAGTAGAAAGATGGAGTTCTATATGGGCTAATGATGTTGTTCTTGTATAACCAGTGATTTCAACAAATAAACACAATGTTTGATTAATATTTTTATTAAAACATGCCCTGTTTATATTATCATATCACATATTAAATGCCTTTTTTCAGGATTGGCACCCTGCCCTTTTAAAATCCTAGCTGGAACACTGTTCAAAGATACTATTACCAATGTCATTTCAACTGATCGGGCGGAGCTTACGTTTTAATTTGCATAAGGACAGTCTATTTAAAGATGTGTGTGATTAGGATGATTGCCGTTATAATTATTACTGATTTCTAATCACCTATCAGTGCCATCAAAGGAATTTACAAAAGAATAACTGGACACTTCATTGATGAGTTTATCCTAAAACGCCTATCTATAGATGGAATGGTTTATTATGAGTGAAACGGTTAAACTCCGCCCAGTCAAGTGAAATAAATTGAGTAATATATATGTACTAAAAAGTTAATCTACATTCTAAATTTAGTTACAGAAACACCTTTAAATGTAAATGTAAGTTGGATTTTATACCATGGCTTGATATGTTGCCAGTTAAATTTTGATAATGATCAAGCACCAAGGGATTACTTGTGTCAGAAGTAAACTTTGCAGAGTTTAGAAATTGAGCTTGGCGTAAACCTTTAAGATATATATTTCTACTCTCCTTCATCTATATACATTTATCTAAATACATGTACCTCTCAGCAGATACATTGAATTCTGAAATTTTATAGTCATATCTGTTGTTATTTTAGGTGAGACAGTTTAGCTCTTCAGCTGTAAGAAACCAACTAGTTACAGTAAGTTTATTTTTCAGGGACACTTTTATAATTCATAGGAGGGTTTGTTTGAATGAAAGTCAACACCATTCTTGGTTTTTATCTTTGATTATAAGTACAAGTATCACTAATACCTGAAATGTATATAAACACAGTACATTAGCATGATTAGTAAATGATTAGTTTATGTTTATTTATTAAATGATTAATGGACACTTTTATAATTCATGGAGGGTTTAGATTTTGTCTGTACAGAGTAAAGTGTTGTCAGCTTTAAATCTAAGGAACCTCTAAATCTAAAGATATTCAAAAAATGATAAGCTTAATATTGATTGTAGAGCCAAATTTTTTGTATATATTTACATATAGCATCCAAAATGGTTTTTTTTGCAAGTTTAATATGCCTATTGATTTCTAACTACAAATTAGAGTCTTAGTATAATGAATTTGATACAATTTAATATAATGATTTTGTAATTATAAGTGACTTTTGCAGCCACCAGTTCAGGTGTTTGGTATTGAAGGCAGATATGCTACAGCATTGTACTCTGCTGCTACAAAACAGAAGCAGTTAGATTCAGTAGAAGGTGAATTGAACACTTTGAAGGTAAGACATTACAGTGTCTTTTAAAATATTTTTACGCTGACATTAGTCAAATACAATTGGTAATTATTTAACTTTTTTTTGGTTAATATTCTGCATTCATTGTCAATTGAAAGGATCCATGAACTAGTTTAATTTTTGGGTGCTTTTAAATTGATTAATTTTACTTGTAATGATTTTTTTTCCTCCATTTTCAATGCCGATATCATGAATATGAAACAATGGACAGTCAACATTTAGACTTGACAGCGCTTATCCCAGTTCAACAAATATTGCTATTGCATAACTCTTTAATCTGACTCTGAAAATAGAAAAATGATTGGAGCTGCATTATTTTTGCTCAAATTGCATACACATTTCAAAGAGATATGGATTTAGATCATGTACATGTAATCCTTGTTGTGAATCATTAAATAACAACAGTATCTGTGTAGATTGAGGGACAGTTTAGAGTTAATTAATGGAAATTGATAAAAAAATATGGTTGAGGAATATTTTAGGTTTACAGGATAGATGCTGTTAATTATTTTTTAACAGCTTTATACTTGTTTTTTTCAGAAACTTATTAAAACCGATAAGCCTTTTGCAGAATTCCTACAGAACCCAACATTTAGTCGCACGGAAAAGAAAGGTAGATTATTGTAAAACTTATCTAAGCAGTACAGTCTATGTTGTTCTTTTTATACAACTGCAAAACATTATACGGTTGTATGTTGGTATCACGTCGTCCAAAGACATTTGGTTTTCTGACAATAACTTAAGTATAAGTAAATAGAAATCTTTGAAGTTTAAACACAATGTTTATGACCACAAAAAGAAGGTTGGAATTGAATTTGGGGGTTATGGTCCCAACAGTTTAGGAATTAGGGGCCAAAAAGGGGCCCAAATACATGTAAGCATTTTTCTAGTTACATGTGTACCAAACAATAACTTGTGGAATGGTGTATGGATCTCTCTGAAATTATACCACAAAGGGATGGTAAAAACCTGTGCTAGGTGAAGCAATTCTTTTTTTCTAAAAGTAATTCGACAGTATTCTTTGTAAAAAAAAAAATGAACTTTTTGTAAAGGTTTCAATGTTTTATGGTATTAGTCCACCTTGAATTTAAGGCCAAACTTTTTTTATTATCTGTTTAACGAGATCCGCCGACTCCACCTTTCCCGATTTTAGAATAAAAATAAAAGTAGTGTTTCTTACTTTTATTATTATTTTTCCCGCCGACTGTTACGAAATCCTCAGAAAAAAATAAAATGTGTTGTTCACGATACTCGCTTTCGGTCAATTTCGTTATCGGTAATATTTAATTTTTACCAAGTCAATAAAACAGCAATTTTCATTTAAAAGTAAAGAAATTCAAGGCATAAACGATATATTTTCTTCTAAAAGATTTTTAAGCTGGTGGCATGCTTTTCATACTTGTCAAGTTACACGAGAGCGTACATCAAATCATTCTAACTTTCAGAACTTGATGAAATTAGCCTCAAGTAAACTTGTCATCCATGTATTGCATTAGAATCGTCATATTCCTTTCCAAATAGCGTATCAAACATCGTTTATTTTTGTAAATTTTTCTTCGTCCGACATTTAAATTTGTAGAACTACGGATCGGAATCGGGATTTCATCGGAAACGGACCAGCTATGACCGAAATCCGGATTCTTGCGATAATGACTACAGACGCATGAATGGCACTGCTGACAGACAAAAATTGAAGCCAAAAGGGAAAATTACGCATTCCACACGCATTAACATACTTTTGGTTAGATCTTCTTGATTAATGTATCTATTTCCATGTATAAGCATTGTTTCAATTTATAGGTTAAAGTTGCTTAACTCTGGGACTATTACACCAGAGACATATATACACATGTGTATATATATGTCTCTGCATACACTAAGAGGTTCCTGACTGGGTGACTGGTATTTACATATATAGTGTATATGCAGCGAGGTTGATATATTTGCGTGGTGCCATGGACCTATATTAGTGGAAATACAGAATCAAAACATAGTTTTTGGGATACGATTGCTGTCAAGCAATCTGTAGACTTTTACCGTTGACTCATGCTACATTCCCTCACGTCATTCGTTTTATTCTAAACATTCAGCAACATCTCAGATTCTTATAATTGTCTTGCTTTAAAAGGTAAAAACAAGCAAAAGGATTGAACATAAACAACTTTCCTGTAATGTTCTTCTCATAATGTTCATGTGTGATATTTTCCTTGACTTATATGCGTGTTTTTAACAACACGGAAAATCAGAATTAAACAGTATTTATATTTAGTGTTTTTATAAATTTAGAAACACGTCCAGTGATATTGTTGTCTTTTTTCAAAACTACCTCTACCGTTTTTTATTGGGAAAAATGAATATTTTGTATTGAAATTGGGAAATTTGTATATTTCATTCTTAACACATCTCCGATTTTTTGCTGACCTTTGCTGTCTTTTTTGCACTGTTTTTTCATGTATATTTTGGTTGTCTGACATTTTCAATCTGAAAGGTACTTTTCGGAGAGGGGAAAGAAACAGAAGCAATGATGGTACTTAATGCATTGAAAACTTCATGTGTTACAAACACCATGATGATTCTGATCAGAAAACCGGATCTCAAAAGTGCTTTCTACTATCAAAATAATAACATGAGTACGATATTTACAAACATTACTACCAATGCCATCACTGTTTGGGGAAAATGTAAAACTTTTTGGGAGGAATTTTAAGCCATTTTTTTTAGTAATTGGGAAATTTCTCTAGGGGAAAAGGCTGAATTTCGGCTGTAATTTGAGGCAAACAATATCACTGACGTCAGAGGGAATACCCCAGTTTTGATAACTTGCGAGAGTTCTCTGAATTCCGATCGATAATTCTATTTCTGTCATAAGAACTGAAGTGGAGTATTTCTATATTTTACCATTATGAAACTGATATTTGATACTGTACTCTCATGAAGAAATGGAGAACCATTCATCATATCATTTAATAAACGTTCTTGTTCCAAATCGCAAGTCGCGGTTTGTTTATGTATTAATGCGCATGCGTATAGTTATTCTGATTTCAAGGGGTATCAGATTGAGTGATTCCCCGCTTCATTGATTAATTTGAAACTCATGGGATTCTTTCTATGTCTGTCTGCTATTGAGGGTTATTGTTGTTGCATAATTTTAAATCATATGCATAATTTAAATTAAAATAAATGCTTCATCGCAAAAATTACCCATAACACCCCTTCAGCCGAAATGGAGTCTTCCATATTATCGTTTCGAGTTGTCTCTCTTCCTCCGGAAGTATTCGTCAAGAAAAATTTAACTCGTTAATGCTGATAAACGTCGTATTATATTAAGAACGATCTCAATTTAAACAGAGGAGTGTGTACGGAAAGGAGTCATGCCCTCTGACCCAAAGGAACTTCAATATTTAAAGAGTAAGAAATGGGGTTCCTCCTAAACTGGTCCGCCGTTCTATATATAGCTTCGCACTGAAGGTCAGTGTAGCGATAAGTGAACACAACAGGGGTCCAGTTTAGGGTTCCTCCTAGAATTACGGTGATAAGATACGGAAGCAAGTCAACTCGTACCACGCCATTCGTACCAAAAAAGTTAACTTGTACCACTGGGAAGTCGTACCATTCAGAAAAATATATTAAAAAATATGATGTTTTATGGGTTTTTGTTTGTAAACTTAATAAAAGTAAAGTTGAATTACTTGAATTTTATACAGGATTTTAATGAAAATTTAGACAAAAATAAAGAATGTTTTTAAGCATTATTGTTTAAACTGATCTTTCAAACTAGAACATAGGCGGATCAAGGGGGGCTGCCCCTCCCCCCCTTTTCGTGGGAAAAATTTGGTTGATTATAAAGGGAATCATTGAAGCATGACTGGAGCAGCCCCCTCTTAGGTGAGTCAGCGGGCCCCCTTAGGAAAAGTTCTAGATCCGCCACTGTAGAACATAATCCAGAAGAAAGTTAAAACATTACTTTAACTGTACCTTAAATTGAATATATATATTAAATAAAATAATAAAATAAGTAAAAAGTTATCAGTTCCATTCTATCAATTTCATCCTTCCATTGGGACTCTTCAGGCTAACTGATGTAGTGTCGCTATAGGCGAGGTCGTTAAGGAGGTTTATGGAAGGATAAAATCGATAGAATGGAACTGTTAACTTTTTACTTATTTTATTATTTTATTTAATGAATATATATATCTGCACATGTGAAAATTATTTTTTACGCCTATATATATATATATCCAATTTAAGTTAATTAAAAGTTAATTAAAAATATTGTCTATTGTCTATTAAAGTTGTAATCCATGATCGCAAATTGAATGCCATGTTTACAATTGTTGAAAGCCATGTGCTTTTTTGGCGGGAAAATTCCGGACCCCTTAACAGGAATCAGTTACATTTCATTGTTATTTATAGACAGTAAAAATAATTTTGGCAATCATTTTGACTAACTGCTAAGATTTAATTATTCATGAAAAATTAATATTTTCTTCGGGTGAAACTGTTAATACTTTAATTATCTACATCTGCCACAGTATTTTCTATCCAATAGACAAGGAACATTAGCTACAAATTGGTCATTGTACAAATTATATACATTTTACAGACTTAAGAGGTATTGAGTGAAAGTAACGTATATCATGTATATTCATCATTTAACACCATTTAAATGCATTTAAATAAGTTGGTAAGTGTTAGCAGTGGTACGAGTTTGCATTGGTACAAGCTTTTTTTTTAGTGGTACGAGTTTGCAATGGTACGGGATAACTATAATTCGATAAAACACAATAAGTACATGGCTCATACACTTGTAACCGGGATTGGCTATTTTTAAAGTTGACTGACTATTCAGATTATTACATTTTGCATGTGCAGTTGAATTAGTTTTGAAAATAATACTATCCAGCTGTACCAGGGTTGCCGGCCAAAAAAGGCTTGACACTCACTCATGTTCATGCTTTTTTGCGGCAGTATCCTTGGATCTGTTTTTTTCCTCTTTGATCTTTTCAATTTTGATCAAATCTCACGCATTTGCTTAATGAAAATTTGGCAGAACTGCTATACATGTGTCAATGAAAACTGTGGCAATCGTATCCCTCAGAGCATTCTGCTCTTTGATTAAGTTTATATTAATAGAAGGGTTAACCAGAGACATATATAAACTATATGTATTTATATTTCTCTGGGTTAATATGCTGGTCTGTTCTCATTTCATTGTTCTTGTATTTTGATAAATTATATAAAAAAAAAAAAAAAAAAAAAGTCACTTATAATGGTTTTATTTTTATTTTTAGTGTCGACTGGACCAATTTTGCACTTTTATTTTTTTTTTTATTTCGCTCCCTCGACCCTAATTTTTTACAAATTTTCTCGTTAAACAGATAAAATAAAAAGTCTGGCCTAAAGGCTTTTGTAACCCTTTCATAAGTTTACATGGAAAATCGGATGAATATTTACAAAGTATGCTATTGTTATAACAAAGCAGAGTTCTTTTGAAAAAAATATGTGCAACTTTTTATACGCCCGTTTACAGTGTTAAAGAAAAAATTCATGATGTTCAGTTTTGTTCTTTTTTGTGTTATAGTACTGTTGTATTTTATCAAAATTAATAAATGTTATTTTTTTTGCCTAATTAGTGGTTATTTTAAGAAGATATTTTTTTAATGATAAATAAAACTTAAATGTGTTTAAAAAAAACTTAATAACTGGTTATGTGAGTTAGCCAATTCAAGTTCAAAAAGTGTTAGACTTAATATAAGAAATAAAATTTAAAAGCTGTTGTGGAGCAAAACAACTGACATTTAGATATATGTTATCTATAAAGGGAAATTAATTTTTGTTTAATATGTTTGTTTAATATTATGGTTTGAAATTCCAGACACACTGACAAATATTGCAAAGAAACAAAAATTATCAGATCTAACAAGTAATTTATTTGGTAAGTATAATAAAATTGATTTTTAAAGGTCAAAATAGTGAAAAATCAACCTTAAAAAAAAAGACTATGATATATATATAAAATAATGCTGAAGAATCTCACAGAAAAACACATGATAGAATATCCCAAAAACTGGATGTGTAATTGAGATTTCATTTGATATATTTGTCATCTATTTTGATGCAAAATAGTAGCTTAGATTTGTATTTACTCATTCATATATGTATTACAAACACAAGACTGTCTTTTTAAAACAAAACGAATACAATATACAGGATATGTGTCTGTAGTTTATTTCCCATTGTTTCATCATGATCTAATTTCCTCCAAATGGAAAGAAGACATTGAAAGTTCTATAATATTTAATTGCGGTTTACAAATTAAAAGAAACCTGCTTGCTATATTGTAGAACACAACGAACAAATAAATTGTAGTAAAATCTTTGAAATGAAAATAAAAGGCAAAAGACACACACTACATTTTCACCACCAATTGGAGAAAATGAACTGGATAGAGGCCAAACAATCTATTTTATAGGCATGATTATAGGCATTTGTGTTACCATATTTGTGAGGCTCATATTCTCTGTGTAATATTATCTGAATGACAAAAGAAAATTTATTTTAATAGGTGCATTAGCAGAAAATGGTAGACTAAATAAATTATCTGGTGTTTTGGATGCCTTTGAGAAAATTATGAGTGCTCACAAAGGCGAGGTACAGTGTGTTGTCACCACAGCTAAGGTAAAAATACAAATTAGTCAACAAACATCTCATACTCATATAGGGCTTTATTTTCATCCTATGGTTTTCCAAGGTTAATGATATGATATGGGAGATAAATGTTGTATTCCTATTCATTCCATGTACACAAGATAATTTTAAACTGTAAGACAATAATATAAAAAAGAAAATTAAAAATTAATGAAATATTGTAATCATTGCATGCATTTATTATTGCAATTTTGTCTTTTAAGATTAAAATGCGATTTTAATTTTTGTGATATTCAGAAAAATCCTGTTTAATTTATATATTTTTTTTTAAATGGTAGTTTAAATTATTACAATTATAACCCTGTCAAATTTTTTGCTATCTAGAAAACATCGCAATAATATCTGAATTAACAGTAACAACAAAATAACTCTCACAAACCAAAAGTAGTCCTGTACTGATGAATATGGTGAAATAAAAGTGAGATAACCTAAGCATATAATAAACTGCTTAGCACAAATAAATGCTGTATGGAGAATTTGTTTATAAGATAACAACCTAACAGGACAGTAGACTGAAAAAACATCTATAAACTACCCACATAATGCATTGAAAAATGGAAAAATCCTGGAATTTCAATAACTCACTTCAGGCCTTGTTATGTCCTTGACATCTATAAAAATTAAAATGATAATTGATAAGTTACATTTACAAACTTATCTCCCCTTCTTGAACAGTTTTGCAGTGTATTATTATAATACAAATACATTTATTAAGCCAATATACATTGATTTACTATGTCAGAATGTTGTTTGAGGACATTACTTATATATTCTATAAAGATCTGCTCATTATATTTACGTTGATCTCGCCTGTAAATGCATGAAATGTTTACAACTAGACATTAGCAAGCTGTAATTCATATATTTGTACATTTATCTATGTATTTTTATATGGAACAATCAACTTTAAAATGTCCTAGAGATGCTAAAAAAATTCCACCAGTAATCCTTGATAGGATCAACTTTATACATACTGAATTATGATTAACAACCATGACTTACTGTTAAATGTTGTCTTCATAAAGTTCAGGAAAACAATGTTCAATGCAGGCTCTTTATTTTCATGCCCCCAACATAGTGGATGAGGGGTATTATGTTTTTGCCCTTGTTCGTATGTATGTACATCCCAAAGTTTGTATGTGTTCTCTAACTTTAGTTTTTTTCAACCAAATGTTATGAAACACAGATTAAGTATGAATTTGGTGGCGTCACGTCACTTAAACCGTTCGAGAGTCATGTCCCTTTACATAGGAAAAAAATGTTGACATTATTGTTTTGGTTCTGTAAAATTAGTTTGCCTAAATCTTGTGTTATGAAAATTATACAGTATGCTAATTAGCAAAACACAAATCAAGTTTGAATTATGGGGACGTCACTTTAACCGTTCTAGAGTTATGCCCCTTTACTAAATGAAAAATTCAATTATGTTCTTTAACTTTAGTTTGCCTCAACCAAATGTTATGAAACTTATACACCATGCTTATAATCACTTAACACAGATCAAGTTTGAATTTTGGTGTCATTTTAACCAATGTTGAGTTATGCCCTTTACAAATGGAAAAATTGCTGAATTTTTAATTTCGTTTCTCTTATTTCAGTTTTCCTCAACCAAATGTTGTGAAATTTATACACAATGCTTACAACCACAAAATACAGATCAATTTGTAATTTTGGTGGTGTCACTTTATCTGTTCTAGTGTAATGCCCCTTTCAAATGGAAAAATTGATGATTTTTTTGTTTCCATTTTCTAACTTAATTTAGCCTCAACCAAATGTTATGAAACTTATGAAGAATGCTTGTTACCTGAAAACACAGATCAGGTATGAATTTTGGTGGTGTCACTTTTACTATTCTAAAGTTATGTTCCTTTACAAATGGAAAAATTGGGTTCCTGTTCTCCAACTTATTTACCGTTCTTCAGTTATGTCACTTTATAACTTTTATGTAACCTTTATATATGATATGCAAGCGGAAGCATCATCTGTGCTCCATGGACATATTCCCCATTTATTAAGATTTTTAATATAATCTGTATAAATTTTGCAGGCTATGAGTGCAACAAATGAGAAAGAAATCAGAACAGTTCTACAAAGTTTCTTAAAACCAGGAGAGAAATTGTTCTTAACATTGGAGGTATGGTATTATCTTTGATCTTAAAGGAAATAGATTCAGAATTATTATTCTCTCTATGTTCATCATCAGTTGACAATGTGAACCACTGGTAATTTAATTAAGTCGAACATTGGCATCATTTGAATGGTATCTTCTATTATGATTCAACTTTGAAGTATCAATTTGGAATTTTTTTTCTTAAGTTTTACTTGTCAGTCAGTGCCCATTTAATTGTTAAATAGAAATACTGTAGTGAACAAAATCAGCTTGAGAAAAGAAAAAAATCACCAAAAATATCAAGCATATAATTTGGTATGCCAGCTACATGTTTCTTCTACATTAGACTTGTCAGTGGCAATCAAATGAAAATAGGTGGAAGTCCAAATAAAATATGAAGATGGGGAGCATTGAAACCTTCACACCAAAAATCTGTTTACATATGCATTGGAGTAGATGTTGGTTTGTTAAATATAGTGAAACCAAATGGCAAAGAAACATGAGCATGTTTTAGCACTTGTCTTTGCTAAAGTTCAAAATTTGAAGTTCTTTAGTTATCTTTATACACAAAGAGGTATTGCAATTTACAAAAAGTCTTAAGAAAACTGGACTTGTAAAGTGTGTAAACAATGCAAGATAATATTCTAAATATTTCTGTCTGAAAAGTTTTTTTTTCATAAAAACAGAGCAGATATGTAGCTAATGAGCCAAGAAACCTATTTTTATACAAGATTTAAGCAGCTAATAAATGTAAAGGTGACAAAAATATTTTAATATATCATGATTCGTCTGAAGGTTTTAATATGTATATTTTCTTTTACATAGTATGTTGGGGATGCAAGTTATTATGATAAATAATTCTTTATAATTACAGACTGATCCCAAATTGATTGGTGGCATGGTGGTTTATATTGGAGACAAATATGTTGATATGTCTATGGCATCAAAAATCAACACATATACCAACTTAATTAAACAAGCTGTATAATGACTAACATTCATAGATATTTGTGATCAAACTTTATATAGAAGTGAAGTTGTATTTAACGTTTGTTGAATAGATTTTGACCAACTCTGGTATTTGTTTCTTTTCATTCAGATTTGTGGAAGCACTCATCACGCTCTTAGTTGTAAATTTGAAAGTAGTTGAAAAATTACACTAATTTTTATACAACCAAAAAAGAAATTGCGTCATATAATGTTATTACTTGTCAGTGTTGTTGTCCGAAGACATTTGATTTTCAGACAAAACTTAAATATACATTGTAAGTGTATGTATTTCTGAAATTGTACCACAAGATTCCACACCACATCAGGCAGGTTAGGATGATTTTTTTGGTAATGGTCCTAACTGTTCTGCTAAAGTGAGCCAAAAACAATACTTTTTATAAATTGCTTATTTCGTGAGGTCTAAAGAGGAAAGAACATATTTTAAGGGGCACTAGCTACGAGATATGGAAAAAGGTAGATTATGATTTTGCTTGGTTCAATCTTTAATAAAAGTGAAATAATTATTTTTTAGCAATCAAATTGGCTTAATTTTGTCAAAATAAGCATAGAAATATCACTGAAGAATTATTCACTTTCATGTGAAAATTGGACTTCATTAAATCTCTATTCATATGACCTTCAATTTAACCCATTAGCTAGAGATTGGTTACACATGCAGAAGTCAAAAGGAAATTAATGTCAACATTTTATAGTGAAACAAAGGTGAACCATTTTCTTTGATCCACAAAAAAAAATCATTCTTTATCATGTACAGGTAAAAGTGTACACTTTAAACTTACTATTTATACAAAAGCAAAAAAAATTGGGATCATTTATTGCTATCATGTCGTCATCAGCGTTGTTGTCCAAAGACAATTTTTCACCTGTTTTAAGATTTAAAAAAATTAAAAAAGAAAACTACTTCAAATTTATTTTTTTTTGGGAAAAGGGAGGAGGGGGTAAAAAGCAAGAAATCTTAAACTGAATATAAATTCAAATCATATAACCAATTTAAAGTTCTTTGACTACATTTATTCTGAGTCAGAAACCTATAATGTGTCAAATATTTAATTACAATCCAAATTCAGACCTGTATCAAACTTGAATATTGTGTCCATTTTTGCCCCAACTGTTCATGGTTTGACCTCTGCAGTCGTATCCAGCTGTGCTTGGTGAAGCACTTTATTAACCTATAACATGAATCAAAGAGACCTATTTAAATCCAATTGCATGATGTAGCAATCTGTTTATATTTATGTTTATATTGGGTTGTGTGACTGTTGGTAGTATTTGGCGGTCATCTCCATAGTCATTTAGATGGTGTCTACCCTTAAATACACACGAAACTGATATATGTTATCAAGTACATGCTTTGTTAACTGTTTATTTCAGACTTATTGTAATTTTGATATACGTCTTGGTGTCAAATTGGTGAACATGAATCTTGACAGCTAAGAAAGAACAAAATAAACTGTCTTTCAAGTAGAAAATCATTGACAGTTTGTCACACAGTAGAATTTTTTAGCAATCAATGATATCTTGTTTAAAAAAAAATACTTCACAGAGATACAAATGTTCATGGTTTATAATTGTCTAGATTGATAAGTTGTCTTGGTAGACCACAATATATTGGCAGAATAGAAGCTATTTTAAAGTTTTGAAGAATATGGGATGCTTATCTGGTGGAGCAGATTGCTTCAAATATTTTTCAGAGGGAAGATGACCTGGATGCTCCATATATATATATATATATATATATATATATATAAAACCATATAACCTTATATACAGATGTCTCATGTTATGAAGTTTCCATCAGTCATGTGTCCATTGTCTTTTATCTCATTTTGATTGTTCAAAACTGCTGTTTTCGTGAATATCTCTCTCTCTTAGCATGATTAATAGGATGACTATTTGGTATAAAGGATTCTTGAAAGGTCTTCATGTCTGTCAGATGAGGTTCCCCTGACCAAGGCATCAGTTCATGGATCATTAATCAAGGTTTAGTTTTTGTGGTTAAGTCTGTATTTCCAATACTTTTGGCACTATGTCATCTATATTTAGTGTATAGAATTAGAATGATTAGTTCTTCAATTTGGTCATCACTGAAAATACAAAAAAGAGATGTACAATATTCTAGAAATACCTTCACAGACAATCAAATTTTAAAAAAAAATACTACTACAAGAGATTAATTTGATATTTGATATATATAGTTTACACCATGACAAGCTATAGATCCAGTAAGCATAGTGTCCAGACAAATAATAGTACAAAAGGCGCAACATAGAAAAACTAAAGACTAAGCAACAGGAACCCCATCAAAAACTAGGGGTGATCTCAGGTGCTCTGGAGGGGAAATATTGGTGCCTTCCATAAAAATATCAACACATACACTTATATAAAAAAAGAAGATGTGGTATGATTGCCAAGAGACCAAATGACACAAAAAATAACAACTATAGGGCACTGTACGGCTTTCAACAATGAGCAGAGCCCATACCGCATAATCAGCTATAAAAGGCTCTGAAATGACTTATCGTCTATGCGTGTCATGCGGTCTTGTATCTGATTAGTGTGGAATTGCCCAAAAAAGTCTGTAACCATTCTACACCATGGTACTGCAGAATCTTTAAATTGTAATGTAATGATTGATAACAGTTTAATTATGATCAGAAGTAAGGGAGCTTCTATTTGATTGTAAAAAGGGGGGGGGGGTTGTAGGACAGACATTTTGATTATTTATAAAAAGGCAGGATGAGACACTGAAAAAAGGCAGGATGAGACACTTTGAAAAAAAAAGTCAGGATGACAATTTATGTATAAAAAGTCAGGATAGACTTATAAAACAAAAAGCATGACCGAATAGTGTGATACATAAAAGACAGGATAGAGATTACAACTAAAAAAATGCAGGTAAAAAAAATCAAATGGTAGCCCCTAAGTACTAGGGCCATTTGAGCTTATGCCACCATTTTCCGTCCGATTGTTCGCCATTTGTTGTTTGTTGTCCTTAAATTTTCGTTAAAAATCTTCTTCTCTGAAACTGCAAAATGAATTAAAGTTTATCTCCTTTAAGAGGTCAACTACAAAGTTTGTGATTTTCGTCTAATGTTGATCAACCAACATGACCTCTATGTCTGACTCTCTCTATCTCTAAATAAATTTGGGGAAAACTGACAGGGTTAAAAACGGTTTCAGAGTAAGTCCAATCTAACCTAGAAATAAAAATTAAAAAAAATGTCCACCTGTTTTAAGTCATAGCCCTTGAAATGTCAATTGTTTTGGATTTTTGTTTTGCCAATTCATTGGCATAGACGAATTTAGAGGGTGTCGGGGCCCACCTTTTGTGGAAAAAAAATGGTTAATTATATAGGAAATCACCGAACCATAACTGCAGCGGGCCCCCTCTTAGGCAGTCAGTGAGTCTGAATATCTTCTGATCCGCCAATTGTTGTCACTGGGTTTCAAAAACTATTGGAATCCGACTAATAGTGATACAGCCGATTGCTGTGAGTGTGTCGGCAAAGGTAATATCTTTGGTTAGCTTGCTTGCTATAGCTGAACCGTGAAGTCATTATTAGGTCAGATATATACTACCCTCCATTAGAAGTAGCTTTGTCCTACAGACAGATAGATTGGTTATCTGTCGGACTAGTCTACTCTTAAAGGAAGGTAGTTTACCTAACCTAATAATGACTTCACGGATCAGCTAGCAACCAAGCTAACCAAAGATATTTTTTCTGAGACAAGTGCTTGTGACCATCCACCAGAACTTAAATTATCTTTTTTCCTGTTTTGGAGTTATTGCCCCTGAAATACTAGGTTCTTTTGCATTTCTTGGGGAAGGGAGGGGGCTGTTATCGTTACAAAATATCAGAGTTAGTTTGAAATTGTTAATTGCAAAAATGATCAACACCACGAAGATTTCTAAACCCTTAAAAAGTTCAGAAAAATCTGTCAATCCGTTTTTCAGTTTTTTTTTAAATAAACAATCTCAATATACACGGTAAAATCATGCATTTCAAAGAACCCCAATACATATATAATTAAAAGTTTCATTTTGGACACATTTGTTTAAACGGGGGCCATTATCCAAAATCGTTATACACGGTTGGATTCAGCATATAAAAGAACCTAGACAGTTCAAGGTTTTGAATTAAACCCCATTGAAAATAATCAAGAAATACCGGTAACCAATTTATACATAAAAGTATTGTTTTCGGTCCATAATTCCAAAATGGTCTAAGTCGTAGCCCCCAAATTCAATCCCAACCTTCCATTTTTGTATGGAACTTTTTGGTTTAATTTCATAGAGATGCTTAACACTTATACGCAAGTTATTGTGCTGAAACTAGGGAAAATAATCTTGTTATAGCCCCTGCTTGATCCCTAATTGTCGTATAATATTTTTAGAGATCCATACACTAATACTCAAGTGTTTGTCTGGAAACCAAATGTCTTCGGACGACGATGACAACGTAAATTTAATCTTCTTTTTCCTTTGAGCTTTTTACGAAATAAGATAGAGAAGACAAGCATGTACATTGAAGACCTGTTGGTGACCTTATACTGTTGTCTTCTCTATGGTTGGGTTGTTGTCTCTTTGACATATTCCCCATTTCCATTCTCAATTTTATAGCAACCAAATAATATTGCATGAAAGATCACATTGGCCTATATTACTCAATGAGAAAACAGCAGGTTCCAATAAAGAATAATACAAATTTAAAAGATATCACTGCTGTAGGCTTTCTCCGTCAGACAAGAGAACAAACAAAAATATAATGTCCCCTCCAAAATTTGAAGACTTAGCAAAAACAAAATCTCAGTTATTTTTGAGACAGAACATATTTGCAAAAAAAAAAAAATTCAAATCAAATCAATTCAAAGTGAAATGTTGCTCAAGCTGAATTTTGAAAATTAAACTACCCATTTAGTATTTGTAACGTCTCTAAGGATTTATGGTGTGGTCTGTGATTTATTGCTGGAATGGTCATTTTGGAGGGAAGGGGCTTGATCGTAACCTTTGACTGGCGAAGATGTGGAATGGCCAACACGGATAAATCTAGAGGCTGAATAAGATTTGGAAATCTCTGTCAAATGTGCCTAAATCCACAGCATAGAATTCAATATTTTTTATGCGTTTTGAATTTGTGACAGTCTAATATTTTTACTGAACTATTGCCTTCTTATTATGTATCTTCCTCGACATCGCGAAGAACCGGTGTCCTATAGCCATTCTCCCCCCCATGCCAAATTTTCCAGGGGGAAAGACTGGATCGATCCAATATTTCCCCCTGGAAAAATAGGCATGATCCCACTTTTTCCCCTCAGCGTTATTGGGGGGGGGGGGGGGGGACCAGGGTCAGGCCAATCCCCCCCCCCCCCCGGTAGTAGCGTGAGAAGCTAAATTTTCCGCCTTGTTATATATAACGTCGGCGACGACACGGTAAGAATTTAAAAAAAGAATAGTGACTTTTCTATGTCAGTTTATAGTTACCAAAGCTTCATCGTATGACTATACATTTGATAGATATTTATAGAGATATATATATATTTTATATTTATACACACGAAACACATTCTGATGTAGGTCGAACACTTTCCAGCACTAATGATACAAATTCGACGTGGTAGTAAGTAATTAAAAGGCCGCTGGGAACGTACGGCATTAACAACGAGAAATCCTCATATAGTTGGCTTTATAAAAATGCCCCGACCATAAAAATGTGAAAAAATCAAACAAAACTAACGGACTTATTTATAACAAAATAATTTACGAAAAAACATGACCGACTTGAAACGACAACAACCACTGTAATACATATTCTTGGCTTTGGAAATTCCATTCTCAATTTTATTGTGTAAATTTGAACGAATTACAAATTTGTATAAATATAATTCTAACACTGTTCGGTTTAATTTCCAGACATGCATATAACTATATTGAAATCTATATCATGGGGGAAAAGATTGGCATGGGGAAAAGTTACTATATGTATACGTATTGTCAACTTTCCGCAGGGGAAGAATGACAATGATCCAAAATTGACAATCTTTCCCCCTGGGAAAAAACTGACATGGGGGAAGAATGGCTATATAACATCGCCAAAACAGTAAAAAAATAATCTTTTAATCAATAGAACCATGAAGTATTATATTGACAGGTCATTATAATACTTTCATGATTATGTTACGATCATCTATTTCATGTAAAATAAATATCACATGTTTATAGATTAAAGATAAGAATACGTTTACTAATTCATAAATATTTGCGGTCAAGCCGCTGACAAGCTTTAATTATAGTTCCAAATTCATGAATTAGTAAACGTATTCTTATCTTTAATCTATCAACATGTGATATTTATTTTACATGAAATAGATGATCGTAATAATTATGATAGAACTATTTATAGATAATACTTATGGATTTCCGATTCGAAGACCCCTCCCCCTAAAGAAAATAGGCACAAAACAAACACACAAACAAACAAACAAACAAACAAAATAAAACAAAACAAACAAACAAACAAACAAACAAACAACAAACAAACAAACAAACAAACAAACAAACAAACAAACAAACTAACAAACAAACAGGTGTATGAGACTATGATTAATGCTATTTTCGATGAAACGCTGAGAAGTTACGCACGGTAATGCGTTCGGATGAAAAGGGTCTTATAATATGATTTTAGAACAGCAACTATTCGCCTATGCAAAAACAATCCATCAACATGCATTGTCTTATCGGGGCCTTTTATAGCTGACTATGCGGTATGGGCTATGCTCATTGTTGAATGCCGTACGGTGACCTATAGTTGTTATGTCTGTGTCATTTTGGTCTTTTGTGGACAGTTGTCTCATTGGCAATCATACCACATCTTCTTTTTATATGTATCTACAGAAAGGCCTGACAGTGATTTTCTTATTTTAACTTATTTTTTTTTAATTTTTGTACTTTACATTTATTTAATGGATCCCACAAATCGCACTTTTACGTTAATAATCGATTGTCCGGCTTAACATTTTCTGATTAAATAAAATGCATTTTCCAGAATCCTATGTTCCGTTATAATTTTGAACATAAAATCTTCGAAATTTGGTACATCAACTTCCTACTAGATTTTATTCTGATGTATTACCCGTTTTTTTATTGGCGTTAGCTGAAATTTGAAACAAGTCCTCAACGAAGTATTCAGCAGAGGAACCTGCCTTTATGATTATGAAGAAAATTAATCAAAATTTTGAATATTGTATTATTATCATATAATAAAATCAATTCATATTAAAATGATACGCAATGGGAAGTTCTGATAAAGATAAGCATTTTCAAAGTTTCAAATTAAAAAAACAAACTTTTTCATGATGCAGAATGTAAATAAATCGCATGTCTAGCCACTTTGTCGAAACGTCATTTTTTTCGTTCCTTAGGTGAAATATGTAATATAAATTATAAGAATGTGCATTTATAATACAAAATTAACATATTTAAAAGATACAAACTATAAGTTCATACCAATGGCTAAATGAGTCGAGTGTTGTCACAAACATCATGACCTTACAATTTTTTTCGGAAAGAATTCCCTATGTCTACAGTCGACATTATGTCCAAGGGCGTCATTTAGACGTTTCTGCACAAAGGAGTCTTTTATATGAATACACACTTTCCCGTCTAGGCAGTTTAAAAGATGTCGGGAAATGTTCATTCCAAAAAGGTATGCTGAATCAAAATAACACTCCGATGAAAAACACACATATAAGGGATAGACCCTTTGTAGACAAGGGAAAAAGGGGGGGGGGGGTTGAACCGTAGGGATAATTTCTTATGGACAAAAGTGTTCACGCAATTGTAAAACACCTTTATAGATTGGAATCCGAAGAAATATGGTCTTATAAATTTTAAACAAGTATTAAAATACTTATTTGTAAAATAAAACCATCAGTGCTAAAAAGATAGAGAAAGAGTGGCTTTCAAATAGTCTGAAAACTCGCACAGACACATACAGATATTGGACAAAAAGAGTTCAAATAATCATTTTAACTAAAATCATTATTATAAATGATCATAGGACCGATTTTTATGAATAATATATACCATACATTTTTATGTTAAACTTGTAAAAATATGTTTCAGGTTAATTTTTTTCTTATCGTATATATGTCCCTCCGACAGCAAGAGTTTTCTTAGGAAAGTTTCTTATGAATTTTATTCAAAATAGAATTGAAAACATTTGCATTTGTTTTCACAATATGACAGATCAGAATATAATAACGTTCCTTACGAAACTAATTTATAAAATTAATTGAACCCCCCTTTTCCACTTACAGAAAAAAAAACCTCCCTACATTTGATCAGATTCAAAAGTTCAGAAACGTTATATTGTTCTCATCCCACTTTGAATTTATAAAATAGATTGAACCCCCCTTTTCCACTTACAGAAAAACCCTCCCTACTCCCCCCGATGGACATCTTGAAAGAAAAATCCCGGAATCTATCTGGTTCCGGTTCTAAAATTGTTGTCGCCCCAATAGAGGACACCACTATCGCTTCATGACAACGGAAGTGAAAACAGTTGGCAACGATACGCTTGACTCTTTGATATGTTTTAACATTTATGGCACCAATCATTGTCAACACAGGATAAATACATTTAGATGTCAGGTACATTGTTTGGCTGTTCACATTCATAAACTCCTTTTTATGCTCACTTTATTTACTGTCAATGAAATAGTTGCACTAGCCACTACTTTTTTTATATCATATATATAATGTTAAAATTTAAGGCATCAATTGTTACCACAGGATTAATACATTTAAATGTCAGTTTCAATGTTTGACACATCACATTTACCCACAACTTATCAGAATCACTTCATTTACAATCATTTGATCATAGTTACAACCTCCTACATAAAGTTCAGTGGCGGATCCAGAAATTTTCATAAGTGGGGGCCCACTGACTGACCTAAGAGGGGGCCCGCTCCAGTCACGCTTCAGTGATTCCCTATATAAGCAACCAAATTTTTTCCCAAAAAGGGGGGGCCCGGGCCCCCTGGGCCCCCCCCCCTAAATCCGCCTATGAAGTTAATGCAAGATGCAGAGTATGTGATAACTATATAATAATTTCTATAAAGTTTAATCTATTATCAATATACCATTTTGCTACTGGGGATTCTGTGACCCTTGAGTTGACCCAAAAATTAGAAACACTTGAACTACTGATGTGAAACAACAACCTTTCTTGCAACATGCAACACTTTTAGAAAACGTCTGAGCAGAAATAGAATACATACATGTATATAAATATTCATAAGGAATCTATATTTGAACATCTTTGATTTACGTATCTCAAAGACTAAATCATCATACTTTTTGTGATCAGTTATACCAAATTTTTGGTGATTACCATGATTACTGTTTTATATATTAACAAGAGATGCATCATGCAAGGTATGATGATGTCAATAGGATCTTAACTTTAAATTAAGAGACAAAAGCAATTGATGTCAATTAGAGATTACCAACTATAGACAGGTGTCTTTTATTTTAGTTTATAATATGAACCTAAACATATAATATATCTTAATTGAAAAGAGGTTGGATTTGAGGGTCAAAATATATTTGTATTTTGCATCTCTCTGTGATATAGTTTCCTGTAGACTGTAGTAAGAAAATTTCATGTTACCAACTATGAACCAATATTGTTCAAGGATATAGTTTTTATGTACTAAATGGAATTATATTTTAAACTATATATATTTTTTTTATTTCCCAGGATGTCATCTGCAGCTGTCATGCCAATCTTTTTACCTGACTCTCAGGGTGCACCTTTAACAGAGAGACCTTCTGTTAAAAACAGTGGAAACAGACTTAGATCCGGGCGGAATGGTCCTCCATCTTCTCTCGGTAATTAAAAATAAGGCATTGGTATACAGTATACACTTATTAAAGTAAAAAATGGTGACTAAAATACTGTAAAAAATATGAGATGCAACAGCTACAATATTTGTAACTGCACCATTCACATCATACCTCTTGAAAAATAAAGGAAATACGAATAAGCATATTGTCTGCATAAGGTGTCTTGCTACAAATTTCGAAATATAATCTTTTGAAGTAACCAAATTCACAAAGCATTTGTTCTGCTTTTTTAATAGCCATTTAAGTCATATATATACAATTGTGTTTATATGTTTTATCGTTTGTTGATGTTCTTCACAGCATTGTAAATTTTCTGTTTTATTTTTAGGTTCTCCAAGCTCTGTTCAATCTCCTAATGCCAGTCTATCTAGTATAGAGATAGAGGCTTTAATGAGAGAGAAGGTGAGGACCAAACACCAAGACATAATGCAGGTATGAAACACTTTGTTGTTGTGTGCTTTAATGAGTGAAAATATTGCCTAACTAAACTGTCTGCACCTGTAATTGAACAAATGTATAAAAAGGATTATAAGGTTCACAGGGGAGCCATGTTGTCAACATTTAAAGGAAAATTGGAAAATAAAGAACTAAATTGATACTTCTTAACCAGGATGTCATAATTGTGCTTTTAATGATAATAATCATGATTGATTTGCTCCTCAAAAACTGACTATAATGTGAAAAAAATTGGCTCATATATGTTTCTCAGCAATTATATCTTTCTACAGCAAAGTACGTTTAGTCCATGGTTGTAGCCAGCATTTTTTAAGAAGTGACAACCTTTACAATGGTATGCATTTAAAGAGCATATCTAGATAAAAAATAAGTTTTAATATTTGTGAAGCTATCATATCATTTGAAATAATCTATAAACAGAATAAAGTGGTAAATTTTGATTTACAAAATTTTGATTTACAAAATTTTGATTTACAAAATTTTGGATTAGAATCGGTAAAAAAATGGAAGATAACAAATTTCAAATTAATGGACATCCTTTACCAAACATAAGTAAAATAAATAAATATATTTTTTTCTCTCTCACCATCTAACTGAAACAACTTACTTGAGTAAACACATGAAAAGTAGGATTTTTACTGCTATTCAGATATTGGTGCTAGAAAAAATTCAGGAATTTTACAAATAATTTCCTTTGTCTGGGTTAAGATATATAATGTAAACTTTTTTTTTATTCTTGAATTAAGATTATCATATCTGAGCTTATAATAAATATCTGTCGTGTGTTTGTACAGCATGTACAGGTAGCCAACTATATACACACATATAGATTGCACTGTTGGTCACAGTTTTGTCACATTGCAGTCCTGTATGATACACCACATAAACCAGGAATGTAGGAATTTTTGTTGATTTAAACTGTATTGTCAACATTCATATGGAATTTGGGGTCTGACATATATATACATGCACTATAAGTATAAACAAATTAGGTTTTTTATTTAACTGTACATCGATATCCAACAAGTTCAAATTATTAATTACTTTTTCTGGTTCTTAGTCAGCGTACTTCAGTTTTCAACTTTCAAGTAAACATTTTTCATTGTTAACAAGTATGAAGTATAAGTACTTTTATATTTCATATGTATTAATGTCAAAGTCTTATCCTGTAGTCTATATATATTTCATACAAAATTATCTTTGTACATGTACAAATCAACTATTGTTCAGTTTAACCCATATCCTAAAGACTGTTTCTTCAGAAAGTTAACTATATTAATAACAATGATATGTATATATATTTAAATTACCTTAACTAACAGAGAAATATTAATCTAATTTTCTAAACTAATTTAACATTCCTTTTCAAAGCACAAAAAAGAAAATTCCAGTGCACATATAGACATATGTATTGGTCACTTTTCACTATATACTTTATAAAACTATATATTTGTTCAAAATATCCCTTTGGTCATTTTTATCTTCTTACGGAAGTACAACTTGAAGCAGCATTATCATGCCCTTAGGTTGTAATTAAGTTATAAATTTGATTCAGAGTTTTTATATTTTGATGATATATTTACACAAAAGTATATTATTTTGCCCTGAAAATTTCTGTATGTTTTAACTAAATTACACCAAGGGAAGACAAATACAATTGGAGACCAAAATAATGACTAAATAGATTTTTAGACAATCCTACGTCTGCATGTGTTTGTTAAATCCAACCATAAACAACTTATAAATTTATTTTTTTGATTGAGAGTGACAAAATATTTATGTCTGTGCACTGTGAATTCCGTTATTCCCAACCTTGATTGTTTCTATTTCTGTTTTCAGGCCTTTATGACCTATGATATTGAAAACAATGGGGGTGTAACAAAAGGAGAATTTAGAAGGGTATTAGAATCCTTTTGTTTCCCCATGACCACTGAACAGTACGATGCGGTCGTGGCAAAGGTATCATACGCGGCCTGCAGTGTGTAGTGGTGTGATGGCTATTCACCTTCAGCACTTGGTGTACTTCACGATTTCTGGTTGTAGCTTTATTTACACATTTTATATTAAAACACCTTCTAATTTTGTACGACACATTTCTATTTTTTGCAATACCTTTGTTTTACACCTTGCCATATAACCATTTTTGTGATATTTTTCTGTGCGAAATTGAAGCTGTCATATAAGTTTATCTTATCCTGCAGTCTGCATATTTTTCATACAAAAAAAATTACTGTTTGAAATTTAATATCACCAAACACATATCACTTATCTTTTTGAAACTTTTTATATTTTGATTTATATATGCTTCTGATTAAATTAAGTGTGATTTTAAATGCCATACTGATTTATAAAGCTTCAAAAATTATAAGGCTTCTCCATTTTGCATGTTTTTAACTGTTGTACATTTTGTCCTAGCTATTCACTCCAAACTTTGAAAATATACTTTTTATTGTCGTAATGCTTTCAAACTTAATAGATATTGGAATACGATGTCAGTTATTTGTTAAATATATTTTTATTTTATTTTGAAGTAGAGTAAAATCACTGATGTATATTATTAATGATCTTTTTACATATAAAGTCAAATTTTTCAATAAATTGCAATCATTTATTTTTCATGCATGCATGTTCATCCAAATTTAATGTTTAATTTTGATATGGCATTAATAAAACTGCATGATAGCACATTTAACATTTGACTGATTTTTCAATTTGAAGTTTAGGTTTTTTAAGTCTAACAACTAATTCTCTTATAGCATGTTGGATAAAATATAAAAGCAGCTTTTCATTTCTAATATTAATCAGTGAGATAATAATGTGTGGAATTATAATCTTGAATTTTAAATAAATAAGAAACTGACATCATATTGTTCTTCTAAATTTGATACAAACTTTTCCCCTTTTTAGCTATTAAATGTGCTATTAGAGCATCTAGGTATAGTTAACTTTAGGTGATAGGCCAGGTATAAATTAGTTAGTGATGCCCAAATCCACAGTTTTTTTAATTAAAACATTACCTTGTTTAATATAGTTTTAGGGGTTTGTTTATTTATTTAGATGTAGGCCAGAATATTTATAAAAAAAGCTTTAAATGAATTTAATCCATGGTAATTTGTTTCACATTTTCCCTCTTTTAATGTAAATGACAATTATTTTATTTGGATCAAATTTTCAGATTTAAAGGTTGCTGCAGATGTTTAAAGTTCTTGTCAAATGCATAAACTGTCTTAAATGTTGTCAAAATGATATTGATCAATTATTATTGAACATTCAAAATTCAAAACCTTAATTTAAATAGACAATTAAGCAAGATGAGCCTATCTAGATATCTCTGTTTGATAAATTATTTAAATGGTTACATGTCTTTTTGCAGTTTAACTGAGCAGCTAAAATATGATTAGATTCTTATGATAAATGTTAGACAGGATTTAAATAGAAACAAAAGATTTTAACTTATCACCAATGGTTTTTGAAAATAGATTATAATACATTATGTTGGAACTTGGATGACAGGGTCATGTAGAATTTTTATAAATGCTTTTATTAAAAAAAAAATAGTATTTAAATACATCTTGAGGGTTGTATAAAATATACATGTTTTTATTCTTAAGTATTGTTTAAGTCAAAAGAAAAGAAAACTAGTAGAGCAAGACAAAGTTAGAAATAGAATAATATGGCTTCATTATTTTTTTTACCCCAAATCACAACTTCATGGACTCACCCATCAAATGTTGTCTTATTCACAAATTTTTTAAAGTAGTTTAAAAGTTGTGATGAAAGGGTTTTAAAACAAGTATAAATGCACAATATGAAGGCATAATATACATTACATATTCCAAAAATAATCTTATTAAGGGAAATGACTGCCTTGGTTATTATAGACTTCAAACTAAAACATAATTTCATGTTATAAGATATGACTATATATATTACAACTTATAATAAACATGCACATTATGTAATTTGTTTCTAATTTTGTAGGTTGAAAAGAACTCTAATAACACTGTGAAGTATGGTGACTTCCTGAACAAGTTTTATGGTCAACACAGACCTCCTACCTCACAGAGTAGGATTGTTGGATTCCAGAAGTAAGTTTGGGTAGAATCTTATTTTCTTTTCTTCAGAGCATTTTATATTTTATCAATATATTGTAAAAGAATGAATATAAATAACAACAAAATCCATGCACACAATTGGAAAAAAACCAAGACCATTAATTTCATTTAAAATTACTAGTACTACATTTGTATTTAACAATGCTCTAGCTTGTTTAGGCACTTCAAATTCTGTACTGAGGCTAAAGAAACAATCCTTTGGTGCTTTTCAAGAGGTGTTTGTACAAAAATGTTACAATGATATTTTTGTCAGTCAGAAAATTTAAATTTGAATTTATAGTTTAAAACTTATTTAGCTAGATTATGACTGCTGTTTATTACCATTGGCTTCAGAATTGGTTATGTATCTCTTTTTTTTTTATATATATATATATATATATATATATATATAAGTTGTTGAATTAAAAAAAATCCAATCTCCTTCTCAAAGTAAAGAATTGAACGCTTTTTTATGATGTGAGTTGTATTATTGATATCTCTCAAATTATTACTATATATCTATCAACATGGAGGAACAGTAATATTAATGTATTTTACAGGATGATGTTACCACCTTCATCTGCCAGAGAGATCAACGTTGACATGATAGAAAAGATGCTGAGGGATAAGGTAATAATGTCACATTGTAAACTTATAATAAAAATGTTGGTTTTTGTTTTGTTTTGTTGTCATGCCTGCCTTTAAATTAAAGATTTTAACCAGAAATGAGGGCCTCCTGTTGTTTGTCAAGAACAAACTTGGAGAAATAAAAAAACAGTGAAATTGACGTTTTCTCTGATTTCCTGCTTCAAGTACTCTTAATCTGTTATTTGAAATCCTGCCTGGGGTTATTTGAGTTTTGGGTTAAAACCTTTGTACTATTCACACCAAATTTGGTACTGAATTAAAAGTTTTTAAGTCACCAAAAAAACTTAAAAGCATACAATGGGAGATAACTCTAATTGTACCTAATTGATAACACCTTGTTCAAGATTGCTTCCCCTTGTTACTTCATTTCTCCTTTTTAGTTGTGAATTAAAATATTTTCATTCATTTAGTATTATTTTCCAGATAAGTGGGAATGTGAAGCCTGTTATAAAAGCCTTACAGTTATTTGACTACAACAGGGATGGCAAGATCCAGCGACATGAAATGAGACGTGTGATAGAAAACTATTGCTTTAAACTGAATGATCAACAGTTTGATAAGTAGGTTTATTTTGAAGAACCTATCTATATAAAAACCAGGAGATGTGGTATGATTGCTGATGTGACAACTATATCTATCAAAATTTAAATCAAATGGATGTAAGCAAATACAGGCAACTGTACTAACTTCAACAATAAGAAGAAAACTCACCATACTGTATACTCGTACTATAAAAGGCCAGACATGAAAAATATGAAACAATTCAGTAAACTTACAGCCTAATTTATAACAATTTACCCAAAAAAAAGAAATATGACAGACACGAATCTATGTTTTCCCTAAAAGACGATTTTAAATGAATGAACAGGAAAACAAAAAAACCTTATCATTAGAATTACTTTTATTGCTGTTTTTCATCTTGAACCTTATAGGGATATTTTCAAAATTTGGTGAAACATCCATGCATCACAGATAGATCAAGATATGGTCTTGCTGTTAGGAACTGTTGATTCCAATGTATTAAAGCTACACATTGATTAAATTTCTTTGGTTAACGTGAAATCTGCTAACAATCATTGTTATTCAGGTTGCGCAGCGTTATTGTACTATAATGTCTGTTCTAGATTATCTGTTTTTTTTTGTGGGCTTAACTGTTGACAAAAACACCATATTTACATTTATCCATGCTACACATCTAATGACAGTATTGTCAGTTTTTCCCAACTTAAAAAACTAAACACAAATTTGGATTCCTAATTTCACACATGTAGTACTGAAATGGTAAAGACATCAGTTCTGTTTATAAAATTTTCTTTCTTTTATTGGATTATATACTTTTGCTGAATTATAGCTAGGTTTTAAAACTCACCTAAGCAATTTTGCCTTTAAACAGTAAATAGTTTCATTATGTTTTTTACAGATTGTGGCAGAGATATGATTTTCACCACACTGGTATGGTGAATTACAAAGAATTTTTACACAGATTAGGTATAGCTGTAGCCAATCAAATAAGACCATTACCCGACAATGCTAAAGGAGGTAAGTTATGATGTCTTGTTTCATTCTTACATGCATTTTGAAAAACTTTTCTGGATGTGTCAATTACATATCACAATTGAATCACTTTGTCAGCAATATTCTGAATAAAAAAGTGAAAATTGCCATAATGTTTCTTTTCATTATAAAATTTTTGTTTACTGTGGCCACCAAATAAGAATTTATGGTTTATAAAATGCACTCTTATATTTTACTGGAAAAATGTTGAATGTAATCATAGAATTTGACCATCAGACACAAAAGAAATTCAAACTTAGTTTTTTTTTTTAATCAGATGAGTCCAATATCAAAAAGCTTTTGTTTTACATGTAGTTATAAATAAGAATTTTTGAAAGTTTTCAGTTCTAAAATTTAAGATAAATTCATCAGTTTTTTTTTTTAATGAGTTGTATTTTTACAATCTGAAAGTCCAACTTTGTTAACCATTGAGCTCTTTAGTGCATCTTGGTTTATAATTTGACCCAAAATAAGCGATGTCCAATTTCAAGTTTCACAGACATTTTGAATTATCACATGCACTTTAAGATGTTGGTCTCACAGAAGTCCTTGCAACACAGTATCTGAATTGTATGAGTGAATCTTTTTCAGTCTTGACTGCCACAGAAACCAGGTGAAGTGTTAATCACTGAAGCATGTACTTCATTGTTTATCATACATATTGCATGTTTATAGCATTCACTTTATGCCTTAACGGAACATTTTAAGAAGTTGTAAATCTTATTTGACGTATATGAAGAATAAAATTGATGTCCAATTTGAACAAAATTAATTGAAAGTACGATATTGTTTATGTTGTATAGTCCACACAAATGTTTAAAATTATTGATCAAACCTTGAAAATGTCACACAACTATTACCCTTTCCTATCATTTTGGTGTAATTCTGTTGTCTAATGGAATTGAACATTTTCAGTTATAAAATCTGTGATATTTGGTCCAAAGTGTATTACTTTTGAAGACTGGTGATTATTATGATAACATGATAAGTTATTGAGAGATAGGCATGTTTATACACTAGCTGTCAGGTTATGTGATTTTAGAAAAAAGCATGTTTACACTGTTCGGTCACATGGCTATTGCATGTTATTTTTTCACCTGATTTTTGTATAAAAATTTGAAATCACTAAATGAAAAGGTCATTGTTTTGAGAGAACGAAGATTTTTTTTAACTGACAATAAAAAAATCTTGGGAAAGTAGAATTTGAACATTTGTTTAGCATGAGGGATAAGAAACAAATCAACTTTTTGAATAAATATATGAGCTTATTTTTGCTATCATTTTAATACAAGTTTAAATGTTAATTTTTGATAATTATTGAACATTGGCACACAAAAGAATTGTCACCAGAGTGATATCATAGGAAGAATTCATAAATTTAGTATTTGAGGGGATTGTAGTTGATTTAATTCTATTGATGCTTTACAATAGGCAGTGCCTTTCTTTGAATGATTTCATTTACCATCTAAAGGATTGTAACACAGATTATGATATTTAATAAAAAAAATATGTCGAAATACCAGAATTATTTGAGAACTTTTGGTTTAGTAAAAGATCTTATCCAAATAATTAACTAAATTGGACTTGTTACACTTAATATCTTGGATTGTTTACACCATATTTTTAGTAGTAGAATTGTACATCATACACAATGCTCTATTTCTTTATACAAATCATCAAACATGGAATTGTTTCTTTAATTCTGGGTTGTTCCGATTTTAAACAAGGTAAATGTGGTGATCATTATTTGTTTTTTCTTCAGCCTTAGTATGGCAACAGCAGCAGGGACCACAACAGTCAGGAAAACACTTTAAACAGAGGAGAGATGATGAAATGGCCTTACAGAAAATGAACTTTAATCAGATAGAACTAGAATTCAGAAACAGGGTAAATATATTGCCAGTGATCATTTTCAAATTTAATTTCTTAGAAATTCACACAAACAAATCTGCATGATGAGGCTGTTATTAACACTTTTAATTTGTTAAAATGAACTCTATTGTGTTGCAGATATATATTGAAAAATAAGGCTTTTGGAATTTGGTGTGACTGAGGCAGTTGTCTGGATTTACCTCCATCAGCAACACTCAAATTCAAAATTAAGAAATCTAAGGATGTATGAATACTTATATACATGAGGAGACAATATTACAAAAAGGGGAAATAAAAAAAGTCAAATCTACACATGAATATGCTATTTCATCTGTAATCTTTGGGTTCTTTTTGAAATTTTACACTTGTTAATTTTACTTAGTTTTTTTATATATTTTGTAGATGAGAGTAAACCACTTGAATCTGAAGAAAATATTTTTATCATTTGACCGACATTTAGATGGATTCATTAACTTGGATGATTTGAAGTCCATTCTGATCCAGTTCACAATCCCTATGTCTGATCAGTTGTTTACACAGCTCATGGAAAGGTAAGCATGGTCTAAGAAGTTAATGATATCACAATATTATTTCATGTTACATTGGCCAAAAAATCTGTTTCTTGCCTCTCTTACCAGGGGCAGATCCAGCCATTTTAAAAAGGGGGGTTCCAACTATATGTCCCCATTCAAATGCATTGATCGTCCAAAAAAAGGGGGTTCCAACCCCCGGAACCCTCCCCTGGATCCACCACTGCTTACTGCCATTAATGTTCATGCCAACTCTAAACCTTTCCCTATTTGGTCAATTTAAAAAAAAAAGTTCCCTCTTATTTTTCTTTAACTTTCTACAATCAATAGAAGATTAAGATTTTCCATCCTTTTTAAAATCACTGTTCTCATAGAAAATAAGTAAAACCATCTTGAAGCAGTGGAAAAAAATCTCTGATAAAAATATTAAACCTAGTGTACTTAAAAACCCAAAGCATACATATAAAATTAAAAATAAAGTTACAGATAGCTACCCATTTAATAATATCTTTTAAAAACCCTTTAGAAGCTTTAAATGAATAACGAGTTGCAAGAAAATATGCATATCCATCTGGAGTTATTCATTTGTGTTTTCATTTTAGATGTGGTGTGAGAGGAAGCACCAAGATATCATGGGAAGCTTTTCTAGATAAGTTCCAAGATGCTCAATCCAATGGGAATGGACAAACACTGCCAATTAAACCTGCTCACAAGTATGTATTGTCTTATACAGTGGTTAATAATATGTAGTGTTTCACTATACTAGAACAGGCACATTTAAGGTGGTACCAAACACATTGACTAAAACTAATTTGGCTCGTTTAATTTTCATTAAATTTACTTTGACAAAAATATGAAATTTCAAAAACTTGAACCACATACAGAAAAATTTCATTGGCTATATTGCAGTTTGAAAAACACTTATTTTGATCATTGAGAAGTTTAATATTTCCTAAACAATACATTGTAAATTAAACATTCAGCAGATTTGTACACAGTTATCTCCCTGTAGTGTAATTTACCACCTTTATGTCTGACAAGTTGTAATAAAAAATATTTATATATAAGTGCTATCAAGATAATAAATTTAAAAGTTTCTTAAGAAATAGCATATTTTATTGATGTCAAATTAATTTAAGAAGACCTGTTAAAAATTAGCTACAAAATAATTTGGCAGGAAAGCATTTTTTTGACTACTACTTAGTCTACTGACAAACCTTAATTTTTTGTTGCTCTTTCACATTTGTTACATATTGCACAGAATTCTTATGTCTTTTGATATGATTTCCAGTATGACTCTCAATATCAGAAAAAATAATACATATTTAAAATGAGCTTGTTTTAAGTAAAACTTATTTTGTGAACATGCATCCATATTTATTGTTGTAGATTTAACCCAATCAGAGAAGGTATGAAGACTATAGAGGTAGAAGATATTTGGAGGCTTTTGTACAAACATGTACAGAACCATTACCCATCATTGAAACAGGCTTTCCTGGAAATTGATGCTGTAAGTTTTTTAAATTGTAACTTGGAGGTATTTGTTTGAAATTTTTTAGGAAATCAATTTTTATAAAGTAAATCATTCAAAACATTTGAGTCACTGACTTAATTTTACAATTCTTATACATGATATTTTAATAGCTCAATATTTTTTGTTCATAATTTGGTCACTATGACCTACATTTTTCATTTGGACATCCTAGATAAAATTTTGTGTTAAAAGTCCATTTCTCGAAAATCTTAATACTTCAATCCATGACTATCTTCTTTAAACAGTATACCTCATCTTATGGACTGTTTTTACTCTACTCTTTTTATGGCTATGTGTTATCGAAACAAGGTTTTCTTATATGTTAATTCATGAAATTCAACTTCAAAACCAGCATTGTTGCTACTTGAAAGAGAAAAGGTATTATTTAAATTTGTATCATTACAGACTAGGAAGGGGAGAATTACCAGGAAAGAGCTGAGGAATATTATAGAGAAATTCACATTCCGTCTTGAAGATGAGCAGTTTAAACAACTTATGTTGAAATTAGATCCATTTCATACCAACAACATTTCTTATCATCAGTTTCTGGAGCTGTTTGAAGAAACAGATGATTTGAAGGTAAGTAAAAGTACAGGTTGTCAATAATGACAGAAAACTAATTAACTATGAAATATTCAATAGAAATACCAATTCAACTGTTACAAGTAGTGTAAAAAAAGTAAAACACATTTACAAAAAATACTGAAATTATTTTATAATATATTTAGCATTTTTTCCAAAGAAAAAAAAGTAATAATAATTTCTGTATTTCATACTGAAAAATCAGAAATTATTGCAATGGTTTTTTTATTGTGTGAAATGTGTTAGGGTTATAATTGCAATAATTTAAACTTTTTTTTCAAATTTCAAATTTGTAGCCTCAATTGTACAATAGTAATTGAAAACAAATCTAATATTGGAAATATTAACAATAAATTGACTGGATATGAGACAGAAAAAAATCAAGAATATCTGTTATGAAAGTAATGTATTGTAATGATTTCTCTTACAGGAAGGTCATAAATGGTTAAAATCAACACATAGATTTAATGAAAACACAAAACCTGTTGTTATGGCATGGGAAACAGTAAGTAAAATAATTTCATATTATAATTCAAAAGTATTGAGAGTATTTGCAATATCCATATATAATTCATTGTTACTACCATTCACCATCTTTTTCTCATACCTTTTCTACTTAAATCTTGATAAATTATTAATTCTCGAAAGAAACAATAACATATTATGAAATGGTCATGTGCTATAATGAAATCAAAGAAAAAATATTTTGCACTATTCATGCTGAAGAATTTTATATATAAACTGACAGATTGCACACAGTTTACATAAGATTTGTACCTGTTCAGTACATATTAACAGAAAATTGAAAAAAAAAATATAAGTAGACTTCAGTAGAAGTTCTATATGTTTTATAATACAATAGAGAAATATTTCCCCAAAAAAAAAAATCACTAAGATGATTTAGTAAATATTTAAACTTACATCGTACCTCATTTAATTCTTATAATTTCAGATTGAAGAAATATTAAGAGAAAAAATAACAGAAAATTGGAAGAATGTTAGTGGTGCAATTATGGACTATGATCATAGAAGGGAAGGAAAAATAGCTGCCTCTAAAATGAAGAAAGTTATAGATTTATATGTACTACCTGTATCGGATAGTCACTTTGAAAAGTAAGAACTATATTCATCCCATACTCCACTTATATAATCCACTGTGAACCAGTCTTGAAGGATTTTTTTATAATGTATAAAATTAACTAGTTTAGTAAGATCAGCTCTTATTTGGGGGTATTCTGTTTAATAGTAATGCATATAGAAAATATATCAATTACTTGTTGCAAAATAAAATTGATCAGACTGATTCTTTTGTATTTCCAAGAATTTAAAACCTGCTGTTCAATAGTTTCAAAAATTCCTAATTCTTATTTCTTATTGTACAAATGATTAGTATAAGTGAACTCACCACTGTCAAAGCTTAGGGGAGGTTGAGCACTCATAACCATGTTAACCAGACCACATATTCATATACCTGTTGGAGCCTCTAGTTTAGTGGTTGTTGATGGTTGATGGTTGTTATAACTGTCTTCTGTTAAATATTATTATTTAAATCAGGCCATTGGTGTTCATTTGGAATTGTTTCATATTTTGTCATCCTAGGCCTGTTACAGATTAATTTGTAATGTGGGTTTTGCTCATTGCTGAAGGTTGTAAAGTGATGTATTGTAGTTTACAAACTTGTTCTTGGTGGATAGTTCTTTCATTGACAATTTAACCACATCTCTTTATTTTTGTATTAATGATAGAACAATGACAAGAGATTCTGGTCACATTAAATTATAACTATTGTTGAACCTTGTTAATTTCAGTATGTTAAGTAGATGTAAGGACTGTGTAAATGGAAAAGTGAATTATATAGAATTCCTGGAGAATTTAAAAGTAGATGTACGCCCAGGTGATCTTATTGGTCTCAGCCATCAAATCACCAATGGATGTGACCAGCGGGAAAATGATCGACTAGGAGAACAAGTTGTAAGGTAATTGAAAACAAATTATCATAATGAGACAAATGTTATACAGGTTATAAGAAACCACTTTCACCAAAATACTAAAAAAAACTTACAAATCATGAAATCAGAATTTTAAATCAACCTCTGCAACATCCTCACCAATACAAAACAACTAGGTAGTTACTAACCTCTGAATTAGCAGTGGCACTGATGCTATACTAGTTATCAAACAGAAATAATGAAATCAAAACATATCCATTATACTGAACAGCAAATTGACATTATTTTATTTTACTAGGTTTATTTTTAAAAGTACTAAGACAAAATTTCATATAAATTAAACAAGACTTTGATCTATAAATTTTTACTATTTTGTTTATGGATTGTAATAAATAATACATTTCTATTTTTGTGCAGACAATATAAGAATTCTAAGAGAGAAAGAGATAGAACAGGAATGATGACCGCTGATGAAGTCATCATCAGGTTAAAAGACCGAATGTCGCAGCACACAATACAGATACGCCAGTCTTTCCTGCAATTTGATAAAAGTGGGCGAGGAAAAGTCTTCAAACGACATTTTAGAGAGGTAAAATATTAAAGATCTTACAATAGAAAGCAACATAGAAATAATTTTAAAAAGGCATGTGGGGGAGGAGCCAAGGGGAAACTATCCAGCAACATAACAAATCCCTAAATGATACAATGACACAGTTTTTAAACCACTAACTTTTTAAACAGTCAGTTCAGATTTAAAAAAATATAAAAAAATATACACATTTTTCTTAAGAATGAGATTTTGTCTTTGTTGAGTCATTACACATTTTGTTGTTTTTTTAAGTATTAATTGATCTTGTATTTCCCTTATTGCAGATTGGTTATTTGATCTCTAAATTTACATCTTTTCTTCTCTATAAAATTATATAGATTACAGCAGAATATATTGAGTGTGCAGGTAAAAGTAATGTCTTTGGTTAGCTTGCTTGCTAGTTTAATAGTGAAGTTTAGCTAGTCCTACAAACAGCAAACTCACCAAAGATTTTACCTTCACACTAAATGCATTCTGCTGTAACAAAATTTGAGTATTGAATTGAAGTAAAAAGAAAATTTTGAGATCAATGAAACCAGAAAAAAGATAAATTTCTTTTGTGCTACATAAATCTGTGAAACCTCTCTTCTATGTATTTATTCATGATTTTAACAACACATCTAGTAATGTATAAATTGAATGGTTAAGCTATTAGAATAATTTTTAGTATGTAATTGTAAAAATATTTACTAATTTCTTTTTGATTGTTAGGTTTTAGCTAGTTATGGTATGGTTATGTCAGATGAACAATTTCAAGAGTTAACAAGAATGTTGGGATTTGAGAATGGTTCCTTATCTTACACTGATTTCATCCAAGCCTTTGAAGATCCACGTATACAAGGGCCTGGAGAGGATATACAAAGAAGTGGAAACCATCGGGTCAACCCAATCCGCGGTGATGAAGAGGGAATGACTGCTGATCAGGTGGAGGCTAAACTGAGGCAAAAACTTCGGGAAAACTTTGCTGTAAGCGTAAATGAAAAATTGTTTTTTATTTATCCATAATGTGTTACATATAGAATTGTTATAATAACTATATATGAATATCACAAGGATTAAAAAAAATGACAGAAGAAAAAATCTTCCAATTGGGTTCCACCCTCTCAACAGGAGATTTGAGTGGCTATATTATTTTTCTTTGATCTTAAATCTCATAATGAAACTTTCGAAATTATGTGAGGCATTTATTAGGTAAGAAATGATGTACATACTTATATATTTATTTAAAATTAAGAGAAGTTATGTAAAATGAATACTTTATGATGCAGCCAGGTATTTTTTTGTTTTGCTGTTTGATTTAAGTTCACTTACCCGGTACTCAATTTAAAATACTCATTTAATTTGCTGTTTTGTTTATTTCAGAATTTGAGAGCAGCATTTTATAAATTTGATGATGATCACAATGGACTAATTAACAAAAGAAATTTCAGAAGAATATTAGACTCATTTATGTGCATTATGTCAGAAAGTGAATTTGAAATTTTATGCAAAAAATTAGGAATCAGTAAAAATACTAAGATATCATATGAGGAGTTTCTACAGAGATTTGAAGTCAGAGATACAGCTGAAGGTCATAAATGGCTGAACTCTGTTCACAGGTAATACAATAAATATAGTTTCTTTTCATTATTGAAATTAAAAAAAAAATTAATTGGCCACTTGCAAGAAAAATATTTGATACCTAAATAAATTCTGGTGATATAAAAACAGCTGTGTGATGTTTTCCAAGACAATGAAGTAATAAGACAAAACTGTATTTAAAAAGCACACATTTGTATTTATATTTTGTATAAGACAAAGGGAAGTAATCAAGTTAATTTTATATATTAAATGTACGTATTTCATTACAGATGGAATGAAACACTGCCTACACCAGAATTTACTGCAGAAAACGCCTTTGAAGCATTACGAGAAAAAGTTCATTTACAGTGGCGAGATATAGCAAAGGTATTTCATTTTAAAAACTTCTAAACATTTAAAAAATTTATAACAATTTGAAAAATTTTACTGTTATTGTTTACAATAATTGACAATTTAAATAAAAAAAATATGTGAAATAAGGAATATAACCAAGGAGGTTAATGTTATTCACAGCTTAGTAACCATAGTAACTAGACTTTTTTATGCCCCACCTACGATAGTAGAGGGGCATTATGTTTTCTGGTTTGTGCATCTGTTCGTCCGTCCGTCCTTCTGTCCGTCCGTTCGTCCCACTTCAGGATAAAGTTTTAGGTCAAGGTAGTTTTTTGATGAAGTTGAAGTCCAATCAACTTGAAACTCAGTACACATGTGCCCTATGATATGATCTTTCTAATTTTAATGCCAAATTAGTGTTTTGACCCCAATTTCATGGTTCACTGAACATAGAAAATGATAGTGCGAGTGGGGCATCCGTGTACTATGGACACATTCTTGTTTTTTCATCAATACCATCTTGACTTTGCATTTCTTTTCGTAACAAAATCCCTAAAAGCAAACAATAAATTAAATGGCCTAAAATTTCTATGGAAGATATTGACAGATTGTCATAACATAAGGGTAAGTGCGGTACAAAATATTGAATCAATTTCTTCTATTGTATTATCATATATCTGCTAACTTTATAGTAGAAACAGGATATTTAATATAACTTATGATTGAATTTCAGGCCTTTATGTCTGTTGATTCTAGTGGTAGAAATATAGTGACAAAAAGAGACCTCAGAGAGCTATTGTTTAAATTTGTTCTTCCTATGGGACCTGAGGAATTCAAAAAGCTTTGGAAAATGTAAGTTATCTTTATTTATCACATACCTGAAGTAATCATATTTTATAAAGTAGTGAACTTGTGTATATAAATTAAAAGTTACTCAGTAGACCTTGATATTTATAATGAAACTAAAATCATTCATAAACAAATAGCTTTTTTTCATACACAAAAAACTTAAGTCAATTTAGAATAAGCAACAAACAAACATAAAGCTAAATAAATGAATATTTTGGTTGATTTCACTGCTGCTGTAAAAAAACTATACATCATTTATCTTGCTTAACAATATTACATAATCAATCCAAAAATAATTTTATCATACTATTCATTGCATCGAATATTTAATTATGGAACTTTTGTTATATTTAGGTATGATGATTCAGGTAAAGGATACATCACACATCACGACTTATTGGCAAAGATGGGCGTGTCAGAACATTTTACACCATCTGATGATGTGGGTACCAGTACGAAAATTATTGATGAAAGTAAAAGAACTTTACTGGATCATAATGAAACACAATTAAAGAAACAAGAGAGGATAACTCTCCATCAGGCTCAGAGAACTGCATTTATGCCTGCTGAACAAGTAGCAAGGCAGTTAAGGTAATTAAACCTTCTGTAAATTAAGTAGTTTATATTTCCTAATCAATGATATTTCACAAAATTGATCTATATTATAGATATCCATAACTATATTATAGCTGTATATTAATTTTTTATCACTTCAGGAGTCTTTCAATTTTTGGAGCATTACAACCTTTATTTAATCCTTTTGAAAAGTTTTAGTTTTCCGTTTAACTCCACAAGGTACCTTTTCCAAATACTTTTAGTTTGCAGATCAGAGTATCAACATTTTACAGATACATCGATACAATTGGGTTTTTTGTAAAAAAAATTGACAAATCAAGTTTGATTGATAACCCATCATGGTTTCCATTAAATTGAAGTGATATTATATAAAGGTTAAAATTTCGTGGATATATTCTTTCCACGAATAAACAAAATTAAATCCTCCACGAAAATTTCTGCTCTTACAGCATGAAGATTCAACAAAAGTAATAACATTTGCAGGTTTGTATATCATTTCATGTAAATATATGTATTTTTTTAACATTGCAGGGACAAGATTCGTGATAATTATAATGATTTCTACTCAGCCTTTAGAAAGTATGATACAAAGAAAAAGGGTTCATTATCAGTCAGTGAAATACAGCAAGTACTCAATGATCACAACTTGTTTATGAATGATGAAGAATTCTTCAGATTGATGGACTCGTAAGTATTTATTTTAGTAGTTAATTTATATACAGTTGTACTTACGCTCCAATATTTATTTATCAACACTTCAAAGACACAAATCGCACTTGTCTTATCAAACTGTACTTTCTAAGTGATATCTCTAGTTTTAAAACAAAATATTATTAAACTTAACAACTTGGATGGAGAGTTGTCTCATTGGCACTGAGATACCACATATTCTTATATCTACTTAATAACTAATGCCTTAAGCTCCTGTATTTTTTTAAATGAACTTTCACTGCATTAATAACTAATACTATTGTTTATTTTTTATAGAATTGGTTTGAGAACAAATCGAAGTAGATTGAATTATGAGGAATTTTTACATGCATTTGAGGATGGAAGGAAATCAAGTTATGGTAATAGACCAACCAAAATAGATATTGTAGAAAATCATGGTTTGTCGCCACAGGATGCTGAAAACAGGGTCAGAGAAACTGTTGCTCAACAAACAGATGTTTTAGGAAGGGTAAGAGCTAGAATATATATTTTATCACATTTATTTCTTTTAATTTAAAAGGAGAGAAAAAGTATGTTTTTATACTGTAAAATCAGAAATATTTGCAATCTTTTTATTATTGCAAAATTAGGAAAGATAAGGTGTTGCAAAAATAAAAATTCTCATTTTAGATTTTATAGCATTTCCCCCAAACTCACTAATTAATCTGTCCATAGTGGATTTTTGTCGAGCCTGCAACTTTTGTTGCAGAAAGCTCGACATAGGGATAGTGATCCGGCAGCGGCGGCGGCGGCGTTAGTTCACTTCTCAAAAGCTTTATATTTTAAAAGGTGGAAGACCTGGATGCTTCATACTTTGTATATAGATGCTTCATGTTACAAAGTTTCCATCAGTCACATGTCCAATGTCCTTGACCTCATTTTCATGGTTCAGTGACCACTTGAAAAAAAAGTTCAAATTTTTTGTAATGTTGAATTCTCTCTTATTATAAGTAATAGGATAACTATATTTGATATGTGCGTACCTTGCAAGGTCCTCATGTCTGTCAGACAGTTTTCACTTGACCTCGACCTCATTTCATGAATCAGTGAACAAGGTTAAGTTTTGGTGGTCAAGTCCATATCTCAGATACTATAAGCAATAGGGCTAGTATATTCGGTGTATGGAAGTACTGTAAGGTGTTCATGTCCAACTGGCAGGTGTCAACTGACCTTGACCTCATTTTCATGGTTCAGTGGTTACAGTTAAGTTTTTGAGTTTTGGTCTTTTTATCTAATACTATATGCCATAGGTCAACTATATTTGGTGTATGGAAATATTTTATGATCTTTATGTCAGTCACGCAGGTTTTATTTGACCGTGACCTCATTTTCACGGTTCATTGCACAGTGTTAAGTTTTTGTGTTTGGTCTATTTTTCTTAAACTATAAGTAATGGGTCAACTATATATGTTGAATAGAAGCATTGTTAGCTGTACATGTCTGCCTGGCATGGTTCATCTGACCGTGACCTCATTTTCAAGGTTCATTGGTCTTTGTTTAGTTATCTTGGTTAATGTTAAGTTTATGTGACAGTTGTAACAAAGCTTAGCTTTATACTTAGGACAATCAACATAATATCAATGATTAGTATAGAAGGCGAGACATTTCAGCGTGTGCACTCTTGTTGGATATTATGAATTAGTAGTATAGTATTAGGGAAATGTGCCTTTGTCAATATAAGACAACTATCCACAAGATACCAAAGTGCAAGGTGGTACTATAATAAATGTGAATGATTTTTTTAAATGACCATGGTGAAATGGAGTATACAATTACTGTAGCTGAGGTAACATACAGTTTGAACTTTTATTTTTACAGGCATTTGGATCATTTGACAAGAATGGGTCAAATCTGATACCAGCAGAAGATTTCAGAAGGATTCTGGACATTTTTGTATTTAAAATGACAAACCAGCAATGGAAACATCTGTTATCAAAGTTACAAACCACAGATAACATGATCAATTATGCTTTGTTCCTCGACCAATATAACCAAACAGAACAAGAAGTAAGTAAAGCTTGATATTTCTAAAGTTACAACTACAGATAACATGATCAACTATGCTTTATTCCTCGAACAATATAACCAAACAGAACAAGAAGTAAGTAAAGCATAAAAAGAACAAACAGAATTTTGTTATAAGATAATATTGATGAACATTTGTTGTTTAATACTTTAAATTCAATTAAAATTTAATTTTGTATCTTTTCGCTTGTAAGAACTGTTAGAGATGAGTGAAATTTGGGGTTTGTCCAAATTAAAGAACTTTTCACTTCAATACATAAATTAATATGTTTTACAAGAATTTTGTTATGTATTGGAATGAATATGACGAAGGTGAACCAACCATCTGAGTACCTGTATTTATAATTTACAGCATAGGTGTTTTTTTTTTTGTGGTATTATCAGTACTGCAAAGTTATTGGAAAATTTGTAAAAGTTATATTCAATGTAATTGTCATATTTTATAATATTTTATATGCTGATTTCAGGACACAGAAAAATGGTTGGCTGCTCTTCAGAAATCTATCAGAGATCAGACTCCAACTCTATTAATGATAGATGACCTCCAGGATTGTATCAGAGAGGCTGTTCAAGGTCATTTCTACCTCCTTACACAAGCATTTACAGATGTGGACTATGCTGGAATTGGTGCTGTCACCAAAGAGGATTTTAAAAATCTATTCACAAAAAATATTATGAGAACATCTGATGAACAGGTACTATAAACATTACATTTGTTAAGATAAAAAAGGTACTTCCTCAACTGAAATGTAACCTTTACCATTCCGTAGAATTTCCCTAATTTGTTTGTTGTTTTTTTAAAATATATTGGCATAACATTATCACTTCACAGTAGTTTGGTGCCATTTACATAATCAATCAGAATAAACCAAATTTATATGAAAGACCTTATTTAAACTTTGAGCAGAAGCCTGAACAATAAAACATTTCACATTTTTTAGATATTAGTTCTATGAGAAAATAGTGTTCAAATTCTTTTTTTCTTTTTTTAATTATTTCACTCATTGAATATACTTTTATGTTTTTTCTTTACAGTTTGAAAAACTCTGGGGCAGTTTACCCATAAATGATTTTGGAAATCTAGATTACAAAGAATTCTTACGAAGATATGCTGGAGATAAACCAGAACTTAAACAAAGTGTGCAAAGACCATCATCTACCATGCCTCGTGCTTGTCCACCTAGTCGAGCAATGAGTAGATCAATGACACAGGTGAGTCGGAAAATTATTGTATGTGGAATCAAACTTTACAGCATCTGGTATTAAGCTATTGAAAGGTAGATTCAGCAAAATAAGATTTAAAGCACTTAGACCCCTTATAGAGCTAGATTTATCGTTAATGCAGACTTTTTACCTGTTCCACTTTAAATTATGGGGGCCAATAAGTTGATATTTCATTTAGAAAACATGTTGTTGATCCAACTGTGCCACACTTTCTGACACAATTAGTTGACAGGTGTGTGTAAAAGTGAGATCAGACCTAGAAAATCAGATTCACAGAAATATCTGACTTGCTATAGTCTTTTGTTTGAAATAAAGGAATGCTATATATTCAGTGAAACTGGATGATAAGTTTGAAAGAACAGAAAGGATTGACAAAAGTTGCCCTAAGATATATTGAATTGCTTTTTAATAAAGATGAAGAAATTTTTATAGATTCTAATGATGACTATATTAAGTGTTCTTTTATTTCTAGCTTGATTTTGGCCGATCAGGAAGTAGAATGCAGATGTCTAGAGCTCGTTCTCGTCTATCAACACCTATGATTAATGCAGAAACTGCAGAAAATATACTGAAAAATACTGTATTTAGAAACTGGAAAAATATTCAGAGACATTGTAGAAACCAAGACCAACAGAATACAGGAACAATCAAAGTTGAACAACTAAGAGGTATCTACTTTCTGCTAGTGTTTTTTTTTTCAAAATCAAAATTTGTTATTATTTCATCCAGCCAAATTTTAAGCAAAACATTTTAGCTATTACAACAGTTTTGACATTGATATATATGGTAACAGTTTATTTGTCAATGAAAAAGCCACTTTTATTCATTGTCAACTTTGTGTCCCTGCAATTTTTCTCCTTTCTAGACTTTGTATTTCGACTTTTTCAGATTAATTAAAAATAAATCAAATTTTATGTGTTGAACTATGATGAACAAACTTATAAACCTAATGATAACATTTATAGGCCACCACATTTTATACAACATAGTCTAAAAAGTCTGCAAACTTAAATTAACTTTAAATAAAATTCAACAAATTTATTTAACCTGAATATCAACTCAACATTTAAAAAAAAGAGAATCTGCAGAAATGACCATAATTCAAGTTATATCAGCCTCATTTCCATGCCATTATATGTATCCAAGCAAGGATAATTTTGAGATTATTTCTTTTTCTCTATTAATTTATCCAGGCAGGTAGCTAATTACAAATGCTAGTGTTTCCAGGTTTGTTTTAAGGAATAGAGTAAATTACTAAACAAAACATTAAACAGATTCTCTAGTTTTTTTGCTTTTGTTTTCAGATATCTTGATAGCCAATGGTGTTGATATGCCAGAAGAAGAGTTTTTTGATTTGATGACTAAGTATGACTTGAAAGAAAATGGAACGTTTGCATATGTAGAATTCTTACGCCATTTCATTCTATCACTGAAACCAAAGGAAGAAACCAATTTGATGTCGAGAAGAAAACTGCCACCTACAAGAGCTTCGGTAAGATATTTTCTCCATAGTAACAAGGATGATATCTATTTTCTAGAAATTATTTAATCGTGTATGTTTAGGATAGACCTTTGAATACTATTAGTTACTTTAAAACCTTAACTTCAGCATTTATGTATAAAAAATTTATGAATGAATTCAGATGGTAGTTAATACTCTACACTTAAATAAACTCTTACTCCAGTTTTTTAATATGAAGAATTTAATAGGCTTAAATTTAAGTATTTTAATCAAGTGTCTTTGAAGACATTCTTTACCACCTGGTATAATAAGTGAATGAATTTGTAATTAATTTCATTTTCAGATGTCAGCTGGCCACACAAGTAACAATTTCTTTGATGCAATGATACGTGTCAGGGACTGTGTGTTAGAGCACTGGAAAGAGATGAGAAGAACATTCAGAAATGTGGATAGTGGTAATACAGGAATAGTGGACTCGTTAGAATTTAGACAAATTTTACGTCAGTTTAATGTTAATCTTTCAGAGGAAGAATTTTTCCATCTTTTATCTTACTATGACAAAAATTTGGACGGGAAAGTTAGTTACAATGACTTTATACGGGCATATTTACAGCATGCATGAGAAAAATGTACTGACTACTGTTGTGTAAAATGCAATCATGTTATGTTTCGTCCATTGTCCATTATAGGCAAGAATTATGATTAGAAGTGTGTAACTATTTGAAAGTGATGAACGAAATATATGAATGAGAGATTGTTATAATCCTTGGCAAGACAATGAAAGTGCATAAAGCACATGATGGCTTGGAAAATTTCACAGGCTTTTTAATTGAAATATGCAATATTGAAGTCTCTGTAAATTGTGATACTTTTATTTTTGTTTAAAGTGCTATTAATGGTTAAGTGTGCTAAGTTCTTGACAGTTGCATTTGTAAGTTTAAGATTTTCAATTGTCACATATGTATTAAACAATAAATTTCATTCCATGAATTGGGATTGACATTTGACCATTTTATATAGATAATGAAAATTTTAATTTCAAGTGACCTTTTGTTTTTATGCCCCACCTACGATAGTAGAGGGGCATTATGTTTTCTGGTCTGTGGCTCCGTTCGTTCGTTCGTCCGTCCGTCCGTTCGTTCGTTCGTCCTGCTTCAGGTTAAAGTTTTTGGTCAAGGTAGTTTTCGATGAAGCTGAAGTCCAATCAACTTATAACTTGGTACACTTGTTGCTTATGATATGATCTTTCTAATTTTAAAGCCAAATTAGACTTTTGACCCCAATTTCACGGTCCATTGAACATAGAAAATGAAAGTGGGAGTTTCAGGTTAAAGTTTTTGGTCAAGGTAGTTTTTGATGAAGCTGAAGTCCAATCAACTTGAAACTTAGTACACTTGTTGCTTATGATATGATCTTTCTAATTTTAAAGCCAAACTAGACTTTTGACCCCAATTTCACGGTCCATTGAACATAGAAAATGAAAGTGGGAGGTTCAGGTTAAAGTTTTTGGTCAAGGTAGTTTTTGATGAAGCTGAAGTCCTATCAACTTGAAACTTAGTACACTTGTTGCTTATGGTATGATCTTTCTAATTTTAAAGCCAAATTAGACTTTTAACCCCAATTTCACGGTCCACTTAACATAGAAAATGAAAATGGAAGTTTCAGGTTAAAGTTTTTGGTCAAGGTAGTTTTTGATGAAATTGAAGTCAAATCAACTTGAAACTTAGTACAAATGTTCCCTATAGTATAATCCGTCTAATTTTAATGCCAAATTAGGTTTTTACCCTATTTCACGGTCCATGGAACATGGAAAATGATTGAGTGGGGCATCCGTGTACTTTGGACACATTCTTGTTTCAGTATCTAAGTACATTAAAAACATAGCCAATGTATTCTAAGATATACTCCAATGCTATTTCTTACCCATATCTATTTATGTTAGCATGATGGTTATATTGACAGTTGGATTTCTGTGTCCAAGCAAGGAAGGGAAAGCTCCTCTATAGGGTATTTCTTCATCCTCTTATCCATTGGCTCACTCAAATGGAGGAATACTGGCATTTAAATTGCACACACATGTGTAGAACAGTAATCAGTAGAAGGCATTTTTGTAGAATCATGAAGAAAATATTTACAATTATAGTAAAGCAAAACAAGATCCTTGGAAAGCAAGATGTCCTTAGGCTAAACCATTCTAGATTTCCTGTGGCAAATCTAGAGGGAGGGGTTCCGGGGGTAGGAACCCCCCTTTTTTCTTGACAATTAATGCATTTGAATGGGGGACTCCTTTATCCTGGGTTGGACCCCTTTTAAAAATGGTTGGATCGCCCCTGATTTCACTCCCTGCTACTTGTCATAAGATCAATGTGTCACTATGTGTGATGACTCAAATAATTCTTTGGCCTGTGGTATTGACCTCTTACCCTAGAAATTATAATTATGCTAATACCAAGACCTTTATAGTATTGTGACATCAGCATTGAAATTTTAACTAATTTAGGTATATTTTTGTATGTTCTTGTAATACATTGTGTTTTTTGTTGTATGATCAAACACATGTTTATCTTGCACCAATCATTTTATTGCCTCATCATGTTATCTGTGATAAATCTATTGTTGATTGTCTTCTGTACATATTTATATTCACTATTTTAGATAGTTTTATTTTTATTACTGCTGTTATAGTTCTACCGTTTTTTTTTTATATATAATTGATCTTTTTAAACTAGTCTTTTTAGAATCTCTATTATGGGGAGAATAAGTTATATTTACATTTATGCAGGGTTTCTGGTTATGCAAGGGTTTACACTGTAGATTATTGCTAAGATTGTAGGGAACACAGTTAACATGGCGCCTTTTTCCAAATATCAATAATCCTTGATAGAGGGTATAGTGGTAACCAAATTTTCATTTTACACTCAATTTTAAATCTATAAATCGCACCTTTTTGTCACAGTCATAAATGTTGTCTGCAAAGTCAAATCAAAGAATTCAACTTATACTTTTGAGATTGGATATTGCTATATTCTTATACTGCCTTTCATACAGAACTTATTATACTGTCATTCTGTCTGTTTTTGCCTGTGATATATGTACTATTTCATGTTTGTCAGTATTATTACAGTTGAAAATAAAAGTTTTAACTGTTAAATAGAGTTTTATAGTTATATTTCATTGTCAGATCTTTCTCAGAAATTTCAGCAGAATACAAATTGCGTACTAGATCCCTCTATTTGTTCAACCATGTAAACATTTCAAGGAATGCCTAATGTTTGCTGTCATACCAATTTACCAAATTTCTAATATTGCAAGACAAAAGAGTGACAATAAAACGTCAATAAATATACACTACAATGTTCATATATTGTTTTTATCCCAACACTTGGAACTTTAGTTTGTTAAAATCTGAATCAGTCTCAAATTTTTCAAAGAACCGACATAGTTTAAATGTTGACCGAACAGAGGACCTCAAACTGGTAAGCAAAAAGAAATATCCACATTACCACTTTCTCAACAAGCTAGGAGACTTTATTTATACATGAATAAGATTGCAAAAGTTTATTTGTGTACCTGTTATTTGTAAAATAATTGGCTGATTGCAGGATAAAACATCATGCATATGTCGAAGAAAGAAAGACAAAGCCATGACTTGATAATAGACAAGAATATGTTTCCATAAGACATCATGCCTAGCAAGCACTATCCTACCCATGTTCAGTGAACCATCAAATTAAGGTCAAAAGAGCATTTTGTCATTTATTCAAAGTCACCTTACAAGGAACAGGAACCTGGTATTCAGTAGTTGATGTGGTTCATAAGTCTTACTTGTTCTCATTTTTATAAAGATTAGACTGTTTGCTTTCCTGTTTGAATAGTTTTACACTAGTCATGTTTGGGGTCCTGTTATAGTTGCTGTTTAGTGTGAACCAATGCTCCATGTTGAAGACCTTACTTTGACCTATAATGTTTTTTCTTTTACAAATTGTGACTTGGATGGAGAGTTGTCTCATTGGCACTCAAAATCTTCTTATATTTATGCATGAGTACATTGGTGTACTAAGTTTTAAGTTGATGTCACACCATCTTTGATGTAAACTACCTTATCAAAAAACTTGATATGGGACAAACTACCCGATACACAGACCTGAAAACATAATGCTAATCTATTTAAATCATGTTAAAAAGTAAAACCACAAAAACCTTTATTTAACCCTGCAACAAGACTAGATAAACTTTAAAGGGGTATAAAAAGACAAAGACCAGTCAATACATCACAATCAATGAAACTAAGGATTAACCAACACAATGCAAACCAAAGACAGATGATAACTTTTGGCTAAGAGGAAATACATTCCTTGTTAGTTGAAAATAATTGGGTTTTTTTTCCAGCTTTATGTATCTTTTGAAGTCCAGTTCTCAACTATAGGGATCTTTCTGTCGATGCATTATCTAATTTTCCATAAACCTTGCAAGCACACCTGCTTCTGAAGTTTCAACCCTTGTATACATTTCAATAAGATAAACATGAATCTGTGAGACATTGTGACGGAGATGAAACTTAATTCAATGGATTTATTTAAATCATTATGTGATATTGATGAATTTCAGTGATACTCTACAACCAGGTAAATCTTTCTATGAAGTTCTAAATTAAATAAATAATGACATCTTTAAAAGGAGACAATTGAACACAATATTTGTTTCAAGGTTAGTAAGAATGCAATGATTTGTTGTCATTGTATAAATCATACAATATTGACTTTGACTGTACAACTCAACTGTTGGAAGAAACTTTAGTTAGTAGTACACTATATAAAGATGGACATGAAGGAATATAATGATGGTTTAACATAATGCCTGTTTATTGGAACAGCGAGTAGCTAACACTTAAAGACCCAAATATACATGTGATAAATATAATCATTGGTTGTTAATGCTGATATACATTGAGTGGTTGTCTCATTGATAAATACTTCATCTTTATTCATTAAGTTTGGCACCAAAAAGAAATTACACAAAGACAGAGTGTTTATCAACAATATCCAACCAACAACTGTAACTTTTTGTAGTAGTGAGTACATTTTGACCCTGCTTTCCAAAATACAAAACAATTTTTTATTTTCTCGTTCATTCAGTTGGTATCTTTACTGTGCAGATTTTTTAATGTAAGTTTAAGAGGACGTAAAATAGTCTTTAAAAACAAAGGTGGATGTTTAGGGAACATCAAGGTTACAACCCATAGTATATTTCTTTTTTTCAACAGTTAGAGAAAGCTGGATGGTCAGTAGATGATGTTGATTTGTTTGAATTAAATGAAGCTTTTGCTGCCCAGTCATATGTAGTTCTTTCTAAAGCATAAAACAAGTTTAACCCCATTTTGTGCCTTTACCACCAAGATCAGCTACCTGGACCATGTGTTACTAGTTGGTATTTGTATGTATTTTTTTTCTACTCTGGTGTTTTTGGTTGATGTGGTCTGTTATACTGTCGGTACTTTTGATAATCGCTGTACCTTTATGTATTTTCATTTTTACAATTGTGTGTAAAGACCTAGAATAAATTATTGAAAACTAGAATTATCAATAAATAAAATTTATTTGTTCTGTATCCCTTTGTTAGTCCCACTAAGTAGATAAGTATATGTTTCTTCACAATAGTTTAATCACTGTTATACCATTTCTACACACATTGCTATACCCATGCCCCCTCCTACACACAATGCTGCTACACCCTTCTTTTTTCCAGTCCTTTCTAAAGCATGAATTAATGTTACAAGAACTCTTGCTCCTGAAGCTCCAATTGGATGTCCTAAAGCAATAGCTCCTCCATTTATATTGACCTAAAACATATTGTCAAATTCTGAATAGAACAGAAATAATCTGGAAATAAAATATGCTTTGTTTTAAAAAACTTAAACTAAGATGAAAGTATCTCATGTTGAGGTATAAATTTATTGTTTCGGTAATATATATATGTGTGATCATTTTTTTGATGTTTATGTTTAATTCATTCGTGAAGTACCTAGACCCTAGCTACAACTTGTCATACAGTACACTTGCTCATTATTGAAGACATATTGATCACGTATAGTTTTTTTTATTTTTTCATTTTTGGATTAGTTTTATTGGGCTGTTATTTCTCAACTGTAACCTCACATTCAATTTTATTCATATGATTATAATATACCTTATTGATATCACAACCAAGTTCTTTAACAACTACATATGACTGGGCAGCAAAAGCTTCATTTAATTCAAACAAATCAACATCATCTACTGACCATCCAGCTTTCTCTAACTGTTGAAAAAAGAAATATACTATGGGTTGTAACCTTGATGTTCCCTAACTTTTATCAAATTATCAAAATTATCAAATGAGAATATATATTATGACTATTGACACTCAAATTTTCACTTCACAGTAGGTTGAAGTGAGACAATTTTGTTCTAAAACATTTATTTTGTATTTTCAGAGGAACATTTTCCGAATCACTGAAAAACAAGGAATAAGCTATTAAATTGACAGCAAAAAGGAGCTTACAGGCGTTTTTGACCTGTCACGTTCTATGATTAATTACCAATTCAACAAGGACCAAACTCCTGAACAAAATTAAAAATTATCAATATCAATATTATAGTTAGATAATAAATCAGGTGACCTACTTACTGCTTTTTTACATGCAGAAATGGGTCCAGTACCCATAATTTCTGGATCTACACCAGTTTGTGCCCAGGATGCTATTCTGCATTTTGGAGTAACCCCTTTCTTTTTGGCTTCATTAACACTCATTAATAATACTGTAGCTGCTCCATCATTTAAACCTACAATAAGTAAACAGGCTCAGTATCAGATTATTTAAACTAAGAGTATTGTATCAGAATCCCCATCACTTACATAGTACTCATTGCTCTTCCATAATTACATACGAGAGATTGGATCCAATAAATTCATCATCCCTAACTCAAAATATGAACAATCTTATGTTCAGGGATAAGTTTTACAGCTTTAGACATACTATTTTTTTTTTTACAAACGAAAGTGAACCAACGCCTGGTGAGTCTGTAGTACGGTAGAGTCCATAAAGTGGATACCCGGGGGTATGCAGGGTCGTTATGATGAAAAACATAAAATGAAGAAAGTCTTATAACAACAACACTTTAGGGACTGCTGCAGAAATTTATTGATCGACTTTCAGTTGCTATTAATAACGTTACTTACCATTGTAACATTGTGACGTTTAAATTTTAACAACCCGATTTTGTACTTCAGCATGATTTTATGTATTGTTATGCCCTAGGCACCGAAACATGTCGATCAATAAATTTCTGCAGTAGTCCCTAAAGTGTTGTTGTTATAAGACTTTCTACATACTATTTTTTTGTACATTTTTCAACTAGACTGTATCACTACAGTACATTCATTTTTTTTGGCTGTGTTATTTCATCCCCCTACTTGCTATTTGAGAGGCATAAAACATGAAGAAATAAATTTGGAAGGTGTATGGAAAATATTTGTATGTAATTTACTGTCAACACTAAGGACTATAATGTAGGCAATGTAAATCAAAGCGCAATAATAGTGTTATCTGGCCTATTATGGGTAAAAATATTGGCAAATTTTAATTAAATTGACATGATTAAATCTGAGTAAATTAGAAAACTGTTTACCAAGTTTCATGGCTACTGAGCAATATATATGTCTTATCAGGCAAATAAGGAAAAGACCAAATAACCTCCCCTGAAAAATAAAATATGCTATGACATGTATATTTGAATGTGGAACAAGTTAAGATTTCTTAGCATAATATGTTGGTTATTTGTTGCAATTCTAATGTATTCAACCAACAAATCTGACAGTGAAGAAACCTGACTTAAGCTGTGTAAAAAAATAGAATTAAAAGAACATTTACAGAATCAATAACCGATTATAGAATTAAATTTCATAAAGTGCAGAAATATATGTACCTTTTTGTACTTTGCTGAACACTCTATGAAATATATTTCAGTTCTTATAATGTGCAAAAAATATGCAAATAAAAATCAGATATTGTGGAACACCATTAACATGTGATCAGTAGATTGATGAACCAACATTTTTGTAAAGACTTTCCTAACCAAAAATTTATTGATGGGTTACAAGACCTAATGTAGAGAATTTCCATCTTATTTTCTTAAATCGCTACAGACACTAGACAATGGCCTACATATCTATAATTCTTAATTCAAATTACAAGTTAATTATAGGGGCATGTAATTGATACCTGAGGCATTCCCAGCAGTTACTGATCCTGATTTGTCAAAGGCTGGTCTCAATTTACTAAAGCCTTCCACTGTGCAACCTTGTCTTGGGAATTCATCTGTTGTTATTTCTTTAGTACCTTAAATATTTAAATATTCTATTTTTTTTTTCCATATAATGAATAAAAAATGTTCAAAAAAAACCTGGCCCAGTTAATAAAAATCCCAATATTTTTTTTGGAGATGTTTTTTCTTCTCCATTTTACAGTATTTGTTTCTTAGTATAACATAATTTAAATGTAAGTTGGTATAATTATTGAAGACGATAATTAAAAGCCTTTCTTTTAGATATACACTGTGATGCTCTCTTCACTTTTGGACACAATATTGTTGATGACAAATATGATGGATGAATGATATGGCACCAATGATGTGTAGATCAAGATTTAAGGCAACACCTAACTAGTCATAGTTGTATAAAAAGTAGACAGATGTGACAAAATTTCAGATTTTCCTAGAGGTAAATATTGACCACATATATCAATCATTTCGGACTTAAAATTACTTAGCTAAAACATTTAAAGCACAAACTCAAAAGTTGTATTTACTGATTTACTGTAAGTACAGATTTATTTGTATCAGGTTTTCTAACTACTGATACTGTAAAACATAACTGGAAAGTCTAAAATATAAAACATTTCGGTTGATTCGATCGAATCTAGTTTTCCCATCATAACAAAGGCAGTTTTCTTAACTGTTCCCCCATTGAACAAAGTATTTCTTCTTTGATTTTATAAGCCAATATGATCTATATACTAGTTATTTAAAAGCTAACTTAGAGCTTCTTTCTATCAAATACAAAAAGCATTTTACTTTTTCCCCAAATATACAATGAAGTCTTTATCTAATTGTTTTCTTTTAAATATTAACTCTATTGTCCATTTTCTTTTTAACAATAACCCCTATTGTTCATAAGAAACTATTTATAGCACCCTCAGTTCAGGGAATACATAGATGAGAAAACAGATAAAATGAATTACCTCCCCTTCCTGAAATAGATATTGGTATTATTTCTTTTGTAAAATATCCTTGTTTCTGAGCTTCTTCACATTTTTGTTGTGAATGACAAGCAAATTTGTCTTGTTCTTCTCTGCTAACATTCCATCTCTTGGCCACATTCTCAGCTGAAATAATAAAAAAAAACCGCTTAGCTGACTATCTGTTTCACATGGCTATGCATATTTCAGTCTTTTACTTTTATCAAAATGTTTTTACTTTGCAAAAGTAATACTGTAATCTACGACCTGATCAAGTTTGTTTTATCAAACTCCATGATAGATAAGACTTTAAACAATAAGCTGATGTATTTTAAGACAATTTCTGATTTGTAATTTCCAAGATAAATGCAACAAAATTTCATACATGGCCATAATGAGTTTAATATGAATATTTAAGTATTTTTAAAATAAAGAGAGTTGATGATGAATCTGAAAACATACAACATTGTACATCATTTTCTCTTGAAGCTTGATAACACATTTCCAGCAGATGTATAATTAATTACCTGTGATTCCCATATGATAGTTATGGAAAGCATCAGTTAAGCCATCTTTCAGCATACTATCCATAAAAGATACATCTCCAAACTTAGTACCAGATCTCATGTTACAACAATGGGGAGCCTACAATTTGACAAGAAAAAAGAAAAAAATACTTTCATCATTGAATCAAACTATAAGAAACAATATTCTGTGTATATTTCATCAAGGTTATCCTTAACAACTACCTTGGAAGTTAATTCATGGTTCTCACTAAGGCAGGCCAATGAGCCCTTAGACTAATGAAAATCTATCTGGACTCATCATTTCATAAATTAGTAGATGCAGTATGATTGTAAGCATTGAATCAGTTCAGAAATAAAAAAAATTATCAAAATTGGATGTCATTTCCTTGCTCTTTTTTATCCAGGAGATTGAAATAATAAATCATACTAGAACACACCCGTGATATCGCGGGTCCGTGACTGAATTAAAGTATATAACTATGCGTAAGCCTTATTTTAGTATTGGTATTGTCATCTGATAAAGTCATGCCGATTATAAGATACACAGTTTTCTCTGCTTTCAAATCTTTCTGTTTGAACCCGTCGACCTGGAACTTATCAATTATTGGTAATATTAATTATTTGGAAAACAAAAGGTCCTGGAATGGATTATTTTTTAATCAACAGCATTGTCCTATATTAGTTATAAATAAAGTTAAATTCTTTGATTCACTGTTTTACGTCATGCCTGCTAACAAATTGAAAACTGTACCTATACGCCTTATTTTAAGTCCAGATTTTTAGTATTTGTATTGTTATCTTAGAAAGTCTTACTGATTAAAATACTACAATAGGGAACAATTTGACAATGATTGAATTTATAGTAGCGTCAACCCTGTGATTATAACCCGTGTATATAGCAAAATCCTAAATACACCGTTTGGTGGTGTGTCTGTCAGATGCGTAACCTACAGATAAGGTAATAGGTAACAGGTGAATATATACTATTGGTATCGTTATCTGATTCGACCCGGAACTTGTTAATTATTGGCAATATTAATTATGTGGAAAACAAAAGGGTCTGGAGTGGTGTAATTTTTATTAGCTATATATTAAGTTGAATTCTTTGATATGTCGTGTTTACCCCATGACGGCTGACAAATTGGACCTCTTTATTTTAGTATTATAGATACTCATATAGCCATAATTTTTAACTTCTCACTGTTAAACTTGTCATGCCCAAAAATGACCAGTCCCTGTGCTTGTCTAAAAAGCCTTCTAAATATACCCCAAAAAATTAAACTATTTTTTTAATGCACTGTGTAAAACATGAAAACAGATATCAATAAAAACATTCACATCATTTGAACAATTCTGGAAAGTTGTCTCATTGACAATCATACCACATCTCCTTATGTTTACCTACATGTATATAATCAAAGAGCTGAAGAGCTCTGAGGGAAAAGACGGCCATTGTTTCAATTTTTAGGGGGTTATCTTTTGATAGTCTACATACAAAGAATGAGCAAAAGAACAGCTAGAACATATAGAAAGGCTAACAATAATGAAACTAATTGTTGTTTATTGTTATTTCATTTCCTTAGTCAAGAATTCATCATAGAGACAATTTGGACCAATGAGATCTGCACCTTCTAAATCAAAACATTTGATTAAAGTTGGGAGTTAATTATATAAAATTCAATTGAATTTAACAACTACTACAATATATTTTAGAATTTTAATTATGTACAACTGAACGGCAGGCTAAGACCATTCTCAATTTTTTGTGACAGTATTCTCAAGAAAGTGAGGACTGAAAAATCTATTCAGTTTTAATTTTCCATTGATAAAGTTCCCAGTTACAACTCTCATCACAGGGACACATGTACTTATAAAATCAAATATGATTGATATAAGCTGTGTGAAGTTTGTTTCCAGATCCCACATTTTGATATATCTGTACAATTCATGAATAAATAGCTTTAAACTACAACCAGATGCTCTGCAGGGTGCAGCTTTATACGACCGCAGAGGTTGAATCCTGAACGGTTGGGGCAAGTATGGACACAACATTCAAGCTGGATTCAGCTCTAAATTTGGATTGTGATAAAATAGTTGACACAGCATAGGTTTCTGACACAGAATGAATGTGGTCTAATGAACTTAAAATTTTTGTTTTGCCTTTGAGCAATTCACTATGCTGTTGAATATTAATCCTCTCAAAAAAATATTTGAAGAAATTTTCTTTTTATTTATGAAATCTGAAATGAGAAAAATTGAACGACAACGACGACGACAACAACAACGCAGACGACGACGCCAATGTGATACCAATATACGACCAAAAAATTAAAATTTTTGCGGTCGTATAAAAAGCAATATTTAAAAAAAAGATTTTTTAAAAATGGCCACTACAATAATTATGTTGGTACGCAAAATTATTTTTTAATTGATGACTACTTATTACACATATACTTAATGTAACATTTTTAGTGTTCAGATACATTAACTTTCATTTTAGTGGGTAATTACTCATCAATTGAGGTGCTCCTTAATTGGAGAAAGATTCTAAAAACATAACTTTCAGAAAGAATGAAAACTGCAGTTGCTCTCCCCAATCTCAATAGGTATAAACTACAAAAAGCAACATTTAATTTTTTTTTTAACCATTTCAATAATTATGTTGGTACACACATTTTTTTTTATATAGAAGACTACTTATCATATACTAAATGTCACATTTTAAGTGTTCAGAAACATTTACTTTGATTTTAGTGTATAATTACTCATCAATGGAGGTGCTCCTGAATTGGAGGAAGATTCTAAAAACAGAACTTTACAGAAACAATGAAAACTGTCGTTTCTCTCCCCAATCTCATGTATCCCCATTGACATTGTTTACCGCGAAAGTTGACCTACAAATTATCTGATTATAGCCTCAGATTAAAGCATTGCATGTTGGTGTGTGAATGATCTACACTACAGCAAACATCATTAGGTTTACATTTAACAAATACGGATTTTAAATTAGTATACAAATACTGTGAATGATTTTTATAATGAATAAAGGATATCTCTGTGTGGCATTCCAACAATGACGTCACTAGGTTAGATATATTTAGAATATTTCGTAATACTGATTTTTCCGGACTGTAAAAGAAACGTATATAGTGTAAGGGAAACCTCAATATACGATAATTTCACGAGAAACCGAAGGGAAATGTGTAAAAAATGGGGGTCCGCTCGACAGTCCGACAGTTCTATAGTCCGACGGTCCGATAGTCCGACATATACAACCAGATATGATATAGACTAATCACAGACACAAGACGTTCTACCTGGCTTTCGATACGCGACAGACCTAACTTTTACCAAAACTGAATCCCCGTTTTTGTTTTAAACTTATTTCACAGATACCCCCCTCCAGTCCGCCTTTGGTCGGTTTTAAACTCCATGCTTACATCAAAATGCGTTCGATATCTTTCATACGATGCCTTAAAGACCAACAAGCATCATTGTAAAACTCTCTACAAGCAGTCGACTCGATAGGGGCGATTCAGCGCCGAAAAGAAAAAGAAAATGGCGAAATTTGGAATCACGGTTGCTGAGATTGAAAGCGGAATATAATAATGGAACAAGAAATTTCGACCAATACTGGTACGCAGTGTGCTTTTTGAGTTTGAATTTTGGCTGCATGTCAATCTGCGATATTTTTCATAGATAAATAATTCTAAATTTGATCATAATGTTTTGTATGACAAATTAATGCATTGCCAAAAACAAACTAAGAAAAAATACAAACGGATTATCCATTGAATTTGTTACACAATGTACGTATACCACTGAATAAAAGAACTAAATACATTAACCCCCCCCCCCCCCCCCTTTAATAAAGAACAAAAAAGCAAAGAACTAAAGAAATGTCGTTTTGCAGTAACGCAATACCACGTACAACAGCTAGCGGACTAAATTGGTACCGTTGATGTATTATTGTATGACTCTTAACAAATTATTTGATATATACTATTGTAAATTTTTGGTGGCAAATATCAAATTGATAATTCTGGTTGTTTTCAACTGATTTTTATCGTGCTGTTTCACCACTGTCGACGGAAAACTTGGATCCAGAAAAAAACGTTTAACCCTGCTGTGGTTTTTGTGTGTTGCTGTAATTTCACACTTGTTTTCCGTTTGTTGGTTTTCTCGTCTGAATTGTTTTACACGGGCCCTTCTTTTTTTTTTTTTTTTTTTAGCTCACCTGACCTAAAAGATCATGTGACCTTTGCCATCACTTGGCGTCCATCGTTCATCTGTCAACATTTTACTTAAAGATCTTCTCCTATATGTTCAGCGTCTCCAAACTCCAACCAAGATGGCTGCCACAGCCGAACTTAGTTAAACATAGGACCACATGGGAACGTCAGTTAAAGATCTTTTTGTCTGAAACCACTGAGTTAATTGGAACCAAACTTAAGTAGAATGGTCCTTGGGCGGTCCCCTTCCGAAAACTAAGTCCGACATAACCGACCAAGATGTCCACCACAGCTGAACTTAGCTAAACATAGGACCAGGCTATGGAAAATTCACATAAAGATCTTCTTGTCTGGAACCAGTGGGCCATTTGGGACGAAACTTTGGTCGAATGGTCATTAGATGGTCCCCTTCCAAATATATTACCAACATTTTCAATCTGCGAACAAGATAGCCACCACAATCAAACATAGTTTAACATAGGACCCTATGAGAAATTCACTTACATATTTTATTGTCTGAAACATTTTAGCAAAATGGAACCATACTTGGCAGCAATGGTCCTTGGGTGGTCCTGTTTCAGTAATTAGTCCAATGATCCGGACCGCCGACCATGCAAGATGGCTGCCACAGTGAACTTAGTAATATTGGACCCTTTAGGAATTAACTTAAAGATTTTGTCGTCTGAAACCAAAGAGCCAATTTTAACTCTGGCTTACAAATCATGTCTTGAACATCTAAGAAACAACCATCTTAAAAATGAAATAGTGCAGCATTTTCAAAGTTTAAGCCAGGGGTAGCACTAGTCAGTCAAATGAGTATTGTGAATACGTTAAAACAGTCATGTGTGACCAGAACTGACTTATGGAGGCCTAAAAAAACTACACAAGTGACCGAAAGTCATGTTTAGGTTTTCCTCCAGTTGGTAGGCAGGATCTTTTTACTTTTAAATCAGTTCATGGTACTTTCATCATATATATACGTGGACCGAATAATCTCGTCTAAACTGAACTTTTATTTTTTGGTTGGTGCTTTTGTGACGACAGATTTTTTGTTCTTATATATACGCACTTCTCAAATCAGGTACATGACTTTTGACTCACATACATATGAAGTAGAAATACCACTATACTGTCGGACTATCGAACTGTCGGACTATTGAACTGTCGGACTATTGAACTGTCGGATCATCGAACCGTCGGACCATCGAACTGTCAGACTATCGAAGCATCGGACTATCACTACGGCCTCAAAAAATGTATTTAAAGATAATCTGTTCTCCTTGTCATCAATTTCAGTATGACATTTTGAGGGGGTTTCCAAACTATCAAAACAAAATGATTGACGTGAGGGAATGATACCCCATTAGGGAATTGACGGCTTGAAGCCGTCTTTCCCCAAAAAAAGAATAAGTTGAATAATTTTATACCATGCTCATATTTTCCTGGCCCCCTGCAACTACAATATCAGCATCTCCATTCTTTATAGCCTGGTATCCTAACACAACAGCCCGTAACCCAGATCCACATAACATGTTTACTCCACATGCTGGTATTGAAACTGGTAATCCAGCCTTTACACTGGCCTGTCTAGCAGGATTTTGTCCTTGAACTGGATAAAATCATATTTTCAAAATTTACCCTTTGCTTGACAAATAAGTCACCACAATCAAAGTTTTATTTAAATAGCCTTGACATTTTCATAGGAGGAATTATTATGTTTATATAAATAAGATACTCACGTAAAAAGTATTATAGTAATTTATCAGGAAGGGCAATAATTCAATTTCAAAAGCTGTCATTAACCAATTATTGCTTAAGCCTTAACTTGAGGTAGAGAATCATGTACCGGGTAAAGGATGAACAGTTGAATTAATCAATGTTGACTTTGTTAACTCATAAGCATTAAAACCACATGAGTTATACACATTTTTAGTTACATTATAATAACTAGTACAGGTTACTTTTAATTTTGATAATGTGTGGAAAAAATTTACAGTTCATAAACTGACAGTAGGAATAAGTACTTATTCCTTCAAAAATAAATTATGTTGATATGTGCACAATTATTACATCTACATTGTACATGATCTACAAATAATATCAATATTTTGAGTTTGAAAAACTGTATATCTAACCTTAACCTCTCTGCTATCGACAGTATCTTTACAATGTCAGTTGGTGTTTCAAGCTATTTGTTTATAGCCTTTGTTGTGCATGTTGTGTTTCTTAACTTTTAATGATTCTTTTTAACAAAACCTCAGGTAAATGTATATCCTCAACTTATAAATTTGTGAAATTAACATTGGTTAACTCATATTTTCTAAGATTCTTGAAGTTGAATTATAAATATTTGTGTAAAAAATATAAAAAAAAATTACTGTCACCTGATTTTTGCTCTTTAAAATTAACTGTTTCATATTGTGGATTCATTTATTTATGTGGGTACCAATTTCTTTGATTATAATGTAAAATTGAAATTTTCTCTGTATTTGAATTTTAGTTTTGCAAAAGTCTGCATACAAGGAAATTTGCACTTTGTTGAACATTCAAAGTTATTGTTACCCATACCCACAAAATCCAGAAAAACTAGGTTCCCGGAAATTAAAATGAATCTACATTAATCTAAATCTAATGATAACAATACCAGCAGTATAAACTTGTCCTAAAATAACTTCAGACACATCCTCCGGTAGTACTTTCCCCCTGGTGAGTACATCCTTAATACAACTTGCTCCAAGTTCATGTGCTGGCACATTGGAAAAAGCACCAAGAAAACTACCTGTAAAGAATTCAAAATTGATAGTGCTGATACTGTACTTGAGAATGGACACAAAGAAAGTAAGCAATTATGTGATTGGGAGACGGATTTATAAAAGTTTTTCCAAACTTGTTTCCGAATCCCATATTTGAATTTCATGTATTAACATGGTAAATACTTTATTGTTGTAATTTTTCATTAATAAATACTGTTTGAACTCATTTAGTTATTAAGTAATATGTTTTTCTTTTTTCAGCATATACATGTATGCATATTGTTATGCGTTTACTTTTCTGCATTGGCTAGAGGTATAGGGGGAGGGTTGAGATCTCACAAACATGTTTAACCCCGCCGCATTTTTGCGCCTGTCCCAAGTCAGGAGCCTCTGGCCTTTGTTAGTCTTGTATCATTTTAACTTTTAGTTTCTTGTGTACAATTTGAAGTTTAGTATGGTGTTCATTATCACTGAACCAGTATATATTTGTTTAGGGGCCAGCTGAAGGACGCCTCCGGGTGCGAGAATTTCTCGTTGCATTGAAGACCTTTCTGCTGTTGTCTGCTCTATGGTCGGGTTGTTGTCTCTTTGGCACATTCCCCATTTCCATTCTCAATTTTATATATATATACATTTTTACTCTTAGCATTGCTTAGTAAAGACAATACTGTGCCCCTGGAAAATTTTTATAGTACCTATTGCTGACCTAGATAAACAAAATCTAAATGCATTTACAGTTTCAGAATATCAAACGCTTGATTAAATTTTGCTTTGCATTTATTATATTTTCTATAGAAGTTGCCAACATCAGAGACTGTCATTATTTACTATAAAAACAAGAGGCTCTCAAGAGCCTGAATGGCTCACCTGGTAAACAATGCCTTCGGCCATGTTTTTTGACGAAATAGAAAATAAAACACAAACTTTATTTTATACACCCTACTGATCATTCAAATGAAGTTTGGTTGAATTTGGTTGAGTAGTTTTAGAGGAGAAGATTTTTTAAAGTTAGCAAATATGATGAACAAATTGTGAAAAATTGTCATTAAAGGACAATAACCCCTTAAGGGGTCAATTGACAATTTTGGTCATATTAACTTATTTGTAGATCTTACTTTGCTGATCATTTTTGCTGTTTACAGTTTATCTTTATCTATAATAATATTCAAGAAAATGACCAAAAACTGCAAAATTTCCTTAAAATTACCAATTAAGTGGCAGCAACCCAACAATGGGTTGTTTGATTCATCTGAAAATTTCAGAGCTGATAGATCTTGACCTAATGAACATTTATACCCATGTCAGATTTGCTTTAAATGCTTTAGTTTTTGAGATGTAAGCCAAAAACTGCATTTGACCCCTATGTTCTATTTTAAGTAACGGCGGCCATGTTTTTTGACGGATCAAAAATTGAAGCACAAACTTTGTGCAGGATAATCTAAGGAACAATCATGCTAAGTTTCATCCAAATCCATTCAGTAGTTTCAGAGGAGAAGATGTCTGAAAAATTGTTAACGACGACAGACGACGACGGATGCCAAGTGATGAGAAAAGCTCACATTTCCTTTTAGGAAAGGTGAGCTAAAAACTGCAAAATTTTCTTAAAATTACCAATTCAGGGGCGGCAACCTAGCAACGTGTCGTCCGATCCATCTGAATATTTCAGGGCAGATAGATTTTGACCTGATAAACAATTCAACCACAGTCAGATTTGATCTTAATGCTTTGGTTTTTGACATTTTACCCCTATGTTCTACTTTTAGCCGTGGCAGCCATCTTGTTTGGATGGCCGGGTCACCCGACATATTTTTAAAACTAGATACCCAAAAGATGATTGTGGCCAAGTTTGGATTAATTTGGCCCAGTAGTTTCAGAGGAGAAGATTTTTGTAAAAGATTACTAAGATTTACGAAAAATGGTTAAAAATTGACTATAAACTCCTAAAGGGGTCAACTGACCATTTCGGTCATGTTGACTTATTTGTAAATTTAACTTTGCTGAACATTATTGCTGTTTACAGTTTATCTCTATCTATAATAATATTCAAGATAATAACCAAAATAGCAAAATTTCCTTAAAATTACCAATTCAGGGGCAGCAACCCAACAATGGGTTGTCCAATTCATCTGAAAATTTCAGGGCAGATAGATCTTGACCTGATAAACAATTTAACCCCCATGTCAGATTTGCTCTAAATGCTTTGGTTTTTGAGTTATAAGCCAAAAACTGCATTTTACCCGTATGTTCTATTTTTAGCCATGGCGGCCATTTTGGTTGGTTGGCCAGGTCACCGGACACAATTTTCAAACTAGATATCCCAATGATGGTTGTGGCCAAGTTTAGTTCAATTTGGCCCAGTAGTTTCAGAGGAGAAGATTTTTGTAAAAGATAACTAAGATTTATGAAAAATGGTTAAAAATTGACTATAAAGGGCAATAACTCCTAAAGGGGTCAACTGACCATTTCAGTCATGTTGACTTATTTTTAGGTCTTACTTTGCTGAACATTTTTGCTCTTTACAGTTTATCTCTACCTATAATAATATTCATGATAATAACCAAAAACAGCAAAATTTCCTTAAAATTACCAATTCAGGGGCAGCAACCTAGCAACGTGTCGTCCGATCCATCTGAATATTTCAGGGCAGATAGATTTTGACCTGATAAACAATTCAACCACAGTCAGATTTGCTCTAAATGCTTCGGTTTTTGAGTTATAAGCCAAAAACTGCATTTGACCCCTATGTTCTATTTTTAGCAATGGCGACCATGTTTGTTGATAGATCAAAACTTCGGATACAATTTATAAACTAGATACCCTAAGGAACATTCAGTTAAAGTTTGGAAGTATTTGGCCTAGTAGTTTCAGAGGAGAAGATTCTTGAAATTGAAAACATATTTGAAAATTTTAAAATTCCCCTAAATTTCATGACACCTGTGCAAAACTATTTTGATTGAAAAGGACAAAAGAGAGACAATAGACATCTGACCAACAATAGATGCTTTAAGGTTCATCATAACAAACGGACAAATATGGCTGTATTTACATGCCAAAAATTACTCTGAGTACAGACTTACCTGTGAACTTGGAAAAGTTTTAATGCCTAGCATCCACTAGATATAATAAAGTTAAATGCCTTTTGTGTTTCAGAAAGATAAAATCTCTTTTGGATTTTGATGGGCATTTTTTTTCCTTCATGCAACTACATGTATGAGATGCACACTCAGGTAAAAAACCGGTTTGTATTATTTTGATTGTCCTTAATTGACATGGACAAGAGGTATCTTCACAACTATATAGGTGAGTTAAAGAGTTTATCTGAGTCAGCTGTGAGTGGACAGTATCAAAGTAATTCAGGTGTTTGTTTATTTTTTCACCTTCTGCAGAAAGGAAAAAAAATGCCCATCAAAAACCAAGAAAGATTTTATCTTTCTTAAACACAAAATGCATTTAACTTTTATATACATGTATCTAGTGGATGCTAGGCATTAAAACTTTCCTAACAGCACAGGTAAGTCTGTATGTAAAGCAAAATATTGTCCTATGAAATATTGTACCACAAGACAATACTTCATAACTATGTAGCATGAAATATTGTCCTCGTGTATGGAAAAATGTCCAGAGAAGGACAAATTTTCATAGCTAAATTTTGTCTGTATAAAGACAATACATGTATTTCACAGATGAATGTTATGGAATTTTGTCTTGTTAAATGAGGTTATATTTTGTGTGAATTGAGGCAATATTTCACAGATAAATACTATGAAATTGTGTCCTATTAAAGGGAGGTATTGGGTATTGTGACAGATTGTCATGGACTTTTGTCTCATGAAGGGGAGGTTATCAACATATATTCATATTAGAGAAGGTATATAGGATTTTTTTTCCTGCAACACATGTCTGTGTATATATTTACAAAATAAGTGATTGTCAGTTCATTGCTTATATTTGTACAGTATACTGTAATAAAATGAAACATACGTTAGACATTTCTTTAATCTATAATACATGAAAACCATTTGTAATGTATCTATATGCAAATTTGAAACTCACTATTAGTAATGATATAACTTCCTTGCTATTCAAAACAATTTCAGTTATAAATCTAAAAATGTGCATGCTGCATGCTTGTGTACTATAATTCTATTGCTAATTGTGTAATAATTTGATTAAAAAGAATTTTCAAAGCCAGTATTTCACAGTGTAGTATTGTTAAGAACAGAATTTCATAGTGAAATATTGTCCAGAAGGAGGTGACAAAATTTCATGGACAAGGACACTATTTCATAATGAAATATTGTCAGGGACAATATTTTATTATGAAATACTGTCAGTGGACAATATTCTATATGAAATTTTGTCCGAAAGACAATATTTTATGTTACATGTACACAGATTGGTTTTTGAGGTGAAAATACGGCCATATTTGTCCATTTGTTATAATGAACCTTAAACTGTGCAACTGAATGGAAGGTTTTAAATGAACTCAGGTGTTAAAATTGTTTATCTGTTTATTGCCTTTTTATGCCTTCCAATACACCTTATCGCTATTTGTCCGCCATTACTGGATATCACACAGGTTCCCGTAAAATTTTGACGTCATAAAATTAAAGCAAAATATCTGACGCCACAATGGAAAAGTGATTGTTGTTGACGTCAAAAGTTCACGCGGCCGGGTCAGCCGGGATTAGCGATAAGGTGTATACAATGTACAGCTTTCAGTCTTATGTGCATAGGGTCTTCGTGATCATTGTTATTTGTATTCTATTAATTTTCATTGGGAATAGAACTTTAGAAATATTCTTTAAATCGTTACCTATTGCTGTTCTGCAAGAAGAAACGATCACAACTTCTTGAGACATTGCTTTCACTTTCAACTTTCGTTTTCAAAATCCGTGTTGATGACACGCTTCAATAAGGATTCTATTGTAATTTGATAATTTCTTGTTTTTCTTAGTAACTGCTGTGTCATAAATAACTCGAAACAAATATTGTAAACCAAATCATAGTAAACTTATTAGTAAATAAACGTTTTTATTTGATAAGTATTGCGTATTGACAAAATGACTTCAATTCGAGGAGCTTCTTGTAAATAGTGAATGCACACTTTACCGTAAAAATATTAAAACACTCGAATGATCACGTATCGTACTTCCTTTCTAAAATCGGTCAAAATGGTGAGGCAATACGCAAGCATATAGCAAATATAAAATCCTTAATCATCCGCTTTCTTGATTATATTCAATGCTTCTTTGACTGTTCGTTTAAAAAATAAATAACTTAACGTCTACCTTTCAGTTTAGTGGAGTAGTTTTGATTTATAACCTCGTCAGTAAAACTCTGACAATCGGTACTGTATTCATTTCTGCTGTATCCCAGTATTCTTTATGCAGCAATGCAATTTTATTGTAACTGTTCAATCTGCATTTTTTAGCTGTAAAAAGGATTAAGATGACGATGACGTCATATTTTGTGAAGTTATTTTAGATATTCGTGTTAAAATACAAATTACTTTAATGTCCGTTCTTCAACTTCTTGCAAACATTAATAGAATTAAACTGCATTTGAATCTGATGAGTGATGTACACATTTTACTGATTTGTGATTGCTGATAAAGGCTCTTTTGGTGCCTGCACATTTTCAAGTGACGTATTTCGATCTGCAAATAATCATACATATATGCTTACTATCAAAGTTCTGTAGAAACCATTAAACAGGTTGGGAATAACTCTGCAAAGTGCTGTAAGGTACACATGTAATTTGAAACTAAAGGACATTGTATGCTCTTTTCAGGTCAACGTACCCAAACAAAGACGTACCTTCTGTAAAGCTACGGAGTGCAGAAAGCACACCTTACACAAAGTTACACAGTACAAGGCTGGAAAAGCCTCATTATATGCACAAGGTATTTATTTTGTAAAATGCTTATAAAGTTCCACTTGTCAAAATGCATTGTGATTTTATCAATATTTCCTTCACGAGCCCACAAACCCTTGCATACTTAATAATGTGTCAGAGGCAAAGAGACTGATGCATACATAAGTTGTCAATATTCTTAAAAAAGCCAAACACTCTAAATTGATTGGCATTCAGCTGATACCTGAGGGGCAACCAATAATTTTGACACAGATTAATCATTTCATAAATCTCACTGGTTTGAAAGCTAGACTTCTACATGAAACGTAAAGTAATAAAACATCTTGGTCTAAACTTTTTGATGAATTACTTCCTGCTGATTCCAGAATTAATCTTTCTTGCTTGAACAGGTTAGGAACAAACCCTCTATATGGTGATTATACCTGTAATGACTTGGTGTGTCAGTGTAAGATCACCCTGATGGCCGCGTCCTTGTGGGATAACTATTGAGGAATTTTTGGCATGTTTTCATACCATAATATGGTTTTAAGAAAACAGTGCTCCATTTTTATGCCCCACCTACGATAATAGAGGGGCATTATGTTTTCTGGTCTGTGCGTCAGTTCGTCTGTCCGTTCGTCCGTCTGTCCCGCTTCAGGTTAAAGTTTTTGGTCAAGGTAGTGTTTGATGAAGTTGAAGTCCAATCGACTTCAAACTTAGTATACATGTTTCCTATGATATGAGCTTTTTAATTTTAATGCCAAATTAGAGGGTTTACCCCAATTTCACGGTCCACTGAACATAGAAAATGATAGTGTGAGTGGGGCATTCGTGTACTGGGGACACATTCTTGTTGATGAGTAATTTGCAAAGAATTATACTTCGATTGGTCTATACCATTATATGTGAATTGGTGGATTATATGTCAATTGAGGTATAATCCACCAATTGGTGGTTATTTCTGACTGTTTAATAATACATGTACTACTTAATTTGGAAATCTGCATATTAATTTTATTAAACAGTACTAATGACTTGTAGTGGCAGCTGGAAATCATAATGTGTACCTGCGTTTCAACAAACTTTAATATGTAAATTATTTTCATATTTAATTATATTTATACATGACTTCTGATAATTTTAGTAATTGATTTATTTTCTTCAAAGGCAAAAGGAGATACGACAGAAAACAAAGTGGGTACGGAGGACAAACCAAGCCTATTTTCAGAAAAAAGGTAATTTATAATTAGTGTCCGAGAGATTGCGGTCTTCAATTTAATTTAAACTTAAAAAATAAGAAAGCATACTTAGTATAAATAGAAGCATATGGAATATAAATAATGAGACAACAAACCATTAATACCAACAATTGGAGATACAGAGGTCAATTCATTTTGGGAAAGTATGTCTAATAATTTAGCAAAATTGAGGGGATAAGATCTATGTGGTATTTGCTAGTCATTTCTTAAGACATGTGAGAAAGTTAAAGAAAACTTTTGTTTTCTCAAACTTTTACTCCATAGCGTAGATTTTTACATCCCAAACAGATCTAGATACATGATTTTGGGGAAATTATAAATTTTGAGAAAATCAGCTGGATTTCAACAAATTTTAGGACAATGAAACATAGAGCGCAGGTGTAGACAAACTAATTGTTCAAGTTAAACATTTAAAATGTTTTTATAAACATGATTTTAAAAGATATTTTTGTCAGTGTGTGCACTGTTTCTGGTCTAATAATCAATGGACATTGAACCATTTTTATTGATTTTTCCATGGAAAATCAAAATGAGTACTATTTGTATATTCATTTATTACACACATGTATGTAAATTTTCAACAGAATGCTTATTTCAAGTCCCACACTATAAGCTATGATTCATTGTGATATTGGCCAATGAATCCTAATTTAAAATTTAAACTAACAAAAAGGGGCCATTTTTAGACATTTTCAATATGATAGATACAATGTATTATATCGTACAGCTTTCCTTAAAAGATTGTGATTAATGAAGATCATCACCCTTAAAAGATTGTGATTAATGAAGATCATCAACATGTTTAAAACTGGATGTTATTATTAGATAGCAGAGAAAGTTGGTTGAAAAAGGATATTATTTTATTTGATTTTATTGTAGGCCAAAACAACAAAGAAAATCACCTTGAGAATGGAATGTACTGGCTGTAAACACAGGAAACAGATTTCCATTAAGAGATGCAAACACTTTGAATTAGGAGGTGAAAAGAAGAGAAAGGTTTGTGTTGTAACTTGTCAAAGAGGAAGGGTCAGAGGCAATAAGGGCTATTCCGTTGAAATGTATGTGGGAGGGTAGGAAGGGACTTTCAAACTATCCATACAACAAAAACCATTTTTTAGAAAATTTTGCATTATTGCAAAAAACACATACTGGAAAAAGTCCCACTGCCCACATTCAATATCCTACCCTCCCACATACATTTTAATGGAATAGCCCTAAGTATATTATGACCCATCTATCTTTTTAGTATGTCAAACTACATAGCCTTTATAATAGTTATAATCAGAAAAGATGAATGGCAGAAAAAAAACAAGTTGATGTCTATTTCCCACGAAATCACTCTTTTGTGATTATGTTATTTATAAACACAACCAAAGTGGGTATTAATGCTTTCTACTGACAACAATGCAATATACTGTTAACCAACTTATTGCCCCAAATACATGTATTTTAATTTCTGATATAATTCTTTCTATCTAACTTTGCAACAAATTATTTTTGAGATCCTCTGATAATCTTGATATATTTAAAAAAGGGAAGATCACAGTTTCATAGATATTCAAGGATTTAAATTCACATAATTTCCCTATTCACAAAATTTTTTTTTTTTTTTTCATTGAGATGATACTGTGCAAGTTTGTTTTATTATGACATCATTTTTGCTGCTAAAAATGTGTGAAGCAAGACATATGCTTTCCCTTTCTTCATAATGCAAAGTATGAATTAAAACAAAAAATGAGAAAAGTGTTTTTTTGTTTGTTTCCAATAACTATTTTTCATAAATATTAAAGTATTTTGAGTAAGAAAACTTTGCACTCAATCTGTAAAGGAAGTGTCTCTGATGTAAAATGCTTTGAAGTTGTGTATGATTTCATTATACCAGGAAAAGTACTGTTCATGTAGCAACTTGTGCTTCAAAAATCGGAATTCAAAAATCTGGAGGAGATATTGAAAGAGGAGAGACAAGTACAAAGTTAGACTCGAGTTACCTTAAATAATTTAAAAATATACTTCTATATTAGATATTGATTTTAACATGTAAATGTTTACCTAAATTGTATATATGTCAATCGCCATTCAGATATGCTCAAAAACCAAATATTCTGAAAATCCTAAGCACTTGTATTTGTATATCAGATTTAACACATTCTTTTGAGTATTTTTATGAAACTAATTATTTATTTTCTATATTTACAGGGACAGATGATCATGTTCTAGAGGAGAGATCCTTGTGTATAAATAAAGAAAAAAAAGAAACATTGTGTACATTTTTATTCAAAAGGTCTCCAATATTTTTTTATTTAAAAAAAAAAACAACAAAACATTGAGGCCACAATTAAAAAAAAATTGGTTTGCCCAAACCCTACCCAAAGGTTGAGACAGTGGGTAGGTAGGTAGGCATTTTCTTTTTTTTTTTCAAAAGAGAAATTGAAGTATCGGGTGTCTATTAGTCTTCATGCCTATCCGAATAAAAAAAAAACTTCTTCAAATCAGGACAATAAAATAATTTGAGTAGGCAGCTTTTTTGTGGGTAGGTAGCGTTTGGGCAAACAAACCTATTCTTTTTTATGGCCTGAAACAATTACATGTATCAGGATCATGGGCTTAAAAGTAAGGGGAGAAAAAACTAGTAGAACAAAAATTTGTAAGGGTTCCACGGAACCCAGTGTCTCGCCTACTTTTGCTGTTAATCGCAGACTCGACAAAAATGAGGAAAAACATCAATAAAAATTTCCCTCTCGATACTGTCTTTTGATTGAAAGAAGCTTCCAAGTTTGGTAAAAAATCCAGGATAGTTTATGAATCTAATAAATGTTTTATAAACTTTAACTGCAGACTGTATTTTATGTTAACTGGAAGAAAAACTAAGTCCATTTATAAGTAAAATATGGAAAAAGTGATTTTTTTTTTTACAAAATTTACTTCTGAATAATATCTTATGATCAGAAACAAGCTTTTGTCTAAGTTTGGTAGAAATCCAGGATAGTTTAAGAACATTATAAAAATTTTAAAAACTTAAACCACAGAGTGAATGTTTTGTTTCTGGCAAAAAAACTAAGTCCATTTATAAGTAAAATACAGAAAAGTGGAAATTTATTTTTACAAAATTTTCTTCTTGATACTATCTTATGATCATAAACAAGCTTCTGTCCAAGTTTGGTACAAATCAAGGATAGTTTATGAAAGTTATTAAAATTTTAAAAACTTTAACCACAGAGTGAATGTAATGTTTCCTCGCAGAAAAACTAAGTCCATTTATAAGTAAAATACGGAAAAAATGGAATTTTATTTTTACAAAATTTACTTCTGGATACTTTCTTATGATCATAAACAAGCTTCTGTCCAAGTTTGGTAGAAATTCAGTATAGTTTAAGAAAGTTATTAAAATTTCAAAAACTTCAACCACAGAGTGAATATTTGTGGACGACGGAATGTAGGAACGCTTAGTCTCGCTTTTTCGACTAAAGTCGAAGGCTCGACAAAACCGAGATCATCAATCAAATGCTTTGAAACTAAATCACAGTGCTAATTACCACCACACATAAATCTAGTTTGAATTTGAGTAGCATCTCATTCTAGAGTTATGTCCCTTTATAAATCAGAAAGTTGCTCCACACTTATTTCTCTATTTTTGTCGAGCCTTCGACTTTAGTCGAAAAGCGAGACTAAGTGATCCTACATTCTGTCGTCGGCGGCGGCGTCCACAAATATTCACTCTGTGGTTAAAGTTTTTGAAATTTTAATAACTTTCTTAAACTATACTGAATTTCTACCAAACTTGGACAGAAGCTTGTTTATGATCATAAGAAAGTATCAAGAAGTAAATTTTGTAAAAATAAAATTCCATTTTTTCCGTATTTTACTTATAAATGGACTTAGTTTTTCTGCGAGGAAACATTACATTCACTCTGTGGTTAGAGTTTTTAAAATTTTAATAACTTTCATAAACTATCCTTGATTTGTACCAAACTTGGACAGAAGCTTGTTTATGATCATAAGATAGTATCAAGAAGAAAATTTTGTGAAAATAAATTTCCACTTTTCCGTATTTAACTTATAAATGGACTTAGTTTTTCTGCGAGGAAACATTACATTCACTCTGTGGTTAAAGTTTTTAAAATTTTAATAACTTTCATAAACTATCCTTGATTTGTACCAAACTTGGACAGAAGCTTGTTTATGATCATAAGATAGTATCAAGAAGAAAATTTTGTAAAAATAAATTTCCACTTTTCCGTATTTTACTTATAAATGGACTTAGTTTTTTTGCCAGAAACAAAATATTCACTCTGTGGTTTAAGTTCTTAAAATTTTATAATGTTCTTAAACTATCCTGGATTTCTACCAAACTTAGACAAAAGCTTGTTTCTGATCATAAGATATTATTCAGAAGTAAATTTTGTAAAAAAAAAATCAACTTTTTCCGTATTTTACTTATAAATGGACTTGGTTTTTCTTCCAGTTAACATTACATACAGTCTGCAGTTAAAGTTTATAGAACATTTATTAGATTCATAAACTATCCTGGATTTTTTTACCAAACTTGGAAGCTTCTTTCAATCAAAAGACAGTATCGAGAGGGAAATTTTTGTTGATGTTTTTCCTCATTTTTGTTGAGTCTGCGATTAACAGCAAAAGTAGGCGAGACACTGGGTTCCAAGGAACCCTTACAAATTTTTTTATGCCCCACCTATGTTCTGCGGTTCGTCCTTCCGTTTGTCCCAATTCAGGTTTAAGTATTTGGTCAAAGAATTTTTTGATAAAGTTGATGACCTATCAACTTAAATCTTGTTACATATGTTCCCTATGATATAATCTTTCCAATTTAATTGCCAAATTAACTTTTTAACCCCAATTTTAGTCCACTGAACACAGAAAATGACAGTGATGTTGGGGCATTCTTGTACCATGGACACATTCTAGTATTATTTTAATTTTTAGATCAGAAATACACTAACAATTCTTAAAATGTACTGGCTCATTGGTAGCTTCTTTCATTGTATAATGTATCTCTAAGCTGCCAATGAGTTGACAACATAAGAAATTTTTGAATTTGTGTTTTTTAAGCTAGTATGGGAATTTATGAATGAGTCCATCAGAAGTTTATATTCTCAGTTCGAACATACCAGTACTAAGTTGAAAGGAGTTATTGTGAAAAACTTCCATGTTTCTGTGGAACCTGTTTGAATAATTTTAAGCAGTCTGCATTGTTGGCCACTAGTCCGATTCCCCCCTGACCAGTAAAATTTTATTGGAGATTAGCAAGTATTTGCAAAGCTTTGTTTAGACTATCGTGGAATAGTGGTCCTCAGACTAGTTGGAATAGCTGTGCAGATTGTTTCAGTGTTTGTGAATAGATAATCATAATATCTAGAAAATATTCAACCTATGAAAAAAGACTCCATTCCATTAGAAAATTAACCCTTCACAAAGTTTGTAGGAAAAAACGTTTTAAATGGATTCATCAGTATTTTTGGAAACAGGACAAAGGTTATTGTAGCAGCTGCGATGAAAGTCTCAGAATTGATGACATCAGAACCACAATCCTGGTGTCGGTGTAAACTACTGTAACAGTATTAACTTCAGAGGGTAGGAGATTTGAGGCTTCATACCATATGCAGGCGCCTTGTGTTTTAAAGTTTCCATCTGTCATATTATACTCTTATACCTTTTGTCTAAGATCTACCAGTGGCGTAGCCAGGGTTGAAATGATGTGGATGTTTCGCCGAGCGTAGCGAGGCGAAATTTTTTTGGGACCTTTTTATGCAGAAAAATATTTTTTATTTAAGCACATGTACTCCCCCAGAATCCGACACTAGTTAGATTTTTGTTTAAATTCAAAATACCCACCAATTCATATATTTATTTTTTTAACCAAATTTTATTGTTTCCTCGAAACTACCATCATTCAATTCATAAATATTTGATGTAAAGTTTCCCACCCAATCTCAAATTTGACATATCAAAAACGGACCCCATTACAGCGGCACTTCTGTATAATTTAGGAACTTCGGAATATAGGAACTGAAGTGACTTCTCTTTCCAGGAATTTGAGTCTACAACCTTGGGTTTTGGGTTTTTGATAACTGAGCTAAACGCGTTGCAGGAGACATAAAAATACCGGGCGTCCGATCGTCTGGTCTTGTTAGCACTCTCATTTGTACAATTCTTGTTAGATTAAGTGAAACTCATATCTTAAGCAATGTCTTTGACAATTTGGAAAATAAGTCGTAATCAAATATTTTTAACCAGTTATGACCCTTTGAAATATAAATTATAATGGAAATCACATTTCATTTGCTGTGAAGCTTTTATTTCTTTTAAGATATTGAAAAGAAAAAAGAAAAAAGGTGCTTTTTTAGTTATGCCTTGTTCCTTGCCCTTTGATAGATAAAATATGACATATAATATGCATGGAGGGGAACATGGGATCTTTGTTCTTTACTAATTGAAAATAAAATAAGTATTTGAACCTAGATAGAACCTGAAATTCATAAGCCTCGGACTTATCACGATCTATTACAAATTGAATTTATTTTTATTACGTCGTTTACCATGTCGCAAGAAACGATATCATGATATGGTGTTTTATTTGTTAGTTGCTATAGTCAAATGAGAAGCCATCACTCAACTAGGTTCATGATTATAGATGAAACATGTCCACGGGTCTGCGTATCAGTCCTTTCCGCTTGCCTTAGCCGATGACGTAGACCTTTTTACGAACAAAAGTTAACTTGGAACACTATTCTGCGATTCAACTATCTTGTTTACACAAACTAAATTATCCTAAATGAAAGACCAGGCATACTGCTTCGAAAATGACTGGACGTTATCCTCATATCCTCAGCCTTGTTACATTTGGATACTTCCGAGTTAAACTGCTGCTATTTTTATTTTTATTTTTGTCAAAAAGTAAAATCACAAAAATACTGAACTCAGAGAAAAATCAATTCGGAAAGTCCATAATCACATGGCAAAATCAAATAACAAAACGCATCAAAAACGAATGGACAAGAACTGTCATATTCCTGACTTGGTACAGGCATTTTCAAATGTAGAAAATGGTGGATTGAACCTGGTTTTATAGCTAGCTAAACCTCTCACTTGTATGACAGTCGCATCAAATTCCATTATATAGTCACCGATGCGTGAACAAAACAAACAGACATAATAGGTAAAAATGTCAAAAATAGGGGTACAGCAGTCAACATTGTGTTATCATCTTAATCACTATAAAAACAACAAATGTAACGAAGAAGCACAAAAAGGCATACATCAAATTAACATCCTCATTTTGATTATATTATACGATTATATTTGTCTATGTAAAATGCACCCATCAAGGAAGGAGGGTATGGGTACTGGTGTAAAATTGCGCGTTTGAAATTCGCACAGGTAGACATGAAATAATTTTGTCGTTCAAAGTATGACGGGATGCACAAATACAGTCACGCAAAATAGATATAACAAACACTGACTTAGCAGTTAAAGTAATAATAATAAATAAAATAATAGTGTGGTTCAAAGTATGACGTGATACATAAGTACAGAGTCACGTAAAATGTATATCACAAAAAAAGTTGGTTAACAGTAAAAGTAATATTAATGAATAAAATAATTTTGTCATTCAAAAATGATGTGGATGCTTGAGCATCCTAGCATACATGCAAGCTACGCCACTGTCTACATGTCTGTCGGACAGGATTGCATTAACCTCTACCTCGTTTCATGGATCAAGGTTCAAATGGCATGCATCTCTACCTCATTTTCATGGTTCATTGGTCACTAAAAGTTTCAGAACGTTGAAACTCTTAGGTCAACTGTATTTGTTTTGTGGAATGATTATAGTGTGTACCCGTTTGTCTGACTTTGTGGATCTTTGATAGTTAATTTTGTGGCATACTTGAAGAAACAACTTTTTGTCTAAGACCATCAACTGAAAATCAGTCCAGTCCAGTCAGTCTTATTTAAAGGTTGACTGAATAAAGCTAGAAGGTAATGTTGCACACGATCTCTACCAGATTTGGTTCAATATTGATACAAATGGCATAAAAAGAGAATATCAACATTAAAGATCACCAAAAGGTGTTGTAGAAACTTTGCCACTCAAATCATGATCGACCATGTTGGATAGGGGAGTGGCAGCTTTTATACGACCGCAAAATTTTTGTAGTCGTATATTGGTATCACGTCGTCATCCAAAGACGGATGGTTTCCGGATAATATCTTTAATATAAGTAAATAGAAATGAATAAAATTTTAACACAATGTTTATGACCACAAAAGGAAGCTTGGGATTGATTTTAGGGGTTTTGGTCCCTAAGGTTTAGGAATTAGGGGGCCCAAATCAAGCATTTATCTAGTTTCAGAACAAGTATTTCAATTGCTCTGAAATTGTACCATAATGTCTAATACCATATTAAAGTGTTTCAAGACAATAACATGTGTAAAAGTGTATGAATCTTTCTGAAATTATACCACAAGATTCCATACTACTAAGGGGTGATTAGGATTGCCTTTGGGGGGTTATGGCTCAAACCATTTATGAATTAGGGGGGGGGGGGGGAGTAAAGGAAAGTTAAAACAATTTGAAAGAAGTGTAAGGGCGGTTATCCAAAAGTAATATTTGAACTACTTCACACTCCTTTTAAATATGTGTATTTAAAATTTGCCAATATATATGTCTTCAGTATTAATAAACTCCATTGGAAATTTGCCAATAACGTTAGTATCATAAACTTCATTGGACATTTGCCAAATAACTTTATAATTGGAAATTTGCAAATAACTTAAAAGTATGAGTAAATAAAAATCTTGGAAATTAAAATACAAAATTTTAAACCACAAAAAGGAAGGTTTGGATTGATTTGGAGGTTATGGTCCCTTTGGTTTAGGAATAAGGGGTATGAAAGGGGCCCAAATAAGCATTTTTCTAGTGTCCAGACAATAACTTGTGGAAAAGTGTATAGAATTGCCTGAAATTGTATCACAAGTTTCCACACAATTTTTCTCATTTCAAATTTCAGAAATTAAAAAGAAAATTCTTTCAAATATTAGCTGTTTTCCTGCGACTAATATCCAACAGCATAGTGTATTGCTCAAAAGCAAAAACAAATAATTGTTAAGTTCATTAGACCACATTCATTCTGTGTCAGAAAACTATGCTGTGTCAACTATTTAATCACAATCCAAATGCAGAGCTATATCAAGCTTGAATGTAGTGTCCATCCTTGCCACAACTGTTCAGGATTCGACCTCTGCGGTCGTATAAAGCTGCGCCCTGCGGAGCATCTGGTTAAAACTGCGTTTGATGTCATTTGTTTCAAAAGATTTTCTTCAAACTTACAGGCATCCTATGTATGATTAATTTCAGTAAATGCAAATATTTTAGTTTCTGAATGGCAAGCAGTGATTTTTGTTGAGCCTGCGACTTTGGTCACTGTCCTGGACCTCATTTTCATAGTTCAGTGACTACTTGAAAAAAGTTAGATTTTTGTCGAGCCTTTGACTTTAGTCGAAAAAGCGAGACTAAGCGATCCTACATTCCGTCGTCGTCGGTGTGGTCGTCGGCGGCGTCCACAAATATTCACTCTGTGGTTAAAGTTTTTGAAATTTTAATAACTTTCTTAAACCATACTGGATTTCTACCAAACTTGGACAGAAGCTTGTTTATGATCATAAGATAGTATAATGATGGAAAATTGTATGTTGCAAAAGTAAAATAAAATAAAGTAAAGTTAAACAAATAAATTAATAAATAAATAAAATTGAATTATATTGCATTGAAAAAGCTCCAAGACAAAGTAGGTGACGTAAGATTAAGTTATAAATAGTTTCGTCTTTTTATAAATAATATAGATAATCTCATTTCTAGAGTTCTTTTGATCATAGCTATTAATCTGACGTTGAGAAATAAATTAAATAAACTGTCATCTTTAAAAAGAACAAAAATGTTTGTAATTTGCCGTAGGAAAATAAGTCTAAAGTGTTTCTATTGTCCATTTAATAATTCTGTAAAGTAAGTAAAGATTTTGATAATCCTTTAATTGCTTTTACGTAACTAAATAAAATATATGTCATCATATAAATCTTATAACATAAAAAGAGAATAGTTAACCAATAAAAAGTAACTTTAGAAAATTCAAAATTGACGCTTAAATTTCATAGGTGAATAAAATAATTCCAATCAGCACGTGATGTTGGGGTTAAAAAAAGGAAGACCGCAACTTCCCAACATCACATATCACACTTTAATGTAGATAGCTGTTTGGAATAAATAATTGAAACATCATTGTATTTTATTCACCAGCGCCAGGCCTAGAAAGGAGAAAGTGTCCGAGATGAGGGACACGACAGCAGAAGGCATAACATAGACCTGAACATGAGCTAGCTAGCATTCCCCATATTCCTAGAAAGAAGCTAGAATCCCCGTGTAGATAAAAGCGAGTCATAGTAGTCACCAGTGAAAGATGTCAGCCCCCGATATTCAGTTTACTAACGTTTTGGAGGGAAAGGGGAGACAACCTGACAATGAAGCGATTCTTCCCCCTTTTCCTGCATTACAGATTTAACAGGCAAAATATATAATGATGGAAAATTGTATGTTGCAAAAGTAAAATAAAATAAAGTAAAGTTAAACAAATAAATTAATAAATAAATAAAATTGAATTATATTGCATTGAAAAAGCTCCAAGACAAAGTAGGTGACGTAAGATTAAGTTATAAATAGTTTCGTCTTTTTATAAATAATATAGATAATCTCATTTCTAGAGTTCTTTTGATCATAGCTATTAATCTGACGTTGAGAAATAAATTAAATAAACTGTCATCTTTAAAAAGAACAAAAATGTTTGTAATTTGCCGTAGGAAAATAAGTCTAAAGTGTTTCTATTGTCCATTTAATAATTCTGTAAAGTCAGTAAAGATTTTGATAATCCTTTAATTGCTTTTACGTAACTAAATAAAATATATGTCATCATATAAATCTTATAACATAAAAAGAGAATAGTTAACCAATAAAAAGTAACTTTAGAAAATTCAAAATTGACGCTTAAATTTCATAGGTGAATAAAATAATTCCAATCAGCACGTGATGTTGGGGTTAAAAAAAGGAAGACCGCAACTTCCCAACATCACATATCACACTTAAATGTAGATAGCTGTTTGGAATAAATAATTGAAACATCATTGTATTTTATTCACCAGCGCCAGGCCTAGAGAGGAGAAAGTGTCCGAGATGAGGGACACGACAGCAGAAGGCATAACATAGACCTGAACATGAGCTAGCTAGCATTCCCCATATTCCTAGAAAGAAGCTAAAACCCCCGTATAGATAAAAGCGAGTCAGAGTAGTCCCCAAGTGAAAGATGCCAGTCCCTCGATATATAACTTTATTAACGTTGTGGAGGGAAAGGGGAGACAAACTGACAGAACAGAGATTCTTCCCCCTTTTCCTGCATTACAGACTGTAATGCAGGAAAAGGGGGAAGAATCGCTTCATTGTCAGGTTGTCTCCCCTTTCCCTCCAAAACGTTAGTAAACTGAATATCGGGGGCTGACATCTTTCACTGGTGACTACTATGACTCGCTTTTATCTACACGGGGATTCTAGCTTCTTTCTAGGAATATGGGGAATGCTAGCTAGCTCATGTTCAGGTCTATGTTATGCCTTCTGCTGTCGTGTCCCTCATCTCGGACACTTTCTCCTTTCTAGGCCTGGCGCTGGTGAATAAAATACAATGATGTTTCAATTATTTATTCCAAACAGCTATCTACATTAAAGTGTGATATGTGATGTTGGGAAGTTGCGGTCTTCCTTTTTTTAACCCCAACATCACGTGCTGATTGGAATTATTTTATTCACCTATGAAATTTAAGCGTCAATTTTGAATTTTCTAAAGTTACTTTTTATTGGTTAACTATTCTCTTTTTATGTTATAAGATTTATATGATGACATATATTTTATTTAGTTACGTAAAAGCAATTAAAGGATTATCAAAATCTTTACTTACTTTACAGAATTATTAAATGGACAATAGAAACACTTTAGACTTATTTTCCTACGGCAAATTACAAACATTTTTGTTCTTTTTAAAGATGACAGTTTATTTAATTTATTTCTCAACGTCAGATTAATAGCTATGATCAAAAGAACTCTAGAAATGAGATTATCTATATTATTTATAAAAAGACGAAACTATTTATAACTTAATCTTACGTCACCTACTTTGTCTTGGAGCTTTTTCAATGCAATATAATTCAATTTTATTTATTTATTAATTTATTTGTTTAACTTTACTTTATTTTATTTTACTTTTGCAACATACAATTTTCCATCATTATAATAGTATCCAGAAGTAAATTTTGTGAAAATAAAAGTCCATTTTTTCCGTATTTTACTTATAAATGGACTTAGTTTTTCTGCGGGAAAACATTACATTCACTCTGTGGTTAAAGCTTTTAAAATTTTAATAACTTTCTTAAACTATCCTTGGTTTGTACCAAACTTGGACAGAAGCTTGTTTATGATCATAAGATAGTATCCAGAAGTAAATAATTTTGTGAAAATAAAATTTCATTTTTTCCGTATTTTACTTATAAATGGACTTAGTTTTTCTGCGGGAAGACATTACATTCATTATGTGGTTAAAGTTTTTAAAATTTTAATAACTTTCTTAAACTATCCTTGGTTTGTACCAAACTTGGATAGAAGCTTGTTTATGATCATAAGATAGTATCCAAAAGTAAATTTTGTAAAACGATAAATCCATTTTTTCCGTATTCTACTTTAAATGGACTTAGATTTTCTGCCAGCAACACATTCACTCTGTGGTTAAATTTTTTAAAATTTTGATAACTTTCTTGTACTATTTTTTATTTTATTTGTACCAAACTTGGACAGAAGCTTGTTTATGATCAAAAGCTAGTATCTAGAAGGAAATTTTGTTAATATTTTGTACCTGTGTATCTGTATTTTACTTATAAATGGACTTAGTTTTTCTTCCAGTTAACATTACATCGAGTCTGCAGTTAAAGTTTTTAAAACATTTATTAGATTCATAAACTATCCTGGATTTTTACCAAACTTGGACAGAAGCTTCTTACAATCAAAAGATAGTATCAAGCGGAATATTTTTATTGATTTTTTCCCTCAATTTTGTTGAGCCTGCAATTTACAGCAAAAGTAGGTGAGACACTGGGTTCCGCGGAACCCTTACAAATTTTTAATTTATCGATTATTATTAGTGTTGTCAACGGTTAACCGTTCGAACGACCGAATACCAAAAACGCTAACCGGTTAACCGGGCTTTTTTCAATTTTAATAGATTTGATATAAATTTGTATTGAAATCATTAAATATTTATGTTGTCTTTAAAAATTGTCGTCGTGGTAATTAATTTGACAGATCAATTGTCCAGTATATTGATTGCTATTGATAATCCAAAAATATAAAATTAATTAGAACTTGTCTCTCAGCTCGGGGCTAGATATTAAGGAAATATAATTAGTTACATGTTTTTTTAACAGTAACTTTAATCAGTAATACGATTAAATTTTATGATTTACTTCATTATTTCATTTTTGATCTAATATTGTTTAAACCGACATCTGAATCATGTGCAATATCCGTCGAGCAAGTCTTTGTCATATTTTAAACGAAAAGCGAACTCAAAAACTATATATAAAAAAAAACAAAAAAAAAACCCATACCAATCAACGTGAAAGTAATCAATATATACTTGATGGATGGATAAATCAATTAAAATTAAAATACTTCAATAAAATTCACATTAATCTCGGAAACAACAAGTGAAAATGAAAGAATTATCGGTTTCAGACATATTCAGATCTACGAGATCAAGAATTTTTTTTTTATTTTTCAATCTGAAGTTAGTACAAACGCCATAGTTGCTACCGTTTATTTGATTAAACATCAAACTTCGACAGGAATCTTCACAGACAAGTCTTATAATACCAAAGGACAAACTTCAATTTATGGTATTATAAAAACGTAAATGTATGACTTGAATGGAAGGTATTCACATTGACACTCATACCACATCTTCTTATATCTATGTGTAGGGTACTTTAGAAAAGACTTTCAAACATCAACTTAAACTACCGGTTAACCGGTTAATCGGTTAAACGAGTTACCGGTTAGGTAAAAGTGTACGATTTGACAACACTAATTATTATGAGTAATAGGATAACTAAATTTGGTATGTGCGTATCTTGCAAGGTCCTCATGCCCGTCAGACAATTTTATCTTGACCATAACCCCATGTCATGGATCAGTGAACAAGGTGCATAATATCTAATATAAACTGACTTTCAAATTTTATTCCTTGAGACAAGTTTATATCTAGGTACAACGACACACTAAAATAGAAGAAAGACGGGCAAATTTTAGCAATATGCAAATTGAATGTCGATAGAAACGTTGCCCAGACTTGGATGAAACTCTGGAAGGCTTTACTCAAATCAATGGTCAGGGCTATGCAAAAGTTCACAGTCTTTATTGGCTTACCGGCGACAAATGGCACAGACCACTCAAGTTAAACAGGGACACTGGAAGAAAGTGATATGCAATAGCTTAATATTTAAAAAAAAAAAAAAAGAGTAAGAAGCCGAGATAGACAATTCACATCTTCCATAGAGATGCTTGTTTCCCAAATTGACATCATTTTCATGGTTCAATAACTGTTCAGCAAAATTACTCGATTTTTATCCATCGATCTTTTCAGAAATTAAAAGTGGGATTCTTATGTATGCTAAATAAAAACAAATAAATAAAAAGATTGTTGAGCCCATTATCATCCCTTTTAGTCTGTCCTCTCTACACAATCAAGCATGTGTTTCTTTTTAATACTTATTTTTTCCTATCCTTGTCAGATATAATGTTTTAATTTTCTTCATGAAGACAAATTACAATCGACATACCTCGGCAGGATGGATGTTGCGACCAGGAATCATCCAATAAAAGATCTTCGCGAATCGTTCACTATCTTCAATGCTCAACTGCTCGATTGTAGAAAGGAACAACTTTTTAGGTCGATCATCTGAAGTAAATTGTTAAATGAAGAACGTGTTTTAACATATAATATCTCAACTTAGCTTGAACTACTTTCCTCAGTTGATATAGTTCATTAAATAGGTCCTCCGTATATTTATAAAACTACGTTTATCATATCGTATTCGGTATTGCACAATCAGACGTCAACCTCTTAGTCGACTGACCGAAATGGTGAGTATATGCGTATATTAATTTATTAAGTAAGGGTTTTGCTATGGAATATAATCAAAATTGTATAATAATCTATTGCTTGATTTAAAGGATTTAAGTGCAACCATCTACTCCATCGGTTCATTTTTTAAGTTGACAATATTTAAAACAACATTGCTGCTTTGGATTCAGTTTATAAATTTGGCTATACATTTTTTTTATGAAAAATAAACTCAAATAATTATCAAAAGAATTAATATTCTTAATTTTAGAGCTATGCAAATTTCTGACTCACTTTTACTAATAAAAAACTATCGTATTATAGCACATTTTCAGATACTTAATTCTGTCTGCAATTTTGTAACAGAACCATTCTTTCAGTGTATCGTAAAGCTGGATCAGCAGGGACGAAAGGAAATTTATAAATCCAGACGATTTAAAATTTTATTGAACTTTTCGCAAATGAAAAGTTTTCTCTAAAAAAAAAATCACATTAAATTCGGTATCGAAAATGCATTACTACAATTTGGTCGAAACAACGTTTGCGCCAAGAGTGAAACACAGCATTGCATTTGTTGAAAAAATTGGGTTGCATACACGAACACGTCATCCTTGGCCTTTCTTAAGATGTAATTAGATATAGGAAGATGTGGTGTGAGTGCCAATGAGACAACCCTCCATCCAAATAACAATTTAAAAAAAAGGTAAACCATTATAGGTCAATGTTCGGCCTTCAACACGGAGCCTTGGCTCACACCGAACAACAAGCTATAAAGGGCCCCAAAATTACTAGTGTAAAACCATTCAAACGGGAAAACCAACGGTCTAATCTATATAAAATTAAAAAAACGAGAAACACGTATAAATTACATAAACAAACGACAACTACTGTACATCAGATTCCTGTCTTAAGATAGGTGCAAACATTTGCAGCGGAATTCAACGTTTTAATGGATCCAAACCTTCTCCCTTTTTCTGAAACAATAGCATAACTTCACAACATAGAAAAACACACATTAAAATATCAATTGGCAGGCTTAACTCAATCAAAAAACGTACATTAAGACACTATAAACGAATAAATTCGATCTGCGATATCTAATTCAAATGCACAGTTAATAAAACATTAGGGACAAACATTCAAGGCCAAAAAGCAAACAAACAAGCCCAAACAAAGCCATGGCAAGTCACCACTGCAAAATATTTAACCCTTCGAAAATATTTACTTTAGAAAAAAAAAACGGTTTTAAAAAAATACAGGTAAAACTTGAAGTTTATACAAATGTAGTAAGAAGAAGTGAAACTTAGAATATATTCCAAATAATCAAAGCTGGTATATAGACAAGATCCATATAAATATAAAATAACAAAAAAGCATTATAAACAGTATCAACAGGTCGAATTAACAAGAAAATACGATTTGAGAGTACTCGTAGTTACTGACAGCTAGTTAAAAGCCAAAAACAATTAATAATAAAAAAAAATCATGCATCAGAGACTAAAATCAACTAAAACACATCCCAGGGATTTAGTATTTTAACGTCATGAACAGTCAGAGAAGACATGACTTGTGCAATGCCAAAAATAAATGTATCGACAGGTAGTAGGATAGTGAGGAGCGACTTCTATAATACCCATTATTACATCCATGGTGACACTTAAATATCAAAAGTAAAAACTCACAATAAAAAAAAAAAAAAACTCATAAAATTTAACAGACTTGTTATTTTGTACTTCAGTTGTTTTTTTTTGTGCTTCAGACCCGCGTTTCGTCTGCAAAAACAGATCAAATGATAAAAGTGAAAACTCACAATACAAAAAGTCAACAAATCTAACAGGCTTTTAACTTTGTACATCAGACGCGCGTTTCGTTTACAAACGACTCATCAGTGACACTAAGAAAATGGTGAAAAGCCACAATTAAAACTCATTAAATTTACCAGGCTTATTATAAATTTGTACTGCAGACGCGCGTTTTTGACTTCAAAAAACCTTATCAGTGACCCTCAAGTAATAAAAGGTGAAACCACCTAAATATAAAAATTCACAATTACAAGGCTTATAATTCTGTACTTCAGACGCGCATTTCGTCTGCAAAAAACTAATCAGTGACATTCTTTAAAGAAAAGAAAGTAAAAGTTAAGTCACTATAAAAAATACTCTCCACGCACATGCTACCTGCTATATATTTGTATACAATAAGATTTAGGTCTGTTTCTCGATTGAATTGGGTAAATTAGGAAATTTTGTTTTTCTATATTTAAAGGTTAATGTTCCGAAAGCAAGGCGTACCTTCTGTAAAAGTAAGGGATGTCGAAAGCATACTTTACACAAGGTAACCCAATACAAGAAAGGCAAAGCGTCTTTATATGCGGCAGGTAAGATTTCATAAGAAGTTCAACACTTTCAAATTGTTTCTGCATTGTTGAATGTGGTTACAATGCTTTTTACACAAAAAGGTATACCGTTTGCTAAAATATCGTTTTCCAAGATAAACTTGATACAAAAATAAATTGGATTGTCTTCAAAAAAGTATAAAATTTATATTACATAGCTAAATAAATCCAATGTTCTATGTTTATTACAGTCTTATATTTTAGCTTAGTGTATTGCAACCAAAAAGTTCATGCATGTATAGGGTCTGTATGATGTTTACAAAGAGAAGAATAATGACCCAAAAATGAGCCAATAAATTAAAGAATACAGAATAATGGTTTACTAGATTATTACAAAAAGTGAATAAATGGCAAAAAATATACCAAAATGATATAAAAAGTTAAAGAATATAGCAATGAAGGATCCCATCTAGACACTCTTGTGTTAGCCCGTTAAATGACGCCACGGGTATGAATTAAGTACACACGTACACCGTGCCTTAAAACGATGTTTATTTTAATTTTACATAATTTTAAGTGCAGTTTTCGAAATTATTAGACATAAAGGTTATTTGGCAGAGTTAATGTTGTTATATGTGTAAACTGCCCCATAATTAGTTTTATAACAATAGTATTCATTTTCTATGTCTTCCCAGGTAGCACAAAAACATTTTATTGATATTTTTTAAATATATTGCAAAATGTCACCAAAATATCATTCAAAAACATGTTTTTGATGTGATATGTCTGGCTTTACTCATGTGAATAGCATATTTTCTGGAAATATTTGTTATAAATGTTTAAAGAGCATTATTTTTAAATATCTTGATTTGATATTGAAATCGACACGGGACGTTTGCGCTTTTTCATAGGACATTTGCGCTTTTTTTTTTGTGGACACTTGCGCTTCAAAACATAGGACATTTGCGCTTTTTTTTTTTGTGGACACTTGCGCTTCAAAACATAGGACATTTGCGCTTTTTAAAAATGGACATTTGTGCTTTTTACATAGGACATTTGCGCCTTTTTAAGTCTCCCAAACAAAGTTTGGAGACTTATTGTTTTTGCTCAGTTCTTATTATTTTTATTATTCTTCTTCTTTTTCTTTTTCTTTTTCTTCTTTTTATACGACCGCAAAATTTGAAAAATTTTTCGTCGTATATTGCTATCACGTTGGCGTCGTCGTCGTCGTCGTCGTCGTCCGAATACTTTTAGTTTTCGCACTCTAACTTTAGTAAAAGTGAATGGAAATCTATGAAATTTTAACACAAGGTTTATGACCACAAAAGGAAGGTTGGTATTGATTTTGGGAGTTTTGGTCCCAACATTTTAGGAATTAGGGGCCACAAAGGGCCCAAAGAAGCATTTTCTTGGTTTTCGCACTATAACTTTAGTTTAAGTTAATAGAAATCTATGAAATTTTGACACAAGGTTTATGACCACAAAAGATCGGTTGGGATTGATTTTGGGAGTTTTGGTTTCAACAGTTTAGGAATTAGGGGCCAAAAAAGGGCCCAAATAAGCATTATTCTTGGTTTTCGCACAATAACTTTAGTTTAAGTAAATAGAAATCAATGAAATTTAAACACAATGTTAATGACTAAAAAAGGAAGGTTGGTATTGATTTTGGGAGTTTAGGTCCCAACAGTTTAGGAATTAGGGTCCAAAAAGGGACCCAAATAAGCATTTTTCTTGGTTTTCGCACCATAACGTTAGTATAAGTAAATAGAAATCTATGATATTTAAACACAAGGTTTATGACCATAAAAGGAAGGTTGGTATTGATTTTGGGAGTTTTGGTCCCAACAGAATAAGGGGCCCAAAGGGTCCAAAATTAAACTTTGTTTGATTTCAACAAAATTGAATAATTGGGGTTCTTTGATATGCCGAATCTAACTGTGTATGTAGATTCTTAACTTTTGGTCCCGTTTTCAAAATGGTCTACATTAAGGTCCAAAGGGTCCAAAATTAAACTTAGTTTGATTTTGACAAAAAATGAATCAGTTAGGTTCTTCGATATGCTGAATCTAAAAATGTACTTAGATTCTTGATTATTGGCCCAGTTTTCAAGTTGGTCCAAATCGGGGTCCAAAATTAAACTTTGTTTGATTTCATCAAAAATTGAATAAATGGGGTTCTTTGATATACCAAATCTAACTGTGTATGTAGATTCTTCATTTTTGGTCCTGTTTTCAAATTGGTCTACACTAAAGTCCAAAGGGTCCAAAATTAAACTTAGTCTGATTTTAACAAAAATTGAAATCTTGGGGTTCTTTGATATGCTGAATCCAAAAATGTACTTAGATTTTTTATTATGGGCCCAGTTTTCAAGTTGGTCCAAATCAGGATCTAAAATTATTATATTAAGTATTGTGCAATAGCAAGTCTTTTCAATTGCACAGTATTGCGCAATGGCAAGAAATATCTAATTGCACAATATTGTGAAATAGCAAATTTTTTTTTAATTAGAGTTATCTTTCTTTGTCCAGAATAGTAAGCAAGAAATATCTAATTGCAAAATATTGTGCAATAGCAAGATTTTTTTTTAATTGGAGTTATCTTTCTTTGTCCAGAATCAACTTAAATCTTTGTTATATACAATATACAATGTATATTCACTTTTTACTACCAACTGATAAATTAAAATAATCTTTACCATTCAGTGATAACAAGCAGTTTTTTTACATCTTAATATTTTATGATGTATTTAAATGAGTAGTTATTGTTGCAAATTCCATTAGAAATTTTAATTGAGATTAGTTTTGAAATAAGGGAAAGGGGGATGTGATTAAAAAAATTGGGTTCAATTTTTCTCATTTGAAATTTCATAAATAAAAAAGAAAATTTCTTCAAACATTTTTTTGAGAGGATTAATATTCAACAGCATAGTGAATTGCTCTAAGAGAAAACAAAAATTTTAAGTTCATTAGAACACATTCATTCTGTGTCAGAAACCTATGCTGTGTCAACTATTTAATCACAATCCAAATTTAGAGCTGAATCCAGCTTGAATGTTGTGTCCATACTTGCCCCAACCGTTCAGGGTTCAACCTCTGCGGTCGTATAAAGCTACGCCCTGCGGAGCATCTGGTTCTTTTTCTTTTTCCGCCACTTTAAAAATGAACTTGTCCGCAGCGTTTCTCCAAAACCGCTGGTCAGATTAACTAAGGGTTTCATAGAATTTTGTACTAATATGTCTAGGTGAGCCATCAATCTTTCGTTTGTGCATTGGGGTCTATTAAGCGGTATTTTTTTTTGGGGGGGGGGGGGGGCAGAAAGAAGGTAGGGGTTTACTATAGAACCCTATGGGATTTTATTTTCTAAAATTTTCAAATGAACATAACTTGAAAACTGTAAGAGATAGACACATGCAGTCTTCAGAAATGATCAAAGGACAATAAAACAAATGACATGAAATATAGGATAAGTCCCGGGGGGGGGGGGGTTCATCTCCACCCCTTTAATTTGAGAAAATGCTATTATCTTGTAAACGGTCCAGATCCCCACCCCTAAACCATATATATTCTTGAATGGGACGATAAAACAAATCAAATGAAATTAAAGGGAAGTCCCTGGGGGTCACCCCCACCCGTTCAAATTCAGAATGTGCTATTATCTTGTTAACAGTCCAGATCCCCACCCCTAAACCATATATATTCTTGAATGGGACAATAAAACAAATCTATTGAAATTAAAGGGAAGTCCCTGGGGGTCTACCCCACCCCTTCTGTTTGCAAACTTGTAAACGGTCGAGATCCCCACCCCTAAACCATATATATTCTCGCATGGGACAATAAAACAAATCTAATGAACTATTTGGGGGAGTCACTGGGGGTCCCCCACACCCCCTTCTGTTTGCAAACTTGTAAACGGTCGAGATCCCCACCCCTAAACCATATATATCAATATATGCTTGTATGGGACAATAAAACAAATCTAATGAACTATTTGGGGAGTCCCTGGGGGTCACCCCACCCCTTCTGTTTGCAAACTTGTAAACGGTCGAGATCCCCACCCCTAAACCATATATATTCTTGTATGGGACAATAAAACAAATCTAATGAACTATTTGGGGAGTTCCTGGGGGTCATCCCCACCCCCTTCTGTTTGCAAACTCGTAAACGGTCGAGATCCCCACCCCTAAACCATATATATTCTTGTATGGGACAATAAAACAAATCTAATGAAATAAAAAGTGAAAATGTTCTTTTAAAATATTATTGGGAATTTTATTTTATTCGTTGGCAAACATGCTTTGTACAAACATGTTTAGTTTGGTTGACAAACGTGCTTAGTTTGTTTTGAGTCTAACCATGAAGAATCCTAGGCCTCACTTGTGCATATATATATATATATATATATATATATATATATATATCACTTTACTACACTAAACCAATTTGTACTGGACCTTGATCAATGTCAGGCAACCATGGGAAATACGAATTCTGGGAGCTTTGTTTGGGAGACTTCGTAACAGCATCCTGTTACAATTATTTCTTGTTTTATATATATATCTATAACTTCCCTCCTCTTTTATCCGGGCTTGGGACCGGCAGGTTTGACCTGGCAGAGTTAAAGTCATTCTTTATGATTAAAAGTTTAAAAATCATAGCACCTTCATGTCATAGCACATTGTTGATATATGTTTAAAAGTTTATGTACAGCTAAAAGTAAACATTCTTAAGAAATAAAATCAAGTACTGTTATCACAATTACAGGTCACATTTAGCTTGATATTTGAAGCCCAATGAGTGAACAAATTTTGCTCTTGTTATCTGTCCAGATTGGTACTTAGCCCACATCTCAAATAAATGATCGAGTTTCTCCTTTTCAACGGTATATCTCCATGAAAGGTCTCCAATTTTTAGGGTTTGGTCGAAACGATATAAAAATCCATCAAGACATATTCATTTTTTTTCTTTACTAGTCATTATAACTTTAAAATCCATGTTCACTGTGTAAATGTGAACTAGCTAATGACAAATATAAGTTAAATTTATTTACGTAATGATTTACTTCTCATTAAGATTACAGGTAGTCGACTATAGGTAAAAAGCGCAAATGTCTGGTCAATTTAATACAGGTGAGTCAAAATTAAAAGCACAAATGTCCATAGTATTTGAAGCGCAAATGTCCTATCGTTTTACAGGTAAAAAAGCGCAAACGTCCTGTGCCCATTGAAATAACATAATCTTGATATTATTCAATGTCAATTGAAAATATCCAGACAACATATTTCAAACATCTGGACAAAATATTCTTCTCTTGTCCAGGATATGCTTTATGGTTGTCTACCTAATGTTTTTTTTTAAATATAGTTTGTTAACCATGTACCCATTCTAATGAGAAGTAAAGTAAAGTAAAGTAAAGTAAAGCTGGTGCAATGAATGTAATCATTTTCAGACAACTGATACTGGTAGATATTATATCTATTCAGTAGTTTATAGGCAGTGGCTATTCGTCCGGCTAGCCGGACAAATAGTCAAAAATGTCTATTCATCCGGCAAGCCGGACGAATAGCATTTTTACGGTTTTTCGCTATTTGTCCGGCCAAATATATAATGATGAAGATATAACATCGTGTTTTGAAGATTTTTTGAATGAAGCACGGGTTCTTTTAAAATATATTGTCTAACCTCTTTTTATGAAAAAAAACTCATTTAAAAAAAAAAAAAAAAACACCAAAAAACTATATATTTAATTCAGAATTTTTTTTATTCTTATATTCTAAAGGAACTTGGGTATTGGGGGGAGGGAGGACAAATATGATTCTCTCTTTTTTTTTGTTCTGCCTTTGAATTTCCTGTAAGGTAAATAGTCGGGCCTATGATTTCAAAAGATCCTGAATTTATAGTTTCTGTGAAGTTTGGTTCAAGTAAGGTCCTCATATGATTATGCACGATTCTTCATTTAAATTGTTCGGCGATTTTTATTTCATATGAAATTTGAGAAGGGCAGGCACGTGTAACCTGTACCCAAAAGTAGGATAGTGTTTTCCAGAAGATTTTTTTAGAAAAAAAAATGTATATTAGATCAAGGAATTGTATATTTGAATTTAAATATACAATTCCTTGATTAGATACAACAGGAAAAGGGGGGATACCCAAACCCTGGTGTCTTATTCCCAGTCCAAGCATATCAGTGTCATCAGTATGTTCATAGATCTGCGTTGTAGTATAACTAAAAAATAATGCATCCAAGCAAGTTTGATATAGTAATTTTTCCGAATGCGTTAATTGCCTTCATAAGGTAAATGGGGGTAAATCATCAATTTCACTTTAATTTCAGGCTTATTCCTCACAGTTAACATGTATACGCTATTGTTCTGGAATCACTCCTATAGACATTTGTTTAAAGCAATCACATTCTATCTGGTTTTCTCTATGACATCTTTAAATATGTATCCTCAACACGTCCATTGCATTTACGCGTGTGTGTTATCCGACACCGCGTGTGTTATCCGACACCACATCCGGGACACTTTCCACGTCACATGACACTTTTATTGATATTGTATATTTGCGCATCCGCAGACGGATGGCCGGACGAATAGAGATTTTTAACTATTCGTCCGGCTAGCCGGACGAATAGACACTCCGTAGTTTATAACTGCCAATTGAAGAGTAAGTAATTTCCTTCGTATCAGTGATATATTGCTTTGAAATCAGATGAAAAAAAAAAATGAAAGTATATTCAAATTGTATTTGTTGTTTTGTTCTGGTTTTAAATATATTTTGTTTGTGCATAAAATTATTCAATCATTTAGGTAAATACATCTAAATGACTACACAGATTTGAAAATGTTAGGTAAAGAGAATGAAAAGCACATTTTTTTTAGAACGTTGGAATAATATAAAATATAAATTTTCAATTATGTGGTATAAAGGGGAGAGATAAGTACCTAATACGTTGGTATATTGTTGGCACAATGTTGGCTTATATTTCTTTATTGGCATGAAATATCATTGATATTTTTTTATAAACACTGTTTTAAAAACTTTGAATTAGGCAAAATACAAAGAATTTTCTAGTTCTAGGCACATATTATCGTAGTCCTATTTGGTATTTGATTTTTTACTGAGTCCTCAATGCTCTTCAAACACAATCGTTATTCGCTAGATAATTTTTCTTTTGACTTGATTGGAATTTTCATCTAAGTTAGATTAGAATTGTTAAAACTTTTTTTATCAAAAATGAGGAGACATTCATGTTAATCTGATGATATCAAAATATATCCTTTTTCATATCAAACATGGGCTTCACACAAATATCACTTACAAACATTAGAAAAACATTTGTCGTACATCTTACAAATATCAATTAGAAATATTAAGTAAAAATGTTTATAAAATATTTCTTTTTTCATATCAAACATGTGCTTCACTCAAATATCACTAATAAACATTTGGAAAACATTTATATCATACATCTTACAAATATCTATTAAACATTTTATCTTAAAATGTTTATGAAACAGTCTTTAACTAATATTTTCTAAATAAAATCGAAAAAATATATTGTTATGATGTTATTGAAATCTTCTTTAGATATTACCATTTTTATATTTTTAATTAGGATAAGAAAATTATATTGATGTTACATCAAAAAGATAGTTTATTATACATCAAACCTATGCTTTACATATATTAATCAAAAATGTTTTATAAATATTTCTTTTACACATCTAAAAAATATATATATTAAATGTAATATAAAAATGTCCATCAGATATTGATTGAATATTGCAAAGAAATATCTCTCCGACATACAATTGTTCTCATTTATATAACTGTCTATTTAACGTTTTAAAAACATCAGCAAAGAATATTTATTTATTTATTATAAAAAAATATTTACAAAAAATGTTTTTATATTAGCAATTAAACTTTGGGATGAAACATTATTGTTAAAACATCATTCATGCATAATTTTTTATGTAAAAAAAATGTCTATAGAATATTTTTTGGTAAATATTTTTGACAAATATATATATATATACAACCAGTCAATAATATCACGAAAATATTGTGTTAGCTGGGTTATTGAATCCCTCGAAACAATTCGTAAATGGTTATAACGAAATCCTATTTTAAAGATATAGTTGAAACTTTACATTAATGTTGTAACAAATTGTTGTATTGACACGTTTAGGAAAAAGAAGATATGATAGAAAACAGAGTGGTTATGGCGGTCAAACAAAACCTGTATTTCGCAAAAAGGTATGGAAACTTTAATACGCCAAATTTCGTACAATGACCGGTATTTGTAATTACCTGTTTCCTTTGGTTCTTATACATAGTTTTAATTTTCTTAATGTAATAAATACCACATTTCCTGTAGGAAGGTTTGATGTAATTGATTAGAATAAACGAAAATAGAAAGTTAGATAATTTTCTTATAATTTAGACATGGGTTCAATTTCAAGATGTAGGAAAAACTCCCCACAATTTGAAATACCCAAATTCAACGGTATTAATCAACTTTAAAATGGATAAATATATATTTCAATTTCCTAAAAATTGGTAACAAAATTGAAATTTTTATAGACCAGTTTTACTGACCATCTGTAAAATATCTATTTACCTGACGGTGATGCTAATATTGATAGGTTAATGGAGACTTCAAGAGCGAACACGTTTAAATATCTCATCTTTTGATAGCGATTAGTCCTCTCATGGACTTTTCGTTCTACCTAATGGTTTTGTTTTTAATTTCACAACCTAGTTGGATATAGCCAAGTCTGCGGATTAAGTAAAAGATACATTTATATGACTTGAAACAATAACATTTACATGTACTTTTCTCCGTAGAAAAAGTGATTAATTTAAAACATTTGTCTTTGCAATTGACGAACTACGGCATATTTCAGGCAAAAACTACAAAGAAAGTTGTGCTGAGAATGGAATGTTCTGAATGTAAATCAAAGAAACAGATTTCACTCAAAAGATGCAAACATTTTGAATTAGGCGGTGATAAGAAGCGGAAGGTTGGTACAATAAGTCTTTAAGATATGTGTGGAATAGCTCTATATAGGCGATAGATATTAAAGGAAAATTCACTCATAAGTCGAAAATAAACTGACAACGCCATGGATAAAAAGAAAATGACAAACAGGCAAACAATTGTACACAAAACACAACATAGACAACTACAGACTGATGAATACTAACCCAACAATAAACTTGTGGTGATCTCGGGTGCCCTGGCAGTATCAGCATCCTGCTCCACATGTGGCACCCGTCATAACGATTGTTTATAAGCATACTGCAATGATTGAATATGACTAAAACACATTTCAAAGAGATAAAATCTTTGAAAAAATATGTGTGCTTAATATAAAGTTAATATTATCATTTTGTTCCACCATAAAAAAAATTAACACAGATTCAATATTCAAGACACAGGTCAATGGTTTTTAAAAATGATACGTCATTCATTGTACATACTTATTTTATATTCAGAGGGTTTGTAACTTACTTCCGAAAACCAGTGCTTAATGTAAAAAAAAAATTGGGTTATACCCTTTGATAATATTAATAAAACGAAAAAGTGCATAGTGAGGCCTGCATAGTAGGCACTCCAATCAAGCACTCCAATCAATACAGTTGTTAGGTATCTGATTAAATTTATATGAAAGATTGTTTTCTACAGTATCACTGAATCTTTGTCTATTTACATATTGGCGTGAAAGTTTTCTTTTTCTTTTACAGGGACAGATGATAATGTTTTAAATGACAGAGGAAAATAGTTATGAATAAATAAACTTTGATAAAATAAAGAAATTGATCTTACATATTATACTTGTTTCTGTAAAAGATATTTTTTGTTTATTTTATTTAAGGTAAAAGTAAATATACTTTATAGGTGTGGTCATTGTCAGAATTCTGATTTTTATTTCTGGAAGTATTATAAGGTATTGAGGGTACATGGTTTGTCCACTTATTAGCTTTGCATTTTATCAGGATTATGTTATCCTAAAAAGTCCTAAAAACAAAATTCACAAATAAAGGGGTTTTGTAGAACAACTATTTTTCAAGGAGTTGCCATTGGAAATATGAATTATATCCGTCCGTTAGTGTTATAAACCATCTTATCGTTAACATTGCCATACAAGTAGGAGGTTTGGCTATCCATGAAACCCGGTTTGACCCATGCACCATTTGTTCTTAAAATGTCCTGTACCAAGTCAAGTATATGTCAGTTGTTATCAAATAGTCAGTTTCTATGCATTTTGGCGTGTGTTTATGTTGCACAATTCAGTGTTTCTGATGTTCCGTAGTTTCCTCTTAAAGAGGGTCCCCTCTTATAGGTGACGTGTTCCCCGCGGTTTTAGTTTTTTTTTAACCCAGATTAAGGACTTTCTGTTGTTTTTGTTGACCATCAGTTCATTGGTGACGACTTTTGTTTTGATTCAGCAAAAGTAAAAACCCTCACATAGAACATAAGTTATATTCAGGGAAAATCAAGAATGACGAAAGGTGAGTGGCCTTTTGAATATCATGAACCGATCATCTTTGAGAAAGACATCTATGTATCAGTTAGCAAAGTATTGTGTTGATAAGAAAACAAATAATTGATTAGTTTTTTTAAGGACTTTCCTTTTTGAATTTTCCTCGGAGGTCAGTATTTTTGTGATTATACTTTTAACACGAAATATATTAATTTACATTGTGATGCTGCTAAAAGGTTGATGTATGAGTCAAAATGAAATCAGTGCAGCTTCAATTGCAGGTGAAAAAATCGGTCATATTAGCTGAGTTGCTTTCACATCAATAATTTCATATTTTGCAATACATAATTTCAGTATGTGAAGTAGAATAACATTCATAGCTCTCAGTGTTTATCTCACTCAGTGATTGTATCAAAAAGACTTCCAAAAAATGTCATCTCCGAATGTACGGAGGACTTAAGTTACTTTACAATTAAAATCATCAAACATTCTGGTAAAAGGGCCCAAAGCGTTGGTGATCTTCATTATCTCCCCTCTTTCATAATATCATGCAAACAGTTAGTTAATTAATAGATAAAAATTACATCAAAAGGAATTTGGTTTAAATTTCCGTCTCCTATGTTTAAGGAGGGTTCAAAGTGCCAATTTGATATTCAAAATATATAGTGAAAACCTAGAATATAGTGAGACCCCCTGATTTATCAATGTCCATAAAGTTGAACCAGGGAGGTCTAGCCATCGCTTTGTGCTTTTAACCTGAATGTTGGACAATATTTTGCTGAAAAAATTAAGCCCTACATAGATATCAAAGATGACATAAACCTGGGAAATCCTTTTGATACGATCTGTATATATATCATGTCTAAAATATAAAACAATACCATGGAGATTGAAAGACCAGGGTGGTCTCGCCATCATTTAAACTAGTCTGGAAGGTTTTCACTTTATATTTTGAATACCAAACAGTTTTGAGCCCTCGAAAAACACAGTCGATAGTGACAATAAATGTACCCAAATTACTTTTGGTGTCATTTACATTTATATATTGACTTACTATCTGCACAACTCTATTATTATATAACATTAGGAGACATAGGGAGGTATCGCCATGTGGTTGACCTTTAATACCTGAATTTTCGACGATTTTTTGCCGAAAAGGGATATTTGTATTTTGTCTTTCCATTAGACAATATATATATTTTCAAATGTTACAAGAGTGGTTGTTTGTTTTTGTTACCTCACATAGCATATGTTAAGGTACATTTTTAATTGCATTTTATTGATAACCATCTTAATTTAACAAATATGCGAACTCCATGAAGGTATTTATTTTTAGGACAACGATAATTTACGACAGCTTGAAGGGACTACAAAGATTTCTTACCTATCGTTTTACTTTTTATTCTCAACAAGCATGTTATTGGATTTAATGGTATTGAATATTTCAATTTGTAAAGTTTTCAACTAACAAATGACTAAGAAATTTGAATATCGAACCGATTGCTAGCTATCGGTTGGATATTGAATAACGAATAACGCAGCCACTAAGTAAACTAAAAATACATGTGTTTATGGAAAACCATGGGTTTTAATGTTTCTGTGAGTATTTATATTAATGTTTCTGTGAGCATTTTTATTAATGTGTCTGTGAGCATTTTTATTTATGTTTCTGTGAGCCTTTTTATCAAAATGAATTGTTCAGCTTAGTACAGCTATCGTCTCTGAGGTTTTAGTGTGCTGCATTATTCGTGAAATACAAATTTTTGGCATACAGGTGAACCACGAATTGAAATATTCACCAAAGTACAAATTGTCTATCGACCTGAATGCAGACTTTGTCCACCAAAGTTTGTACCAAAACAATCTTATTGACATTGGAATCATAAAAGTTGAAAAGCATATTTATGGCCCAAAACTCCAAAAGGTTAAACTGATATACCGCTGTTCCATAGTCATAAATCGATTGACAGGGAAAAAAATCTTGGTTTCAAACTAAAACAGAGGAAATCACATCGACAATAAGAGGAAAACATCGGAACATCAGAAACACTTAAGTGCAACAAAAACTAACGCCAATGCATCATACATAGAAACGAACTATTTGATAACAGCTGCCATATTCCTGACTTGATATAGGTCATTTTAAGAAAAAATGGTGGACTGAACCTGATATTATTGCTAGCCAAATTCGCGGTGAATGGTAATTGGAATTATACTGCTAATTTCAACATTACTTGACAGGAACCCAGTACAGATAAATACAAGAACACACAGGACAGAGAAATACATCAATAAATAATATAATAGTATATTTGGACATATTGAACAGTTAAGGTAAATAACATCTGACAAAAGTTATGAAATGGTTGTGCATATCCTTTTCTTCTTTAGAAAGAACGGTTTAAGCATTGTAAAGTGAAGTAGTGTAACAAAAATACCGAACTGAAAAGTAAATTAAAAAAAGAACGGGACAAAATAAAAAATTGAGCGAATGGCGAACAACTGTCATATTCTTGACTTGGTACATACATTTATCGTAACCCTTTTATAGCACCTACCACAAATTAATGTACACTATATTGTTTATCAATATTGTCTGCTGTTTTGATGGTTTCTATCAAATTAATAATATACTTGTAGTGCTCTTTTTCAGTTTAAGTAGAAAATATAACCTTGTATCTAATCCATCTCAATCATATTATCTCGTGACAAAATTCTTCGTTATTGCCGGTATTCTGTCAATTATAATGAAATCTAAAATGAAAAGATAACCTCTTAAGAAGCTAAAGTCATCATTTCGAAAGTTTTACGGACGTTATCATGGCATTTAATAAATGACCCTGCATGGCTATGTTCCACTCGTAGCCACAATCCATTTATCTTTGTGAAATCATGTGATGTATATCCAAAGGTTAATTGAAATAAACAATCCGACGCGTGTCACAATATGACCAGAAACTGCTCCCCCTTTCGGAGCACTGACTTCACATATTTGTTGCTAAATAGTCAGTGGTTTGTGTAGTGTTTTGCAAACTTATGTCTGTTTCTTCATTTCTGTAATTTAATTATGACTTTGTCTGTTGGTAATCCACTCTGTGTGTTTGTTAGATGTAATTATATTTATATCCATCTGATGAGTTGAGCCTTTTTCAAATGATTTTTATAGTTCGTTCTTATATTGTACTGTTACACCACTGTCCCAGGCTAGAGGGAGAGTTGTGATCCCGCTAACATGTTTAACACAGCCACCACATTCTGTATGTATGTGTCCGTCCCAAGTCAGGAGCCTAACTGTAATTCAGTGGTTGTCGTTTGTTGGTGTGTTACATATTTGCTTTTTGTTAATTTTTTGTACATAAATTTGACCGTTAGTTTTCTCGTTTGAATTGTTTTACATTTGTCATTTCGGGCCCTTTTATAGCTGACTATGCGGTATGAACTTTGCTCATTGTTGAAGGCCGTACGGTGAACTGTAGTTGTTGATTTCGGTGTCATTTGGTCTCTTGTGAAGAGTTGGTTCATTGGCAATCACACCACATCTTGTTTTTTTTCATACTTGTAAGTGTTCTCGTTTCTGACAATTTGAAGTTGAAATTTGTAAAATTTATTTGCCAAAGAGAGAGAGAGAGAGAGAGAGAGAGAGAGAGAGGTGCTTTTTACTTCTTTTCAGAGGATATTGCCCTTGCAAGGCAAAGCGTACGTAATATTCTTGTCACACTTGTACTTTAAATTTTAATTCGTGAAGTCACTAAGCAAACATGCATAAATTTATTTATTTACTAGCCCGAATTCAGTTGACAGAAAGACGAGTTTTCTTTTCGTCAGGAAAAGGGTAGGACAATTCTTGTATTTCTTGATTGATGTAATCAACATGGAAATTTTCAAAACGTCTTGGTCCATGGTTTTGTCTGTTTTTCATCGAGTATGATTTTTTTTGTATTATTGCATTGGTATCTCCTACCTATTTTTTTTTTTTTTTTGGCTCGTTTGCTTTGAGGTTTTTACAACATTTTCATTACTTCAGTAATATCATAAAACTTAGAAATATATATATGAAGGTGTGGTATGAGTGCCAATGAGTCAACTTTCCATCCAAGTCACAATTTATAAAAGTAAACCATTATATACAAGTGCAATTTTAATAGATTTGTTTTTCAAAATCTACGTATTTAAAAAAAAAAGAAATTGAAAACTTGAATTTTGAATTTGTATTCTTATTTTATAATTATCAGTTAAAATGACGAAAAACGGCATCATCACCAATTAGTTGACCGATACGATTTGTCTATGTCTCAAAATAGAGAGGTCTTTTGATAACAGAATAGTTAAGTATATTTGTAATTTTACTGGTTGTGACATATTTCTGATTGTGATATTTTGAGTTCAAACAGTGGTGCATGCGTACCCAGTGAGGCTTGATTACCAAGACGTCAGCGTGTACTGTCCAACCCTTTTTAAGTACACACGATTCCCGCATTTTTTATTGTTACCTTCATTTGTCTTCATGATTGATTTGTGAGCTTTGCTTAACGTTATACTAGTACTGTTGTTTTATAGGATATAATCTGGTTTCTAACAGGTGTAATTTCTGCCAAAGGTAGAAATCTTGTTGTTTTAATAACTTTTTGAATTTATTTTCGTCATCAGTTGAGATTATGTAGGAGTTTACAGTAAATGTCTGACAAACACTTTTTATTCTTAAATTGTAAGCAAGAATTTTCGACGTCCGACTTGAAAATTGTTGTTTATTGTTTTGAATTTACAAAAATTAAAAGATTCATTTAAGAAGTGTGGACAAGTTCATTTATATACATATTATCTATTTGATATTATTGCAAACTTTGTACTTAGTTTATATCTATTTTACCCTATACTATAATGATCTTACTATTTTGAACATATTTTGTATTATATGGTTCAATGAATCCAAAATACTCTATTTGGACTCTTTGATATTTACTCACCACTGGCTATTGAACAAACTACTTTACTTAATAGTTGTTTTATTTGGTTCTATCTAGTTTAACACATCACCTATTGGCTTTTAATATTGTACTTTTTAACTTTATTGTCAATGCAGAATAAGAAACACCAGAAACACCACAAAGAGCCGTAGCCAGCAATATAAGGTATTTACATTTAAGGGTTTTTCAAATTAGTTTATAGTTAAATGTTTTTGACTTAAATATTTTATTTAGTTTCATTTACTTTGCTAATTGTATTTCAAACTTTATATTTTCTTATTTACCTGTAATTAACTTTCAATGTCGTATAGTATTTTATATAGTAGTATGGTTAACTTACTTTAATGAACAGATTTCATTAGCATTGATTAACACATTGTTTACATTCAGAGTTGTCATTTAACTGTATTTTGCATTATTATTTATTTGCAGTTGTGTAATTAAACATAATATACATTAGTTGCTACAAAATGATATATTCATATGCATTTATATGTGAAGTTGTATTTATTTGTCATTATCTGTATATTGTAATGTCTGTCGTTGCCTTCTATTCTATGTTATATTTATTAAAATATAGGAACGTTCTGAATTCAATTTATCTGAGCCTTATTCCACCTTGTCACAGAAGTAATACTATCTTACATTATGGTCGTTAATTATTTAGTTTAAACCACTAAAATATATATTACGAAAGACGTGAAATAAAACTAGCGACCCTGATCCCACCCGGTTCACTCGTTCTTAATCAAAAGGTACTTTAAATACTCGATGGACTAAATGTACCTCAAATGTATTTTTACTATTATCCAATTGATTATACCCGATTCAATGTTACGTCACTCTAAAAATGGATACTAGTACATGAATATGTTATATATTTATTAATACCTGTACGAATCACGTGTCTTTTATATCTTTTGTAATACTATAGCACCAGGAGTTGAATGTTTGTAGTGTTAAAAAATCAAATTGAGGACAAATACAACAAAAATTCAGAGGATTGAAAATGATTCGATCTAAATGTTGGAAAGTAAAGAAAATGTTTGATGGCATACCCAAAGATGATGATTTAGAATTAGTGGATGAAATTCTGCCAGATCTTAAAGACGGAGGTGTGTATTTGATAACCTACAGCATTTACACATAAGTTACAATTGTTATTACAATAGTTGTAGATTTTTTTGTAAATTAACGTCTTTTTCATGTGGGAATTTTAACTTACTTAAGTTGTTTATATTCCCTACCTGTTTAAAGAGCTGTAAATTTAGCTTTTCATGAATTCACGATAACTTTCACAAAAAGTTAGTGAATAAACTCATCAATGACAATCGCATTTATTTTGTGTACGCTAGACGTGGGTATCGTCTTCAAAAGACTCAACGGTGACACTCAAATCAAAAACGAAAAAATAGGATAAATAGAGTTTGAAACTGAAGAGCAGTTTAGAGCAATCTTTATTAACAGCTGAGTTAGTCAATTCCTTTGGTTATAAAATCCTAAGTATTCGAAAAAAAACCGAAGTTTGCTTATTATGATTATTCACATCAGCACATAATTGCTGACTCCTGGGCTGGGGATACACTCATAGAAGAAAGCCCCACCAGCAGGTGCTTCGACCCGGTGGATGTAAATATATTCATCATAGATACCAGGAGTTAAATTTCGTATTACCGCCCGTATGAGAATATAAGGAGGATTCCGCTTAAAAATAGCAGGAACCCAGGCGGAATCCACCTAAAAATTAAGACTTACAGATGGAATTAAGGCGGACATGGAATATTGAAAAAAATCCGCCTGAAGTATCAAAGACCTTAGGCGAAATATTTACTACTTTTCTGTTGAGTTAACAGGATTTCTGTAGTAAAAGAAATATCATAGACGGAATACTGGACTTAGTATATTTGTTCAAGTTTCTTAGGAGGAAATTGGACTTAAAAGATTTTGTTCAAATTTATCAGGCGGGAATTGTACTTAGAAATTTTTTCTAACTTTTGAGGCAGAATTGTTCTTTTAATTTTTTTTTCAAATGAAAATGTATCATTACTGATGAGAGCGTGCATGGTGATTATTTGGGCCATAAAGCCAGTATTTGTACCCCCCTGAAATCCAGCATATATTTAAAGAGTCTTAAAGATGGCATATTAAATTCAATTAAATTTAAATTGTGATAGCATTGTTAGGTCATTTATAACTTTATGTTATGTTGTGCTATTTATATACATTTAAACATATAAAAAATGACTAAAATAAACTATTTTTGAATTTTCCAACATAGGAATTGCAGGTTAAAATTAATTTATTTTCAAGTACAATTAATTATTTATATAAGTGTATCTCTATTTAATAATCATGATAATACACAAATAGTATTTCCATGCAGTCTCTTTCTTATCAATTAGTGATAGAAATGTTATGTAGGTCCCCATCTGTTTTCCATTTGCCTCTGTTTAATGGACAGGAAATGATATGTACACACTCAAGAGTTGGGGCCTAATGAAGGAGAACACATTGCTTTGTACATTTCTCTTAAATTTCTACAGTCCAAAATATAAAAATAATTGATAAAAATTGGTGAATATTATTTATTTATTATTATATTTATCAAATATTTAAGATTTAGGTAATTCATAGTATGATTAGGGAAACATTTCAAGAAATCAATTTCAACTCCCAAAATAACCCCAACACTGGTCAGATTCAAAATTTGAACTTGCAGACATTACAAGAAAAGATGTCTTATTTATCTTGACCAAAATATGAATTTTACCATGGATGTAGAGTTGTGGACTAAAAAGAGCCAAAGTATTCTATTAACATTAAAAAGTGCAGATGTATTCTTCTGATGACATGACTATTGGATTTGTGAAGATTGATGTTTTCATATTTTGGATTGAATCTTCGGTAAGTACAAATTATGAATATAGTATTTCAACCTTTTTGAATATAATGAAACTGCTATTTCCTTCAAATAACTTGTGACATATATAAGTACCATGTAGGATCAAGAAAATACCTATATAAGACCATGCAATTTTTGCATATTGAATTACATCATGTACATAATTACTGTGGTATTGTGTTTGACACAAGACTTATATCTTTAAGACAATCTCTTTTATAAGATATTATTCAATAGTAGTTTTGGCAAAATTGGAGATCTGTAATAATTAAATATATGTATAAGACATCTATTCCGAAAAAGCAAAAAGTGTTATCTTTTAAAATTAGTACATATGTACTCAATTATCATGATTATGGGTCAAATTTAAGATTTTAAAAATGGCAAGACATACATTTTGTACATGTAAATGCAGGCCTATGATGTTAAAGTAAAATAAAAGACCATTACTACATGTACTAATCAAAGTAAAGAATAATCTATACACTTCATGCACAGAATATGTAATAATTATTTTGTTTAATTGTAATGAGACAATTTTTTTTATATTTCAGAACTGGTGAAACAAAAGAAAATTGTTTTCTGATAGGACTGCAGAATGGACACATTCAATCAGACTTGGAGTAAGTAGTTTTATATGAAAGAAATCCTTATGAATGCTTTTTAAGTAATTTTTGCACATATTGAACTTTCAAAACATTTAAAAAAAAAATCAAAAGTTGTAAAACCATCTGTTATAATTTTTTGATATAAACATGATATATATCTATGAAATTAGCAAATTGAAAACAGGGGTTACCGCCCTAAAGTCTTATTTTATTGACAAAATCCCCAAAACAGGTCATAGTAAATTCATTATAATTATCTGCCCTTGATTTTACAAGGATTTTTTTTCTAAAAATATAATTACTCTTTAAAACATGCTTAACATCTTATTTTTCATAGTTTAATCTCATCATTTCAAGTTTTAGATGTTTCTGTTGTATATTGAATGATGTATGGTAAAAATAGTAAATTCAAGTCAATATGTCAAAATGAAGGAAAACCCCACCTACTTAGACAGCTCACAATTTAATAGACATAGAGGAATTTGTCAAATGCATGGTAATTTTAATTTATGTCCTCTTTTTTTCAGGTTATGTTACTGTTTGGTGCACAAAACACAACAGATCCATGCAAGATGGTCATATTAATGATGTTGTTACAGAGCAAATCAGTTATGCATGAAATAAATTCAGGAACTTGTGATAATATTTTATATTCAAAGAACACTGAAGAAACCTTAAAAATATGACTTATAACTGAAAATGAAGAAATTGTGAAGAACTAAAAATGTCAAAATTATACATACTTGTATAGTAATTTGTAGTTGCTTAAATACATTCGATCAAGTTTGATAACAATTTTAGCATTTTATTGTATGAAGGCCTAGTTTTTCTTCGCAAGAAGGCATGGAAGTGGTAAAAACCTGAATCTTTGGAATGAAAAATTTCTTTCATTGAAGGCAGAATTTTTTCATATTCTTAAGGTGGAATTTTTTTCATATTCTAAGGCGGATTTTTTTCGAAGGTGGATATATTTTCCGTTTCATTAGGCGGATATATTTTCCGTCTCTTTAGGCGGATATATTTTCCGTCTCTTTAGGCAGATAGATTTTTGAGAAAAACATTTTTCTTTTTAATTAGACTGAAATTTTTCCTCCTAAGACAGGCGGATAAATTTGCATATTTCGGCTCTATTCCGCCTGGAACCCGCCTGGAATCCATGTAAGAAAGATTCTTCGTGTAAAAGAGGACTTTAAACGGATTCCCTCTAAAATATCCGTCTGGAATCCATGTAAAATACGCCTGGATTTTTTCGTACAGGCAGTCTCACATTCGTATACAAAAAAAAAAAACAGTGACATTTGAATGATAGTTTTTTAAATGATAAAATAAAGTACAAAGTTGAAGTGCACAGTAGACCAAACGTTCCGAAAGGTTTTGCCAAATACGGACAAATAAAGGCAGCAGTAATACACTGCTGTTCAAATTGTTTGATATAATTATTTGGGTTACAAACTAAAACCAATGGAAACACATCAACTATTAAAGAAAAACAACAGAACAACAAAAACACTAAAGTGCAAACGAAAAAACAACCGCCAACATACATAGAAACGAACAATAAGACAATAACTGCCATATTTCTGACCTGGTACAGGATGGCTTCCGCTTATATGGCAATGTGGTAAAATATCACTGAAATTACAAACTACGTGACAGGAATATAGTCCAAACAAACACAAGAACACTAATCACAGAGAAACGCATTATTGAATAATATAATAATTCATTACATATTACAATATGTAAACTGCTGAAGAACAACGAACAACTTCCATTAACAACATCACAGGAAACACAAAATTCAGTGTCGTATTTGTGTGATGTACGTATACATAATCTTGAATGGATACAATTAAGATAGTGTTTTCCTGGGGTAGACAATCCTTAGCATTTCGAAAAAATAAATAACAGTTAATTTCCAATTATGACCATGTCAATGATAATTCATGTCAACACAGCAATGTTGACTACTGGGTGATAACCTCTGACAGGAGAGGAAACCTCCTGCATCAGTAGCATTGACCCAGTTAACTCATCATAGATAGGATTAAAATTGTCGTCGCATTACATCCGTTTCGTCTACTCAATACTCAATAGTAGCTCAAATAAACTGAACTGTTTTAGCGATAAAATAGAGAATTTTTATAATTTATTGTTTTCGAGGATTTCTGTACAAAAAAATGTCAACAATTTGGTACTCGACTTGAAAGAAACTTAGTCCTGGTATCTATAATGAGTTTATTTACAATTGTCTGCGGTTTACAGTAGACACTATTCTTGTTTAAAGGTAAATGACCGACTGATTAAATATTAGGTCGTTTACCCCATAAACTTCAAGTTTAAACTGGAATTTATTTCTTATAGTTTTTTTAATTTTATCTCGGGTATTTTAAAATATATATAGTAAGTTTAAGTAAATAACGACCATGATCAGGAACATATTTGTTTTATTTATCAGAATATGATATGCTTGTCAGAAGTAAACCCATAAAGTTTTATTTGGAAACAGAACTGCATCGACATTAGTCGACAATATTCGAGCCTCGATGAGTCTTAGTACATGCCCAGTTATAAAAAAAAACATGTAAGCAACGATCTATAAATGTTATGCTTAATAAGCGCTATTTGGATTTATCTTCACTAGAAACCATCAAAATAGAATATGTGTAAGCATTGGATGTATAAGTGTAAAGACAAGAAGAAGAAAAAACCGACAACACAAAAACATGCAAGAGAACTAGAACACCTTATAATAAACTCAAATGGGAGATAATTAGAACAACAAATAGTAAACTGATATGCCACAGATCTTGAACAACCAATTATAAACTCATATGACAGATAAAGAAAAAACAACAATACTAAACTCATATTGCAAAGAAATAAACTTATACGTCGGAGAACTTAACAAATTTCTCATATGGGAGAGACCATTAAAAAAACTCAAATGAGAGGAAGTGGAATCGGATGCCATTACTGTGTAAAAAAGTAACTAGTTCAAGTTACTAAAACATATTGGCCATTTCATAGTTCATACAAGAATTCTTTTCTACTTAATGTATCACAAGTTATATTACTGATTTTCTTATTTACAAACATCAATTGATTACATGAGTATATTTTTCAGAAATGTTGATTGAGGCCCTATATCTAAGTGTAGATCCCTACATGAGGTATATTATTATAATTATGCATACAAATTAAAAACAAATATATGTTTTACAAGGAATTTGATTATAGATAACGCGAAATATTTGAAAGGTTTTACATAATAGCTTCGCAGATAATTGATTGTTTTGTTCAAGATTAAAAATGGTCTAAATTGAATTCTGAAGGGAGCTTACTGACTAGAGCTTTTATCTAAACATCGGATATGAAACAGTTAATTGAAATTTGAAACAATGCGAAATGAGAGCAACAACCAAGTTTTATCTAAAAATAGATTTATAGAACTAGTATTTATACCAAAATTATGTTGAAAAATTGGGATGATTACCAATGATTCAACTATGTACCAAAGGTCGAAAGTAAGGAGCCTGTTAGTCATTAGTTGTCTTTTGTTGGTGTATTTGTATGTGTTTCTCGTTTCTGATTTTTCATATAGATTAAACCGTTGATTTTCTAGATTAAATTGGTTTGAACTAGTCATTTTGGGGCACTTTATATCTTGCTGTTTGGTATAAGCCAAGGCTCCGTGTTGAAGACCGTACTTTGACCTATGATTATTTATTTTTTATATATTGTTCAAAAAGAATTAAAAACAAATTCCGACCTCGAATGTATATTTTAGAAGGGAAAGTCCATAACATATATTTGTATTCGACCATTGGTTTGTACTTAAAGCGTTTGAAAAGCGTCATATTAGAATAATACATATTAAAGTGAAATAAAATTACTTTTCTCGATATTTATTTTCATGTCTTTAAGAAGATTTTGTATGCACAATATAAGATCAAGATATGCATAATTAGGACCAACTGCCAAACCGACTGTCTATTTGAACTCAAAATCGAAAATATTCTGTGGATTTAGCTATTTGAAAACTTCAAATTGGTTGTTGTCCATTCGTTTGGTGTGTTTTATCATTTGATTTTGGCATTTGACTAGGGACTTTCCGTTTTAAATTTTCCTCAGAGTTCAGTATTTTTAATACTATAAGCGATCAATGGTGTTTTTTTTTTTAACAAAGTAGGATTATCAAACTTATCTAACTAGATAAAATCAACATTAAAACCAAGATGTTGACGTTCTATTTTTTATATAAATAGTCGACCAAGTTGTTCTAGTTTGACATTCTTATCCTGATGAAATCCTACCGTCATCTCGGAAGTATTGTTCATTTTTAGATTGTTTTGTATTATATATTATCCCCTTTTAATAATCAAGAATCATATTTTTTTTTATTAATATTGATAATTGTTTAATCATAACAATATTCTTATTTTTATTTATCAAGTCTTTTCATATTGAGATACAAATATACTTAACATGAATTGTCGATTTATCTCAATTCAACACCAATAACTGTTTAATCTTAGAATAGTTTTGACAGAATCTCACATTGGAGGTACCATGATTGGAGAACAAATTTCGAGGTAAGTTGCTGAAATTTGTAGAAAAACAACCAAGACAACTGCATATCAGTATGTGTCTCTTTTCTCTAAATTTTCTCTTCAAACTGCGACTTTATATTTGTTTTTATTCAAATCCTATTGCATGACGTCAAAATCTTGATGAAACTTGAATTTGGACAATGAGATAAATAATTTAAATTACAAAATAGAAACTGCGAGCTTTGTTTTATGAAAGGAAAATTGTATTTTATAAATTTCGAACTAAAACCATGTTCACCATGAACGCTCAAACCATAAATTTAAAAGCCAATGATGTATATAAGAATTTGAATACACGAGGGGCTGTATGATGAGACATAAATGAAAAGCACACTGGCATACAGTATGTTCATGATCTTTAAAATATGCTCCCTGGGTTTTACTTTAAATATGTTAAACTAAAACACAATATCTCCGTTTAAACTTCTACAATTAGGTTTTACAGAAAAAAATATCTACTATTGATTTAAAATGACAGTCATAAACGAGAATGGTCTGGTGTCTATTAAATGTAATGACAAATTTAAACTATATGTGTCATGTTATCTAAAGTCTAACAGGATGTTAATGTCTTTTAATAACATTAACGGTACCAATTTTCCTGCACCAGATGCGCAGTTCGACAATACATGTCTCTTCAGTGATGCTCGTGGCCAAAATATTTGAAATCCAAAGCTTATATAAAAGATAAAGAGCTATAACCCAAAAGGTAAAAAAAATAATAGCCAAATCCGTGAAAGGAATCAGAGCTTTGCATTAGGGAGATACATTCCTTAATTTATAATAATTTCTAACATTTTGTAACAGCAAATTTAATAACACAAAAAATCCGTATTGTCATGCCAGTACCGAAGTACTGGCTACTGGGCTGGTGATATCCTCGGGGACTAACAGTCCACCAGCACAGGTATCTACCCAGTGGTAGTAATAACATTAACGGTACCAATTTTCCTGCACCAGATGCGCATTTCGACAATACATGTCTCTTCAGTGATGCTCGTGGCAAAAATATTTGAAATCCAAAGCTTAAACTACAATTCATACGCAAAATTGATATTTTGAGATATACACCTACCTTGTTCATGACAATCCTAATTAGAATGTTTTAAGCAAGCAATACTTAATCCGTTTTCTATATTTTTGACTTCTATCAGAGTTGTTGACAGTAGGGATGAACACTATCCTGTTGGAACTTTTGTCAGAAACTTCGCAGGGTGGAGACATAAAACAATTATTAAGCACGAAAATACTCGTAGAATGCCAGATCTTGGTGATTTACCTTTATCAACTGCTCTTGGAGTTATGGGCATGCCTGGGTAAGAGTCAATTAGTGTTTATATGTGCTTAACTTTTGAAGAAATGGCATATCGAACCAGAGTTCATCTTAAACAATATTATCAATTTACAAGAATTCATAGTGTCCTTGTCAGGATAATGTCAAACACTTAATCTATATATAAATTAACAGTGACTACCAAATAGCAGCCATCAGACCCAGAATTCCTAAAGGAAAATACAAATAGCATGTAGACACTATAAGGAGACAAATATAAACGATGATGTTTATTTAAAACAAGCGCATTTATATTTGTCGATTTTAAAACTTTTTTTTTTTATCTTGTACGCAATATCCTCTTTTAATCTCAACCAAGGAAATAACAATATTGAGAAAAAAATACACTTACTCAATATTTTCTACATGATTAAAAGATTACAAAAAAAACCCACAAGAACACACATGAACAGGTGAAACGTTAGTTAATAATACCGTTAAACGATTGTGAGTAATACAACATTAGAGCAGCCTTGCAGTAACTGAAAAAAAATACAAAGTTCTCAATCTGTTGGTAGTCGAAACATGCTGATTACAATTTCAGTATTACCCAATGTGCTCTCCAATGTTCTGTACGACAACAAAGAAAAATTTACTATGAAAATATTTCAAATTCAACTTCATGAAATGAACAAGTATGCATTTGACAAAGTATACATTTGAACTTTTTATGTTAAGCTCTCGTTAAGAATTGAAGCATTTCAGGCGAATTAAAAAAATTTCAAGAACGAATACACATCAATTAAAAAAACAACACTAAGTAAATCATCAATCACTGAACCATGGATATTGTATATATCACAATCGTATGATTTTGATTCTTTTAAATTTCAGATTGACAGCTTATTTCGGTTTATTGGAAATATGTAAACCTAAAAAGGGAGAGGTAGTCGTAATAAATGGAGCAGCGGGTGCAATAGGAAGTGTGGTCGGACAGATTGCTAAGATTAAGGTATTTATTTAGGGGAACTTATAGTCATCAAAGGTACCAGGCGTATAATTTGATACGACAGACTCGAGTTTCGTCTACATAAGACTCATCAGTGACTCATTATTAAAGGTTGCACTTTGTAAATACAGCTGTTTCTCAAAATTCGCCTCTTTGGGGTGATCTTGAATATTCATAGAAAATTAAATTTGTTTACATACTGGTTCCCAGTTATGCTCTCTGTGTTCCATCTAACAGAGACATAACTTGGGAATGTTACAAGTAAATAAACATGTGCATATTGTTTACATTGAAATCTGTGGTAACCTTTCATTCGAGGTAGGGATAGTTAATAAAGTTAGTTTTAGTTTAAACTCTGAGAAGTTCAGAGCATATAAACGTTGAAAATATGCCGCACAGCCCTATATTTTGACCTTTGAAAAAAATTGTGGTGCCTATGAACTTTCAATTCTATGATAAGATTTTTTTTCAAAACTTCATAGTAAAAGTGGTACAGCTTTAGCCGTAAAAGGAGTTCCTATGGGAAATTGCATTGTCAATATTTACAGAAATGCAACCTATACGTGTTGTTTTATATTTTCTACATCACTGGGTCGATACCATTGCTGGTAGACTATCAGTCTCCGAGGGTATCATCAGCTCAGTAGTCAGTGCTACGGTACTGACATGATTAAACAAACTTTACTAAAATTGTCCGTTCATAAATTTTGAAATTATTATGAAACTAAGGTTTCAACTCCCTCAGGCAAAGTTGGCTTTAGATGAATTTGGCTATTTAGTTTAGGTATTTTTAACATATAGCTGTTCAACGATTTTCGGTACTTATACATCTTCGGATTTCAAATGTTTGGCTTTGAGCGTTCCTGATGAAGGTAAATCCAGAAAAGCGCTTCGGACGCAATAAATTATTAAACGTGTTGTATTATATTTTGTGATTCGGCGGACGCGCGTTTCGTCTACATAAAAGAGGGACGAAAGATACCAAAGGGCAGTCAAACTCATAAATCTAAAATAAACTGACTACGTCATGGCTAAAAATGAAAAACACAAACAGACAAACAATAGTACACATGACACAACATAGAAAACTAAAGAATAAACAAAAAACTAGGGGTGATCTCAGATCCTGATCCATATAAGACTCATCAGTGACGCGCAGATCAAAATAGTTAGAAAGCCAAACAAGTATAAATTGAAGAGCGTAAAGGACCTAAAATTCCAAAAACGCTGTGCCAAAAACGGCTATGGTTATCTATACCAAGGATTATAGATAGATTTATTCCCCAATAAAGAGTATTTTACTGTTTTATTAATATTTCTATATTATTTGCTATTTTTCTGCAATTTTTTGTTCCATGGTCTATTGCACTGGAAATTATCGTTCTATTGCACCTGTGTGCAGTCTATTGCACTGTCCTGTTATGACCTCTCATTCTGAAATCTGATTAGTTGAAAGGTTTTCATGTCGTCCAATCAAATTGTGTCTTGTAATACAGTTGTTACTTTCATGTGTTTTATTTCTAAGAATTTGTTAGAACTGACTCAGTATGTATTAGGTAATAAAACAGTTATTAGGTGTGTAACAGTGCAATAGATCAAAATACATTTCCCTCGGTATGAAGATCAGCTCTTTGTTCTATTGCCCTCAGCAATTGGCTTCGGGCAAATGAACAATGAGCTGATCTTCATACTGAGGGAAATATATTCTGATCTATTGCATAGTTACATATTAAATAACTGTATAATGTTAACCTCAAAGAGGAGAATTAGTCGTAATAAATTGAGCAGCTAGTGCTAAAAAGTAAAATAAAAAAAATACTGAACTTAGAGGAAAATCAATTCGGAAAGTCCATAATCACATGGCAAAATCAAATAACAAAACGCATCAAAAACGAATGGACAAGAACTGTCATATTCCTGACTTGATACAGGCATTTTCAAATTATTTTAATCGGACAGACTGCTAAGATTAATGTATTTATGCGGGAGTACTTTTAAAGAGCTGTAAACCAATCAAAATGTACATAAAAGTTTAGTATAACAAACTTGTAAAACAAATGTATAAGCATCTCATAAAACATTAAAATCGTTTTGTTTACATCCGTGTATAAACAATTTTGCATTATAAAAAACGTTTCGGTTGAAATAGGATAAAATATATTCGTAATAATTTTTGTCCGTAACATTTCGTTGCTTTAAAGCTTTTTGTAGCACAATATGTTAAAGGATTGATTTGGTTTTTAAAGTATCATTATGATCGTCTGTTGCAAAACAATAACAACTTTATATTTGAGTTAATATTTTTCAATGATGATAAATAATTCTAACTATATAGGGCTGTAAAGTTATTGGCTTCGCTGGAGATGATGAGAAATGTAAATGGATGAAAGATTTAGGATTTGATTTTGCTTATAACTACAAAAAGGTGATTTTAGACGATGTTCTGAAGAAATCAGCTCCAGATGGCATTGATTGTTTCTTTGATAATGTGAGCAAATTTACAAGTATGCGAATGAAAATAACATATGAGAAAATTATATTATATACAAAACAAGGGTCGATCGATCGAAATGAAATTATATTGATACTGATATGAATTCAAAATAACATCAATGTGATTAAGAGTTTATAATTGTCAAATTTCATTTTTGATCGGTTTCATACCATCTGATATAGCATTTAGTGTTAACGTACCTAAGTTAGTACGAAATGCATTCATATGAAGTGTTGATCTGGCAGACATCTCAAAGATTTATCAATTTGTCTAAATAATTGTGTAAGTCGGGTAATACGGACATGATGAAACAACATATCTTCAACACCTATGGCTACATATCAGTTAGATTTTTTGTAGACGAATTAATGTATGTATATGATTGTATCGGAGTAATATAATTATAATTTCTAAAAAAAAATCTACTAGTAATTTATTAATTTTTCTCAAATCTTGACAGGTTGGTGGTGACTTTTCTGTTACCGTCCTTCAACATATGAATTCATTAGGTCGAGTTTCAATATGTGGAATCATTTCATTATACAACACCAATCAAGTACATTCAAGACCCAATGAACAACCAAAAGGTAAAAAAAATAAAATAATCAGAAAACGACACAATTCAAATAACAATGATTTCAATACATTTAAATGCTTTATACATTTTAAATTTGCCTTATTAAACATCGGAATCAGATTAGTCCTTTCGAGACAAAACTCATTAATACAACAACAAACTGACATCGCAAAGAAAAACAACAATATACACCACACAACATAGAAAATCTAAAACTGAGCAACACGCACCCCTCAATAAACCGGATGAATCTCGAGTGTTCGAAAAGAGGGATGAAAGATACCAAAGGGACAGTCAAACTCATAAATCTAAAACAAACTGACAACGCCATAGCTTAAAATGAAAAGACAAACAAACAACAGCACACATGACACAACATAGAAAACTAAAGAATAAACAACACGAGCCCCACCAAAAAACTAGGGGTGATCTCAGGTGACCCTGCACCACATGTAGTCCTGTCGTGTGGCTCGTGTAAGTACACACCCGATTATAAGTCGTTTTCGATTGAAAAAAAAAATCAATAAAGAGGACGGGATTGTGGCTACGATCATTACTGCTGATAATATTTGTCATTCGGTTTAATCAGAGTCTGGTTTGTTTTCATTTGTTTTCAAGTATTGAAATGCATCATTTGATTATAACTGTTTATGCTGAAGACCATTTAATGTTTATTTGCATATATATTCAGATCTTTACCCAATTCCTAGCACTGTGATGGATTCAAAGCAACTCATTATAAATACATATGATGTTAATAAAAAGTGGTCAGATGAGCAATGGAAAGAGGGAGAAAAACAAATTGCAGAATGGATTAGAGAGGTAAATGAGAAATAGTAAAGGTTTCATATCGCCCGTTCTTACTCCTGAAAAATATACCTCAGAGACTGTATGAGAAAAAGCATGGACATTTGGTATGATTATTTGTCGTCTTATTTTTTCAGACATCCTATACTGTAAATTGATTTTACCATTGTTACGGGACTTATGGACAACTTTAGGATATCTTGTGAACGCATCTGATGCCGTTTGATTGAAAGCTCTCATATTTTAAAAAATAGTTTTGAATCATTTGAAGTACTCCATTTTGCAGGATTGATTGTCGACAGATGTTTTTGACGAAGTTATACTGTCATTTTTGTTTCAGCGATGACGCCTTGTGAACGTAAATCCTCTGACATTATTTGATAGCAAGCTCCCATACTTTATAATGTTGGTCTTCGTGTGCAGTTCACCAAGTATTGGTTTCGTGTTGCTCATTTTTCTGTTTTCGATCTTGTGTTTTTTTTTCTTCTGTTGCTTGCCATTATATGTTAGTGACCATAAGCTGTCACCTTGATTTTACCATGTCTATATAGGAGTTATAGACCTTACACCGATTTTCTCCATTCGATCAAACCATGTTAAAATAGTAGGAAATTAGCTGTCAGATTATAATTTATTAGAAACCTTGTTCATTGATCAATAAATCCTTATCAAAAAATGAAATTATTCATTAACTATTAAGTACGCTTTTAATTTCACACAGCTTTAATCTTATATGAATTGTATTAAATATATCTTTACATCCATATGTGTTTAATGTAAAAATTACACTGTAGTGTAATGAAATAAACAATAAGCTCATGATTTGTTATTATTTGGAATCGGCAAGTTATCACCGTTGTGACGTTTGTTTTCTCCTATATTTGAGTGTGAATTCACATTACTATAAGACGTGTCACGGTACTTTTCTATCCCAAATTCATGTATTTGGTTTTAATGTTATATTGGTTATTCTCATCGGATTTTGTCTAATGCTTAGTCCGTTGCTGTGTGTGTTACATTTGAATGTTGTGTCGTTGCTCTCCTCTAATATTTAATGCGTTTCCCTCGGTTTTAGTTTGTTACCCCGATTTTGTTTTTTGTCCATGGATTTATGAGTTTTGAACAGCGGTATACTACTGTTGCCTTTTTTTTATCACTACCGGACCGGAATCTCTGCTGGGGGACAATCTGTCCCCGAGGATTCTACCAGTCCTGTAGCCTAACAGCATGAAAACTAGCAGAACAAAAAATATTATACTGGATGACACGCCGCCCAGGATAAAAAGGTGTCAATCGGCTGTTGTCAAGGACACAACAACACCGATTTTATCAGGTGTCCCCAGGATCATCCTAAATGATATTATGAAAATGACACATGTGCAGTCTTCTGAATCCTCATTGTACTATAAAAATTCAGACAAGTTTGAATATATTCGGCCCTGTACTGTTCAACTTTCAGATATTTTAAATTTCAATGACAACCATCAATATTGCTCTATTTCCAAATGTAACCGTAAAAATTGTAAAACCTGTGATATACTAATAACTGATACCCACTTTCAAAGTAATTCAACCACCAAAATTTACAATACACATAGTCATGAGGATTTGAATTGCACCGCTTCCAATATTGTGTACGGTATTGAATGTACTCTTTGTGGATTGATCTACGTCGGGGAAACTCGACAAAGACTCAATTTTAGAATGAATGATCATCGATATAATGTAAATGATCCTAACAACAACAAATTTCTCTATAAACATTTCAATCAGCCTGACCATTCTATTGTTTCAATGAAATTCCGGATTATAGAGAAAATATATTATCCAACTAATGACCCCATATTGAGTACACCATATCGTTTACAAAGAGATTGGATTAGAGAGTTTGGAACAGCCATTCCCTATGGATGCAATGACAAAATTGATGGTGTAGGTATTTTGTCTAGTCCCAGGTGTAGTACCGTCAATACATTACAATTGTTTAATACTTCTGCTCGACGAAATAGAAGTCATGGAAACAGAAAATATATACAACCTGCTGTACACACCGTGACAATTGATAGTCTGTTAACGTCTGTTCAAAAACCTTCATTATAATCAGAACTAAATTATACTCCATTCCATTGTCAAAACTTTCTTTACTATTTCAAGAAGCCCAACACACTTCCGTTACTGATTCTCGTTCTGTTTTGTATAGACTAGTTGCAATAATCATGGACATTGCTAACCATAGACTATTCAAACCTGTATCGACTACATCCAATAATGAGGAACAACGTTATTTTTTTAAGGTAGAATTCGTCAATAAAGGTTGAGATGCTGTAAATATTAGCAATATTTTCCATCAAAAATCTGTACAAAAAACCAAACCTGATTACTTCAAAAATAAAGCTACACCTGTTATTTCTTATACTTACACAAAGTCTATTGCATCCAAGATTTTCAACCACAAGAGAGTTTTGGAGGCATTCAACCTCAAAGATACGAAATCCAAGCCTCCGGATTGCTCATGTGCATCGTCACAATACAATTATAGTACAGCTGGTCATGTTATTAATGGTGACCTTGGCATCGTTACCAATGAACAACTTAGAGAGTTGTTAGCCAAGGGACCAAAATATAGAATCCCCCAGCCAATCAACTGGAAAAAGAATTTCAAGTTACTGATGGATGCAGTTGAGGACTATGCAAGAAAATGGGTAAAGCGCGAACCAGACGAACCAGAACTGGACACTCTGTCTGAAATGACCAAAGCTATCAGATCATGCATTCAGAGGCGAATACAAAAACTACGATGTAATATGAGTACAAGAGTTACTAACCCTTTCAAGAATCCGGATGTTGTGGATGCTTTATTCTCTTTGCATGACAAATATGTCGTTGTTCCAGCAGATAAAGCTTCCAATAATATGTAAAAAACATTATTTGCAATGTCTCACAACAGAGCTTGGAATAAATAATACTACTGGTAACCCTACATATTCTTTAGCATCATTTACCAAGGACGAAATTTTACAAAATCATAAATCTGTCCTTCTTTCTTTTGGTATCAACATCAAAGAAAACGAAGAAAATTTACCTTCCTTATACTGGATACCTAAATTACACAAAACTCCATATAAAGAACGATACATAGCTGGTTCTTCAAAATGTTCGACTAAACATCTTTCTAAAGTACTGACTACTATTCTTTCTACAGTTAAAGATAGGCTTCAAAAATATTGTGATGAGATATATTCTACCAGTGGTGTTAAGCAGATGTGGATTCTCAAAAATTCGAAAGATCTACTGCTTAATCTTCGATCACAATCTTTGCAATTTTGCAGCAACATAAAGACTTTTGATTTTTCTACGCTATACACTACTATTCCCCATGCTCAGTTGAAATATCGACTTCACCATCTCATAAAACAGAGCTTTTTCTATAAAAATGGGAATCGTAGATACAAATTTCTGGTTTTGGGTTACACTAATTCATATTTTGTCAAGAATCACACTGAATCTTCCAGAAAATATACTGAAGATGATATTATCAGAATGCTGGACTTTTTGATCGACAATATATTTGTTGAGTTTGGAGGATTTATATTTCAACAGACAGTCGGTATTCCAATGGGTACCAATTGTGCACCCCTACTGGCCGATTTGTTTTTTTACTCGTATGAAGCAGAATTCATTCAGAACCTTCTAAAGGACAAAAGGAAAAAGCACCTTGCGAAATTCTTTTATTTTACTTTCCGATATATTGATGATGTTCTATCATTGAATAACCCATATTTCAGCCAATACTTACATCTCATATATCCCAGCGAACTTGAAATTAAGGATACTACTGATACTAGAAAGACCGCTTCATACCTTGATCTTTTCCTCAATATTGACGCAGATGGACGACTTCACCCGAAAATCTATGATAAACGGGACAATTTCAACTTCCCAATTATCAATTTCCCATTTCTCAGCAGTAACATACCCTCTGCCTCTTCGTATGGTGTTTACATATCACAATTGATACGTTATTCTCGTCCATGTTCACACTATATGGACTTCATATACAGAAGTGTGCTCCTTACACAGAAACTGCTTCAACAAAGTTATGAGGAGGACAGATTAAAATTGACACTCCGTAAATTTTATGGACACCATCACGAATTAGTTGATCCATTTGATGTGTCTTTGACCAAACTAGCTAAGGACATATTTACCACATGGTAGATTGTGGTTTGTCATTACGTCGTCTAATCTTTTAATTACCGAACGTGACTTATTCCCGATTGTGACTGTTTTGCTGAGTGTGAATTCGCATTACTATAAGACGTGTTACGGTACTTATCTATCCCAAATTCATGTATTTAGTTTGATGTTATATTTGTAATTTTCATCGGATTTTGTCAAATTGGTTGACGTCTTTTCTATTAAATCCATGTGTTATGGTAAAGAAAATTAATCACCGCCTTCATTTACTAGTTTTGATTTTGTTCAACGTAATCTGTACGATTTTTATGTTTGAAGTTAGATTCAAAACAAACCGGACATACATATAATATAGTTAATTGCTATTAATTAGTATTGCAATGTGCATTGTGTTTAAATGTAATATCAATATTTAGTTCTATTATAATCTTAAATCAATCCTATTTCTATCTTATTTTTTATATATAGTTTTTCAAATATGACGTCATTTTTGTGCTGTTTCAGAAATTCAAATGTCTGCGTGACGTAATATTGTGCCTTTTCACCACTTCGTATGTGACGTCATTGTTATCACTTTTTGCGTTCAGGCCTGGACTGAGTCGGGTGTGTCTATTTTCTGTGTTGGTCTTCAATGTATTATGTATTCGGGTTTTGTTTTCTGTAATTAGTTAAGACGTCAGTTTTATCATGTAAATGTTTTATATTCATTTAATAAAATTTACTGTTTGCAATAGCATAAATTGTTCTATATAATAAGAATGTTCTTATTACAAGCAGAAAACCCTAGCCGTATTTGGCTCAACCTTTTTCAACTTTTGATTCTCAGAGCTGTACAACTTTGTACCCCCTTTTTTTTTTGACTTTCGAACTTTTATATCTGGGCGTCACTGGTAAGTCTTGTGTGGACGAGGCGCGTTTTTGACATATTGAATTTTAAACCTGATGCCTTTTGTTATCTATTATTCATGTGTTTCTTTGCCTAATACGTTCTATTTATTTGTATTGTAGTCCTGTATTATTATGTTGTCATTTTAATGTTATATTTAACAATGCCATCAAAGTGCGAGGTTTGGCATGCCACAAAACCAGGTTCAACCCACCATTTTTTCTTTAAAAATGTCCTGTACTAAGTCAGGAAAATGGCCATTGTTATATCATAGTTCGTTTCTGTGTGTATAACATTTTTACATTGTGTTTCCGTTGTGACGTTTGTTTTCTCCTATATTTGAGTGTGAATTCACATTACTATAAGACGTGTCACGGTACTTTTCTATCCCAAATTCATGTATTTGGTTTTGATGTTATATTGGTTATTCTCATCGGATTTTGTCTAATGCTTAGTCCGTTGCTGTGTGTGTTACATTTTAATGTTGTGTCGTTGTTCTCCTCTAATATTTAATGCGTTTCCCTCAGTTTTAGTTTGTTACCCCGATTTTGTTTTTTGTTTTTTGTCCATAGATTTATGAGTTTTGAACAGCGGTATACTACTGTTGCCTTTATTTATACGTTTTCTTTTTAAGGGAAAAATTAGATATAGAGAAACTATAACAGATGGGATAGAGAACATGTACACTGCATTCCAGGGACTTTTCGTAGGATCAAACATTGGAAAAGCTCTAGTAAAATGTTGAAAAAATATAAAAAGCACTATTATCTTTAGACGGTGTTTTACACTCCAAAAATGTATTAATATTATCATGTATATTGGCTTTATTAATGTCGTATTGACATTGTTTTGTTTATGTATATATACTCTAATTATATATGTTTGTTTTAATTTTATATTCCAAAGTGTCTATAGGTGTCTATCTTTATACACATTTAAGGAATGGAAACTAACGAAACAAAACAATTATTTTAATAATAAAGCTGTTATGAATTTTGTTTAAACTAAAGGGATTTGATATACACGAAGTTTAAAAAACATATAACATTCTTTAATTTTCTACAAAAGGAAAAACCTATACCAAGTTAGAAATATGACCGTTGTTTTCCAATCGTGTGATGTTTGAGCCTTTGATTTTGCCATTTGATAAAGCACTGTAAATTTTGAATTATTCTTTGAAATTGGTATTTTTGCAATTTTACATTTTAATATATTTCACATTTCTTTAAGCATCTTTGTATGCATGCTTTTTTAAATGTACTAATCATCGTCCATAGTCTCAGCTGTTTATACTGAGCACAAGGAGAAAACTCTATTGAATCTAGTATCCACCATGAGTCATTGTAGCTGCTCAGATAAATTATATAATACATACGCTTCAACCACAATGCAAAACTTTAATTTTTCTAATTTTTTGAAACATTTCTAATAGAACAGTTTCTCAAACTCTCGTGGTAACGTACTGTAGCAGTTCAACTGGTTAACAACTTTGTGCAAAAATCAGTCATATTTGTACTCATTGACTCATAGTTTGAATTTGAATAAAATATAAATGATAACAGTTTAGTAAGACTGAAAATTGCGTAGAAGTGCGTAAAACATTTAAGTGCAAACATATGATCTGTAAAGTCTTTAATATATGAAAAGTGCTCTTTCCCAAAATTTTAAACGTTCTTATAATTACAACTCTTTTTGTGAAGACAAATTGCATGCAGATTTTACATACTTACATAATTTGTTATTAAGATACTTGCTGGATGTTTATAGTATATGCAGTAGAAAGTTTGTGAATATTAGGCCAAGAACAATAAAACTCTGTAAAACAGTGTTCGAACAGATCTATATACTGAACAATCAAGAATAAAATGGTATTCATTTTCGAAAAACTCACATTCATAAAATGAACTCGTCTATTGCCTAGGTCTGAAATTATTGAACAGTTGAGTGTAGAAATAAATGCAAGTGACATGTTGTTTAGATATACACATACCAAATATGATTGGAAATTTTTCTAAAACCATTCATATGGTAAACGTCCATCAAAGTTCTACAAAGACATTCTCGGGGCGAATACAAGTAATGTAATTTAGCTGGTATAAAAGATCTACATTGCATATCGCCATTATTTGTTCTATTCTTATTTCTTGAAATATGGACATAAATAAATGCAATAAGACATCTTGGTCTTCGAGTATTGATGTTGATATGAAAAGATTTGACATTGAAAAGATAAAAAATATTTTTATTAGTAGATATAGAATTTAGTTGAAAAATACTATAGACGATAAAGCAAATGTTTAAAAAAGGAAAATTGCGTTCTTTATTTAAGATTTAAAACCATTTTCAAAAGTGAAACAGATTTATGTCAAGTAAATAAATTTCCGTATATTTAAGAAAAAAAGCTTAATTCAATTTAGATCAGTGCTCATCAGTAAGCTATTAAGAAAGGTCTATATAAAAGTCGATAAAGATAAATAAAGGTAACCGCTGTTCAAAATTCACAAATCGATAGAGAAAAACAAATCCGGGTCACAAACCAAAACTGAGGGAAGCGTATCAAATATAAGAGAACTACGACACAACAGAAACACAACATTAAAATGTAACACACACAGAAACGAACTATAATATAACAATGGCCATTTTCTTGACTTGGTACAGGGCTTTTTTAAGAAAAAAAAATGGTGGGTTGAACCTGGTTTTGTGGCATGCCAAATATCCCGCTTTAATGACAATGTTAATTATAACATTAAAATGACAACATAACATGACAGGACTACAATACAAATAAATGGGAGAAAATATAGGACAGAGAAGCAAACAAATAATAGCAAAAAAAAAGGTACCAGGTTAAAAATTTAATACGCCAGACGTGCGTTACGTCCACACCTCCCCTCCCTAACAAAAGATTTGCTGAATAATAAAGGCAACATTAGTGTGCCACTGTTCGAAATTCATGAAAGATATAGTGGACAATGCAAAATGTGCAGGCTGAAAACGAGTTTCATTTTTTAAATGGGATACATTGCATACAAAAAGATAAGGACTTTGTTTCTAAATGAAGCATGCATTGGATATTAAAACTTAACTCATATTTCAAAGTAAAAGTTTATTTGTTTATGTCCAGTGATCTGAAAATTTTAATATGCCAGTTTAAAGATATATTTGAACGTATTATGAAATAAGAGAAAATTTGCATTCCAGAAACTAAATATACATGGAGTAGTGATGTAGTTTATAATTCACATATTAGGGTTTACATTCTATTTGATTTATTTTTAAACACCATCTGGTATGATGTATAGTTATCTATTTAATAATTTTTAAACTAATATATCTAAATAAAGGCAACAGTAGTATACCGCTGTTATTATATAATTAATATTACATATAAGAAGAAATATGTATATGATCACAAGCCTTATCTTAATTGGATTGAATAAATATTCTTATTTTTCTTATTATTATTCATAAGTCGAAAAACAAATCGTCAACTCCATTGCAAAGAAAAAAGAAAAAGTTCAAAAGCCACACACAATTACACAAAACACAACATATATAGAAAACTAAAGACTTAGCATCACGAGCCGCACCGAGACCGTTGGTAATCCCAGGTTCTCAGAAGGGTAACTAGATCACTGTAAATGTTGATCCTTAAACACGAGTAGTTTTATAATTTTTTAAATTACTTTTCAACTTCAAAAGTACAGTTGTAATACAATACCTGTCTTCATAAACATTATCGTTGCATAATTACATTTTTCATTTTGACTTGTGTGACACAATGCACGAGGAATCACACAGAAATTATCTAAACAGGTAAACAGATAATTGTGAAGCAATGATAACTTCACAATTCTACAAAATTATTATCTTCATACGATAAAATCTGCTCCTTTTATCCGGTAATTTTCTAAACATAAAACCCGGATATATAACAAAATCATTTTTCAAACACTGCAAAGAGTTTCATTTATAATGAATTAGAGGAATTGTCATAAAGAGCATTTAAGTGAATCGTGATATAGCAAAGGAGGGACGAAAGATACCAAAGACACAGTCAAACTCATAAATCTAAAACAAACTGACAACGCCATGGCTAAAAATAAAAAAGACAAACAAACAACAGCACACATGACAAAACATAGAAAACTAAAGAATTAACATCACGAACCCCACCAAAAACTAGGGTGAACTCAGGTGCTCCGGAAGGGTAAGCAGATCCTGCTCCACATGTGGCACACATCGTGTTGCTTATGTGATAACAAATCCGGTAAATAGTTTAATTCGGTAGGTCACATTCATGAAAGGGAAGGGGATTGTAGTTACAACGTAAGGAACATATCCGATATCATTTGTGAAACGGTTATTCCATAACGGTCAACCAACTCGTGATGGTGTCCGTAAAATTGACGAAGGGATGATTTCACTTTCACCATTTGGAACTCTTGGTTTAATAGCTTCCTTGTGAGCAGCAACCCTCTATCAAGAAAGTCATGATAGAAAATGCAAGCACGGGAATAACGTATCAATTGGGAGATATATACCCCGTATGCAGGCGCTGCTGGAATATTGCTACTTAGAAATGGAAATTTCACAATTGGAAAGCTGAAATCATCTCTTTTGTCGTAAAGTTTTGTTTTCAACCGACCCTCATTGTCAATTTCTAGATGTAAGTCAAGATATGAGGCCGACTTAACTTTATCTGTAGTATCCTTTATCTTTAGCATAGATGGGATAGATGCGTTCCACATAGTGACCGAATTTTGAATTATTTAGTGAAAGAACATCATCTATATATCGGAAAGTAGAGTTAAAGGATATTGCTAACTTCTTATCTTTCTTCCTAAGAAGTTCCTGCATAAAGTCAGCCTCATAATAATAAAGAAACAAGTCGGCAAGTAGAGGGGCACAGTTTGTTCAACGTCTTATTCCCAAAAACAATCTGATCACACAGAAGTGTGAAATGATGTACGTTTGGCTTTGAAGGATGTTTAAAATTCACAAACACAGTTGGTCGAAAAAGGGTATTTAATCAAATGTGGAGATTAAGATAGTGCCATATCTTTTGACAGTTCCGATTAGTCAAAAGTGGTATATATTGCAAGTCTTCGATATTTAGATACCAGAACTTTTATTTTTGTTAACGATTGCATCCAATTTCCGATTGTAACATTTTGACAAGTGTGGTTTCGCATGGTGCAAAATGTGTGCCAAATTGGAGACGCTTGTATTTATTTCATGTTGTTTTCCTTGTTTACCTAATTGTTTGTTTTATAGTAATGCTGACGGCTGTATCCCTATTTTGACATTTTTATCTTTGATGAATGTTTGTTTTGTTCACACATTGTTGTCAATTTAATTTTATGTCACTGTCATACAAGTGACAGATTCATCTAGCTATAAAATCAGGTTTAATCCGCTTTTTTCTACATAAGGAAATGCCTGTATCAAGTCTGAATATTACTATTGTTTGCAATTTCGTTTGAAGTATTTGATATGTTTTTTTAATTTAAGGGCTTTTCTTTTTGAATTTTCCTTGTAGTTTAGTATTTTTGTTATTTTACTTTTACCTTTTCCCCTGTCGATGCCCTGCTTTTAAAGTTCATTTGATGCACTCAATTTTAAGTAATTTACCTTGATTTCTCTTCTAATATAGTCATAACATATGTGCACAGTAAATAAACTAATCATAGATACTAAAATAAAATTTCTCACGCCATATTCGCATTTCGACTACAAAAGACGCTCGAATAAAAATAGTTAATCAGGCCAAAATAATAGACTTACTTTAAAATATAGAGATAATGAACTGTATATGAGACTATATAATGGAGCTGATGGAAGCAATATAAATATGACTGATAACGAAAAATTAAAACAGGCGTTTGGTGCGCTTATCTGAATTACATTCATCAACAAAGCTCAAAACTCAAATCCAATGTTTTATAAGCACTGAAACGGTTGAAAGACTATGTGACACACACACACACACACACAAAAAGAAAAACTAACAAAAAACAAAACAACAGCAACAAAAAAATAGCAAATCCAACTACGGTAAAATTTGTACGAGATCAACTGTCGCCTTTGGCAGACGACATTGTGACTACAACAAACAATAGGAGTATCAGGCAACTTCTAAATAGCTAATGTGTAAGCTCATTACTCCAAGGTGACACTAGGGAAGCATTTGAGAGTAATATCACCTACACAATACCAGCTGAATTTTTCCAATTAACATACGTTAAAATTATCAGTTTAGACCTGGATGTCATTCATGTACGGTAAATCAACTCATCATAGATACCAGGACTAAATTTAGTATATACGCCAGACGCGCGTTTCGTCTACAAAAGACTCATCAGTGACGCTCGAAGGCAAAAAAGTTAAAAAAAGCCAAATAAAGTACGAAGTTGAAGAGCATTGAGGACCAAAATTCAATTCGTTTAAATCTTTAATTATAGATCATTTAAGACGACGAAGAAATGTATACACTTCATTTGTCACTTCGAAACGACCATTGCAACGATGGAAAGCTGTACAACAAAGATATACTATATTTGAAATGTAATATTCACTGTATTGGTTAATATTATGATAATGTCTTCAATTCAAAATTTTTGAAAATGTAGTAAAAACCAAATGGATGCAAATCTATGGTAAAGACCAACATGTTGAAATGAAAAGACGTTACGAGTTGTACAAACAATTAATTTTTTTTATCTCAATCAGAAAAACTGTGAAAATTTACACGAAAAATAAATAAATTATTTGTTCTCGAGGCAATAACACAACTTCCCATTCTAGTTGATATTGTTCATATTTGTGAAACTGTGTGTTAAACTGAAACGTGAAGTATGCACGGGAGTACATTTGTTTGTCTGATATGTGTTATATGCATGGTTATATGTCTGTGTCGATACGTTATTATGAAGAGGTATGCCTATTATCTGTATCCTTGTAACTTATGGTCGATAAGAATGAAGGCAATGGTTATGGACCCATTACTCCTTCTACACTAATTGGCATTTCTAATAATCAAGTTTAATTTACTCAAAACAAACAGCACTCATTTGAAATATTTTAATTGCTTTGAAAAAAAAATACTTGAAAGGTGTTCTAATGCGTCGTTTGCAAACAAGAGAATTATTTGCACGCGTATAGACCATGTCTTCGTTTAAATTGAAAGAAAAACCACTCAATATCACGAAACGTCATGGTATGGGTTAAGTCATATAATTTCTTCCAAAATCATCGTAGATGAACAAACAACTGACATTTCCCTTGAATGATTTTCTTCCAATTTTTCTCTTTGTTCAGCGACTGAATGTTTGGCCGATTCAAATTCTAGTTTTGTATTTCTGATGTAACTCTCTTTGCCACGATAGGGAACCTCGAGTTTTTGTTTTATTTCATCCAAGAGAATATGTCTCCTATTAGCAAAGTCTACATCTAAACCGAGTCGGATGAATGCTTTGAGCCTCAAGTCAACTGGGCAATCTATAAGGTCATAATTGATGATAACTATTTTGCGATCCTTGTTATTGTAGAAGTAGTTCCAAATGTATTTCCATTCCAAGTTTGTCCAAATATTGTCGTAATCTTCGTACGTTTTGCTAAGTATAACAAGAAAAATCCTGCTATTGGTGATTGTATTTATCATATTTTCTTCCTCCACGTCTCCGGGAATCGTATCCCGACAGGGAATAAAATTACGATAGCCTTCCTGTTTAAGTTTTGAATCCAAGAAATTTAGAACCCAATACCTCAAAAATGGGTTGCCATCGTCGAATGAAAAATAAACATCATATTTGCATACGGCATTGACCTTGTTGGAAACTGATTTTAGTTGACGACATACAAGGTATATTTCATACCGATAATGATAAGAAATGATGGATAAAACAAACGTTAAAATCGCTATTACGCCAAATGTAATTGACATAATTTTAAAATGTATCCTTGAAGATGCGCATAAATCGCCTTTGTTCATGGATAATATCGGGATATGTCCATTATCGGTATTGCAAATTACTAATGTTTTACCTTCACATCTAGCTGCGTTTTTATTTTCAAGCCAAGTTTTTATCCACAAATGATTGCAATTACATTTTATTACAGTTCTTCCTAGTTGTGCAATACAAGGGTCAAGTATTTGAAAACCTCTAGGCATATCATGAAGATTATGTCCTTTCATCAGGAAATTAGCTTTGTTGTGAATTTGCATAAAAATATCATTTTCAACTTCACTAAAACCAGTATCAGACATGTCTATAAAAGTTGCATTTCCGAGGTAGTTTCGTGATTCCAAAGTTTTTATTTTTGTATTTTTTAATAAGATAGTCAAGTTAGCTGCCTCCGGAACATAGTCAGGTAAAGCTTCTAGATTAGCGCCTGTACAGTTGACTACTGTCGTTCGTTTATGTGGCTGATGGTAGCATCTACAATATCTTGGACATTTCTCAGTTATATTACAGATGAACAAATCTAACTTTTTTTCTAAAACTAGATTTGGAATTGATAATCCCCGATATTCAAGTGGATTCCAGCACGACATATTGAAATAGTCACGCCATATTTTTTTTATAACTAGTTCTGCTAATTCCAAGTATGGTTCCATATGACAGTCGCAGTCAAACTTTGCATCACTCAACAAAAAGCCAAATGACATTAATTTACCTAGAGTTCTTATGTCTTTTAGTCCTAATTCTTGAAAATCAATAAATTTTGAAAATAAATTTCCAGTCAAATCAACTATTCCTCCTTTATAAATTTTATCGATATTAAGTGTGAAGCCACCCTTGTTCACAATTTTTGTAATTTTATTAGAATTAAATTTATATTCACAGAAATCGTTTTCAGGAATGAAATTGCTAGGGTCTAGTTCAGTCATATTATTCCATGAACAATCAAGGAGCATGATTGACAGGGATGTTCCAGCAACAGAAAACGGGTCAAGCTTTGTAAGACCATTATGTGTCAGTATAAGTATACGCAAGTGAGTCAACAGAGAAAATGTATCGTTAAGTATATGATATATTTTGTTATAACTAAGGTCTAATGTATCCAACTTTGACAAACATGAAATAAGGTCAATTGTACTTATCTTATTCCTCTTGAGATCAATTTCCCGGATGTTTGCAAAATCACAAAGATTCGATGGTAATCTGTGAAGATATCCATCCCAATGGTTTAGAATAGCAGGAAGAGAACTATGCTTATCACCAATTACTATTGCAGAGCCATCGCATTTAAAGTACTCCACTGACAACTGTTTGTAATTTAACGATAAATGCCATTCAGGTATTGCATTGCAAACACAGCAGTGATGAACATCATCTGGGTTTTTATAACAATCTGACGGACATCGCAAATCGGTCCTGTTCACGGAGTTTGGACTCCAGACTTTAAACGAAGACATGAATGTAGCAGAGGTGCTATAGCAAAGCACTAATAAAAACAATGTCTTGTTAAAACATCGCATATCCATTTTGCTTTATTAGTTTTGATCTCTTAAGTGGCGTTCACTCGAATGGAAGTCGACACAGAAATATGCATAGATAACAAAAGCCGACAACTTCCGTCTCTGATACAAACTAAATCAATTGGCCCATCAAAATATAGAAATAAACGTAAGTAAATAGTTACAGAATTAGTTCTGACTGTTTACTGATAAGAATGCTTTTTGGAAATCGAACTGTACGATCTTGTAATGTTACAATAGGCCAATTCTTATCCCCTTAAGATAATAGAAACTCGTTGTGATCGTGTTGTGACATTGGCTTTAAATATATAACTTACACATTTGACTTTTTTTTTTATCAAAACAATTAGATATAATTGAGAAAAAATGATATTTTAACTTCCTTATTCAAAGTTTACCTACAAATGTTTTGTCTATTCCTTTATGTCTCCTTTGAACATGTAGCTCACTAAGTATTTATGAAATTTGTTAGTTTTGAGGGTTGCTTATGAATGTAATTCAAGAAGAGCGCCTCGGATACATCGGCATTTATAAAGTGTAATCCCTATATTTTATTAAGTATACTACGTACAAAATATAGCTTTTGGTTTCTTTGAGTGTAATCTCACATCCTTTTAACCATAACGTTTAGGCAACGAGTGAAGCAAAGACTTAACCTAAATTTGCACGATTATAAAAAAAGTAAAATAACGAAAAAACAGAACTCCATAAAAAAAAATCAAAACGGGATGTAGAAATACCGTGCCACTTCAAAAGAATATTACAAAAAAAAAAACGGCCTAAACATTGAAGGTTGAAAATATACAGAGATAAATAAATAAACATCATAACACGTTATTAAGATGATAAACAACGTCAGTTCCTAAAAAAAAGTAAAACAACAAAACCACTCCGAGAAAAATTCAAAACGGCAAGTCCGTAATCAAATCGTAAAATCAAATGCTCAAACACATAAAACAAATGGATGACAAATGTTATTTTTCTTACATGGTACAGACATTTTATTATGTAAAAAATGGTGAATAAAACTGGTTTTGAAGCAAGATAAAAGAGGGACTAAAGGTACCAGAGGGACAATCAAACTTATATAAATCGAAAAAAAACTGACTACACTATGGCTAAAAATTAAAAAGACAAACAGACAAACAATAGTACATATGACAAAACACATAAAACTAAAGAATTAACAACACGTACCCCACCAAAAACTAGGGGTGATATCAGGTGCTCTGGAAAGTTAAACAGATACTGCTACACATGTTGCACCCGTCGTGCTGCTCATGTTATAACAAATCCGGCAAATAGTATAATTCGGTATGTCACGTTCATGAACGGGAAGGGGATTGTAGTTACGACGTAAGGAACATATCCGATATCATCTGTGAAACGGTTATTCCATAACGGTCAACCAACTCGTGATGGCGTGCGTAAAATTTACGAAGGGATGATTTCAACTTCACCATTTGGATCTCTTGGTTTAATAGCTTCCTTGTGAACAGCAACCATCTATCAAGAAAATCATGATAGGAAATACAAGTGCGGGAATATCGTATTAGTTGGGAGATATATACCCCATATGCAGGTGCTGCTGTAATGTTGCTACTTAGAAATGGAAAGCTGAAATCATCTCTTTTGTTGTAAAGTTTTGTTTTCAAACGGCCCTCATTGTCAATTTCTAGATTTAAGTCAGGATATGAGGCCGACATAATTGTATCTGTTGTATCCTTTATCTCTAGTTCGAATGGGTAATTGCGTTCAACATAGTCAGCAAATTTTGAATTATTTAATGAGAGAACATCATCTATATAGCGGAAAGTAAAGTGTAAGTACATTGCTAACTTCTTATCTTTCTTCTTAAGAAGTTCCTGTATGTAGTTAGCCCCATAACAATAAAGAAACAAGTCGGCAAGAAGAGGGGCACAAGGTTCTTATTGGAATGCCGACAGTCTGTTGGAAAAAATACGTCCTCCGAACGTAACAAATATGTTGTCAATCAAGAATTCAAGCATCTAAATAATGTCAGATTAATAGAATTTTTTGTTTGAATCAGAGTGATCCTTTACAAAGTAGGGTTTATCCCTGTCTAAGACAAGATACTTATATCTATGCTGGCCATTTTTTTTTATGAAGCAAAGCAATACCAACTCTTTCAATTTGTCTTTTTGTTTGGAATGTGGAATACTTGAGTAAAATGTAGAAAATTCAAATGTTTTAATACTATTGCAAGATTAAAGAGAGTTGGATTGTTGTATGTATTTTTTAGTATCCACATCATATTCACGCCACCTCTAGAATAGACAGCTTCACAATAACTTTGAAGCCCGGCTTTGATTGTTGATTAAATAGATGTTGATAATCTAGAAAGAGGTTTCGTGGAGCACTTGGAAGACCCACCAATATACCGTTGTTTGTAAGGACACTTTTGTAGTTTAGGTATCCGATACAGTGATGGAAGATCCAGTTCTTCATCTTTGGTTGAAAGTCGAAAAGAACATATAACAGACTTATGATTATCCAGGATTTCCTTTTTTAAAGTGTCGTGAGGGTATATAGAGTTTCCAAGTGATTTGTCAATACCTAATTAGTTTATAAAGCAGTTAATATAATGAGTTTCAGAAACAAAAACGATGTTTTTTCCGCTTTATCTGCGGGGACTACAACATATTTGTCATGAAGGTAGGATAAGTGCTTTGCACCATTAGGGTCTTTAAAGATTGACTTGCATGTGCAATCATAGTGTTGTGTTCGTTAAGGTTTTTGTTCTCAATAACATACAAGCAAGTGTATGTTTCAATATTCATTCAAACAAGCAAAAATCATAAGTACAATATACATTGTAACGCGACGTCACATCGTTAGTGGCGACGGCACACATACGAACTCATAACGTTCCGGCAATCCTCGACACAAATACCCATTCAGTTTCATAATTCTGATTAGTATCAACGACCTCACAGCCTTAATCCATTCGAAAAGAGTTTCTACGTCTTCCTTCTCGCGCTAAGCCACTTATCTTGCATAAAAGAGGGACGAAAGATACCAAAGGGACAGTCAAACTCATAAATCGAAAACAAACTGACAACGCCATGGCTAAAAATAAAAAAGACAAACAGAAAAACAATAGTACACACGACACAACATAGAAAACTAAAGAATAACCAACACGAACCCCACCAAAAACTAGGGGTGATCTCAGGTGCTCCGGAAGGGTAAGCAGATCCTGCTCCACATGTGGCACCCGTCGTGTTGCTTAAGTGATTACAAATCCGGTAAATAGTCTAATTCGGTAGGTCATATTCATGAAAGGGAAGGGGATTGTAGTTACGACGTAAGGAACATATCCGATATCATTTGTGAAACGGTTATTCCATAACGGTCAACCAACTCGTGATGGCGTCCGTAAAATTTACGAAGGGATGATTTCAACTTCACCATTTGGAACTCTTGGTTTAATAGCTTCCTTGTGAGCAGCAAACCTCTATCAAGAAAATCATGATAGGAAATGCAAGCACGGGAATATCGTATCAATTGGGAGATATATACCCCGTATGCAGGTGCTGCTGGAATGTTGCTACTTAGAAATGCTCCTCGACTGAATCCATCAAAATTTTGAAGTTGTATTTCCAATTGATGGATTTAGGCTCACGATATTTCGGACCTTTCGATAACATATTTCGCAGGGAAGTAATATTGACAATGTTGAGGTCACCGGTAATAACGTGGTCAGCCGAACTGAACTAATTTATGAGGAAGGATATTGCCTAAGTTGACGCCATCGAGACCTTTGTTGGCAAAGGAAAGATTAAGAAAAGGTCTTTTCTCTTCTTTTTTTTTCTCTTTTCCTATGCGAACTGGTTTGAAAAGTCTGTGACTTGCAATATCCGAAATGATAGCTGTAAGTTTGTATTGGTTTGAATGAGGGTTTGTAACAGTGGTTTCAAAACATAGATTGAACAGAGTATTACGGCCAGAAATCGCCTTTAAATTGTAGCCAACAAAAGACACAAATCAATAATAAAATATAACAAGATTTATTATACAAAAGTTTACAAAAGGTATTACACAAATATTACTGTCAACTTAACTGTCAAAATATGAGTCCAATCTTTTATCTTTATCTGTATCCGGAAATCTTCTCGAATTCCAATCTGAATAGTACATTCAGTACTAAGGTCACAATCCAGTATGTTGTTTGTAGAATAAAAGTGTCAATCCAAATGCTGTGAATACTAATGTCTATCAATGTCTAAGTCTAAGTCTGAGAGTTTATCTTTAGTGTATGTATATATATAGTTGTCACGGAAATTTCTAGAAGATTCTAGAAATGGAACGTCCTAGACAGTTACAACAGAAGTTTCTAGTAAAATAAAGAGTTTCTAGTAAAATTACGCATCTTTTATAAGAATATGTAAGTCAAATGGAAAGTTCCAATTATTCTGTGATTGTTCCAGTGATTTCTAAACTGCACAGTTATACGATTATTTTGTAAACAACTATCAGGCCATACAACACAAATTAGGCCAACATAAATAAATATAATAAATACAATATCATAACAAGAGAATACATTTTTTAAAAGGGTAAGGAATAATGTCTCGTGCGAATATGATGAATACCCAACGGCTTTTGTATAAATGGCAGCAAGTCATCAAAAGAGACATTATGCAGAGTAGGTGATGCATAATGACGATGACCATGACTGCGTCTATGCCGAGGAGTAGAGTTGAACATATTCATCACATTCACCGAGATACACGAAGGGCTAGATAGTATACCTATACCATCCATTTATTCGTTAAAACCATATGGTGTCGCAGTTTCCAAGTGTCTAATCCAGTAGTCCTCTTTTTGTCTACAGAGAGGTGTTGCAAGACAATAACAATCAAAACCAAGGAGTAAACAAAGACTCATAAAACCAAAAGAAATTTTCATAAACAGTTACAAGGATTGAGGATTGTTAGTTCTGTGGTATATTTTTTTGATAATGAGAACTGTCATAGAAACGATTGAATGATCAGGCTGATTAATATGCTGGTAAAGAATTGAGGTTAATATCTGATCTATGACAGCACATACGTTTGTTTAGCCTTCATTTCGTTTCACCGACGTATAGCAATCCGCAAAGGTTGCACTCTAATCCGTAGACGACAATTATTGATTTACAATTCAGATCATCGTAACTTATGGAAAAATATGAACCTTCCACTACATTTTCTTATGTAAAAAATGTAGGATATCCCTGGTTGTAAAGCTAGATAAACCTCTCATTTGTATAACAGTACTATAAAAGTTTATTACACGCTTCGCCACTGGAAAAGACAAACATTATCATATAGATTCAAGTTTACGCAAGGGCAAACTCTATGTTATACCTGTAGTATTCTTCCAAATATTTAGATGAAGCCAATTTAAAACACATACACGCAATTAACAACCATATGTCGTGCATTGCACTCCCTTTTAATGTACCGAATAAAATACATGGGTTTAATTATTATTAGGAATACGCACATCATCTTTTTATCGTAAAGTTTTTTTTTGTTTCAAAAATACACATGCACTTTGGCCGAAACTCTCCTTTTTTTAATTTATGTTGGAGTTCGGTAGTTTTGTTATCCATTCGTTTGATGTGTTTTAGCTTTTGATTTTGCCATTTGATAAAGGAATGGCTTTTTTTATTATTTGTCCTCATAGTTCGGTATATTTGTTTTACTTTTAAGATTCATTGTGATTTTACTTTTTTTCAATATGGTTTATTTAATTTTAATTCATGTACTTAAATGTGTATCCGAAAACGCAAATCATCTTTTTATTTCATGCGTGTTGTTTCAAGAACATGTAAACACTTTGGTCGAAACTCTCATTTTTGAATTTACCTTGGAGTTCGGCTTTTTGCTATCCTTTTAGGATTCATGAAAGGATTTTTGAAATCACAGCATGAATCTTATAATTTTGACGGAAGTACTTTTTAATTGTTTGGTTGTGAACGACTTGTATAAATTGTTAGTATTGTTGTGATTTGACTTTTTTCAATATGGTGTTGTAAATTTTTATTCATGTAGCATATGTAGTTTAATGTCATGTACCAAGTCAGGAAAATGGCAATTGTTATCTCATAGTTATTGTTTCTGTGTGTTGCATTGTCGTTTTGTTTTTGCACTTCAGTGTTTCTGTTGTTTCGTCGTTGTTTCCCTAAGTTTTAGTATGTAACCCGGATTTGTTTGACTTTCGAACAGCTACAAACTACTGTTGAATTTATTTAATGCGTATCCCAAAATGCAATCAAAACAAGACAAAACTGATATATATTAATTTTAAATTTATAGATATTATTTTCTTTAAATTACTTGTACAACACAAACATATATTGCATGCCAAATAATTGAGGAAGAACACCTGAGAGGTATTGTTGCATCGTTTACGTAAGTCGTTGCGAGTACGTATGGTATGCGGACCCCTAACAATAAACTAAATATTTGTAAAGTTTTATGATGAACACACGGAATTAAAGACTATGAAAACGAATGTTCGATTTGTATTCTGATTAATATACCTGGCGATAATACAAATATATCAAAGATTCAGGATTCATATTTATATTTCATTAGAATGTACAGTTTCTTTAACTCCTTAATTTAATCATAAATAAGCATAAAGTTAACGTAAATTTACAAACTTATGAGATATGCGTCTGTTAGATTATGTATGAATGCAATATATTTATAAGAAATGTCTTAATTTTTATCCATGACATTACATTCATATGTTTTTTCGATTATTAATAAGATGAAAATTTATACTATAATGTTTAGTGTATGATCGAGAAAACAAATTTTAACTTTAGCATGTTTAGCATGTTTAGATAACCCGGTGTCATTGATGTTTGCACTAGGTTTTCGAGATTTAACTTTATTCATTTTTGTTTACCCCAGTTAAGCCTGTCTTTCCTCTTCCTGGTGCTTTATTGTCATGGTGAATCAGATCAATGATTTAGAAGTAAAAATAGACTTACTGTGTATAACGTATTTTGATTACTATTATACACACGTTATATAATAAATAAATACATATTTTATGGACGGTGTCAACATTTAAAAAAAATATATTAAGGATATGATATCATACGTACACGATATAGGTAAAGTTCTTCATGAACAATTAAATAAATTTTCTACTCCCTAAGTCAAAGTTGACCTTAGATGAATGTATACATGGTATATATAAAAAAAAAGAAGATGTGGTATGATTGCCAATGAGACAACTCTCCACAAGAGACCAAAATGACACAGAAATTAACAACTACAGGTCACAGTACGGCATTCAACAATGAATAAAGCCCACACCACACAGTCAGCTAAAAAAGGCCCCAAAATGACAATGCAAAAAGTTATCAAAGGTACCAGGATTATAATTTAATACGCCAGACAAAGTAATTCAAACGAGAAAACTAATTATTTGTGTATTTGGGCGTTTTTCAATAAAAACGTACTTTCTTGTCCTAGCCACTTTAAAAAAAATGTGTTTGATCTTTGCAAGTAATTTTTTGTGCAGTCAGTACATTGAATTAGATATAACATTTTTAAGCAAAGGAACAGTTTATTTTTTAGAGGGATTGATAAGATATTGATTCCTGAATGGTCCAAAACGACCAAAATTGCATGTCCCTAGACCGCCTGTTCAACATTCCATCTCTAAAATATCGTAAAAACATGTAGAAATAAATATTAATTTTACTTAATATAAGTTCTTTAATAATTCAAAAGTATGTTTAGAGCCAACATATTTTAATAAACAGCTTTTAACATAGAATTTTTTATTTCAGAAGGTGTGTCCCTAACACAATGTCCACTACGAAACGAAGTCATTAAAACTTTCTAATAAACAGTTTTATAAAATCAATATAATTTTTTGTTTGCAAGAGATATAAACATTAGGGTCTTACAAAAGAAGTGATGCTTTTATAACGGCAATTAAATTGTTGGTAAGAAAAATTAAGCACATCAAATGGACCAGAGTGATACCGTATTTTTGTAAATGTCCATTACGAAACGGGTCAAATCTCCTTCAGTAACTGGTTTTAAAATTATGAAAAAAATATCAGTGTACAGCTTAATAATGCTTTGATGAATTCAGTCAGTCTTGTTACTATTGCAATATAGGGGTTGTGAGAAAAAAATAAAACATGTGAATACGTCCCCTACGAAACAAGTTTGGGAGAAAAACGTTTCGTAGTGGACACTACCACTACCATGCAGTCTTTTTTTACTCTTTTTTCAATTATATTCGTGCAAAGCAAATAACAAAGGTTAGTTTCATATAATTTTTATTATGTTTTTATTAACATAGAATAGGGTTGATGTCAACTACGAAACTTTTTGTCCACTACGAAACGATTTTGTCAACTACGAAACGCATCAAAATGTCCACTACATAACATGAGTTGTACCTTCATATGTGAAGTACTGTCTAACCTTTATCGATAAAAAATGGTTCTCTAATTCAGAAAAAAAATGAGATTTTTCTAGTATATAAAGTAAACAAACTGGAATGTCTATAGGAAACATTTAAAATTGCAAAAATATGTGTGTTTAGAAGCAGTTTCGTAGGGGACAAAAGTCCCCTACGAAACAATACACAAATTATGAAAATAATTACATTTTAAAGAGTATTTAAGATTGCACTTTTTGTCTACAAACAGGTCTATAATAGAGGTATTCAAAATAACTCTTGAAAATAAATTTTAGACTAGTTGATTTTCCATTTTTTTTTAGGTCTGAAAGGAACGCTTTTATTGAAAAACGCCCATTTATGTGGCTATTTTGTAGGTACTTAACTTTATATAGAGCTCTGTAACTGTCTTGGTTCGTTCACATCTTTGACTTTCAAATATTCGGTTATGAGCTTTCCTGTTCAGTGTTAACCCAGAAGAGCGCTTGAGACGTATGGAAATAATAACTTGTTGTTTTAATCTTTTTTACTTGACTATCCTTTACACTTTGCATCACCACTTTAAACTATTCGTATATATTTTACATTAACATTCGTTCTGTTGAAATATTCATATGAATCTTAATGTGCAATTCTGAGCAAGTGTCTTTACAGGAACTCTAGCAACGCAAATGGAGCTCAGCAAAATATGGTTTCGGATCAAACAAAAATGTTCCTACTGTCATAATTTCTCTTTCCAACTTTTATACATAACCTTCTATTAACACTATTTGTTCCTGAGGTTACTGAGGATTTTCTTGTCCCAGGAATAGATTACCTTAGCCGTATTTGGCACAACTTTTTGGAATTTTGGATCCTCTGTGCTCTTCAACTTTGTATTGTTTGGCTTTATAACTATTTTGATATGAGCGTCACTGATGAGTCTTATGTAGACGAAACGCGCGTCTGGCGTACTAAATTATAATCCTAGTACTTTTGATAACTGTTACTATTTACTGCACCTTTTATGCAAACCCTTCATTCAAAAGGACGTAGTTATTGACCTTCAATTGACATATAAATGTCTTGCTTCCTATTCAATGATAAACTATTTTATTCGAGCACCAACCAGACGAAACACACTTCTGGCGTTAAAAATTATGAGCTTGGTAAAGATGATGTTTTTTAGACATTAGACAGTTAGAGTGCTTAACATTTTTTAATCATAAAAGGGAAAAGAAACAACTTTCAATTTCTTTGAATGGTTCTTTTCTACAAATGTATATCTAAAACGGAACAGTATTAACATACAGTTCAAGGACATGTTAAAACTGTTGCAGCAATAAGATTGTAAAAATAATAAGAATTAGAGTTAAAATTTTCTCAATTGAGTTAATTATGAAGCTGAAACATATTCTACATAGCGGATGAATTCAGCTGTATGTAACAGTTTAGTGATATCGAAATAAGAATAGTTTAACATATAAACCAACGGTGATGGTCAGTTATAAAAAAATAAAACATTGTAATGTCTACTATTCTAGAATACTTAATATAAGAGGAACTTTTGTAACAAGTGAATTGCGTCAAACTATATTTTTTTTCAAGAAAGACCAATAGAAAATATAACCAATAATTTATAAAACTTGTAACGCTTTTTACTTAGCATTAGTACAATCAAGTAAGATATCCACGTGACTTCAATATTTGTCATTGCTATGTATAGAATAGAATCATAACAGTATTTATTTATTCCTTGACCTTCGGTAAATGATGTCTTAGTGATCTACAGAATATTACAAAATCAAATATTGACGTGACAAGTGCTTTCATGTAAAAAAAAAGTCATATAATCAAGAACATCATATATTGAGTTTTTATAGATCTTCTTATCAAGGTAAGTAATAGATTAAAAAACTTTATAAATTCAATCCGCTTTATCTAATTTTAGAATTAGACTTTAAAGACATTGATTATATACCTAGATCAAATCTGTCCTGTGCTTTAACCAATACGTACATTAAGTCATTGCACAACATATTGAAATATTTGTTTTCAATATGAACTTGCATGTTAGGTAAATTACCTAACATCTATGCAAATAAGTTGAAAGTTTTTCTTGCACATAACATTCTATACTCTATTCAGATATACGTGTATCGAGAATTATATCTTCTTTTTTTTGGTGAGTGCACCCATTACTTTTCTTTTTTTTTTAAATAAATGAACAAGTAAATGATCAAAACTCAAAAAATATTTATGATAGTTTAAGGATGTGATTTAGTATTAGCTTGACTGATTACGTATGCTATTACACTATTATATCATTCGTTAATCTATTGAAATGTCAAAAGATCTTTATAGTTAAAAATGTGACAGATTATCCTTTTTTTAATAATTAATATGTCGTTCATAAGTGTTAATATTTATATATGCACTGAGATTTCTTGATAAAGGTGTATCAAGAAAAGCGCTTCGGCTGGATACAATTTATTAAATGTATTTTTTTTTTGCTTTACTTGGTCGATACCGCTACGGGTGGACTATAAGTTGTGATGTTATCACCAGGTGAGATGTCCGAGATTCATTAAATACCCAATGTCTTTTCATTAAAGTTGTGTTTATGCATATTTATGATTAAATTAAGGAGTTAAAAAAATACCCAGTGTCCTTATATTAATTTATAAATAATTAGAAACCAAGATTCTCTCTTATAAAAATATGAAATAAGACAAATTTAGCTATTTTTTTTTATCCCTTTTGGTCATAAAGCTCTTATCATGTTTCGATTCTTATCATCCTGGGCTTTAAAATAGTTTGTTGTGAGAGCGGTCCTGATGATCATGGTGTTCCAGAAAAACGCTTCTAAGCATACAATAACATTAACGGTACCAATTTTCCTGCACCAGATGCGCATTTCGACAGTACATGTTTCTTCAGTGATGCTCGTGGCCAAAATATTTGAAATCCAAAGCTTATATAAAAGATGACGAGTTATAATCCAAAAGATTCAAAAAGTATAGCCAAATCCGTGAAAGGAATCAGAGCTTTGCATGAGGGAGATACATTCCTTAATTTATAATAATTTCTAACATTTTGTAACAGCAAATTTTAATAACACAAAATTTGTAAACTGTTAATTTTACTATAATTGAAAAATGGATAAGTACCACTGCTAGGGAAATATATGTCACCGAGACTTTCATCATTTATAACTAGCAGTAACCCTTCAGAAATTTATCTATTATGCAGAAGTTAAGGTTCAAACTCACTCTGACAAAACGGACCTCAGATAGAATGCTTATTATTTCTATGTCTTCTTTGGTTATTCAGCTCTTCAAGTATAATTCCTGTATGTTCATGTTTTTTCATGTAGTTCTATGCGTTTCCAATTCAAGTAATTCTGACGCATAAAATTTTTAAAGTATAATTTGCAATTTGTAATTCGATTCAATTAAGAATTCTGATTGAATAATTATCAAAGGTACCAGGATAATAATTTTATACGCCAGACGCGCGTTTTGTCTACATAAGACTCATCAATGATGCTCAGATCAAAATTGTTATAAAACCAAGTTGAAGAGCATTGGGAATCCAAAATTCCAATAAGTTGTGCCAAATACGGCTTAGGTAATCTATGCCTGAAATAAGAAAATCCTTAGTTTTTCGAAAAATTTAAAGCTTTGTAAACAGGAAATTTAAAAAAAAAAATGACCATATAATTGATATTCATGTCAACACCGAAGTGCTGACTACTGGGCTGGTGATACATATCTAATCATAGTTAACCAGCACATACACAATAACACTCCTCAAATCATTGTCCGTCATAAAGATTCTTGTTCACCGTTTTATTTTTTTATACTTCAGAAAACAAGATTGATAACGTATCCCAATGGCAGACGTAGGCGTTTTACCAGATGAAATCTTGGTGTACATCTTTCAATTCATGCTCCAGTCAGATATTATTTCTGTTATGAGAAATGTTTGCCGTCGTTGGAAAATGCTCTCCTTCTCGCCAACATTATGGAGGCGACTGTGTATGGTTGATCTAGGAGGAGATAATCAGAAAATTATGTGGTCAGACGAAAACATGCAAACAGTCAAGTCATTTGTGAAAAATCTTTATATAAGTTTATTTTCCAATCAAGGTGGCGAGTGTTTGAATAAATTGATAAAACATGATTTCAGTGAGCTGAAGGAATTAACTTTAAGAGATTCACATTTCGGAAATAGTAAATTTATAGAAATTTTAGAATTTCTTGCAAGTCGAAATACAAATCTATCTTGCCTGTCTGTAAAATTTGGTGCATGTGAGCATTTAGAAAAATACTTTGATATCATATCAAATATCCAATTACGTACACTAGAAATTAATCATGGTGGTTCTGCTTTAGGATTGAGGCAAAAGTGCAAACAATGTTCAGAAGAAAAATGGGAACATTGCTTGGTCCAGTTGTGTTGTGCGAAAGGCATAGATTTGCGTAATTTGTCTTTAGGTGTGAACCGTGTGAATGACGAAACTGTGTCTTCTATATTAAAACATTGTAGCAATTTAACAACATTAGAACTCGATAAAACGAATACTACCTATAGTTGTTTTATGGATATCCAACAGAATATCAATTTGAGGAATATAAGCCTGTTTAATATAAATATTAATGACGATACTTTAATTGGCATAGCTCAGTTTGCACCATTTCTCATCTCCTTCTCGGTAGAAGGTAATCTAGACTCTATTTCAACAAGAGGAATACAGAAAATATCAGAAAGCTGTAGATACCTTGAAAAGTTGTCTTTCAGAAACGACCATGACCATGCACCCAAACTTACAGATTCAAATCTATTTACCATAGCTTCAAATTGTAAATCTCTTAAATACATACAATTTCAGTCTTTAAAACATATAACAGATGCTGGTCTTCAAGCTGTTTTTGAAAATTGTAGCAACTTACAAACTATCATAGTAAATGATTGTTTTAACATTACAGACAAATCACTTATAAATATTGGAAAAAATTGCAAACGACTGAAACGTCTCGAATTCAGTGGACATTTAACCGGATATAACAAAATGACAAACGCTGGATTCCAGCATATACTTTGTAATTTGAAATATCTTGATGACTTAACGTTTGCGTCTTTGAAAAATTTAAAACATGTTCGATTATATCCTGCTACAATGTCTATTTGCGATGAACCAGCAAATCTATCAAACAAGAATGCGAGATCATTGGCAGATACTAAAGACCATGGAAATATTAAGATATCTGACTTGGAGTTTAATATCTACCAACACCAGGAGTCTAATCACACTCGTAGATTACATGACCATTGCCACCTTAAAAGTTTAAGCCTAGCAAGGTGTGATTCTTTAGATGATGAGTCCATTTTACAAATATTGAACTACTGTCCGGATCTTCATCGCCTAGATTTATTCAACTGTGTTGGATTAACTCTTAACATTAAGGATAGCATTTTTGATCTTTGTGAATTTATTCCAGAGATAAAAATAGATGGTATAATTTGTCGAAGAAAATGAATTACTTGATTATTAAAATATTTTTTTCGTCTTCCTGTTCAATTCTTTCATATCAATATCAGTTATGCCACAAAAGAGAAAGAAACTATTTGTCTTTTAAAACCTGTAAAACAAAGAAACCCAACAAAAAGATTAACATCTTTATAAAACTCAAAATTGGTCACTACAAACCCTTATATAATCCGCGGAAACTCAGGTACTGTAGATCCACCATTTTCTACATAAGAAAATGCCTGCACCAAGTCAGGAATATTAGGTTTTTTTCCCCATTGGTTTGATGTGTTTGAGCCTATGATTTTGCCATTTGATAAAGGACTTTCCGTTTTGAATTTTTCTTTCGTTGGTATATTTGGTTTTGTTTTTTTATGTGCAATAAAAAGCCAGTTATCTATATGAATAGACAAAAAAGTTGGCATAGCCACGAAATCAAATATCAACGATTTTTTTTTCACTCAATCTACATATCCTTTAATAATTTTGTATGTCCATTGCTGTGCTGACTTCAGTAGTTGATGTTGTGTGTCTGTCTTATGTCGTTCATGTTGGTTGGTGTTTGTTTCAAGTGGTAGATGTTGGGTGTCTGCCTTATTATAACTTTAAATAACATGAGAAAAGTCTGACCGAAAAGACAAGTAATATTCTACAAAATACAACGTAGAAAACAAAAGACTGAGCATCAAGAACCAAACCAAAAACTCGGGAAATCTTGATGCTCCGGAATGGTAAACATATCTTTCTCTACACGCAGCACCTGTTCTGTTGGTCATGTAACGATACATTTTGTAATATTTAATTCTGTATGTACATTCTCCATAACAGTTAGATATACAAATTCCTTTTTTTAATGAACAGTTTGTCTGGACCAACATAAGAACAATGCTAAATAAGAAATTCATAACCAGTTTTTATTCACAACACAAATATACAAAATGCAAAACGGGTATGTACAATAAATAAAAAGCAAAATAAAGACATTCAATTTAGTACGTGCTGTATTTCATATAAATTTATTCAATCTTT